>NC_135325.1:95693966-96326109 GCF_048772815.1 Callospermophilus lateralis
TTTTTTTGGTTGGCTGGTTGAGTGAGAGAGTAAATGTGGAAACAAAGGGAGAAAGGAAAGAAATTTAACATATTTCATTTTGATATTTGTAACACCTATTATTAGAGATAGTCTTAGCACTTCAGAGAAATGTATTATGAGGATGTTAGAATTGAAAATGACCTCAGCTTTGTAGATGATGCTGGTGTAAAGCCAAATATTTATAGAAGTGCTCTTTATTAAAGTCCATTTAACTTTTCACCAGAATAGCTGGAGGCCCACATTTCTGTAAAACCCACAGAACGCTGGGGGATAGTATGCTCATCTCCACCATTTCCAAACACATCACCAAATCACCATTGAATGTTGGATTACCAAGAGTCAGTTGTCTTTTTTTTTTAAATCCATTGATTCTAATTACACTCATTATCTTCAGTTAAACAGTTAATATTAAAGAAACAAAATCTGAATGCCAAAATAGAGGTGTGGGTTAAGTAAAAATCAAAGTCCCCTGTCCCAGAAAGCTCACATTTAAATGAGCTTATATTCTAGTTAGGATATCTCTCGTTACTTGACTTTTTTGTTGTTTCACATTTGCAAATTATATCATATTTCTGTTTGTTTTCATAACTAATAATGATTTATTTTAGTGTTTGCATGCCATGGAGATCCAAGTCATGATACAGTTTCTACCTGTAATTCTTATGCAACTCTTCCGAGTTCTCACAAATATGACCCATGAAGATGACGTTCCTATCAACTGTACCATGTGAGTTTTGGTGTTATAAATATAAAGAAGCTACCTATTTGAGATCTTTCTTCTTTTTTAATGGTGGCGTTCATTGCTCTCAACTTCCCTCTTAGAATTGCTTTTTATGTGTCCCATGAGTATTGGTATGTGCTTTTTCCATTGTCATTTGTCTGAAGGTATTTTTTTAAACTTCTACTTTGGTTTCTTTTTTGACTAACTGCTTGTTCAGGAGTATGTTATTTAATCTCCACATATTTTTTTAATTCCCCACAATTCTTTCTGTGACTGATTTCTAGTTTGATACCATTTTGGTTGAAAATATGACTTCAGTCTTCTTAAGTTTGTTGGGGCTTGTTCTGCAGTCTAATATATGATCTGTCCTGGAGAATATACCATGTGCACATGAGAAGAATGTATATTTTGTTACTGTTGGATGGAATGTTCTACATATATTAGGCCCATTTGATCTAAGTGTAGTTCACACCCAGTATTTCCTTATTAATTTTCTGTCTGGTTGATCTAACCAACATTGAAAGTAGAAAATTGAAGTCCCTTACTATTATTGTATTGTATTTCTCCCGTCGTGTCCATTAATACTTGCTTTATATATTAGGGAGATAAACATAATAATTTTAATTGAACTTTCTTCAATGATGTTAATGTTCTACACTCAGACTATTCAATACCTTAGCCACTAGCCACACTTGGCTGTTGAGCGCTTGAAGTGTGACTAGTTCAACCATGGGATTGAATTTTTAATTCTGTTTATGTATAGTTTTAGTCTATTTAAATAGCCACAGGTGACCAGTGTCTCATATTGTACAGAATGAGGTATTAAGCCATTAATTTTTACTTGAAAGAATAAGGCAGTATTGTTTTTATAAGAAAAGATAACATTGTCGAGTAGAAGGTAAAATGCACCTGAATTTTGAAATAAAAAATAAGGAGACTTTAAAAACATTTGAGCTCAATATTGGATGGTGCTGGCTTTGCTGGCTCTGCTGTTGGGTATAGTCTCTGCCACTGAGAATAATCTGAAGCATTATTCTAAGCCAGTGATTCTCAAAATGTGGTCCATAGACCAGCAGCATCAGTATCATGTGTGAGCTTATTTAAAGTGCTCATCAGAGCCTGGCATGATGGTGCACACTTATAATCCCAGCAGTTTGGGAGGCTGAGGCAGGAGGATTGCAAGTTCAAAGCCGGCCTCAGCAATTTTGTGAGGCCCTAAGCAATTTAGCAAGACCCTGTCTCAAAATATAGAAAATGGCTCAGTGGTTGAGTGTTCCTGGGTCCAATCACTGATACCCCGGACCTCCCAAAAAACCCCAAATGCTTATCATTGAACTTCACCTCAGACCTACAAAATCAGAAACCGGGAGAAGAGTTGAGCAATCTAACAAGCCCTCCAGGTGGTTCTGATACATACTGAAGTTTGAGAACCACTGCTAGTCTCTTAACTTTAAATCTTTGTATGAATTTTGTATTAATCTCCAATTTTAGTTCATGTCAATATACCTGCCCTGTTTTTCCCTTCTCTTTTGTCCCATCTGTTGATATGCTTTTCATTCTATTTTTTTCTCTTTATTCTCACTAGAGGGTGTTTTAATATTTACCTTATTTGGGGTCTTTTCCTATGCCATGGCTACAAACATAACTTCAAACACATACAGAGGTTTAGAAAGAAGATGAAACATCTGGGCTGCCAAAATAAAGCCTCTTTCTTTCTTTTTAATATTTATTTGTTAGTTGTAGTTGGACACAATACTTTTATATCACTTATTTATTTTTATGTGGTGTTGAGGATTGAACCCAGGGTCTTGCACGTGAGAGGCGAGTGCTCTACCACTGAGCCACAACCCCAGCTCCAAGCCCCTTTCTTTTGAACCAGGAAATAAATTTACAATTCCCTGAGCATGCTAGATGCTGAAATGTTTATTAGACCTGAATTACCATTACATCTTATATAATCACCTTACTTTTAATTGTTCAGGCAGGGTTAGGTGTTTATAGGGTTAAACATGATTTTATTTAACAATCACACTATGGTAATTAATTGTTGTACTACATGCTGATTTTTGTAAATGTCATTTCAGGGTTCTCTTACATATCGTATCAAAGTGCCATGAAGAAGGCTTGGATAGTTATTTAAGATCCTTCATAAAGGTTTGTGGAGTAAACTTTCTTGCTGAGTGTTTTTTTTTTTTTTTTTAATGGTACAGCTTTGTCTTACAGTTCATTTTCTTTGTAGTATAACTTCCGACCTGAAAAACCCAGTGCTCTTCAGACCCAGCTGATTCATGAAACACTGGCTACTACCATGATAGCAATATTAAAACAGTCTGCAGATTTCTTAGCAATAAATAAACTGCTCAAGGTAAGGACACACGATGCAACCAGAAACTAAAGCAGCTCTAAACATACTGGTTTGAAACCTCCCATTGCAGTTCTAGTTTTTTATCATTTATTCACATGACCCAACCTCTCCCCATCACTTTGCATATGCATCCTTTCCCTGAAATTCTTCACAGAGCCTTCTTTACCTTTCCTTCCCATACCCTGCCCTCAATCAAAGGCCTAACAGAACAAATGTAGAACCAGATAGATGTATGTGGGTTAGAATCCTACATCTGTTGCAGTATAGTATCTGGGATGTGTGGCTGGTTATTTAGCATCTCTGATACTCCAATTCCTTATTTCCAAATTATAAGTAATTTGTTGTAGGCACATAGTAGGCGCTCAATGGTTCCAGGTCATTGTTACTATTTATGCCTTTTAATAACAGTACAACATTAGGTATCTTGGGACACATCTTCTTGAGGCTTCTCTCTACCCCTCAAAGGACACAATGTTGGCAATTACAAAGGACACTTAGGTTGGGCAAGTTGTGGTATCAGCTTCAGGCTTGGGTCCCCCCACTGAGTGCAGGCTGTAATAAGATTCATTTTCTGAAGAACATTTAAAAGTAATAACAGAATAAACTAAAACTTGGCTCACATTTATCTCCAGCTGTGGGCAATTCAAACAATGTTAGTATTAAAATTCCTCTCCTCCCTTGGGACATAAATTCCTATACTCCCTTTCCATATCACTGTCCTTCAGGTACTAATAGTACCTTTTGCTAAAACAGTTCAAAGGTCTTCTGTGAGACTTTGATAATGAATTGGAATCTCTTGATAATGTTAATAAAGTTCATAGACCAGATCCATATTGATTGTCAAAGTCTACTAAGCTTCAAGGATTTGGGTAAATGTTAAATGCTTTTTTTTTTAATTTTAGTATTCATGGTTTTTCTTTGAAACAATTGCAAAGTCAATGGCCACATACTTGTTGGAAGAGAATAAAATTAAGGTAAGTATGATAAATTTTTAAGTTTCTTTTTAATTGATAATTAATAGTTGTACATATTTGTAAGAATAATGGCTTGGGAGACTGAGGCAGGAGGATTGCAAGTTCAGAGCCAGCACCAGCAACTTAGTTAGGCCCTAAGCACCTCAGCAAGTCTCTGTCTCTAAATAAAATATAAAAAAGGGTGGGGATGTTGCTCAGTGGTTAAGCACCTCTGGGTTCAATCCCTGATATTAAAATATATATACAAAACACAAAACAAGCTAATCTTACAAATAGCAGTTGCATGGAAATGCTCTTTTATATTAAAGGACCCTTAGCCATTCAATTTTTCAACATTGCCTACAAAAATGAAATGTATTGTAATTATTTACCACATAAAACTCTTTACGTTTGAAGCCTTGCCTTTGTCTTGTGATTTTAAAATGTCTATATTGAAAAGATTTATTTGGAAGAAGAACAAATACCACACCAGACAGAACCTTTCTTTTCAAAAGGTTTAAGGCATATATAAAGTTTTTTAAAAAATTTTATGCAACAGATGTTTTCCTGAATATGGTGTGTACATTTAGTTGTTTTGAAAAATTATTTCAAATGTACAGGTTGAAAAATCCCTTACCTCAAATGCTTGGAAATAGAAGTATTTCAGATTTTTTTCAGATATTAGAATATTTACATAAATATATAATGAGATATCTTAGCGGTGATACCCAACCTAAATGCATTTATGTTTTATATATACCTTATGTATACAATCTGAGGTTATTTTATATTTGCACCTATGTTTTGACTTTCACCCATCACATGGTATCAGATGTGGTATTTTCCACTTGTGGTGTCATGTCAATGCTCAAAAAGTCTTGGATAGTTGGAACATTTTGGATGTGAGGCTTTTGGATTAGGGATGCTCAATCTGTACAAAGAAACTTTCTTAGTTATAAGAATCATAAAGCTAAGACTTAGGAAATAAAAGACATTCGGTTATGCTGAATACAGTAGTAAATCCCTATAATCTCTGTGACTCAGGAGGCTGAGGTTGGAGGATTGTAAGTTTGAGGCCAGACTCAGCAACTGAGCAATACATCTCAAAATTTTTTTAAAAAAATATATTTTTTAAAATATAAAGGGCTGGAAGTGCAGTTCATAGGGAAAGCACCCCTGGATTCAGTCTCCAATACCACCTCCCCCCAAAAAAAATCCTTCATGTCATAGTTATAATTTTTATGAGAACTTTCATAGGTTGAATTTACTGAAACTGAGCTGAATTCTTACTTTGTATGCCAGGAAAAATGGAATGAAAAATTGATGTGTCATCATCTTGGGAACGTCCCCATATTGGGTCAGAATAACCCATTTTTACTGATAATTATGGTCAATTATATATTAGAGGACCAGATAGTTCCTATAAGGATCTAGACTAAAATATACATTGAACTTATGATGTCGTTCTTGAGATGGAAGAAAAATTATACTTCAGTTGAAAACATTTATATGAAGAATGTGTTTGAAAGTAAAAGTGGCAATTGATTTAGACCTTTTGGAACTCTGACTTTTTTCCTGTCTATTTAATTTAAGCTTCCCAGAGGCCAGAGATTTCCTGAGGCATATCATCATGTCTTACATTCATTGCTGCTTGCAATAATTCCCCACGTGACTATTCGCTATGCAGAGATTCCTGATGAGTCCAGAAATGTGAATTATAGTTTGGCTAGCTTCCTGAAGGTGAGTTAAAGGTAGCCTGAATGTGGTAAGGAACTTTATTCAGTATTGGGTCTTGAAAGCCAGAGGAAAAATTGCCCACTTTCTAGCAACTCAGTTGTCTTTATAAGACTGTTGGAGTAGCACTTTTTTTTTTGCACGTGCGCACGTGTGTGTGTGTGTGTGTGTGTGTGTGTGTGTGTGTGTGTTGCTGAGGATTGAGGGCAGGGCAAGCACTCTACCAATTGAGCTATATCCCCAGCCTGGTGTAACACTTTTGACTGAATTGATGGCTCAATTTAGCCAAATTTGATTCCTTCCCCATCCCACTAAAATATCTAGTTAAGTAAATCAGAAGCCAAAAGAAATGTTTTATTTATTTAACAGGATCTCTAAACATATTTTAATTTAAATGTTGTTAAATGGGGCATATGTTTTTTAGGTTGCCACAGACCTTATGCCCCGACCCCTAACCATTTTGGCTCTAGAATTTGCAGCTTTTGAACTAAAACAACTTATTCATTGATGCTACCATAGTTTATATGTTACTTATATATATATAAATGAAAATTGTTAGTTTTGATCAGTGAAGTTATTTTGTTTGAGAAATACCCCAAATCCCTATTATTGTTTTTAAAATAGCACATTAATCTTTGTCATGTTCTGTTATTGTCATATATAAGGAATAGTGCTTGACTGCATTTGTTTCATGAAGGGAGTAACAATATTTGGTGGTCACTGAGTACAGCTATGGGTTTGTGATGAATTTAGTTCTTACTTTCTTCTTTCCAATGCCCCTCTCCTTGTAGCTTTTCATCATTCTTAGCCTTATATTAAGAATTTCTGAGCTGGGGATATAGCTCAGTTGGTAGAGTGCTTGCCTTGCATACACAAGGTCCTAGGTTCAATCTTCAGCCACACACACACACACACACACACACACACACAAGAAATTCCTGGTCAATAATCTATAAAAGCCATTTTAGTGCCTAAAATATCCTTATTTTTTTTTTAAATTCAAAATTCACAACTAGGTTTCAGATGTCCAGATGTTTTTTAACATGTGATGTTTCAGATGTTTCAGATGTTTTTTAACATGTGATCTCCCATTATGCTGCCAGGGTGTCTCTGAACTCCCTGTCTCTAGTGACCCTCCTGCCTCAGCCTTCCTAGGACCTGAGTCTATAGAGCATATGCCACCATACCTGACTCAAGAGTTTTATTCTCTAACACAATACTTCTCTTTGCCAGAAAGTTATAATGCTATTACATAGCTTTTTCGTATGTTAAAAGTAAACATTTGGGCTGGGGTTGTGGCTTAGTGGCAGAGTGCTTGCCTAGCACGTATGAGGCACTGGGTTCGATCCTCAGCACCACATAAAAATAAATAAAATAAAGGTATTGTGTTCATCTATAATTAATTTTTTTTTTAAAGTAAACTTTTGGGCTGGAGATGTGGCTCAGTGGTGGAGCATTTCCTTTCAGGAGACCCTGAGTCCAATCCCCAGCACTGTACCCCCCCCCAAAGTAAATATTTACATATATTTTTAAAGTAAAAAGAGGATGGGATTATCTGAAATGCAAAAGTCCTAGTTTCTTCCCTGGAATTTAAATTTGAAGTTTACTATGTAAAGGGTGCAGAATATTGGTGGTTTGGTAGTATCATTTGCTTAATTCAAGTCAACAAACTTTTGTTTGTCCTCTATGTGGGGATTCAAAGATTAATCATGCTATCTCTGTCATCACATTCACATACATATACCAAATACAAACAAAATGTTATAGAAGAATGAATAAACGAGGGGTTATGACCAGATAACATGAACAGAGACAAGAAGCATAGTTCAGAGTTCCCCAAGACAAAGAGTTAAGGGTGTTGTAGGTAGAGGATCTGCTTCAGCCCAGATGAGATATGAGTTTAGGGACTCGAGAAAACCATTATTCAGTGAATTTAAGATGTGTGGAGAGAGAGCTAGAAAGGCTAACTAGTGGCAGATCATGGAAGGCCTTGAATGTCAGGTTAAGGAATTTGGATTTTGATATGTATGCAGTACAGAAACACCAAAGAAATTTTTTAGAATAATACTATTGCTGGTATGATGAATGAAGTGAGGAAAAGTTTGCCTGGCAGAGTTCAACTCATCTTATAGGCTTAGTTCCCTCCTAACTTTCCCATGCAGCACTCATCACCCCTTTTGTTGTTCAGGTATCCTTTATGGACTTCTAAGGCACTTCTTTGTACACTGTAGTTTTATTACTGTTTTTTACCATTGGGCAAGAATAAGGAACATGTTTTATTCAACTGGGTATGTCTCTAGAACATAATACTTTTTTTAACATAGTAGTTCCTCTGCATGTTTGTTGGCTGAATGAGTAAATGGATATAGGTCTAGCTCAGTAATTTAAGTGAGAAATGACAAGGGTCTCACCTGGGACAGTGTCAGAGGAAGTGGAAAGGGAGGATAAAATGTGTGAAGCATGGGACTGATTAATATTGAGTTCTTTGTATTTCATTGAGATATTCTATTTTTGTTTTGTTTTGTTTTTGGTACTGGGAATTGAACTCAGGAGCACTCGACCACTGAGCCACATCCCCAGCCCTATTTTGTATTTTATTTAGAGAGAGGTTCTCACCGAGTTGCTTAGCACCTCACTGGTGCTGAGACTGGCTTTGAACCTGTGATTCTCCTGCCTCAGCCTCCAGAGCTGCTGGGATTACAGTTATGTACCACTGAGCTCAGCTTCACAGGAATATTCTAGACACTGGAGAATATAAACAGAAAAAGGGATAGTTTTTTCCTAGGTGAAAATATAGGAGAATGTTAGGTAAAATACAAGCTGGTGTAGACCAAAGTGTTTAAGGGAAGTGTGGACCAAGGTGGTTGAGAAGGATGGTACTTCATGAGAACTTTAAAGAATGGACAAGATTAAATAAAAGCAATGATAGAGCCAGAGGATACCCAGGGAATACCCAGTGCATCTTGAAGGAATAATAAGTCAAAAGAGCTCTACTGGAAAATAAAGCTGGAGAACTAAGTTGGGACAAGATTGTGAGTGTCCTTGAAGGTCAAGTTAAGGAGTTTGAAATTACAGCAGAGGTAATAGGGAATTATTGCAAACCTGTGTGCAGATAGGTGATATAATTTAGGCTAGAACTTAGAAATTAATATGGAAGCAATTAGATGTATGGAGAAATGAGTGATCTGAAGACTGATTAGGAGGCTAGCTGCAAGTGTTCAGTTGCTAG
Organism: Callospermophilus lateralis; assembly: GCF_048772815.1. Classification (NCBI taxonomy): domain Eukaryota; kingdom Metazoa; phylum Chordata; class Mammalia; order Rodentia; family Sciuridae; genus Callospermophilus; species Callospermophilus lateralis. The sequence continues at coordinate 95,702,990 of NC_135325.1, forward strand.
GTAATGAAGTCTTAACCAGGAGAATGACAGCAGCAAATATGAAGCACTGTTAGGGCTATGATAGGAGAGGACTATTTAAATAGACTAAGACTTCATAGGAAGCAAACAAACAAACAAACAAAAAAAAAAAAAAAAAAACCTTCCTTTTTGTTCTGAATTATTTACATAGGCAAACTCTGCTTTCAAGCTTACTGACTACCCTGTGAGTATGGGCCAGAATAAGGCAGTGTAGCCAATTAGATTATAGTTGTGTGTGTATACATACATGTATGTGTGGGTGGATATGTGTGTTTATCTATTTTTATCTATACATCCCTATCCATCTATATATCTTATTTTGAAAATGATGTAGTTGAGGCCCTGAAGTCTCAATTCCAATGATAAGTCACTTTGCCTTTTATCTTTTTCTTAAAGGTCACCTGAAGCTCTGATAGAATCTGTAAAAATGAAAATGTCATTCCCCTAGTGGAAAACAAATTTTTAAAAACGTTTTAAAATTAGACGTAATAAACTTCTAGAATTATATAACTAACCATTCTTTTTGTTTTGGTTTCTATAGCGCTGTTTGACACTAATGGATAGAGGATTTGTTTTCAATTTGATCAATGACTATATATCTGGCTTCAGCCCCAAAGATCCTAAGGTAAGTTATAAGGGCTTAATTTTAGTAGGTGTCAGACATTAAAGCATGAGTCCAGGGTGACACTTATTCTCTTTTGGAGAATTTGCACTTTTTTTTTTGGTACCAGGGATTGAACCCAGGGTTACTTTACCACTGAGGCACATCCTCAGCCCTATTTTGTGTTTTATTTAGAGACAGGGTCTCAATGAATTGCTTAGGGCCTCACTAAGTTGTTGAGGCTGGCTTTGAACTCACAACCCTCCTACCTCATCCTCCAGAGCCACTGGGATTACAGGTGTGCGCTACCATGTCCAGCTCTTCTGGAGGATTTGGAGCTGCTATTTTCATTTAGGTACTTAAAGTACTGGTGTACTTCAATGGGAATATTGGATAATGTTTTGAGGGTCCCTCAAACCTTCCATATTTTCTGCAATTCACTGTCAAAACAACGTACAGTGGAATTCATGGCTAAGAGTCATTGGAGTAGCACCATAAGGATACTCTTCTGGATCCTCAAAAGGAAAAATAGACGTCAGTTGGAGCCTATAACATTCCCTGTGAAGGCTACCTGAGCTCTCTCCCTCCTTTGAAGGGTCATATACAGAGTGCACTTTTACTCTAAAAGTGAAATGGAGACATATGTGTACAATATTTCTGTTTGGGGAGTCTTGTTTGACACAGTTTAGGGATTTTATTGGTGGGTAGGGGACAGTGCACTGGTCATGTACTAGAAACCAGTCAAAATTCCAGACTCCTAGAAAGGAAAGCAAAACAGGTGTTGACCATAAATCACAGTTTGTACAAATAGCCAAAGCAGGCTAGCACCAAAGATGCAACCTTATCACATTGGAAACATGTCCAAATCCAATTTCCCAGATTCTAGCCAGCATCAATCTTACAACAGGCATTTTTAAAGATAACAGTCTCAGGCCTCCTACATTAACTCTCTCTGCATAGGTTGCATCTAAGATAGGTTTGTGAAAATTATTGCACTATATTAAAGTATCAAAATAGTAATGCCTTCAATAGATGACTTAATATCTAACTACTTTTCATTTAGGTACTGGCTGAATACAAGTTTGAATTTCTACAAACAATTTGCAATCATGAACATTACATTCCTTTGAACTTGCCAATGGCGTTTGCAAAACCCAAACTGCAGCGAGTTCAAGGTATGTATTTGCATTTTCCTTCATCTGAATTTTTTTTACCTTTTTTTTTTTTTGCTAGCAATAGTGTAGTACAGTGTTTTTTTTTTTTTAGGTAAACCAATCAACTCGATGGTAACCTTAGAATGGTTTCTCTCAGAAGCTAGGTCCATTAATGATATTTTACATTTCCTTCCTAGTATCAGTGGCAGAATTCATAGTATGAAGAAATTTTGTGTGTTACATAGATTGCTGCATAAATACAGATGTCAGATGCTAGTAAAATTGCTCTCTGTAAAAGTGTTTAGAATCTTATTTGAGACTAAGTGAAAAAAAAACACATAAATGTATTTTTGCTGAAAGCATCAAAAAAGATAAAGGCAGAGTAAAATGGTAACATGTACTGAATATATGAAATGCCTTCAGTTTTAATCTCCATTGCTCGTTTTATTGAATGCTTTGTTGTGTAGCACTATTCTTATGTTACTATGTTTTTTATTTGTCCCTTTTCTTTTCATATATTAATTAGATTTTTTTTCATTTGCGGTGGACCGTTTGACTTCAGTAGGTAGGTTTAACTCGGTTCACTCTAAAGTAGTTTGCTATTTTTAAACACAATTGACTTGATGAATGGCTAAGATGGATGGGGGCTTTGTTTGCTGTTCAAATCCTCCCTAGCCAAATGGGCCTTTAGTTGTTTCCATAAAGTGTAAAAGGCGGTGTGCTTGTTTACTTTTAATTGAGGTTGAGTGTTGAGAAAGGAATCAGCTTTCAGGTATCTGCCCTCACAAACCAAGTTCCTGCTGCAAACCAATAAGGCAGCAAGGAATGAGCTAACTGTGTCTGTTTTTCAAGTGTGTGCTACCTCTCTCCAGCTTGCTTCTTCTCTGCTCTTTTTAATGGCTACTTGGCCAGTTTTGAAAGTGTGGTTGTAAACATGATTGGATTTATTCAAATCACTGAAGTAAAAAAATCATTGCCATTTGTATAATCTACCCAGATAAAGTCACCTTGGTTAGTCAATATTGGCTCTTGTACATAGAAGGTGACTGGAATTCACAAAAGAGCTTGACCAATGCAGAAAGAAAATCATCTGCCTTGGTCTTTATGGAAGTGACTGCCCAGCAGTTTTAGTGATGGAATTACAGTCAGTGAAGACAAAGAAAATATTTTCAAACCATCCAAGCACCGCCTTATTACATTCTGAGCATATATAGCTCACATACTTCCCCCAGTATGTGTTAATGTCTATGAGGAAGTCAGGGAAAAGAAGGGGTGGACAGATAATCAGGAGTCAGGATTATATTGGGCTACTCACAGCATTTATTAAGACGTACTAGATATATTGCTTTGTATTAAGTGATGAAGAGGCACAAAAAGAAATGGAAGACATGTCCTTCAGCTATATGGCTAAACTACATTAAATGGTAGGAAGAGGAAATGAAAATAATAGCAAGCCAGTCATGGTAGCATATGACCCTGCAATCTAACTACATGGGATGCTGAGGGAGAAGGTTTGCAATTTCAAGGCCAACCCACCTTCTCTCTTACAAAAAAAAAAGTAAAATAAAAATTGACTATGGAAATTACTAAATTTGATCACAATCCTCTCTGAATTGTTAAGGCAGGTTCTAGCTGGGACATTAACATCTGTGATCTAAACTAAACTTTGGATCTAAAAAAGTAGCAAAAGGCAGAATTTGAAGTAGTGATTTTATGAAATGAAACATTTATATTTGCATGATAATGAATTGGACTAAGATGAGGCTGTTTTAGTTTTTGTTTTGTATCCCATGTATATATTCAGGTTAACATAAAATAGTTTTTAAAGCAGTCAGTTCTTAAAACTGTCAAAATAATTAAATTCTTAGTTTCTCTTCCTTTTCCCACTTTACAAGTATGAATGAATAAGTAAGCCCACTATGGTTCTACAGAATTATTTGAGTTTATAGTTGTATCAAAATCTCTTCACATATAAAGAGATGCACTGGGACATTGCAAAATATAGAAAATTTCAATCTAGGTTTGATTCTAAGAATTCTGAGAGTTTAAAAGAATAGGGACAAAAGATCCAGGGTCTTTCTTGTTGACTGAAATGATCATTAAAGTTATCATCTAGCCCTAATTAGAAGTGTTCCCATCGTGTAAAATTTTGCATGCTCATTCCATATGATAAAACATTGTTCAGATTCATTAATAATAAAGTTATAGTTCTTGCTAGCATGATCACATTATTAAATGATAATTACAGCATTTTAATTGTATAGTAATTTTTGAATATTTTTATAAATGGGTCATAAATTTTATTGTACTGCAGATTCAAATCTTGAATACAGTTTATCAGATGAGTATTGCAAGCATCACTTCTTGGTTGGTCTACTTCTGAGGGAAACCTCCATTGCTCTTCAAGATAACTATGAGATCAGATATACAGCTATATCTGTCATAAAGAATCTTTTAATAAAGCATGCATTTGATACTAGATACCAACACAAGGTAAGAATGTCCATACAGTCTTCAGTATCACATGAGTAAATTTCTGAGTATTTTCATTCAAGGTAAAGTTTATAGTAAGGGGCATAATATGAGCATTAATGGAAATGTGTATTTACAAATACGTCTTGTTTCCATTTGGAGTCATTGGATTTAAAAATTCTGTTTAGGTAAAATGTTAACGAAAAATAGTAGTTTCCCAAATCACGTATGTGGATTCTTGGTGCTGGGGATCGAGCCCAGTGTCTCGCACATACTAAACACGTACTCTACCACTGAGTTGTATGCCCCCAGCCCCTCATATCCTTATATCATATTTAAAGAATATGTTACATAACTATGAATTTTTTTAAAAAAACAGATATGTAGCCATGTATATTCTGTCAGATATATACCTTAATGTTTTTCACACTTAAATATATGAATATATATATATATCCCTAAATAAATATGTTGTTGATTAAGTGGTTAATAATAAGACATGTTAAGTATCTCATATATAAAATATGTATGATGAAGTTTTTCTTTTTGAAAAAAATGTGATGGGGGTTACTATCACTAGCTGTGGATATGGATGTAAACCTTCCATAAATTACTCATCATCTTGGTGTTAAAACCACACTATGGTTGCTATTTTTTGCACCTTTGAAATATTTGTAAAAATTTTATTGATGTTCAATCTTATGGGTTTAACAAAGTAGATCGCAAACTATTTGTATTTGGAATAACTGAACTTACTTCCTTGGTATCAAATGGCTCATAGAAACATCATATTGTTAAATAATTTGTCCATTTACTTTTATATTCAAATATAAACAAAACCATGGAGTAATTTATTATTGTAATTATTTTGGAAAGCTTACTTGGAGATGGATTTTATTCTTTTTTAATAGTATTGCCATTTATCTTTTATAAAATGCTTGCCACTGACATCCACTCATGTTTTTTTAATTACCAATTTTTTAACTCACAAGTCTTGCTAGATACAATTTATTCTGGACTCTGTTTAACTGCTATATGTTCCAAGTAGTGCAGAAAAAGATCATATGCAATGAGGAAGAAAGTGTGTCTAGCTGTGATTTTTAAATGATTCACAGGAAAAGTACAAAATGAACTTCCCTTCTCCACTGCCTGTTTAAATGAAAGTGAAAGAATATGGAATTTCATAAGAGTATTACATATAGGTGGAATTTAAACATATAACATCACAAACTGGGACATTTTACTGCTCTCAGAATTTGGAAAGTATGTGCATGCACATACAAGCATATACAGAGCTATTATTATCTAATTAGACAATATTACAGCTTGAGGTTTTAGGTTAAGGGAAAGCTTGGTATAAGAAGCTTCATTACTCATTCAGTGACTTCTAAAGTCCTTTCTTCTTTGTTCAAAAGCTTCATCCAGGCATTAAATGAGTATAGGGGCTAGGTGAGATGCACTCGCCTATAACCCCAGCTGAGGCAGGTTGGGAGGTTGAGACCTTGTCTCAAAATAATTTTTTAAAAAAGGCATGGTTGATGATGTAGCTTAGTGGTTTAGTGCTTGCTTGACATAGGTGAAACCCTGTGTTCAATCCCCAGCACCAAATAAATAAATACATAAATAAGGAGGGAGGGAGGAACATATTATAGGGTTCTCTGCAGAAAAACTTCGCTTTATGGGCCTACTTAACAAAAGCTTCAATTATACTGTGTTAGATGAGGATTTAAAATGTCTTTGTACTGTGTGGTGCAAAGAGTTCACAAGCAACCTGGATAAGAGGTCATTTGTCAACATGTTCCTCATTCTTGATGATGCAAGGGGGAGGGTTGGGAAGGAGTATAATGTCTCCATAATTTTCATGAAGTCCCTCAGAGTGACCCCAAATAATTCTTAGTACATAGTTTGAAGAAACAATGCTTCCTATGGAGAGCCTATTTTGAGATTAGACTCCCTAGTCATCCCCCACCCTTTCCAACCACCTTCACACTCCAAAGCCCCTACTCTAATGCAATTCTGGAGATATTGTTGGTACATATTATGTGTTACTCATAATTAAACTCTTGTGCTAATTACCAGGAGACATATTTCCTTTTAACAACATCAATGTCCAAAGTCTAACATTTGTTCTGCAGTCTGTATAGTTCCTATACCCATTATAAATGATATTAACACCTAAGAGAATTGATATTTTCACTTCTTATTGGGCTGTGGACAAATCCTCTTTTTCCTTTCTTTAAAAATAATCCACATATATATTGCAAAAAGTAAACATCAAAATGCCTTTGTCCCATTCCTTAGTTCCCTACCCCAATTCATCTCTTTCAAAACAACTACTGTTACCAGTTTCTTATTTATACTTTTATTTTATATATGAACAAGCCTGCATGATATATATATAAACATATATAATAGAAACCAACATGCATTTTTCTTTTTCACTTAGCAATACATCCTGAAGATTAGATCTTCCACATTCTTAAAAGAATAGTTGCATAGTATTTCATCACATGGATATACCTTCTTTTTAATCTATTAATAAATTCTTAGACTGTTTCTGTCTTTTATGCAGGTAAAACTTTTAATATACTTGAAAATGACTATGTTTTTCTGTGTTTCTGTTTACCTGGGAGTGTTATATAATATTAACAATAATTGCTAAACTTTATTGAGTATTTTCTATATGCTACTATCTTAAATATCTCACATAAATTATTATTAATTATAATTATCATTGTTCCCATTTATATTTATCAAAAAGAAAACTGCAATTAAATAACTTGATCAAAATCAAGTAGCTAGCCTGGCATGGTAGCACACAGCTGTAATCTCAGTGATTTGGGAGGCTGAGGCAAGAGGATTGTGAGTTCAAAGCCAGCCTTAGCAATTTAGTGAGTCCCTAAGCAACTCTGCAAAACCCTATCTCAAAAATAAAACATAACAAGGTGTGGATGTAAAGCTCAGTGGTTAAGCATCCCTGAGTTCAATCCCTAGTAACAAAACAAAACCCCACATTAAGCAGCCAATAATAGGAGGTCTGAAGTTTGCTCAAGTCTAATTCTAAAACCTGCACTCCTGCTAGCTATTCCTCTTCTCAAATCTCAAATGGGGCACTGAAAAATTAGAAAAAGAAAGGTAGTCATCAAGCTGAGAAATCTCAAAATGAAAGTCACAGCAAAAAGGAAAGTAGTGAAGGCTATTCAGTCTTGTTAAGAATGAATTAAGATGGATGCATGGTAACTATTTACAAATATGTAAAAGGTCGCTATGTAAAAGTAGTGGGGTTTTTTCCCAGCCTCAAAGCACTGGGAATTTAAGTAAGTTTTACCAACTAACCATTGTCAGATTGCATATAAGGACCATTGGACCATTCCTGCTTTAGGCAGGATGTTGGACTACCTTAGTGGTTCTCATATCTGCACATCAACATCATCTGAGGCAGCCCAGACCTACTGAATCCTAATCTTCTGGTGAGAGAGACTATTATAATTGATGGGGTCTGTGTTAGAAGGAAGTCTGTTAAGAAGGGTTCCTGAAATTCACAAAGTGCAAACAACCAACTAATAAACGAAAAATTGTTCAACCTCAAGAATCAATGCATCCTGGTTCAGAGGTACACACCTGTAATCCTAGTGACCCAGATGCTAAGGCAGGAAGATTGAAAATTGGAGGCCAACCTCAACAATTTAGCAAGAGCCTCAGCAGCTTTGTGAAACCCTGTGTCACAATAAAAATATAAGAGGGATGGGATATACCTCAGTGGTAGAGGTCTGAAGTTAGCTCATGTCTAATTCTAAAACCTGCACTCCTGCTAGCTATTCCTCTTCTCAAATCTCAAATGGGGCACTGAAAATTTAGGAAAAGAAAGGTAATCATCAAGCTGAGAAATCTCAAAACGAAAGCCATGGAAAAAAGGAAAGTAGTGAAGGCTATTCAGTCTTGTTAAGAATGAATTAAGGTGGAAGTATGGTAATTGTTTACAAATATGTAAAAAGTGGTAGAGAACCCATGGGTTCAATTTTCAGTGCCAGAAAATTGAAATGAAATGAAACCCAAACAAGTGAGATACTTTTGGTCTTCTGTATTCTATAGGTTGACCATTTTGCCCTGCTGTCCTTATCTAAACCTCCAAACTTCCCAAAGTTCTGAAATACAGAGGGGAACTTTTATGTCTTACACCATCACCATCATTGTTTTCTCTGATTTGAATGTTTGTACATATCCAGTGAGAAATGTCTGTAGCTGAGGAAAACGATAAATACATTTGTATAAGAGACAACAAATTAATTGTGTTAGTAGCCAGCTTTATTTACTTATTTATAGTCATATCAGTCTAATATTCTCATTTCCTTATGGCACATCTGATGATTGTCATTGTAGTTTTAATCAAAGCAAAAAGTGTTTCTTGAATCAATACAGTACTTCACTGTTTTTTCACTTCTTCCATTTATTTATTTATTCATTCATTCAGTGTACTGACCATCTGCTGTGTGCCCAGGCACTACAGATGAAGCAGTAAACAAGACAGACAAAAAGAAGACTAGTATTATCTGCTTTATGGGTCGACTGCTATTAAATACAACATTTTACTTTATGTAGTTTTATTTGAGGGGTATGATTTGGCTCTGTATTGTAATTAGATCAGAATGCCAATGAAGTTCTGGGGTAATTGGTTTTGAGACTCTTAAGTATCAACAGATTCCTGCCTCACTAATTTTTATTTATATTTGTCCACATACAATCTTTTAAGTGGATATATATGGAGCCATTTGTTTAATTATAATGTATACATATTATGCGCCAATTAAGCTTTTGTTAATTATTTCTCAGAACCAACAAGCCAAAATAGCACAATTGTACCTCCCATTTGTTGGATTGCTTTTGGAAAACATACAGCGACTAGCAGGTCGAGATACTTTGTATTCTTGTGCAGCAATGCCTAATTCTGTAAGTATTAATGCAATTCTGTTCAAGTTTTATTCTATTTTACTAAACCCATTTGGAATTGGGGTTATATACTGTACATATGAGTTCACTTTTTATTCCATTTTCACATTTACACTCTTTTCCTAGAATAGTGCTTCTCAAAATTTAATTTGCATTTGAATCACCTGGAGATTATTGTGAAACACTGATTCTAATTCAGTAATTCTTGGATGGGGCTTGAGAGTTTGGTTTCTGACAAGCTTTTGGATGCCTCTGGTCCAAAGATTGTTCTTTGAATAACAGGGTCCAAGAGAATCCCTTGCCCCAGTGTTTTGTTCTTTTTTTTTAATGTTTTAGTTGTTGATGGATCTTTATTTTATTTATTTTTATGTGGTGCTGAGAATTGAACCCAGTGCCTCATGCATGCTAGGCAAGTGCACTACCACTGAGCCACAATCCCAGCCTCACTGCCCAGTGTTTTGTTCTTAATACTTTCTGGTGTTAATATGCCTTGATATATTTATGCAACTTGAAAACTGAATAAAAAGCTGTTTGCAGTAACACACTCCTATAATCTCAGTAACTCAGGAGGATCACAAGTACAAGGCCAGCCTCAGCAACTTAGCCAGGCCCTAAGCAGCTTAGTGATACCTTGTCTCAAATAAAAAAGCTGGGGATGTGTCTCAGTGGTAATATGCCCCTGAGTTCAATTCCCCATCTCTGTCCCTGCCCCCCCCCAACTCTGTAAAAGGAGTCTTCACTTCCATAATGTTAGATGCTGGGGATTAAACTGTATACCTTTGCTTCTCCCTTCCCTTGGTAGTCTCTTTTAGTTTATCAAAATTGGTCTGTGCTTTCTTTTAATCCCCTTTAAAAATAAGGAACGTTGTCTGGTGATGGTGGTGCACAGTAATACCAGTGGTTTAGGAGGCTGAGGCAGGAGGATCTGTAAGTTCAAAGCTGGCCTCAGCAATCTAGTGAGACCCTAAGTAACTCAGTGAGAATCTGTCTTGGCATGTGGCTCAGTGGTTAAGTGCCCCTGGGTTCAATCCCCAGTACTCCCGCCCTCAAAAAAGAAGGAGCTTTGGAGAGGTAGTCAGCCCCCTATTTGGCAAAACAAAATTTTTCCATTGTAATAATTAAAGCATACCTTCTTATCTAAGACCTAAAAAGGTTTCTATTCACTGGTCCTAGTTTGGTCTTCTAGAGACACAAGCTATCCTTTCTACAAGTCCCTTCTAAACTTTTCTCCATGCCAAGTATCTCCACTTCATTTCAAATCCTTTAATTTTTTAGTCACCCCTCTTCAAGTTTTCCGATTTACCAATGACCCTACTACAATATGGTGTTAGGGGGCTGGGGATGTAGTTCGGTAGTAGAGCACTTGCCTACTATGCCTGAGACCCTGGGTCCAATCCACCACACCACAAAAAATAATAAGAATGATCTAAAAACTTTTAAAAAGATGGTGTTAGCTTAGCACAATGGTGCATGCCTGATACCAGCAACTTGAAAAGGATAAGCCAAGAGGAACACAAGGTTGAGGCCAATCTCTGTAATCTAGCAAAATGCTTTCTCAAAAAAAAAAAAAAAAAAAAAGGAAGAAGAAGGGCTGGGGATATAGCTCATTGGTAGAGTGCCCTTGGGATCAATTCCCAGTACCAGATAGACAGATATTTGTATAGAATTATACACTTTATATTAGTCTGCCCAGTGAAACTATTAACTCCTGCCCCCTTCCATGTTCTGTATGGCCCATGATCACCTTTGCACTTTGAACCTGTCATATTATTGGGGCAGGTTAAACTGTCCTTCACAACTTACTATGGAAATTTTCCTTGTGAAATTCCCCAGATAATTTGTTAAGCCTACTCCAGGTTCATGTGAAAGCCACTTTTAAGTTTGCCTGATGGTTTTCTTGCCTGTGGCATTTGATCATGTCAATTAGGATGCTATATCACCTATCTGGGTATCAGGCTGGTGTTTCTTCACAACACATTAGCTTCATGCTTATGTCCATTCCACATACAGTGAACAATGATATTTGGAAGCATTTCACTCATCTCTTCTTTCTTTTGCAGCTCAAGTTAACTTAGAGCTTCTGACCACATCCCTACTTCTAGAATTGCCCCTTGCTCCTAGGAAGAGTGCTGAACCATGTTTATATTTTTTCTGGTTACAGCCATTTAAAGTTATATCACTTGGCCAGAGGTCATAGTTGTAATAATTGGCTAGTAGACATTTTTTAAAAAGAGTCCCTTAAATTTAGTACTTGAGTTAGACTTTTACAATGAGCTTTGTTTAAAATTTGGTTGCCATTTTATTCTGTTAATTCAGATTTCTCTTGCTAGTGTACAAATTTGTTTAATAATACAAGAATCATATTCTGTTCAGGCATCCAGGGATGAGTTTCCATGTGGCTTTACTTCACCTACGAATAGAGGGAGTCTGAGCACTGAAAAAGACACTGGTAATTTTAAAATTATACATTTAAAAATTATACATTGCTTAAGTATTTTGAAATGTACCCTGTAGGAGAAGGAGGAGGGTAGGAAAAGAGAAGGTTACTGGGAAATGAGATCAATCAAGTTATCTTATGTGCATATATGAATATGCTTAATGAATCCCATTATTAAGTTTAATTATGTACCAGTTAAAAAGTGGAAAAATGAAATGTACCATGTACTTCTGTAGCTTTGAAATATTTCATAATAGAACTATATTATCATGATCTCTACTAAAGTTGAATTAAAAATCTGACTCATACTTGCCTCAGTTGTCTAAGTTTGTTTAAAATGTAGCTCAATATTCTTGAGTAAATAGAAGATAATGATTTCCCATCCTGTTGTCTGTCACCAATTTCAGGTAAGACACTACCTTTTTCTGGGCCAAATTTTTCTTTCCTATAAGAGTGTTTCTCAAATTACATGGCTTTATTTTATGACTTCCAAGGAATTTCTTACAGTTTTATACATAGCAAAGTGTTTTAAGGAGTAAAAAATATTTTTTTAACCTTGACTAGCTTTCTTCTGGTGTTTTGATGTAAATTTCACATTTTAGATAACCAACATTGGTTCCCTATAGTATAAGTTTATATAAATTAATCTAATACTTATTTTAAAAATATACTTGATGGATTCTCCTGTTGCTAACAAGAACTTGGCTCTTTCCCCTAGCCTATGGGTCTTTTCAAAATGGACATGGAATGAAGAGGGAGGATTCAAGGGGTTCTCTCATCCCAGAAGGAGCAACAGGATTTCCAGATCAGAGCAACACTGGTGAAAATGTAAGAACTTTAGTATGTAGAATAACCCTACTGATTTGTTAGGCTAATATGTTTCTTTTATATAAATATGCCACTCTGTAAATCTGTAAAAAGCATCCCATAATTCTTTGGTATTTTAGCAGTCCCTTCCTACCTTGGCAGCTATTATTTGAATATCTTTTTTTAATAGTATGAAATTTTATTTGTTAATTATTTACTTGTATATGTTTTTGAGATGAGGGTCTATGTTGCCCAGGCTGACCTCAAACTCTAAGATCAAGCAAGAGATCATCCCACCTCCATCTCCTAAGTAGCTGAGACTAAAGGCATGTACCATCCTAAATGGCTTACTTGAATATCTCAAACTTTTTAAAGGGAGTAAGGAATTCATCTTTAAGCATTCTGAGTATCTCCTTTAACCATAGCACACTGTAGCCTGTTCCAGAGAGGGAAAATTCAAGTTTAAAATATCTAATGTGCCTTATCATTTAAAACAAAGCACATACTAATAGAATTGATTCAGCCTTTCATTTCTTTGCTATAATGACATTAACTTGAGAGAAATAAATTTAGGTTGACAAATTGATGGTCTCAGACAGAGTCCTACCATCACTTCATTCGAATGTTTTCCAACTCTTCCATCAAGTTGTTTAAAGTATAACATTAAAGTCTGAATTGTGTGTCCCCTGAGCAGAGACTGCATTTTAGACCTGTAAAGTTTTGCTACATTGCTAAGTAAAATCATAGAATAATAAAATTAGAGTTGGAAAGGGTCCATAAAAATAATACACTCAAACACTTGGTTTATAAATGAAAATCAGGGATTGTAATTTAGAATAACCACACAGCTATGGTAGGACCATACCCAAATCCCAGACGTCTTAAAAAAAATTTAAAAAAATATTTGTTTTAGTTGTAGGTGGACACAGTAACCCTTATTTTATTTTTTTTAATGTGGTGCTGAGGATCAAATCCAGTGCCGCACGTGTGCTAGGCTGTGCTAGGTGAGCACTCTACCACTGAGCCACAAGCCCAGCCCCCCAAATTCAGACTTTTAACTTCTCTTTATCTCCTCCTATGTTAGTCATTCTTAAATATGTATTCAAATCATATGGACAACATAATAAAAATGGATGGCTGGAACTTACCCCCAGAATGAGGGATGGAACCCAATAGGTCTGGAACAGGGCCTACTAATTTATATCTCTTAAGTTCGTAAGTGATGCTGATACTGCTGGTTGACAAGCACACTTTGAGAACCAACGGACTACTTTGAACCTTTGAGTAACTGTAATTTATTCACAATAGGTCGTACATCATACCATTTAAAATTATGACACCAGACACTGTTAGAGGCAAGGGAAACAAAGTCAGAGCAGTTAAATGAGTTGCTATTAGTCACATAGCTAATAAGCAATCAACACCTAGGTCTTTTATGTTCCATATGAAGGTTCTTCCTTAGGAAATCCTACCTTCAGAGATGTGTATCCTCAGTATAGCTCCACTGAAAGTATTGTTTTTTTGTTTTTAAAGTATTGGTTTTTAACAAGAGTAAATTCTTTAGGAGATAACTGATATTCATATAAATCCTCCCATAAATCAGCTTTTTGTCATGATTAACTTCTGATAATTTCAATAGATGCCATTAAATAGCAGAACCATCACTACTTTGTAGAGGCTCTAATTTTGAAGCATTACTAGGTCCTCCTTAGTATAGTATCTTATCATAAAATCACTAGCCAATTTTTTAGACAGATTAGCTGATCACTGATTGAAGGGTGGAATTTAATAAACTCTAAATAGGAGTTCAAATTAAAGTTAAAATGTTTGTTTTCATATACGTTAAATTAGTCCTCTATATAAGTTATTTTTCCTCAAATAGTCACATGATTATTTTTAAGTGTTGCTACCAAAATACAAGCATATGGGAATGAAACAAACACAGTATTCAAGACAATATCTTTTTGGAGACCCTAAGATAATTTCCAGTGATATTAGTAGGTACTCTATCAAAAAAGATTCAGCCTGTTTACCTGCTAGGTGTGATGTAAGTTTTTTTTTTTTTTTAAGTTTTAAATTTCCCAAATATGGCTAGTGTTAAAAATTAGTTATCAAGCCTAAGCCGATGGAAAATTATGCTATAGTATTTCACAATACATTATCTTTATATTACAGACCCGACAGAGTTCAACAAGGAATAGTATATCCCAGTATAACAGGCTGGACCAGTATGAAATCAGAAGTCTCTTGATGTGCTACTTATATATAGTAAAAATGATTTCTGAAGGTGAGTTACCAGCATACTGAACAAGGCTCTGGGTTCTATCCTGAGGGGACCAGGGGGAGATATCTTTGCAGATTCTGATCTTTAAATCAATCTCAAAATAAGTTTGTTACTCATACAGGTTTGATTCCTTGAAATAATTTAAAAATAATTTTATAAATTATAAAATGATGCAATGTTTTTAGAAGAGCTAAACATATTTTCATGCAGTATATATGATTCATTAAATGACCAATATAACAGGAATGGAATAATAATACATAGTTCATATTTAACACTTTAGCTTTTATTTGACCCAGGATTTGAAAAATCAGAAACAAAAAGACAGGAAGGTTTTTCGGAGGGTAACAATGCCATTTTTATTTTGCAGTATCACTCTGTGGTATTTTCTGGTATCGGGTTGTTAGGCTGCTTTTCTTCTTGATGGACACTATATTATTTACATATTCTATATGATGGAACATAACCAAAGGATTTTTGTAAACTGCATGTTCTGTGAAAGTAAATTCAGATTATCTTATTCTCAAATGGCATATATATTAACACAATTCCCTGCCTCTTCTTCCTTTTCTTAATACTTTTGTTTAAAAAAAAAGTACACAAGAATAAAAACAAAAGCCACCTGGGTTAAGCATTACACAGTGCATACATGTATTGAAACATCACATAATGCCTCATAAATATGTAAATAATAAATAAAGCAAAAAAAACGGCACCTGGTTCAGATCAACATATTATCTTGTATTAAGTTTTTCCCCCTATTTTTTTATTTAAAAAATTTTAATATTCTTTTCTGTTACTGGGGACCAAACCCAGGGCTTTGCATGTTAGACAAGTGCTTCACCACTGAGTGAAACCCCTAGCCTATATATGGAAAAAAATTGTGGCACTGGGGATTTGAACCCAGGGTCTCATGCATGCAAAATATGAACTCTGCCACTGAGCTACATTCCCAGCCTATTTTTATTTTAAAAAATTTTTTAATAGATATTAGCTGCTTTAAATATTTTTGTAATAATGCAAGATATATATACATAAAGCAATACAAAAAAGACAAAATAAATTGATAAGTCAACTAGCTAAACTTTAAAATAAATTCTTAGCTAGATATGAATAATAAATTGTAAAGTACATTAATAAAATAAGTAAAAATCTTTAAGCCTTATGAATGTACTAAATTGTAAAAGTAAAAGTCAGATCATATTGAAGCTATGTGATGGGTGTCCAAGTTTTGGGAAAGAAATAAAGGAACAGAATTTTTACCACCAGTGTTATTTCATTCCAAGAGATAATGGATAAAATCACAACATACAGTTTTTGTCTTCCCACAAGATTAAAACTGGGAGAATATGGAAGTTGATTGCTGATATTATGGTTTTTCTTTTTATAGCCATGAGAATGTTCTAAAACATTTAATCACATTTGTGATAGTTTCACAATTCTGGATATACTATAAGCTACTGTATTGTAGACTCTTTAAACGGTAATTTTATAGTAGATGAATTCTCAGTAATTTTTTGTAATGACACCCAAGTAATATATGCATGAAAAACAAACTGAATAATAAAATGTCTGGATACCACTACAACCCAAAGAAAGCAAGAACGGAAGAGAGAGAGAGAGACAGAAAGAGAGAGATAGAGAAAGATAGAAAGAGGGAGAAAGAACAGAGAAAGGAGAGACTGTGTAGTTCTCCCCTCCTCCACTTCATTATACATACACACACACACACACACACATACACATACACCATGCATACTATTGCTAACCAGTGACAAGTCTCTGGCTGCTTTTTTTTAAATGTCATGGGTAAAACCATAACTGTTTTATTTCTTGTGACCTTTATAGTTCCTCTTCTCGTAAATGTTGATCTTGCTTGCTGTCTGCCAAATATTTTGTCTTTGTTAATTATGTTTTTCTTTCTTCTGTTCTTGCTTTTTTATTTTAATAAAAGCACATTTTCAATAACTTTTATATAGTCTCTGTCATTAACTTGTATGTAGTCTCTGTCATATTTCCTCTTTTTCCTTTGTATGTATAATGTCATGCTGTTTATCTGTAAAGTCATGTCCACTTTATTCTGAAAGATGCTTTTGGATCCTTTTCAATAGTTCATTCTAGCCACTTTTTCTTGTTTTGTAAATATTTTAGTTATTGTATATGCATTTAAATGTTGAGTTCTTATGAGTTATTCTCTTCATGGTCTCTTTTGGCTTTCATTATATTTACTGTGTCATAAACAGTTGTAACTTTAACATCAACAAAAAGATGATCTGTCTGGATACTTTGATGTGGAAGTAGAGGAATTCTTAAGAATCAATTTCCTTCTGTATTTTAAGCTACATTTTATTAATTGACAATAATTAACTATTTTAAAGTCATTTACCAAACATTTTTCAGATCTTAACTGTCAAGAGTCAGGAGTTATCAGTTACACAGTCTGAATTCACATGAAGACTGTCCTCTTGAAAAATAAAACATTTGCATTGAGAGAGATCCCCCTCAGTGGGGAATCTACTTCTTTTTTTCTAACTGTATCTTGGCTTTTCTTTTCAGTGTAGGCCCCAAGAGGGCACTCTCCAAATCAGCTTGAGGCTTAACTGTGGCATACCCTGCATTTGTAGATTCATTAGCATTCTTTGGAGCAACTTGCTCACAGGAAGGCATCTCAGTACTGCCATCTCTGTTTGAAAAGCCAATGTTGTAACAAGGAATACCAAATGCTGATCTTTTTCTCCCACTAGATTTTGAAGTATAGTCAAAAGGAAATACATTCAAGGGGAGTGTTTCCCTTTTCTGTGTAAAAGGGGCAAACACGCTTCTATCATAACCAGGCATATTTTCCTCTGAAGTTTCAGATACTATCTGAGTAGGTGCACTTTCTCTTGAGGAAACACTAGAAAGGCTCCAACAGAATCTAATTTTACTTTCACGATTTTGTGTGGAAGCCTTTTCTGTGGCAATTGTTTCATGTTTCCTTTTTGGCTGGCCAACCTTTTTTTCAATAAGGCTTGTGGCACCTTGAAATCCATCCCTCTTTTGAGAATCAAATGAAGATGTTAAAGAAAAACCTGAAAATGACTTCAGGTAGGCAATGCCTCCTTGCGTGGGAGGCTTGCCATCATTAGAGGGAGTATTCTCAAAAGAGGTCTCTGGCACTTCAAAGAGGTCTTGACTACCAAATGGAATTGGAAACTTTGGACTTTGTTCCAGTTCCATTTTACTTATAGGTTTCATCTGTTCCTTATGTGGTTTCCTTACTGGTCTTATAGGAACATGCACCTGAGTTAACTGTGTAGGCTCCCTCACTGAAAAAACTGGTTTAGTCTTTTGAGTACAAGGAATGAAATCATCGTCATCACTATCAGAAAAAGAAATATGAAACTTTGGCTGGCTCGACTTTACTATTGCAGAAAGTCTTTTATTTTCTTCTCTTAACTTTTTTGTTTCTGCATTGAGCTCAGCAATAAACCTAAGATTTTGTTGTTGCATGTTATTAAATTCTTGCTGTAGTGTGTTCCTATATGCTTCATTTATTAAACAGCGATCACATGTTTTTGCATTTAACTGGTCTTGCAAGTCGTGAATGGTACTATTGAGGATGTCATGCTGTTCGGTCAACTCTCTAATTCGGGCCGTCGAGCCTGACTGCCTTCCGTCTGCTATTCGCAACTTCCTCATACTCGTTAATTTTGTCTGTAAACGGTACAGTTCTTTATCATGGAGCTCTTTTAGCGTTAGCCATGTCTTTTTAAATTCATCGGATGACAAGTCACATACACTAAGCCGCACTTTATCTTTTCCTGAAGACTTCCTATCATCTCCCCTCTGTCCTCCACCCTTGTTGCCTGCCCGCATCATGTTTCCCGGATTTGAAACAACTGTATTAGTCCCAGTGGCTTCACAGAGAAGCTTAGAAAATGGCGGAGGAGCAGCTGAGTATAGAGTATGACGCCTCAAAAATCACCCCTTCCACCCCATAGACCTTCTCAGGAGCTGCTTTAGGGCACAGGTGTGCGGGTGGATATTCAGGGGTGTACCGAACATACCAGTGCTTTTCTAGAAAGGAGGCACAAAGGCTTTTGTTCGGAAAAGCCGTTGTGCCGAAGAGGGGAGCCTAGGTCGTCGAAATGGCGAACGGCAGGCTGCCAGTTGACCAGAGACCGGAAACCCATTGAATTCTGGGGGAAGACCTAGCTCCTAGGGGCAGAAAGATACCAAAATGCATTGTGGGGGGGGACCGGAAGTCACTTCTAGATTAATTTCTAAACCAAACCAAATTTAACTCTTAACATTTTTTATTATTGATGATTGATATTTTGTAATTGTTGAAAACTATCAGTATCGTAAAACAACTGGAAGTGGCCAAGTCAAAAGTCCACAAACTCCCTAATCCCCTTCACCCCCTCCATAAAGGCAACATTGTTTCATCTTCCATCCCTATTTTCTGAGGTCTATAACTAGGTTGGAAATTGAGTCGTTTTCTTGGTTTTTGAGAAACTTAACAAATTTTTGATGTTGAGAGGAGGATCTTCTGACACCATTAGCTATATCAGAGTAGAATAAAATGGAATTGAAAGTTAAATAATGATAAGGTTTTAATATTTTTAATTTCTTTTTTTTAAAGGATCTTAGTGGTAGGGCTGGGGGGTTGTGGCTCATCAATAGAGTGCTTGCCTAGCACGTGCGAGGCCCTGGGTTCCATCCTAAATAAATAAATAAAATAAAGGTATTGTGTCTGACTACAACTAAAAAATAAACATTTTTTAAAAAAGGATCTTAGTGGTGTGTTGGGGAAGTAAAGAAATGGATAAAAAGAAGTATATATGATTTAAGGGATTTTTCTATCTGATATAGTTATTTCAAAGCTAGATAAGTAAGTAGAGAGAACACCAGAGTTTGTAATTTAAAGGCAAATAGATGGAAGAAAGAAAATAAAGCTTAAAGCTCTTAGACTTTTGGATTCACAGAGCCCTTTGCATAGCAGGTAAAGGCTCCTCTCCTCAGAAAAATGCACACAAACTCACCATCTTGCATAAAATTTTGAATTCATTAAAAACCCCAGGTCTAGCCGGGCAAGATGGCATACACCTGTTATCCTAGCAGCTGGGGAGGCTGAGACAGGAGGATTGGGAGTTCAAAGCCAGCCTCAGGAACTGTGAGGCTGCTAAGCAACTCAGAGACACCTTGTCTCTAAATAAAATACAAAATAGGGCTGGTGGTCGAGTCCCCCTGAGTTTAATCCCTGGTATCACCCCCACCCCCAACCCCCTAAAAAAATAAAAGCAAAACAAAAACTCCAGGTCTAAAATACAAACATAACTTCCCTTCCTTTGGCTTTAGGAATAATGTGGAGATTGATATAAACCATCCAAAAGAACATTTACAAAGTAAATTAAAGGAAATTTGGGAATAGATGGGTATAGTAGCACATGCTTGTAATTCAGCAACTCGGGAGGCTGAGGCAAGGAAGATGGCAAGTTGGAAACCAACCTGAGCAAGTTAGCTAGAACCTGTCTCACAATAAGTAAAAAGGGCTGGGGATATAATGCAGTGGTGTAGTGCCCTTGGGTTCAATCCCAATCCCACCAAAAAAAAAAAAAAAAACCTAGTGTGGAAACTGAAATACTTAGATTAAATGGTATATTTGCAGTTAATTCAAAAGGAAACTGATGAGCACTGGGAAGGGAGAGCGTATAGATAAAACTGTGAGTCGATAGGTTGTTGAAGCTGGATTATTGGTACTTGGGGATCTCACTGTCCTATTTGCTCATTATTTCAACATCTAATACTTTATTTGATCCATTTTCAGATACTCTCTTAACTTACTGGAATAAAGTATCTCCTCAGGAACTGATAAACATCCTTATACTTCTAGAGTAAGTTACATTAATTTATTTTAATAAACTTTCCCCTTATTTGGGGGATTTAAATGTTACCATTTTTTTGGTTTTCAACAGCTTATTTGCTAAAAATGTAGAGAATGTTAGATAATTTTATTAATACAGAGGCTGGCATTCTTTACCCATAGATAGAAGAGAAAATATGAAGATGGAATACTTGCAGTATTACAGAAAATTAGCTAATAATAAACTGTCTTCACAGCCCTGCCTTTCTGTGATCTGGAAAACTAGAAGTGGTATCAGCTATCCTCCATCATTTACTTGGAGCAGATGCTGGTTTAATGAGCAGCTTAAATGATTGGAGTTTATAATCTGTACTCTTATGTAGATAGAGCTGGGTAATTCTCACTTCATAAAGACACTTGGATAAAACTAGTCTGAAGATGGGAAGTTGTCTTATATTGTATGCTGAGCTATTTTTTGCATCATTATTAAATGCTAAAAGAAAAATCAGACATAGAATGAAATGCAAAAAATTTTTACATAAGTAGAACACATGATTTTATGTGCATGTGCAAAACACAAAGTGAATAATCAATGTATAATCACTTGATTAAAATCTCAAAATTTTGCAGAGAATTTCTGCAGACTAAACAGCAGTTAAGATTTTTGAAAAACACTGTAATTATACTGAAATGTTTATTAATGAAAATATCTGATTTGGGGGGTTTGCTTCAAGAAAAGCAGAAGGAGTGCGAGTTCAAAGCCGACCTTAGCAATTTAGCAAGACCCTGTCTCTCTATAAAAAATAAAAAAGGGCTGGGGATGTGGCTCAGTGGTTAATTGCCCTTGGGTTCCATCCCTGGTACCAAAAAAAGAAAGGCAGAAAGTAAGGAGGGTGAAGGAAGATCTTGTTCAACCTGGGCAGAGGTTGAACATGAATGGCCATAATAATTGTTGAAACTGGAGGTATTTTAATGCCATTATACAAAATATAGACTATGCCCCACTTATAGGGCTTAAGAATTATTTTTGTGTTAATTACTATGTTAGATACCTTTGCTCTATATGTTACAGAACACAAAGGATGTTCTGCATTGTCAGGGTTTTATTTAACTTGTTATTAGAATTGTATATAAAAACGAGGTAATTTGGTGCTGATGTAACTATACCGAACAAATTTGGAAAGGTGTAATATGAGTGTACCAAACAAATTTTGGGAAGATGTAATATGACATTATAAGTAGTTGTATGGTATTTCTGTAAAAATATATTATAATATTATTTCAGTAGATAATTCTTTGTTATCTCATAACTTCTGAATATTGTATGTTAAATTTGTAGCAGAAGGTACTATATTACTAACATCCTATTGTTTTCTCTTCTAGAGTATGTCTGTTTCACTTTAGATATATGGGGAAAAGAAACATAGCAAGGTAATTTCCATATCACTGCAATATCCATTTTTCCTTCCCTCCCAATAGAGGACAATCTCATTCATGCCATGTGAAACACAGATCATTAATTTTAGGTCAACATTTAAGACATTCATTTAGCATTTCCCAACTTGATATTTAAACTAATGAGAACTGATTTTTAAGTTTTTAAAAGGGTAAGGACTAGAGCAATATGGAAAATTTATACCTTACAAGTTCTCTATACTTAAAACAGTTGTTTGTCTTTCTTTAAGGACTTCAAAAGGGGCTAGATACAGGTGAAGGTAGAAAATCATAAAATCAAGACCATTTTAAGATATGTTTTTGCCTACAATTTATCAATACTCATCTCAATGACTAAGGTAAATAGAAATATCCCCAGTAGTGATTGGGACATATATTATATATAATTTATTTATTCTTTTTGCCTCTTAAATTCTAGTGAAATAAATACTTAAGGAAATGTTTGCAATGCTCCAAGGCAAAGGAAAATGAAGGGTACATAAGCTTACGTCAGTAATATAAATTTTAGGAGTAGGAATTACTCATTATAAGAACTCAAATACATGTTTTTTAAGTTGAATTTCATAGCACTTCCAAAAATCAAAGACTTTTAGATGGGGTTTATTGCTGCATCTTGAGAACATTAATGATGAGGGTTCTACTTTCCACCAGTATTTTTCCATGACTTAGAGCTGGTATGACCATTATTAAAATGAGCCTTAGCCTCTAGGATTCTGCCAGTTTCCCACTATTTTTATCAGACAAAGTTTTCTTCTTTAGTTCATGTATGACCCAGTTGTAAATTTTAAGTGGAACTGTAACATTATAGGAAAACAAAATTTGAGAAATCTTAGCTGCAGCTTTTCTTAGGTCCTGTGAAAGAAATGAAACTTTTTGGAGTGTTGTTCACTCCGTCCCAGTATTTTTGATGAGAAAGGGAGAAATGGGAGGCTCTTTTTAAATTCCTTACTTGCATTCTTATAATATAGACTGTTTTAAAGATTCATTAAAACTTCATACAATTTCCTGTGATACCTCCTTGAATGCAAGTAATAGTTGATACAATATTGAGCATAGTAGTATGTTTATATAGAAACTATATTTTGGCAATGAAATATGTTATTAAAGTACTCTAGTTCCTAATTGTAAATTTTATTTTAGGGTACATGATGCCTGGCTATCAAAACACTTTGGAATAGACCGAAAATCACAAACTATGCCAGCACTTCGAAACAGATCAGGAGTAATGCAGGCCCGACTTCAGCATCTTAGTAGCCTTGAAAGTTCTTTTACACTTAATCACAGTAAGTGATAATATATGTGGGATACCCATGTGAAGGAGCTGTGTAATGTTATTCAACCCTAAGTCCTGGTTTAAATCACCAATATGATTGGAAAGTTTTTTTTCTTGTATGGATATGTTTCCATACCTCTGCTATATACTTATATATAATCATTTCATCATATATGACTAATCAGAAAACATGCATGGAATTCTCAACAATTATTATTATTATTATTATTTTTTTGTGGTGCTCGTGATCAAACCCAGGGCCTTCTACATCCCAGGCAAACAATGTACCACTAAGTCATATCTCTAGCCCAGAATTTTCAACAATTTAAATATGAGTAACTTAAAAATTTTTTCTTGGTATTAAAGAAATAAAATTTTTCCCTTGGAATTGCTGTTTTAGTCATATTTTGGTATTGGATATACTTTTATTCTGCTGTTAAGCTTTAATGCAAATATTGACATCTCAATAAATGGTATGTATACTATTTGTTTTGTTACTTATTCATTTAATGATTACAGAACTACATATGCTGAGTTCACTGCAGAAATCGACTCTAAATTCCATTTTGGCAAAGTTATATTTCAGACAAGTTGAAGTATTGACAAGGTAAATAGGACAAGGAGAGAAATCTTGCCCAACTGGGAAGCTGGAGGGTTATATAAATTGAAGCTATCCTATGAAAAGTAAATATTAATAAAAACTCAGAATAAGAAAACTTTTGTTTTTGTACAGTCATCTGGAGGTTTCAGAAAAGGAAACTAGTGAAGCTAGCTTAGTGGTATGATCTAATAAAATAAAGTAAAAAAGGATGTTTTTGGCAGATAGACCTTAAGATGATAGATTAAGGACCTTTAAAATTACAAATGATAAAAGCTTCATCTTCTTGTGAAAGTATAAAGAACCTATTCCTTCTAATTTAGAAATAAGTCTCATATCATTGGTAATCAAAAACACCTTACCATAAAGCACCACTGTATATATGTAGCTAAATTTTTGTGGGTTTCTCATTTTTGCACAAATAATTAGTGGCACAGCCTAAAATGCCTCCTACGTTTTTTTCTAGTTACATTACCATAACTCATCACTGAAATCATGCTGCCAAAGAATTGCACACCTAATTGTGTGCTACAGAGCTGTTGATAAAGAGGTTATGTGAATATTTAATGAAATTATTAAACCAGACGATATTTGATTAAGGAATAGATGTAGTGAAATTCATCAGGTCTGCTGGTTTTGCAAGCCTCCTTTCTTCTTTCTCGTCTCTTTGAGTCTTTGAGAAGTCATTTAATACCATTATGTGGTTCTCTGTGTTGGACTAAGTTTTATTTACTTTTTAAATCCCAGGTTCTGCAACAACTGAAGCAGACATTTTCCACCAGGCACTTCTTGAAGGCAATACTGCTACTGAAGTTTCTCTAACAGTATTAGATACCATATCATTTTTCACCCAGTGCTTCAAGGTAAAGATGAAGGATAAAAATTCATTTGGTATCTTATAGAGAATACATTTTATAATAACTAATTAGAGACCAGATAAGCGTAGTGAAAAGGGCTGGTCTGAGCAGTGAGGTAATGTGGAAGGCAAACCTAGTTTGGCTACTGTGTGACCTTAGGAGGTCACTGGGGACTTTCTTGTCATCCATAAAACAAAGAAATTGAACTAATTGGCTCTTAAGTTCCCTTCTGCCTCTTAAATTCTATTATTTTATTTTCATGGTTAGAAATAGTTTTCTTTCATACTTTGGAATATCCAATGATTTTAGTGGAAATTATGAGTAGATCAGTTTGCCCAAAGATCCATTGTGATAAGATAGAGGCCCTGTCAGGATAGTTGATGTCCAGGCAAGCTGACTGGCTTCTCTAGTCAGAAGGTTTATTTTTTTCTCAGATTTTTGCCTTTCAGTGCAAATTATTATTGCTATGATTTTAATAAGAGGGCAAAAGCAGTTATCTTTACAGAGTTGGTGAACAGGGTAAAATGGGATAATGGATGCGAGAGCACTTTGAAAGTAAAAATTACACGAGTATAATGTAAGGTCTCTGTAGTAGGAAAATCTAAAGGAGGGGTGGTGGGAATCTTGTTTGCATTCTCTTGAATTATACAGATAATTTTCTTTCCTTCTTCTCTAAGTATTTCAGTTAATTCCTTCAGCCATTTCATGTGTCAGCAAGTATTACATGTTTTCTCTCATGTGAAATCTAGAAAATGAAATTTAAAAGATGATATGAAAGTAGAAGAAAGCCTATTAGGGAAGGGGAAAGGGACCAGAGGGCCTCTGGGACAAAGGAGAGTAGATAAGATCAAATCATGGTACATGCATGTATGGAAATGCCACAGTGAAATCCATTAATTTATATAGTCAATGTTGTAATTACTATAATGTTAAAAACTAAAACAAGGTTCACAAACTAATAGATATTTCTGTACAATTTGCTGTTTCTTTTATGTCTCTTTATAAGAGGCACTTAAGTAATTTACATGGTCTGTTTAATTGTGATACCTGTTATTATCTCTACCCATAGAGGGTTTAATTTATCACAAGTGTCTAAACATGTCTTATACTAGACATAGTTTAGAAAGTAAATTAGATAATAGCCTTAAAATGGAACTGGTATTTTTCCTTAATTCTTTTTTTTAATCAGTTGCTCTTTCCTTAATTCTTACATTATTAAATCTCCCTCAGAGAAGTACAAAGGTGGTTGTCTTGTGGTTATTTTTAATTTACTGATTTCTTAATTGTTATAGGTTCATAATAATACTGTTCCCATACCAGGTGTGTATTTTTGCTATGTTGTATTAGAAAAATATTTTTTCATCTATTTTAAGTGCTGGACTTAAGTATTCTAATTATAGCTTATGTAGTATTTTGAGATTTCCAAGTTGAAAAGATGGCACAAATAGTTTTTAATGACATCTGAAACTTCAAATAGTATTTTCATAAGCAGGTATTGGTGCAATCAGTTCTTTCATTCTTGATGGGGCATAAACTTAAGTTTTTCTGCAAATTGTATTTTTTTCTCATGTTTTGTAGAGCCAGCTTTTAAACAATGATGGCCACAATCCATTAATGAAAAAAGTATTTGATATTCATTTAGCTTTTCTTAAAAACGGACAATCTGAAGTGTCACTGAAACATGTATTTGCCTCACTGAGAGCTTTCATCAGTAAGGTAAGGACAAAAGCTTTAGAGCTGCTAGTAGCTGTTTTTTATGGAAAAGGAAAGAGGAGAAAGAAGATTATTGTGATAACATAAGGAAACATCAGCTAATGAAACTATTAAATACTGCCTTTGTAATTAAAGTACTAAACAACGAAATGCAAAAGAGGACTGGCAAGGAATCCCCTAAAATCAGAACCTGCTTTTGATTTCATCCTTTACACATTTCCTATTCAAGAGTGCCATTTTCTTGCTGGTTGTCCTGGTACACATTGGTGATCCCATCAACTGGGAAAGCTGGGCAGGAGGATCACAAGTAGAAGGCCTCAGCAACTTAGCAAGGGTCTGTTTCGAAATAAAAATAAAAAGGGATGGGATTGTGGCTTTTTGTTAAAGTGTCTCTGGGTTCTATTGCTAGTACCTAAAAGAAATAAAAAGAGTGTTGTTTTCTTTTTCTCTAACTCTAAACTTAACCCCTTTTTTCCCCTTTGTGTGAGATTTAGAGATTGGACCCATGTACTCATGCATACATGATGCCACTAAACTATACCCTTAGTCCAAGTATCATTTTCAAATTTCCAGATTTGCCAGTTTTTCTTTTGTTTTACTTCTTTTAAAAACTCTTACCATCTGGAAGTATATGAGCCATTAATATACTCATATATAAGCACTTTGAAAGCAGGAACCAACTTTTTCGATGGTGGTATCTTGTATAGTATTTTGAAAATGATAGGTATCCTTCCTTTCAGTGCTACTTTTTTTTTAATCCAAAATTAGAAAATAATTGAACTTGAAGCTTATTTTTAAGTGCCATTTGTAATATAATTTATGAATAAAGAAATTTATGGAAAACTGAGTTCAACACAAGCATATTATAAGAAACTAAGGGAAAGAAATTCATAAGTAATTCATTTTATTGTCGGTAGGTATTTCTTGGATAGAGTATCTGAGAGCTTATTGTCCAATAGAGGGAAGCACACACATTAAAATACACTTGAATACCTGCACATAAACCAAAAAGTAAAAATTGTATAGAAAACTAGGGTTAAACATGAGAAAAAGAGAAATGCTCTAATTTTGCAATCGTTTCTTTGAAGCAGTAGAGCTAAGATTTAGTATGGATTTAACAGAAAATGAAACCAAAGATGTAAATGAGGAATAGATCATTGTGTACTCATCTCAAGAGTTGGACTTCATCTTTAGGCATCAGGTAGCCATGGAAAGGTTTTAAGCATGAAAGTAACACAATTATATTTGTATGAAGAGAAAATTGATTAGGACCGGGTAAAATCTGTATAAAGTGATGGGGGATTGGTAGCCATACCAAAGGCACTAAAAAGATTCATTCCTGTGAGCTAGATAAGAGATGGGGGCCCTGAAATAAGGCAGTGGCAGTGGATCTGGAGAGTCAAATGCAGATAGAAGACATGTTAAAAAAGAGAACTTTTTAGGATTTGGTCATCAATTTAGAGATAACATGATGTTGTCTTGGCTGATGGGGAAACATAGGGGAAAAACTGCATTTTAGGGTAAAAGTTAATGAGTTCTGTTTTGTAGACATGTTGAATTTAAGCTGTCTGTAATATATTTAGATACACAGTTCTTTGCTCCAGGGAGATCTGGATTGAAGGAGTAGGCTTAGTGTCATCTCCCACTCATCCATACTACATTTATCAAGCACCTTCTTGGGTCAAGTGCTGTACTAGGTTATGGAGATACAAAAGAAGCATACTCTCTGCCTTTAGGATACTTTCAGTGTTTTAGGAAGGAGAGAAAAATAAATAAAATAATTAGCAATTATAATAAGTTCTCGGAAGGAAATGGTGTGCAGGCATAGATGGTTGTCAAATTACAATGAGATTACATTCCAATAAATTCATTGAAAATATAGTAAGTCAAAATATAGGAACTCAAAAATGCCTTTAACACACCTTACTTATCGAATACCATAGCTTAGCAACACAGTATACTGTAGTCAGATTTATTTTTCCTCAACATCATGTGGCTGACTTGGAGCTGTGGCTCACTGTCACTGCCCAGTATCATGAGAGAGTTTCATATCTCATATTGCTAGCACAGGCAAAGATCAAAATTCAAAGTACAATTCCAGCTGAACATGTAATACTTTTGCACTACCACAAAAAGTTGAACCATCCTCATTTGGGGACTGCTCATAATGGTAAACTTTAGATAAGTTATTGCTTGAAAAATGAGATTTGAAATGTGAAAAGGGCCCAGCCTTATGAAAGCTTCAAGAAAGAAGATTTCAGGTAAACAAACATGCATATGCAAAGGCCTTGAGTCAGGAAAGAGTTTGGAATATTCTGGAAACTAAAAGAGCAGTGTAGCTGGAACTTAGTAAAATGGGGAGCATCAGTGTATAAGTGGTAGTTGAACTCAACTCTTTGGAGTGATTTAAATTGCTTTGGAGAGTATGTACAGGAAGAATCAAAAAAATAACGTTTAAGACCAGAACATTGGAAAGAAAGAAAACAGATGGGGTTGCAAGAGGAATCATTGAAGACGATGAGACGGAGGCGTCATGGAGGTAGGAAAAAGGCCAAAGAAAAGGGAGATTGTAGAAGCCAAAGGATCGAAGTTTCACATTGTTATGAAATACAGAGTGGACAAATAGAAAACAAAAACGGTTCATTAGAATTGACAATTAGGAGGTCTTTGATTTTAGCCATTGCCCTCTCAAAGTAGTAAGTGATATGTATAGAAGACTTACTGTAGGGATTTACCATGCTATAGCTGTGCTCACCCTTATATGTTTGTTTTTAATCTA
The DNA here is from genome assembly GCF_048772815.1 of Callospermophilus lateralis. Taxonomy (NCBI): domain Eukaryota; kingdom Metazoa; phylum Chordata; class Mammalia; order Rodentia; family Sciuridae; genus Callospermophilus; species Callospermophilus lateralis. The sequence goes on from NC_135325.1 coordinate 95,732,233, forward strand.
GAGTATATGATCCCACAAGAGTTGGCTTAATTTTCTGAAAACATTAATGAGATTTCCTAACCAGAAAACATAATTAGGCATCTTTTGTTTACATGATATTGCACTTGTTGTTAAGGTGAGATAAAGAAGGTAGATTCCTATGACATGGATTTAAACTCAAGGTTCCCAAGAAGTAATTTTGAATTGGTGGCCTTCTAGCTTCACACACACTGAAAAATACCCATTCTGTACTCTGGGGCAGCTTATTGCTTGCTTGCCTATACCTGTAAGCGTGGAAGACTGTAACAAACCATATATACACACATACATACATAAACATGTATATATATATATATATATATATATATATATATATATATATACATATACATACATATATCATCACACACATATAATATACTATATAATATATAATCATATGATACACGTTATATATGTGTGTATATATATGTCTATAGTGTTTCACAAAGCATACTGAATACATTCTGAAGGTAACAAGTCCACTTGCCTGTTGTGGTAGGTAGTCATTTTAGTATTCTTTTTGCACCAAAATGTTTCTGAACACTATTTATAAGTACAGGATGCACATGTGTGTACATATGCAGTTCATATTTTTTGTTAAAGGATCAAGTTTTATTGAATAGATTTCAACTATAATTTTCTCAGCATCTGGAAGTTCATAGTATAAGGAACTGTGTAAATTTATATGCAAAAAAATAACAGTTTGTCTTTCCCATTTTTAAAGCCCCATTTGAGACCCATCATTCGTCATTTCAGGCATTCATTCTTTGAATACATATTATTGAGAACCTAATTATCATATATTTCAGACTATCTTGAGCTCTTCGCAGATCCCTAGCATTTATACCAATGCCTTTACATGTTATAGTACTATACTGACTTGAATTGTTCTATCATCAATACATGTTGGTATTTATGTTAACTAGTCCAGGCTTTCTTGAGAGGAGAGCCCCTCATGTTGATTTTTGTAACCTAAAAGCAACCAGCATAGTTTTGGGTGAATTTGTAATGGGGCACTTGATATTCAAGTGATTTTATGATTGGGTTTTCTGATACTTATTTCTGCTTTCCTTATTGTTTAGTTTCCTTCAGCCTTTTTCAAAGGAAGAGTAAATATGTGTGCTGCATTTTGTTATGAGGTTTTAAAGTGCTGTACCTCAAAGATTAGCTCAACCAGGAATGAAGCATCTGCACTTTTGTATCTTTTGATGAGAAACAACTTTGAGTATACCAAGAGGAAAACGTTTTTGAGGACACATCTGCAGGTCAGTGAAAACCCAAAAATCCTCTTCATCATCTTTCCTTACAATCTTTAGGCTCTAACAAAATCAAGATCCAGAGTGACCCCATCCAGTATTAGGTCAGACGTGGCCAGCCATCTAGCACTTGAATGTGGCTGGTTCAAGTTGAAATATGTTGAGACTCTGAAATGCACATAGGCTTTTCAAGACTAAGTATATAAAAAAGTAAAATACCTCATCAGGCATGGTAGCACATGTGTATAATCCCTGTTACTCGGGAGTCTGAGGCAGGAAGATCAGGAGTCTGATGCCAGCCTAAGCAACTTAGTAAGACCCTGTCTCAAATTAAAAAATAAGCATAGCATGTTGGTGCACACCTGTAATCCCAGTGACTTGGGAGGCTAAGGCAAGGAGGACTGCAAGTTCAAGGCCATCCTTAGCAATTTTGTGAGTCCTGTCTCAAAGAATGAAAAGGGCCAGGGTTGTAACTCAGTGGTGAAGCACCTCTGTGTTAAATCCCTAGTAACCACCAATAAATAAAAATAGAAAGTCCTGGGGTGTAGCTCAATGACATAGCATGCTGGGTTCAATCCAAAGTATATTTTTTTAAAAAAGTAAAATATCTCAATTGTTTTATGTTTTACTTTTATGTTGAAAAGATATGTTGGATATATTAAATAAAATATGTTAAACTAAGTTTCACCTCTGTCTCTATCCATTGTGCCTACTGGATAATTTAAACTTACAAATGTGGTTCACATTATGTTTTCATTGGATAAGGCTGCATTGTATAAGAGTGCAGGCTCTGGTTTAGATGCTATGGGTAACCTGGAGCAAGTTAACTTCCTTAGCATCTCAGTACCTTAATTTAATAGGGGAAAATATTAGTACCTACTTCATAGGACTTTCATAAGGATCAGATATGATGATCTTGTTAGATATTACATAACAGGTAATACAGTTTCTGTTTTTCATACTCTAGCATACTCACTTATTCATAAAACAAAAGAAATCAACCCAGGCCCAGTAGCATGCACCTGTATTCCTAGCTATGTGGAAATTTGAGGCTAGCCTGGGTGACAGAATTAGATTCAAGAGGGGACTGGGTGGAAGGAGGGAAGAGTTGGGGAGAGGAAGAGAGAGGGAGAAATTTCAAGATATATTAAAAAATGAAGACTTTAGAAAGAGATCTACCTGGGCTTAATCTACTACTTATCTGCTATGTAATCCTAGGCAAGTTGTTGTATCTGCTTAAACCAGTTTCCTCATCTGTAAAATGAGGGCAAGATATTTCATCTTGCAGGGTTATAATGATAGTTAAAAATTAAGTGTGTAGTGCCTGGCACATAGTAGACATTTATTACATGATAGTTATTATTCAGCACCTCCGTATTGTTGTGCTTACTTGATGAAACCACTCTGAACATAATCAAAATTGTTACCACTTAGTTTGGTAGGTCTTTTTGTAACATAGGAAATCAGAAGCAGCTTGTTGGAAAATGCCATTAACAAAGTAAATATTTAATAATACTAAAAATAATAATAATAAGTACTTCCTTTAAAAATCTGCCATATAATTACTTTTGCATACAAGAGCCAGTCAGCATTACACATTACTTATTTTTTTAATATCTTTATTTTATTTTTATGTGGTGCCAAGAATCGAACCCAGTGCCTCACACATGCTGGGCAAGCACGCCACCATTTGAGCCACATCCCCTGCCCCAACACATTACTTCTTATATTACTTGCTTTTATATGAAGTGTCACTTGAATAGCCACCTTCCTCCAAAATATTCTTCTGATGAGTGTGCCAGTATGCCTCAAGTTCCCCATTCAGATCCATTCTTCTGGGCCTAAGAATTGGTTCTGTCAACATTTTTATTCAAATACAGATGAAATAATAAGTGAAAACATAGAACAGTATCTGGCATACACTATTGCTTAATAGTGTTAACTAAGTCAGGCGCTGGGTGCATGCCTGTAATCTCAGTGGCTGGGGGGCCTGAGGCAGGAGGATCAAGAGTTCAAAGCCAGCCTCAGCAATTTAGTAAGGCACTAAGCAACTCAGTGAGGCCTTGTCTCTAAATTGAAAATAAAAAGGCCTGGGAGTGTGACTCAGTGGTTAAGTTCAATTTCCAGTACCTTAAAAAAAAAAGCTAGTATGATATCCTTAATCCTCATAACAACTCAGTAATTGTTATATTCCCCATTGCACAAATGAGAAAAGTGAGGTACAGAGACATTAAATAGATTTCTCAAAGCCACTTAATGAATAATTGATAAAGTCAAGATTTGACTTGAAGGCACTTTGACTCTAGAGTACACACTTCAGTAACTACTACTGTATCCTACTTCCTAGGGTCAGTGATAAAGCTTCCAGCCATTAACAGTGTAGCATGAATCTTTTTGGCATTCATCTGAGGAAGTCTCACACACTAAAAGGTACCATCAAAGGCCATTGCTTAAACTGCTGTTAAATTGGGTAGGTCTTGGCCAGAAACAAAGAAGGGAGCTGAGGCACTGGACTTGGGAGTCCAGCACACAAAAATAGATAAGTGGAAAGGAGTGAGAAACCATCAAATAAAAACATAATTTATTCTCAAGTTTGCTATAGCTTCTACCTTGCAAGCACTTTCAAAATGGAGAACTAATGATCATTGTATCAGCTTTTTCTGTAAAGAATCATTCACTGAAGTATTTAATATGAGTGTGTCTGTGCTTATACAATGATATGAATTAACAGCGTTTGTTCAAAATATAAATTTTTTTGAAGTTTCTTCAAAAAACAAAAATAATGTTTGCTTCTTCCCACAGATAATAATTGCTGTAAGTCAGCTGATAGCTGATGTAGCACTAAGTGGAGGATCAAGATTTCAGGAGTCTTTATCTATTATTAATAATTTTGCAAATAGTGACAGACCTATGAAGGTATGTACTCATGTTGAATAATAAATTAAAGCCACTTTCAATATCAGGTTTATGCTCCTAGAGTAAAATTGTTATTAAATTCAGAGCCATTGATAGTAGAGAGTGCATGTTGAATGTGAGCTTCACAGGGCTTCATTTTGTATACCACTGGATCTCTTTAACACCTAGAACACTGTCTGGTACATAGCAGATATTCAGTATGAGTTGAGTAGAAGGATGAATGACTAGACTGTGTAAACACAGTTATAATGGCTAATAGAGTTTGAATATTTCTCTGGTTTTTTTTTTTTTTTTTTTTTTTTTGGACCAGTGATTGACCTCTGGGGGCGGGGGTGCGGGAGACTCGACCACTCAGCCACATCCCCAACCCTTTTTTATATTTAGTTTAAAGACAGGGTCTCACTGAGTTGCTTTGGACCTTGTTAAGTTTTGCGGCTCACTTTGAACTCCCAATCCTCCTGCCTCAGCTTCCCAAGCTGCTGGGATTACAGGCGTGAGCCACTCCACCCAGCCACTGGGGTTAATTTCTAAGCCTACTCAGAAAATAAATGCTTCCTTCCTTTCTTAACAATTATTTCCGTTTAATATTGGTTAATTAAACACTGAGTTTGAAATTTGACACAGCCTCACATTTTAGAATAGCAAACAGCTGTCTGATCCATTGCCAGCAGATGAGGAATGGCACAGAAGGGTTTCATTATTTGTTGGTTTTATAAGTTTTGAAAACCATCTATTAGCCAATCATGGCTTGGTATAGGTACTTATTGGCAAATTCAAGTCCAAAGCTGTCATTCTTAAGCACCAGTTCACTCTGGCCAAACTCAAGACTGACCACCATTTCTCTTCCTTACCTATATGCATAGCATGTAAAACTGCTTCTGCCACCTTGTTGCCTGGAGTGCAGGTCTTCATCTTCAGTGATAAAATGTGTTCCAGGGAAGAAGAGGCCATATCCAGTAAAGGACTTTTCCTCCCAGAGAAATTAATCATTCCAATTCTTGGGAAATGTCATATTCCAACATATTTGACAATATTGAATCAAGCCTGAAAAAAATTAGAAGCTCACAGTCACAGCATATTTGATGCTTGGGACGTGTAGAATCTATGTACCAAAAAATATTCCCATAGGAATGTTGCTTACACTGAGAAAAACACTGAGCAGTGCCAGCCACTCACAGGCTGGGAAAGTTTGTTTTGGGGTCAGTTCTATTGGTTTCCCTTGGGATCAGTATATGCTCCAAGAATCTCATGAGTATTGAAACAACATATACTATTTATGCTTTTTTACTCATACTCTTGAGAGTTTATTTTCCCAGTTGTGACCATCCTTACTGCCACATCATATAGATAGATGAGCAAATATTTCTTAGCAAATGAGGTTTATATTGGTTTTCTTTTCTTCAGCTCATTTCTGAAATGACTTTGTTTTATGCAGTTAGAATGGTCATTGTCAACAAACTCTATTATACCAAAGTCTGTCTTTCCTTGGTAAATGAAATTTCAATTCGTGAATAAGAAGAGAATATATGTAAATAATAATAATAATTATTAAGGGGTTTAAGAAGACAGTTTTTAAAACAATTGCCTCTACATTTTATTATATTTACATTTAAAAAGTCCCCTAGTCCTACACCTGTTCCTTCCTCATCTTCTCGGAGTCATACAGATAATCATCATTATTCCTATGGAAGTTAAGAGGAAATGATAGGACTTTCTTAACAGTGATTAGGCTAAAAAGAAAACTCTTGACTTTGTGATCTTGGTGCTAAAAACACTTTGGGAGGTTAATGATCTCTTTAAACCTTTTGGAACATTGTGTCATTCCTGACCTCTCATTTGTGTAAATAGGAGTTTTTTTGCAGTATGATTTTCACTTCGTATATGTAATATTCAGTGGATGGGTTAGCTATGCTTGTCAGTATGCAAAAGTGACTGAAGAACACTAGCTCTGGAGCCAGACTGCCTGGGTCCAAGCCCTGTCTCCACCATTTGTCAATTTTGAGACTCTGGCCAAACTGCTTAACCTCTCTGTGCCTCACATTTCCCATTGGTAAAATGAATAATAGTAGTCTTAACTTGCCAGATACAGTGACACACGCCTGTAATTCCAGTGGCTTTGGAGGCTGAAGCAGGAGGATCATAAGTTCAAAGCCAGCCTCAACAAAACCAAGATGCTAAGCAACTCAATGAGACTCTGTCTCTAAATAAAATACAAAATAGGGCTGGGGATGTGGCTCAGTGGTCTAGTGCCCTTGACTTCCATCCCTGGTACCAAAAAAAAAAAAAAAAAAAAGATATAACCTCCTAGTGGAGGTTAAGAGGAAGTGATAGGATTTTCTAACAGTTAACTTAGGATTTTGTAAAAATTAAAACATGAAAGAGCACCCAGACCAGTGCCTGGTATATAATATTCTATCAATAATTTTTAAGTTGCTATTTTATCATAAGTAAATGACAACAGAACACTTCCATGAATATAGATAGAATTCACAGTGGAAGAGAGATTTTAAAGCCATATAGTCTGGCTCCAAAGGTCATACTTTTATGTACTATAAATGTATTGTTATCAAGTTTAGAGCCTTTCATAACTAAATTAGTTGCATACTTTTTAAATAATTAATTTAAAACTCTTTAGACATTCTGCAAACAATGCAGTACCAAGAACAGTTAAAAAGAGGTAAAACTCATATTATGTTCCCAACATTGGATGCTGAGGTTTAGAGTACATCAATAATATTGTTAAACATATTTTTTGTTTGTTTTGAAATTAGGCAACTGCTTTTCCCACAGAAGTTAAGGACTTGACCAAGAGGATCCGTACTGTTCTTATGGCCACTGCCCAAATGAAGGAGCATGAGAAAGACCCCGAAATGCTAATTGATCTCCAGTACAGCTTAGCCAAGTCCTATGCCAGCACCCCAGAGCTCAGAAAAACCTGGCTTGATAGCATGGCCAAGATTCATATAAAAAATGGAGATTTTTCAGAGGTGACTACTTTAAGTTTGTTTTAAATATTACCTTTCAAAACCTCTTGAGCATGTTCTGACTGTTCTTTCCTGTCATCCTTTTTTAGGCTGCAATGTGTTATGTCCATGTAGCAGCTCTAGTTGCAGAATTTCTTCATCGAAAGAGTAAGATATTTCTGTTCCGAGATGGGAATTTCATTTAGCACAAAAGTTTGTATCTTTGAAGCTTGTGACTAAGAATATGATATAATTGAGCTCTGAAAAATATGTTCACCTTAAAAACAGAAGTTGTTATAAAAGATTGTTCATTTTTCCTTCTGCTTTCATAGGAGGTTACAAGTAAGTTAAACAGTACAGGCCTGGGCCTGATGCCCAGTGTTTATTTTCCAAGACTGTCTCTCTGGAAGGCTGCCACAAATTAAATTCTTCTTAGTGCTCATGAGAAGCTCCACATAATACAGATCGCTTATTTTCCACTCAACTACCTCATCTTCACCAACAACTGCCCATACATTCTATACAACATTAGTACAGTGACCTGGGTATAAAAAATGAATCTTGCCCTTGAAGAGCTGCAGGACACAGCAGGTCTAGATTCCTAATTTAAGATTCTTAATTCAGGAAGATGTCTGAATGCTTCCCTTTCTAAATAGAGTATTGTTGACTATTATCACCAAAGTACTAAAACTGTTGAGTTTAGTTTAAAAACTGATTGGCAATGAAGATTGCAATCCAGAAATCTCCCATTATCTATTACAGTGTCCAAGCTACTTGCTTTAAGGTTAACACATGAATAATATCAGAGCAAAATGAAACCAACTTCTGGGAATCATATTACTCTGGTTTTGGCTATGGAACTACAACCTTGTTTTGTTTGGATTTTTTTTAAATTTTCTGAATTCCTACAGTTAACTGTGTATCTTTCATTTCACATCTAAGTCCCATTGTTTAATTGCCTCATATAACACCCATGTGCAGAATCCAAAAAGATTCTTCCAAAATATAATACTATGGTTAAAACGTAGCTGTAGGGCTGGAGTTGTGACTCAGTGGTACAGCGCTTGCCTGGCATGTGTGAGGCCCTGGGTTTGATCCTCAGCACTGCATATAGATAAGTTAATTAATTAAAAGTTTAATTGACAACTAAGTATATAAAATAAAATAAAGTGTAGGTATATTTTATTTATGTGTTAAATTAACACTTGGATATTGAAATTCTTCTGAACAGTTCATGTTTTTGAAATTGGTATACTCTAAATTTTTCTTTTTAGTACATATTTGGTTTTATTTAATTAATTTGTTTATTTAGAGCTAGTGAATGGACACAGGGCCTTAGGCATACTAAACATGTGCTGTATCACTGACCCTCACCCCCAGCCCTCATATGTGACTTTAAAATGAAAAAAAAATAGATTATTTGAATAAGGAAAAAATAGGTTATTAAAATAAGGCCTAATTGAGTTTTTATATCATTATTGATATCAGTGATGTATCATTACATTATCATTATCATCCTATAACATTTCAATAGAAATAAGTATTGAAATTACACACCTGCAATTCCAACTAAACTGACAAATTTAAGAATCCTAAGCATAGTACTAAATATGATTTTAGGTATGTCTTTCAGAGAAATTACATTAATACTATCTCATCTTTCTAGTTAGTAGAAATCTGAAATAATAGTTTCATGTTCACTGTGTTAGTCAGCTTCCTGCTTTCCATTGCTGTGGCAAAATACCTGAGAAAAATCAACTTAAAGAAGGAAAGCTTTATTTTAGCTTGTGGTTTCAGAGGTTTCAATTCATGATCACTTGGTCTTATTGCTTTTGAACCATGTGAGGCAGTATATGGAGGCTGAAGTATGTGGCAGAGGAAAATTGCTCACCTCTTTCCAGTCAAGAAACAGAGGAAGAAGCTGGGGTCCCAATATCCCCTTCAAGAGCACAGCCCCAGTGGTCTACTACTTCCAACTAGACTTCACCCCTAATGTTTCTACTGCCTCCCAATAGCTCCATCAGCTGGGAACCAAACCTTCAATCCATGAGCTTTGGGGGACATTTTTGTTTTGTTTTATTACTGGGGATTGAACTCTGGGACACTTCACCACTGAGCCACATCCCCAGCCCTTTTTTGTATTTAATTTAGAGACAGGGACTCACTGAGTTGCTTAGCATCTTGCTGTTACTGAGGCTGGTTTTGAACTTGCGATTCTCCTGCCTCATCCTCCTGAGCCGCTGGGATTTCAGGCATGTGCCACAACGGCTTTGGGGAACATTTAAGATCCAAACCATTACGTCCATTAAAAGTATAGGTTTTGGGCTGGGGCTGTGACTCAGTGGCAGAGTGCTTGCCTAGCATGTGTGAGGCACTGGGTTCGATTCTCATCACCATATATAAATAATAAATAAAATAAAGGTCCATAAACAACTGAAAAAATGTTTTTTAAAAGTGTAGGTTTTGAAAATAGCTAAATATATTGAAAAATATTTCCCTAGAATTTTTGTGTTTTCACAAGTACAAAGACCTTGAAATTAAGCAAAAGTATATCTTTTAAGAATTAGAAATGTAATTTCTTTCTGTGATTGCTTGGATATTAGCACAGGGTAATGCTACTCTAACTTCCAAACTGTGACATTCTAACAGATGGACAGCATATTTATAACTAGACATTTAAGTGTATCACAATACCCTCAAAGCTTTCTAGAATTTATCCTTCATAGAAATTAAGGAGTCCTTGGCTGAGGAGGAGAAAAATGTTGTTTTGCATTTCAAACAAAAAAATTTGTTAAACTTAAGAAAAGTTTACATATTTATTTATAGGTTCCATCTATTTTTAAACCTGGGAAATTCTACTTGCTTAAATTAGAAAACCGTATTCTAAAAGGGTGGTAGTAGTAAAGTCTTCAGGGGCTTACTCTTTAAACTTCAATGATTTAAATGGTCCCAAACCACCTTCTTTTGTTAATTAGCTGATTAAACTATGGTATGACTATACCAAGGTAGACTACTCATCTAAAACACAAGTTAAAAACAATCTGTTGTGGGTTGCCATTGTAGTGCAGTGGTAGAACCCTTTCCTAACATGTGCAAGTCACTGGGTTCAAATCTCAATACCACATATAAATAAATAAAATAAAGGTCCATTGATGACTTAAAAAAAAAAAGCAATCTGTTAATAAGCCATCAAGTCAGAGAACTCCATAGTTCCCCAATATGTGGGCCCTTTGCAATTTAGCTGCAAATATTTACAGAGTAAATAAAAATGCATTTGAATATAGACCTGTAAAAGAAAAAAAAATTTGCTTACTTAGTCACTTATTTATTTTTGCTGTACTGAGGATTGAACCCAGGGCCTCACACATGCTGGTCAAGCACGGCACCACTGAGCTACATCCCTGGTCCCTTTGCAATTTTCATTTCATTTTTGAGACAGGGTCTTGCTGTGTCACCTGGACTGTCCTTAAATTTGCAGTCCTCCTGCCTCAGCCTCCCAAGTAGCTGGGGTTACAGGTGTGCACCAGTGGGCCTAGCCAAAACCAATTTATGTAACAAATATGATTGGGCAGCTCAAGAACTCTTTGTTTTCTATCAAGTGTCCTTTGATAATGAAAACAACATCAAAGGAAAGTTAATCCCTGACATTCATCCATTGCCAGAAATTTTCTGCTTTCTTAAGTTCCTAAGCTATTTCTCTTGAAATCCATTATAAAACATTTTTAATCAAGATGGAATAAAATAATACTTATTAGCTTACACATTGGCAGCAGATGTTCTACTGTTTATACTTTCTAAGAGAAAAAAAATTGTCCTATTGGATAGTTGCGTTGGTAGGCCTTGGGGCCCCTGCCCCCAGGGGTGACTTTTAATACCAGTGGGGGACCTGTTCCAAATCCTTCTCTTTGTTGTTTCCTGAAGTGAATTGAAAGGGGAAGGAGGTATGCAATTGTTTATATCCCCTCCTCACCCTCAAATTTCTTTCAGGCAGCCTGAGTTCTTGCTGTTTCTATCCAAAGAGACCATATAGATTCTCACTCTCTTCTGTTTACCTAAATCACCTCTAAGTGCTGGTACTTTTGCGTTCGCTACTCTTCCACCTCATCTCAGTGTGTCTAGTGTGCTCAAGGCCCAGGGTTTGACCCCTAGCACCAAAATAAAAATAAATAAAAACAAGCAGACTTTTCTTACTAATATTTTGTCTGAGAACCTAAAAATTTCTGGATCACATACCCTGGAAGCTAGACTTTGACACGCTTCTCTTTTATGAGAGAAGCACAACTGTTTTCCCCAGGGAAGGCAAGAGTCAAGTTTTTGCATTCTTCCACCACCACATAGCATAGTAGGTTCAGCAAAGCTTCAGGCCTGCAGGCTTCCCCCCTAAGCCCAGGAAATGGAATTTCCTCTTCCATAGAATCTGTTCTACTCCTTCCTTATAGGGTAATATTGCTCTCTTTCTCAAGTCTTGATACCCAGTATCTGATAGCTTAAGTTCCACAAAGCTTTTTATTTCCCTATTCTTTCCCAATCCCTGTTTTTCCCTTCATACTCTTTCCTGAGGACCCTTACCTCTTATCCTTCTTCTGACTAGCAGTGATATGTTATCAAGGGTCAGGCTGCTACCATATTCTCCAAAACCTTCCCCACTATTTCATGTGATCACTTATACTCAATGTAGTGGTTCTGTACCTGGACAGTTTCCATCTTGCTTTCCCTAGCACAGCATTCAAGAATGTAGAAGCAATAGCTTAGAAATAAGTCATTGGGCATTTAGTTTGAGATAATACACTGAGCAAAAATAGTGAACTCTGAAGCTGAAAATTCACAATAGTAGTCTTTATGGTAGATGATATGGGCAACAAATTCTAAAACTGGGTATCAACCTTTTCTGCTCTTGAGACAAAACGTTGTTTGCCCTACTTCTACTTAAGATACACAAGACTCTCACAAAATGCTTTCTGACTACAGGCATTGAAGTGTTTCTCTCTTTATCTTCCCCTAAATCATGGCATTCTAGAAAAAATCCTAGATTTGGGGATGTTTGAATAATCCATTCTGAATAAACAGGAATTTCCCCCCAGTTTTGGATCTAACTACCCAAGACCTTCAGGGATTTACTTCTTCTTTGAATAAAGCATACATCTTTTATTTCTTTAGACTTTGGCACTGTCTACTATCTAGCTCTTAACTTCATGGAATTGATCAGGTGGGATGTTGAAACTTTTGAAAAGTTCCAATGCTCTGCCATTTAGAGTATTCCACAGATCAGCTGCTAGTGTAAAAAGTGTTTGTTAGTGGTTCACAACAAGATAAAGAATCTTGTCCCAAATGTAAATCAACTGTGTCACTAAACATGCTGTCTAGTTTAGCAGACTTTTGTTTTTCATAGACTGTTGAAAAAGGAAAGGAAAAATTGATTTATAGTCTAGAGTCTCATTTGTGGTCCAGTATTTTGTTTTGTTTTTCTTTTCTTTTCTTTTCCTGGTTGTTCAATTTTATAAGTAACAGACCAAAGTTTTTTTTAAAAAAGTCTTGGACTGATAGAAGAAATTTTTATTTCTTACATGCAAAGTGTGCAATTTTGGGTTCATACAATAACATTTTTTTTCGTAGAAACAAGGAAATTTTTATTAACAAGAACTATATTTAGTTGGTTCTTAGCCACAGGAAATTTGAAATAGTTATCAGATGCTGTGTTGGCTCTTATCACCTAACACAATTTTTTTATTACATAATTATTGAGGATCAAGCATTGGCTATAACCCAATAACATTAACAGTTGCAACATTTTTATGCTTTTAACTCAGCAAACTGCCTTTTCAAACTCACTTTTTTCAGCTTTTTTATGCCATAGTCTTCTTTGAAAAATAACATTTTTAATTCAACAGAGCAATAGGATTCATATTGACATAATTATAAAACATGGAATGTAATTTGTTCTAGTTCAGTCCCCAGTACTTTCCCTTTCTCTTCCCTCCAACCTCCCCCTGTTCCTTTCCCTCTATTCTACTGATTCTTCTGCTGAAAAAATATCAAAGTTTGACTGAAATTATTGCTTGCTCACTTGTAGAGATATTTCTACTCCCATGTTCGCTGTAATATTGTTCACAATAGCCAAGTTCTGGAATCAACCCAGGTATCTGGTAACATTTGAGAAAATGGCACCTTCTCTGCTGGCTACTCAAGAAAGCAAAGCCCCTTTCTCAGCCTTCAGGGCCCAGACAACTGCTTTGTCCTTCCCATGGACACATTCCAAGTTGGCCTGGAGCCCCAGCACCTCCTTAGGCCAGTCCTGAGGGAAGCAAGATGATGATCTAGTACTTTGAGTAGAACTTTCTGGAGGTCTTTATCAGACCATTTTAGGCATGCTAATATTCAGAAATGAAGTGCTTTATGATCGATCTTCAGTACCTTATATTACCTAATTTATTTATACAAAAATGGCCCTAAAAATCTGGTGTGTCAAAGTAAATATCATTTTGCATTTCTGCCCGCACGCTCGCGCTCTCTCTCTCTCTCTCTCTCTCTCTCTCTCTCTCCCTAATGGAAACCCACTAATACCCATGTATTTCTCCCTTCTTTTAAATTTGATTGTATTGTTTCTTTTTAGTTAAACATGACAGTAGAATCCATTTTGATGAAATTATAGAAGTATGGGATATATCTTATTCTAATTGGGACCCCATTCTTGTAGGTGGGCATAATGATGGGATTCACTTAGGTATTTTCATATATGTTCATAGGAAAATTATGTTAGATTTATTCTACTGTAGTTCCTATTCCTATCCCCCTCCCTTCCTTTCATTTCCCTTTTGTGTAATCCACTGACCTTCTCTTCTTCCCCCTCCCTGCTTTATTGTGGTTTATTTCTAGCAAAAAAAAATCCAATCTTTGTTTTTTGGGGATTAGCTTATTTCACTTAGCATGATAGTCTCCATGTCCATCCATTTACTGGCAATGTCCTAAAGTCATTCTTCTTTAAGGCTGTATTTCTCCCTTCTTAAAAAGTGTACTTCAAAATAACCCTGGGCATCAGGCTTGGTGGCACACACCTGTAGCCCCAGCTACTCAGGAACCTGAGGCAGGAAGATTGCTTGAACCCAGTAGTTATAGAAATCAGACTGGCCAACATAGTGATACCTCCATCTCAAAAATACAATAGTAGCCCAATCTTCACCCATGAGGCATTCATCTCTCTCATAGAAGTGTGATATTTAATTAATAATCATATTCTACCAAGCATCTTACCTAGAAGATATATGTCTAATTAGATTTAATTTACACTAGAGGAATTGGCAAATTCCAAGCCCTGATAGCATTATCTTTTTTCTACCAGAATTCTGAAAAATAACTTCATCATAAGGTCTGTTTTTTTTTCTTCCTGGCACTAGAGATTAACTTAATTAAGATGAACTTAACCCCTGGTTAAGTACCCAGGGGCCCTTAACCACTGAGCCACATCCCTAGCCATTTAAAAAAATTTTAATTTGATTTCTTACAGTCTTGCTAAGTTGCTAAGGCTGGCTTCAAACCTGTGATCCTCTTGCCTCAGCCTCAGAGCTCTGGGATCACAGGAGTGTGCCACCATACCCAGCTGAGGTCTGGCTTTCTTGAACCTTTTTTTCTTCCCCAACATCTACTCTCAGGGAGATAACCAGATACTTGAGTTGAGAGTAAAGGTCATTATTTCTAAGCATTGCTTCTAAAGAGATTGTAGGATGGTAGATTAAAACAGCCCTTTGTTCAGCCACTGTCAGAAGGAAACTATTTCATGTACTGACAGAAGTATGGTATAAGAAGTCTGAATTTTCAAAAAAAAAAAAAAAAAGAAGAAGAAGTCTGAATTTTCCTTGAACTCTAAAGTTAGAGCCATCTTATATGTGGGTAAATGTAGCCACAGGAGAATTATTTGGACCAGAATCTATAAGGCAACCACATAGACTTCAACTCCTAAACTCTTTCTTGGCCATAAGAGTTGGTCCACAATCCTACAGCAGTTCTTATCAGCTTGGGCTCACTTCTTAATTTCCAGGGATCCAGGTGACAGCAATTATTTTATTCCATCTTGAGGAAATAAGTTTACTTATTGGTAGGCTTTGTTGATCATATTAATCCATTATTTATTTTTATGTGAAATGCTCTGTTCTGAACACTTTGCATTTCGTTAATTCTCATAAAGTAGCTATTAATCCTGTTTCATAGGTGATGCAACATTTTACAATCCCAGGGAGATATACTTCTCCAAAATCGTAGTTAGTGGTAGAACTAGATCATACACACACACACACACACACACACACACACACACACACAACTCCTTTATTTATTTTTATATGTTGCTAAGGATCGAATCCAGTGCCTCACATGTGCTAGGCAAGTGCTCCACCACTGAGCTCCAGCCCCAAGCCCCTAGAACTAACTTTTAACTCCAAAAACCTATTGCTCTTTGAACATCCCACCATGTGTCTCCCAAGAATGCTACATCCTTGTGTCCCTGCCATCTGTTTCATTTCCTACCTCTCTTACAAGTTCTAAACTAGGCCTCCTCCAAGAACTGACTTCCTTTTCCAGTTCTCAGTGAAATTAGGCCCTAGAGATGATTATCAAAAATCATTCAGTGGTCACTTGAAAAGTACCTTCCCCCTTGTTTAGATGATGTACCACAAATGTTCATAGAACCAAAGTTCTAATAAAAATTTTAAAATCACACTAGGGGAACATCCATACTAGCCATTGAAGGTGGTACATAGAGTTCACATAGTGATGCAGGCCTGTAATCTCGGCCTCTCTGGAGACTGAGGCTTGAGGATTCCATGTTTGAGGCTAACCAGGTTGAGGCTAACCTCAAGCATCTTAGTGAGCTTCCCAGCAACCGAGCAAGACCCTGTTTCAAAATAAAAAGGAGTGGGAATATAGCTCAGTGTAGAGAACCCCTGATTTCAATCCCCAGTACTCGTCCCCTGAAAAAGAACATGGTGCATAGTCAAGAATAAATTTTAAGTAATTTGGGCCCATTTTTTATTAGAATATATAATAGCTGGAAATACTTTATAAAATTCTTTGTGATTAGAACTTGTATTTATGAATTTTTAAAAATATTTTTAAAGGTGTCAATGAACACAGTATCTTTATTTCATTTATTTATTTTTATGTGTTGCTGAGAATTGAAGTCAGTGTCACATATATGTGAGGCAAGTGCTCTGCTGCTGAGCCACAATCCCAGCCCCTGTATTTATGACTTTTCTCCTTCCCCAAACATCTGTTTACATAAAAATAGCCAATCCTTATAAGTCTCTCTGTTATTCACCAAAAAAATTTTATTAATACAATATTTATTTGTTTTCCCTTTGTGAAACCCTAAACCAACCATTTTCCCAAGCTGGGGGGGTAAAGAAAAAGGAACATACAGGGAAGATGAGACATGGGAGAAAGAATGGGAGGTGTGGAGACCACTCTTTCACATGACAGAAGAGGATGAGAAAGGCCACTATCGGGCAAAAGAGTCCCTTGGCCTCAGAGAATAAAGCCTATGATGGCATAAGAGAAGAACTGCAGCTTCGTAGAAGGATTCTGAGCATAAGCAATGATGAGGCTCACAAACAGTTCCAATCCCAGCCCCAGGGCCACCTCAACTGTGGCAGCTCAGACCCAGTAAACTTGGCTATTGCATCAGTGTTCCTTGAAATGATGCTGATTTGTAATCTGTGACTAGGGATAAGAGGTCAGGGGACGTGGGACTGGCAAGCTGCTGAGGCTCTCATGTGTCAGTGTCTCTGATCAGTTCAGCACCACTGCAGTTAGTGGTCTTCTCAGTAGCTGAGAAATACTTCTGACCAAGGAGGGGATGGAGAGGAACTTGGAGCAGGTGTACATTTTCAGGGGTGAGGGGCTGTGGCAGGAGAACTACTCCCAGTACAGAGAAGATGGCACCAAACCCATTTTTTATAAATTTACTCATTGCTTTTCCCCCCCCACACACAGAATTGTTCCCTAATGGATGTTCAGCCTTCAAGAAAATTACTCCCAATATAGATGAAGAAGGAGCAATGAAAGAAGATGCTGGGATGATGGATGTCCATTATAGTGAAGTAAGACCCCCATGGCCTGCATTGCCAGTTATATAAATTTAATTTCTTAAAATGTATTTATATTAAAAAATTATTACAGCTAACTTTCATTGAAGGTAACTAAGGACTAATGATCTTTGAATATCGAACCTGCCTAGGCAGAGCAGTTCCTATTTAGAATGTAGAGCCTCATCTCTGGAACTGCTCACATTATTGAGTTTAGAAATGCAACACTACCATCCTTAAATCACTATTCCAGTAGCCATATCAGAGTCAACATACGGGGAAATCTCCACAAAAAAATAGATTTAACACTATTCTTTTACTTCAACAGAGCAAAGCATGCATTAAAGTATTTAAGAATGTAAATGCCCTGTTCTATAATTCAGATGAATAGAGAAAAGCTTCAGCTGTCAATCAGCCAACAAAGATTTATTGAGCCCTGACTTGTGTTCAAGACTCAGGATATGGTGATAAAAGGGCTGTAAAATAAGTATGGATGGTCCCTGACCTCCAAGGTCTACTGAAGTGATAATATACCTACACAAAATGCAAAAAAGCAAAATAGTGCCATTTGAATAATATAGACAATATGTGGCATGCAAAGTGACAGGTGAGACAGATGCCTTTAAACTGAGGTGGAACAGACATATTAATGAGAATGGGGTTTGAAGGATGATGACAGTCTGAAGGCATTCTAATAGAGGAGAATAGCAGGAACAAAAGGTAAGAGATAGAAATGCATGAAGCACAGTGAGTGAATCCTTTTTGTGCAAAACCATTGGGTTCACAGAGAGAAGAGTCATAATCAAGGCCAAATTTTGAGAAGTTTTGAAAGTTTAGGATTTATTCAGTAGAATTTTGAAATTCAAAGATTTTTTTAAAAATTTTTATTTGTTGTTTTCAGTTATGCATGACAGTAGAATCTATTTTGATATATTTATACAACCATGGAATATATCTTATTTTAATTAGGATCCAAGTCTTGTGCCTGTACATGATGTTACTCTCAAAGATTTTTGAGCTGAATAGTGACAAGATGAAAGCAAGTAGAGAAAGTTAATTTGGTGGTAATGTAGGAGTTGTATCAAGGCAGATGGATAGGGGCTGGAAGCATAGGCTAGAAGGAAGACTGCCATCATTGTTCAGAGGTGAGGCAGTTTGGGCCTAAACCAGAATAGTGAAAGATACAGGAAATACCCTGGAAAGGAAAGAAGGAAGGCTTGCTGGATATGGGAAGTGAAGAGTTGAAAGTAGCTCTAAGAAGTGTGGATATAAGGAAAAAAGATAGATGGCTTTGAAGGGAAAATGATGAAAACTATTTTAGATCTGAGTTGAACTTGAAGTGAAAGGTTATAAAAGTGGAAATGATCGTGAGGTTATTAGAAATGCAGAACTGAATCTAGAGAGAGAGAGAGAAAGAGAGAGAGATCAGGGTTAGAAATAAACATCTGGAAGTCATATCCTTGGAAGAACCAAAACAGGGTGAGTATAGGACATAACATGGCAAGTGAAGACCAGAGAACCAAGGACTGAATCATGGAGAAAAGTGCACAGTTAAAGAGTGGGAACATGAAAAAAGGAAAAGCACAGAGACTAAAGGGGTTAGGGTTAGGGTTAGGGTTAGGGTTAGGGTTCTCTTCAGAAATATAAGCAAATGGGGCTGCAGCTGTAGCTCAGTGGTATAGAGTGCCTGCCTGGTACATGTCAGGCACTGGGTTCAATCCTTAGCACCACATAAAAATAAACAAATAAAGGTATTGTGTCCATCTACAACTAAAAAAATATTTTAAAAAATAAAAAGAAATGTAAGCAATCAAGGGGCTAGGGGATGTAGCTTGATGGTAGAGTTCTTGTCTAGCATGCACAAAGCCTTGATTTCAGTCCCCAGTACTGCAAAGAGAGAGACAGACAGAAAAAGAAAAGGAAATATAAGCCATCAGGGGAGTTATAAGCTGCAGGTAAGCTTAAACTATAATACACTTATTTTGTTGTTCCCAATTCTAAGATAAAAGTGTTTACTCTTTAAGTTTTTAAGTAGATGCTTTTTAACAAAGAGCATAGAAGGTTTCTTCTGTTCCTTGTTTCCCGAGTTCTCTTTAATATCATGAATGGATATTGAGGATATGTTTTTCAATTGCTTTTTTTCTGTATCCGTTGAAGGTAATATTTTTCTCTTTTATTAGGTTTATGTGGCAGTGTATTAATTTTTTTCTAATTCTTAAACCAATTTTACATTCCTGGGATAAATACTAGTAGAATGTAACCGATTTTTAATTCCCCAAAGTTCACACTTTCACTTCTGGAAATTTTAGTTTGGCTATTGCAGAATAATAAACTGGTCCTTTACTCAAGTAGCAACATTTATTGAACACCCGCTATACAGTATCACTGTGTTAGATTTTGGAGAAACCATCAGAAATAAGACTTTGTTCCTGATCTTCAAGAGTCACAGGCTATTTGGAAAGTCAGATGCATTGACATAACAAATATTATACAAATATAAATATTTACCCCCAAAATTAGCAGAGTTGGAAACAAGGTATCTAGTGTCTTGCTTATCCTGCTTGAAGGATTCTGAAAGAGAGGATACTTAAGTTGAAGGGATTAAAGGGCAGAGGGCATAGCATGAATAAAGACAGGAAGCTAAGACACATCCTGGTGCTTCCGAAGAACTACTAGCAGTTCACTGTTATCGAAGCATAAATTACAAGACTTGGCATGTTGAATGAGGGGATTATAGAAGTCTCAACCACATCATTGCAAACTTTCTATGCCAAATGAAATAACTTGTCCCTGTTCTGTGAATGACAGAGACATTGCCAGATTTTAATGAGTGACATGATCAGGTTTGCATTTTAATCAGAACCCTATGACATATATATAGAGGATGTATTTGAAAGTCTCAATGCTGGAAGCAGGACTCTCCATTAGAAAAAAGTGCAAAATCTTGAACCTTAGCAATAAGTGTAAAAATGGACAGGAAAGGTCAGATTTGAAAGATAATTGGAAAATAAAACTTAAGGGCTTGGCAATGAACTCTTTGAGGATGAATAAAGAAAGAGATGCAGGGGCTGGAGTTGTGGCTTAGTGGTAGAACGCTCGCCGAGCATGTGCGAGGCCTTGGGTTCGATCCTCAACCCCACATATAAATAAAGGTATTGTGTGCAACTACAACTAAAAAATGAACATTAAAAAAAAAGAGATGCATTAATTTCCTAGATGTCTTAGTCTATCTGGGCTGTTACAACAAAACCCCCCCAAACTGGGTAGTTTATTAACAACAGAATTTGTTGATTTCTCACAGTTCCAAAAATTGGGAAATAAAAAATCAAGTCACAAGTAGAATCAGTGTCTGTTGAAGGTCCATTTCCTAGTTCATAGAAGACATTTCTCACTGTATGCTTACATGGTAGAAGCGATAAGCTAGTGTTCCTGGATCTGCCCCACCCTTCTTTTTGGTATTGAGGATTGAACCCAGGGTCAGTTTACTACTAAGGTACATCTCCAGCATTCCCCTGCCTTTTTGAGATGTGTCTGACTAAGTTGCTACCTTATCATCCTCCTGCCTAAGCCTCCTGAGTCTCTGAGATTATATGCATGTGTCGCCATACCTGGCAGGGTA
The DNA here is from genome assembly GCF_048772815.1 of Callospermophilus lateralis. Classification (NCBI taxonomy): domain Eukaryota; kingdom Metazoa; phylum Chordata; class Mammalia; order Rodentia; family Sciuridae; genus Callospermophilus; species Callospermophilus lateralis. The sequence continues at coordinate 95,753,081 of NC_135325.1, forward strand.
GGAGGTGTCTATCATTAACTATTATTATATCATCCTCACTAATTTTATTTTATTTTTTAATATTTTTTAGTTGTAGTTGGACACAATACCTTTATTTTATTTATTTATTTTTATGTGGTGTTGAGGATTGAACCCAGTGCCTCACACATGCAAGGCAAGTGCTCTGCCACTGAGCCACAACTCCAACCCCATCCTCTATTTTTTATTAGCACAAATTAATTGTACATATTAACAGAAATCAGTATGATATTTTCATATGTGCATATAAAACACATTGATAATATCCAAAACCCTTTTTTTCATCTTTATCCCCCATTCCCATATCCCAGAACACTTCCTAGTCCCTAGAAATCACTATTCTACTTTCAAGTCAATTTAAGTCATTCTCAGTTTGGAACTAACAGTGTATTCCCTTTTAAAGGTATTCCTTCTCATTGTGTAACCATCTACAAGTACAGTTAGCCATTGTTATGTGAATAAACAAAATAGGTACGGTTTACTATTATCAACATTAACTTCATATTTTAAGAATATTTCTAATTTCAGGTATTTGTATAGGAAATATAGTCATGGGGCTAGGGTGTGTAGTTCAGTGGTAGAGTGCTTGCCTAACAGGCATAAGGTCCTGGATTTTATCCCTAGCTCCAGGAAGGAAGAAAAGAAGAAAGGGAAGAAAGGAGTGAGGAAGGATATATAGTCACACAAGTATACTCCTGTTGAATTTGGTACCTTTTGTTTGTTCTTTATTAACTTAAAATGGTTAGAAATTAATTTGTCTGAAACTATTTTTAATTCCTGACTAAATTTTCTCTTAATTCATTTCTCTTAATGCAGGAAGTTTTGCTGGAGTTGCTAGAACAATGTGTGGATGGCTTATGGAAGGCAGAACGTTATGAAGTAATTTCTGAGATTTCCAAGTTGATCATTCCAATTTATGAGAAACGTCGTGAGTTTGAGGTAGCCTACTTACATATAGTTATAATTAGCTTATGTATTTTATTTTGGTCCTGGGAAAAACATTAAAATAGTTATGTAACTATTGCTCTACTTCATGTCTTCTGAAGTTTAGAAGATTCATTATGTTATAACATTTGTATTTTATTGTAGAATATAGATATTTAATTGATTGTATCATTTAGACACATGGATCCAATATGAAAGTTCTAATCCAGGCTAGGGATGTATTTAAGCAGTAGAATGCTTGCCTAGCATACACAAAGCTCTGGGTTCAATCCCTAGCACCACACAAAAAAATTTACAAACCTTTAAAATGCTGTTAAAATGTAAAATAAATATCTTGCCTTATGTTATATATATACCAAAAGAAATCAACACTAAAAGAATTAAGACCAAAATTAAAATTAGTTTGGTGGTTTCATTTTTTCAATATTAATTAATTAATTTGTACTGGGGGATTAAATCCAGGGGAGCTAAATCCCCAGCCCCTTTTATTCATTTTTTTTTAAATTTGGAGACAGTGTCTTGCTGAGTTGCTGAGACTGACCTCAAACTTGTGATTCTCCTGCCTCAGCCTCTCAAGTCCCTGGGATTACAGGCCAGTGCTACCACTTACCGCCAGACCTGTGGTTCTCAAAATATTTTCATCTAGCCTTCTCCCCTCCCTCTTTCAGGGCATAAAATAATCATATGGTTTTGGGGCTGGGGTTGTGGCTCAGCAGTAGAGTGCTCGCCTAGCACGTGTGAGGCCCTGGGTTCAATCCTCAGCACCACATAAAAATAAATAAATAAAGGTATTGTGTCCATCTTACAACTTAAATAAATAAATAAATAAATATTTAAGAAATAATCAGTATGGTTTTCATTAAACCTTCACTTAAAAATCAAAAGCTATCAGATTTCCAGGTTGCTCAGGCAAGAGACGATTCTATTCTTTGCAGTTGTTGAGGACACTAAAAGTGCTGGCAGATAACAATGAGGAAGATAAAAAGACACCAGTAATAACCCTATTATGAGAAGTTGTTTTTTCAATTTGGCCTGCTAAATAATGTATTGATAAAGGGTAGTTTAATAAAGAATAGTAGTTTAATAAACAGTCGTTGTCACCACTGCTAAATAGGAATTATTTTATAATCAAGTCACTCAATTAATATAATAATTTCTACTGCTATTATACTAGGAACGGGGTGATTTAGGATTTAAGCCATTTTTAAAAGAGCAGATAGTTTCTCAATATTGAAAAAGTTTCTTAGAGTGAAAACATATATATTTTAATTTGGGTAGTATTCTAAACTGTGCTCTAATCTGACTCTGATTAAATTTGCTTTTTTGTCCTAGATTTTAGGGCTTCCTTTCTTTGCAATACTCTTGACGTATATGGAGCATGCCTGAAAAATTACAGTAACAGCTGGGTGTGGTGGTGCATGCCTATAATTTCACCAGCTCAGGAGGCTGAGGAGGAGGATTGTGAATTCAAGGCCAGGTTCAGCAATTTAGTGAAGCCCTAAGACACTCAGTGAGACCCTGTCTCTAAATAAAATATTAAAAATAAGGCCTGGGGATGTGGTTCAATGGTTAAGCACCCATGGGTTCAATCCCTGGTACCGAAAAAAAAAATTATAGTGACATTTAAGATTTTATTAATAAGCTAGAATTAAATAATTAAATTTAGGTCATATAGATGGCCAGAAATAGTATATGAGACAAAAAACAAGATTTGCCACTACTGCTTTTATCAAATCAGTACAAATCCAAAGATTCCTAAGAAGCTTTGTAAGAGTTTCAAAACAAAGGCCCCATTTTCTGACCTCCGCCCCTGTGGTACTGAGGATGAAATCCAGATAATATAATATTTTTAAAATATATATTGCCATTGAGGTGAATAAAATGAAGCATGATGTTAGTATATTCAGTGTCATTTTACCATTTTAAATTCACCCTTAGATCCAAATTTGTTGAAGTCTTTTGTCTTATTGTAACAATGGGGCAAGAGGATGTGAATGGTGCCACCAAAATAGTTTTGAAAAAGAAACATTGATGCTTTTTATTCTTGTGTATTCATCTTGAAGACATTTAGTGATGGACCAAAAGACAAATCTTATTTGTATATTTTCATTTTTCAGAAACTTACTCATGTTTATAGAACACTTCATGGAGCTTATACAAAAATTTTGGAGGTTATGCACACCAAAAAAAGACTTTTGGGTACTTTCTTCCGAGTTGCCTTTTATGGCCAAGTAAGTATACTTTATATAGAGTTGTTTTTCTTTTTAAACATTCACTTTTGGTTTTGGTTTGTTACATTACTTTGGTAGCAGTTATTGATTCTAGGATTCTGTCCAGATAGTGCCTATTACAGTAGCAAGGATCTTGCTTTGTAACTTTAAAGTTCACATTGGTTCTCATCAAGTTCATTAGATCAGAGTACAACCTATAAGGTTTGGATTTCTCTTTCAGTTTCATTTTTTGTTATGCTTCTGATAAAGTATATGTAAACTACCCAGTCATTAAAACTTTCAAATATAGGGCTGGGGTTGTGGTTCAGCAGTAGAACACTCACCTAGCATGTGTGATGCACTGGGCTCAATCCTCAGCACCGCATAAAAATAAATAAATAAATAAGACAGGTGCGGTGGTGCAGCCTGTAATCCCAGCGGCTTCGGAGACTGAGGCAGCAGGATCACAGGTTCAAAGCCAACCTCTACAATTTATCAAGGCCCTGAGCAACTCAGCTGAGTCCCTGTCTTTAATAAAATATAAAAAAGGACTGGAGGACTGGGGCTGTAGCTCAGCGGTACAGCACTTGCCTCACATGTGTGAGGCACTGGGTTCAATTTTCAGCAGTACGTAAAAATAAATAAAGATATTGTGTCCATCTACAACTAAAAAAATATTTTTTAAAAAAAGGACTGGGGATGTGGCTTGGTAGTTAAGTACCCCTGGGTTTAATCCCTGGTACGTATTTACATATATGCATAATTAAATAAAATAAAGGTATTGTGTCTATCTGCAATGAAAAATATGTTTTAAAATACATCCAAATACAAAACAGGTAATAAGCATACAGGGAAGGAGGAGAATCTCAAGAAATCTTCAGGCTAATGATATGTTGATATGATTGTGAATTTGAAAATTCTCATTTATTTGAAGGTAAAAAAGTGAATATATGCATGTAGCTATTAGTAATATTATTTAAAATGCATTTGAAATATATTATTGTTACTTAGTAGGTTGTTTTTAAATGTTGTTTCCTCATTCAATTAATAAATTATTGATTTAACTTTACAATAGTCGTTTTTTGAAGAAGAGGATGGAAAGGAGTACATCTATAAAGAACCAAAGCTCACCGGCCTCTCAGAGATTTCCTTGAGACTTGTTAAACTTTATGGTGAAAAATTTGGCACAGAAAATGTCAAAATAATTCAGGATTCAGACAAGGTAACCTATGCCCCACATTTTAATATCATAATTTGTTAATTCTAGGCATGGAACATTGCTCCTGACTTTTTCCTTATTTTAAATGGCAGAGGAGAAACAAGGAAATAGAGACTTCCGGATAGTGAAAGAATGTATGCGGGCTGGACTGGGGGTGTAGCTCAGTGAAAGAGCACTTGCCTAACATGTGTGAGGCCCTGAGTTGCCTCCTTAGCATTACAAAAAAAAAAAAAAACTAAAATTAAGAAAAGAAAGGATAACGAGGGCGTGGAGTTTCACACCTGTAATCCCAAAGACTGGGAGGCTGAGGCAGGAGGATCACAAGTTCCAGGCCAGCCTGGGAAACTTAGGAAGACCCTGTCTCAAAAAAAGACTGGGGATGTAGCTCAGTGGTAAAATACCTGTCCCCTGCCCCTACCCAAGGAATAAAAGAAAGAAAGATAGGGGCTTTGGAGTCTGAAAGACCAGAATTCCAATCCCCATTCCTTGTTACTTGCCTGCTGCGTGACCATGGGGAAGTATTTGATCCCTCTCTTTCATTTATCTCATTAGTCAGATGGTGATGATAATAGTACCTTCATTATGGGGTTGTTTTACACATTAAATGAGTTAATATAGAGAAATTGGTTTGAAATTCCTTGTACATAAGAAGCATTCACTACTGCCAGAATGAAAATCTCCTGGCAATTGTAAACACACTTCATTATCTACCATGATAATCATCACTATGTAGATTGACATATATCTTCTGGGTATGGTTTTATCTTGAACATATGCTTAAAGACAATTAAAATAGATTTGCTGGGGCTGGGTTTGGTAGAGCATTTGCCTAGCATGTGTGAGCCACTGGGTTTGATTCTCAGCACCACATATAAACAAATAAAATAAAGGTACACTGAAAACTAAAAAATATTTTTAAAAAATAGATTTGCTGATAGGTTTAAAATTAGTATTTGGCAAAACCTGTTTCTTATTAGTTTCACTATTTTGTATTGTTTTACCAACTTAAGATGATAGATTTCCTCTCTTTGCAGCCAGGTAGTCTTAGTTTGCCCCCACAGTATTGAGCACTGTGTAAATGGAAAGGTAATGGAGATCCAGTCTTCTTAAATTCCTTTTTAAGCAATATTAAAATTGAACCCAGGGCCTTTTACATTTAGGCAAGCTCTCTGCCTCTGAGCTACATCCCCAGGCCCCAGAGCCAGACTTTCTGAACAATATGAATTTTTCTCTTTTTATCCACCTCTGAAAACTTGCCCAAAATGCTGATGACAAACCACCAACAGACTGCTTGAGTCCTGACATTGTTATGCATGATATTCTGTTCATTTCCTGTAGGTAACACACATCATGTACGGGTCTTTCTTTTAAAAATTACCATCAGAGCCAAGTGTGGCTGAAGCAGGAGAATTGCAACTTTGAGTCCAACCCTGTCACAAAATACAAAATAAAAACAAATGGGATGTAGTTCAGTGGTAGAACACCCATGGTTTCAATCCTCAATACCACCAAAAAAAAAAAAAAGTTCTTCCTACCTATGGGGTTTCACATCCATAGAGTCAACCAACCATTCACCAAAAGTATTTAAAAAACTCATTTATACTGGACATGAATACACTTCTGTTTCTTGTCATTATTCCTTAAAAATTATAGTCTAACAAATATTTACATAGCATTATCATTGTATTAGATAGTGTAAGTAATTTAGAAATGATTTAAAGTATACAGGAGGATGTGTATGTTTTACATGCAAATATTATGCCCTTTTACGTGAGGGACTTGATGTTTTTTTTACTGTATGGAAATAAAATGTATAAAACACTCTTTTACCTTGCCAAAGAACAGCATCTGCTTAAGGATATAGGCAATATAAAATACTCCTCTTAAAGAGGTGAATTGGTATTATCTTCCAATATTTTAACTGTGTGTGTCCTTGAGCCTAATAATTTCACTTAAAATTTTATCTTGTAGATGTACATACATAAGAATATGTTTAAGGATATTCCCTAATGCAAAATTTATATAGCAAAAACCTGGATGCAGTCTAAATGTCCATATGGCTAAATAAATGATGGTATTTCCCATATAATGGATATAGTCACCTAGGCATTTAAAAAATGAAAGATTTATATAAGTGTCAGTATGAACCCAAAATGATCTGTTATGAAAGGGAAAAAGAGGTGAGATATAGGACTCTGTGGTTAGTATGACATATTTGTATGAGACCTGAATATTCACATATACTTAAACAAGCTCAGGAAATTTCAGGAATATTTATACAAAATTGTCAGTCATGGTTACCCCTGAGGATTGAGATCAGAGTCTTGATTGTAAATAAATAGTTTTTGCTATTTGTATATACCCTGTGTACTATTAAATATATAATTATATATATATATATATATATATATATATATATATATATATATATATGTGTGTGTGTGTGTGTGTATATAATATAATATATATGTGTATATGTGTGTGTGTGTGTGTATATATATATATATATATATATAAACTTATTAAGGTCAAACACCAGACTTGACCTCTTTTTAATTTCCCTTTTATATTTTGTCTCAATGCCAGTAGATTTTCCTCAGGTCTCTCTGGTGAACTCTACCTTTTTTTCTTTTTAATGGGAGAAAAAAAATTCTGGAGATAGGCAAAAAATAGAATGGTTTGGAGAAATTAAAAGATTCTAAGAAATTTAATCTGTCCTGTCCATCCTCCTGTATATGTGGGGGGTGGAGGGAGAGGGATACTATGTGTGTGTGTGTGTGTGTGTGTGTATGTTTCTGGAGAGGGACAAGGATATTGATCAAGGCAGATATAGTTGGAAAATGATCCTGGGAATTGTCTGTAGAGGTAATGAAGATATTCTTAGAATGAGGGGTTGAGAGTCCTTAATGAATCTCTAACAGAGATGATGCTGGGATTTACATCTAGCATCATGGAATTTAGATCACTCATGAAATGGTTCACAACTACAGCTAGAGGTTTTTTTGTGTTGTTTTTGTTTATTTTATTTTTGCAGGGCTAGGGATGGAACCCAGGGCCTAATGAATATTAGGCAAGCACTTTACCGCGGAACTGTACCCCAACCCTACAACCTAGACTTTTGTGGCTCTAAAGTAGAATCATTGTGTGTTCTTGTCCTCCTCTTTCTCCATAGGATAGGATTGAAATAATTCAGTCAAGAGTACCTACTCATAATTTCCAGCACTGCTTGTGAATTTCTAAATTAGTAAGCTTTTCTGAAGGGTAATCAGATAATATATACCAAAATCCCTAAAATCATGTAATCTTTTTAAGTAAGAAATTTTCTTTTAGGAATTTATCTTAAGGAAAAATCAGAAAAAAATAAACATAGTTTTAAATTCAAGGATGTTCATCAAAACACTATTTGTAATAACAAAAAGTTGGAAAAGCAACTTAAAGGTATCAGCCAGCTGTGGTGTCACACACCAGTAATCACAGTGACTTGGGTGTCTCAGGCAGTAGGATTGCAAGTTCAAGGCCAGCCTCAGCAACTTAGTGAGGCCCTAAGCCACTTAATGAGACTTTTCCTTAAAATTAAAAATAAAATGGGTTGGGTTGGGGATGTGGCTCAGTGGCTGAGTATCCTGGATTCAATCCCCAGTATCTGTCACATAGTAATCAATTACTCCAATATAGAACTCTTAAGATATTTTTATTCAGGTAGAATTCACACAATTAAGTATTTTAAAATATTTTAAGGAGTCAGATGACAAAAATGTTTAGCATGATATCAGATTTCTGAATATATATGCATAGAAAAAATATTAGATGAAAATGTGAATAATGGTCATTGTTGGATGATAGGATTACAGTAATTTTTATTTTCTTCCTACATTTCTGTAGTCTCCAAATAGGTTTCTGTAAGTTCTTATAATCAGAAATAAATGATCCTTAAAAAAGAAACGAAGACCTCCTCCAGGTGTTTACTCAGTTGGAAGCACAATCATAACCGCAGTGATTCTCATGTGATCTCAAAGGAGTAAATTACCTACATTTCATTTTCCCTTCCATTGAATCTAAAAAAAAAAATTTAAGACTTGTCTTATTTTATAGGTAAATGCCAAAGAGCTTGATCCAAAATATGCTCATATCCAAGTCACTTATGTGAAGCCCTACTTTGATGACAAAGAACTCACAGAAAGAAAGACTGAGTTTGAAAGAAATCATAATATCAACAGATTTGTTTTTGAAGCTCCTTATACTTTATCAGGCAAAAAGCAAGGTTGTATAGAAGAACAGTGTAAACGCCGGACCATTTTGACTAGTAAGTAGGACTTTTCATGTTAACTTATTATTTGTCATGGTCCTTTTTGATAAACACAAGTACCAGCTGGCCAGCAGGAACTTGTAACTGAAATTGTAATCATTTGTTGTTTTACTGTTCGGTTATATGTTTGTACAAACATGTCCTTGTGATAAACCATCATTTTCCCATATGTCATTCATGATTGCTTAGACATGTCACATAAAGGGAATTTATCCCTTAATCCTGAAGCAGTAAGTTCTATATAATACCTTAGGCATCTTCTAGAAAAAGCATGGAGAGAATTAAGCACAATGAATTTTTTTTTAAATTCAACTATTTGAATTTGATTTTCTAAACTTAATAAATCAATCTTAATTTTTAATAGCTTCAAATTCGTTTCCCTACGTGAAGAAGAGGATTCCAATACACTGTGAACAGCAGATTAATTTAAAGCCAATTGATGTTGCTACTGATGAAATAAAAGATAGAACTGCAGAGCTGCAAAAGCTTTGCTCCTCTACTGATGTGGATATGATTCAGCTTCAACTCAAATTACAGGGCTGTGTATCTGTACAGGTAAGTTGTGTTAAACACTTCCTAATATTTCTCTTGCTTTCACACAGGCATTGAGCAAGCATTAATTGTAATTGTGTGTTATGCTCTCATTGAGTGCAAAAACCTGTATAATTTGTTAATTTAAGAAATTATGTTTAATTTCTATAAATTTCCATAATGTCAAAAGACGTTAAACAAATCCCTCTGACTAACCAAGCCCTATATTTACATATCAGAAATCATTAACTAATTTAATTAGAGTATCATCTTTCCAGATTATGTGCTTTAGTTAATGATTTTTCATATAAACTTGTTGTAAGCATAATAAACTTCTCAGATATAGGTTTCTTATAGTTTTGTTATGTTTTTGGTGCTGAGGATGGAACCCAGGGCCTGTGCATGCTGGAAAATCAGTGTGTGACTGAGCCATGCTTCTGGCCCTTGAGCTTTTTTAATAAAAAGGAGAAATGCAAAAACTTCTTCTGACTACATGCTGATAATTCTCTCACTTTTCTCCTTTCTTGATTTAGGTCAATGCTGGTCCATTAGCATATGCAAGGGCTTTCTTAAATGATAGTCAAGCCATCAAGTATCCACCTAAGAAAGTAAATGAGTTGAAAGACATGTTTAGGTAAGCATTTAGTAATTTTTAGAGGAGACATTTATTCTTTTCCTTGTTTTCTTCTAAAAACAACACAAAGTATTTACCAGATAATACCCCTACAAAAAAGGACATTCTTTGTGTACTTTTGTAATAGCTAAGTGACCTCTGGATGGTACTTTAAGTAGTGAGGAAATTCATGATCTGTTTCATGCTACAGGATATTAACAATGCCCCAGTGACCCAAGAGATTAAATGTGCCAACTTATTTTATTGCTTTGGATATTGTAAGTGACACAAACACAAACCTACATTCATTTTTTGATTTCCTTCTTTGCCCGATTGACCTTGTGTTATAGCATTTAGTACCATTTAGGGTAGAAGTAAAAGTGGGGCTGGAAGGGTTGCAGAGGCGTTTACTCCTATCCTGTATTCTTGCTTCCACTTGGATTCTGCCAGTCTAGGACATACAATATCTTGTGTGCACTAAGCAACCCTGTAAGCTAAGGTATGTCTGAATGAACCTTACATTTGAAAATCTGTTGAATTTATAAACAGTTTACATTCAGAACACGAGAAACAGTTGCGTCAAACAGACTTAAGGATAAATATGATAACCTATCTACTCATCTACTCCTGATATGCCATTTACTTTTCCTGTTTGTGTGTTATCAGCTGTTCCAGGTTGCAGAGTAACCAGTAGTCATTCATTCACCAATACTTATTAATAATGCCTGCCTGGATCCTATAAAAAAAACTCTACTAGTTGCTATGACAGGGATATAAAACATATGGGCAATGAGGTACTTTGCCTCCTCAGACATACACTATAATTGTGGACATTAAACATAAACACATAAAATAATGAAAAAAATACTTTTATGATGGTTCTTCAACTCCCTATCCCCACTCTTGCCTGCCCAAGAAATATTCTTCACACCTATGGCATCTAACACTGTAATGGGCATATAGTAAACTGAAAATAAATTCTTTTTGAATGAATGACTTACTGTATGCAGATACAAACTAATGTTAGCACAACTTCAATGGCATAATAACAAGTAAATACTGAGCAAACAGGCTTCCTAGGGGGTATGTGTTTTGATTTAAAGGAGATAAGAAATCAGGACAGAGGTGGAAAAGGAGAAAGTATTTCAAGTTAGAAAGTGACGTTAACAAATGCACAGTGAGAAAATAAAGAATTCTCTTGTTTCCCTCTGGGCAAATCATGCTTAAAGTGAATTATCAAATTGATTGTCAATGAGACTTCCTAAAAATAAATAATGAAACCTTTATCTTTGTCATCCATCCATAGGAAATTCATACAAGCATGCAGCATTGCACTTGAACTAAACGAGCGACTAATTAAAGAGGATCAATTTGAGTACCATGAAGGGCTAAAGTCAAATTTCAGAGACATGGTGAAAGAATTGTCTGACATTATTCATGAGCAGGCAAGTATTAAGACTGGTTGTAAACGAAAACATGATCTGGAGTCCCTAAAGTGTTACTAGATGAAAATCTATAGTTTTAAATATGTTTCGTTCAAATTATTTGTTCTGTACTTTAAAATTTGTTCATGTTCTCTGTAATCAAAGTTGAAGCAATTATTTAAAACTGTTACTGAAGCAATTATCAGTAATAAACCATTTTGTTCTTTGTGCTACAATATTAGAGGCACTAGCTGAGCAAATCTGAATAGATCTACTATGAACATGGATTAGATTCTCTCAAGAAGAATCCTAAAAAAATGAAATGATTAGCTCAGTACCCAAGTCCCCAAATACTATTCCTGTCTTGGCTGTCAGAAACTACATACTGTGGTTTAGGTGAGATCCTGAGTTATTTCCAAAACTTGGGGATTGTCTTCCTACCCTTACAGCTTAGAAAACTATGTATACTTAGCATTTTAATCTATCACTGAAGGTTAGGGGTATTTACTGCTAACAAAACACAGCCTGAATAATAGAAAAGCAAAGACCTGATTATCACAGCCAAATTATGTCATCACTAATTATCACATTTATAAACCTACTGACCCTTATGGAAACCTAAGTACTACTGAACTATGCTGGTAAGATCCATTCCTATATTGGGGCCTTGAAGTTCCTGTTTGCAACCACTTTGTACATGCATTGTCCCTTAACCATTTTAACATTTTAATCACGTTCATAAAAGTTGCAACATGTCAGACTGGTCCCTCAGTGACTGAGCTTTTTAAGCTTATCATAAAGTCTCCTTCATTTCCTTGCTAGTAAAAACACCAAATAAATATTTTCTTTAGAAACATTATAAACACTGAATATTTAAGAAATAAAGATGGGGCTGGTGTGGTGGCACTTGCCTGTACTCCTGGCAACTCAACCTCAGGTAAGAGGCCACAAGTTCGTGACCTGCCTAGACAATTTAGCAAAACACTGTCTTATAATAAAAAATAAGAAAGGACTGGCGATTTAGCTCAGTAGTAGAGTGCCCCTGGTTTCAATTCCTAGGCCCACCAAGAAAAAAAAAATTAAAGATGGGTCTGAGATGGTAGTCCAGTGGTAGAGCACTTGCCTAGTATACCTGAAGCCTTGGGTTCCATCTTTCAAAACACTCAACAAGACTAGCATAGAGGAGGAAAAGTTCATGGTTTCAGAAGTTCAAGTCCATGGTTGGCTGACTCTTATCACTTCACCTGAAGTGAGGCAGAACATCATGACAGAAGTCTAGCAACAAAGGAAAAGTGCTCACTTCGTGGTGCCTAAGAAGCAGAGAGAGTGAAGGAGAGGAGCCAGGAGGAAGGATGCAGTCCTTAAGGGCACAACTCCAGTGACTCACCTCCTCCATCCATGCCTCTTGGGCTCAGAGATAATGCATACACAAGGCTTTTTTCAAATTAGGATGTGCTAATTAGGATATAGCTTTCACAATTTTATCATTTTGAATATTCCTATATTAATATTGGTGCTTCAGGGGGGTACCTCATATCTGAACCATAACATTCTGACCCTGGCCCCCAAAAGCTTATGTCCATTTCTAAAAGTCTGTCCCCATGGTCTTAACAGTTCCAGCATTGGCCCAAAGTCCAAACCTAAAGTCTTATCAGAGATTCAAGGCAAACTTGGCTATGATCCCCTGAAAAATTGAAAAACAAGTTATATATATATATATATATATATATATATATATATATATATATCCTATGCATAGTGGAACAGAGTAAAAAATTCCATTCCAAAAGAGAATTAGGGGCTGAGGATATAGCTCGGTTGGTAGAGTGCTTTGTCTCACATGCACACGGCCCTGAGTTCAATCCCTAGCACCCCCCCACACACACACACACACATACAAAGAATTAGGAGCATGAAGAGAAGGGATGGGATCAAAGCAAGACCTAAACTCAGCCAGGCAAACATTTCCTGTAGGTTCACCTCAGGCATTTGGGGCGTATAGCTGCTTGATGTGCTTTTCAGAGGACTTGGGAATCCCTGCTCCTTTGGCCTTGCTGGTTGAGCCCACTTATCTTTCTTTTTGCCTGTCTCTGTCTGCAGCCAGCAGCTTTCCTTTTCAAATATTCCATGTTACTGGCATCTCTTAATCTTTTGGGGGGCCTCCACTGCAGCAGCAGCTTCCTTCTTACAGCTTTATGCATCACCCTCTCAGGGGAAGCCCACAGGAACTCCAAACCTGCAACACTGCCTGGCCTCCCAGGCCTGCCTTTGAAATTTTGGTGGAAACTTCCATGACCTCTTAACTCCAACATTCTGTAATCCTGAAGAATCAGCATCACCATCTGCTGCCAGCTGGAACTGTCATCAGGCTACCTTGGACCAAGGTTGCAGCCATCTGAGTGGCTGAGCATGGTGAAAAAACTTCCTAGCCCCGCCCCCCCAGCAGGATACCTCATTGATCTCAAAAGAATTTTTACTTTTACACCCTTGAGGCTGTGATGGGTGTGGTCTTTCCCAATTCGAGAGATCTCTTCAAGCTATCTTTCCTAGTGTATCTGCAAAGACTTAGCACCTCTTTAGGGGATGTAATTTCTTCAACAACCACAACTATTTACCTTGTCCCCAGTTTTGCTCACCGGTTTCTGGCCAAATTGCAAATTTTTAAAATCCTTCTCTGCTTTCTGCTCCCAGTTGTCACAGAAAACCTGATTAAAAGCTGATAACAATATCCATAACACCACCTGAATGCTGTGTTGCCTTGAAACATCCTCTGGCAGATTAATTAATCCATCACCTTTACATCCAGCCTCTCACAAAATGTAAGAACGTGGACAAAATGTAGATAACCTCTTTACCAGAATATAACCCAAGTGACCTTTAATCCAGTTCCCAATAGATTTCTCATTCCCTTTTGAAACGTCATGGGTACAGCCCTTGCTGTTTTCATTCTGATTCTCTGAGCTCCCACCAGAATCGCACATTAAGCTCTGCTAACAATATTCTATTGCTTCTCCAGCCTTATGTCCACACTTTTTAAACACTTACACACAGTTCCAACTTCTCCTAAACCTCATAGTCAGGTTAGTCACAGTGATGACCCCACTTCTCAGTACAATTTCTGTTTTAGTCAGCTTTTCATGGCTGTGACCAAAATGCCCAACAAGATCAACTTACAGGAGGAAAGTTTATTTTTGGCTCATGATTTCAGAGGTTTAGTGTATGGTTGGCCAACTTCATCACTTTGGACGTGAGGTGAGGCACAACATCATGGCGTAAGGACAACAGTGGAGGAAAGTTGCTCAGTTCTTGGCTCCTGGGAGCAGAGAGGGGGAGGGTAGAGCCACATGGAAAGAGAATATCCCCAGTGGGGGAATTCCATCAAAATAAGTGATCAGTAGAATAGAAGAAGGGGATTGATGGGAGGGAGGAGGGACAGGATAAGGGAATAATAGTGAAATTAATTTGATCTAACTTCCCTAGGTACATATATGATACCACAGTGAATCTTACCTTTATGTATATCCACAAGATACTTAAAACTAGAGTAGAGGGGAGGGAAAGGAGAAGTCCTGGGGACTGAATTAGAGCAAACTATACTCTATCCTCCAGACTGCACTGATACTGAATACCCTTACCTGCCCATGCCCCACATCATAAAGAAGAAGGACTTTGGGTTACTTTCTCTAACTTTGCCCTCTTTCAGCAGGAAGCAGCTTGGAGATGTTGTCACCCATTTTCCCATAGAAATTGAATGTAGAAATGACAGTTGGGAAATGTAACAGTGTCCACTTCATGCTTGGGATATAGCCCTTGCTGCTCTGCCACTGCAACTTATTTTTAAAATGGACGCGTTTCTGGGGGCTGGGGTTGTGACTCAGTGTTAGACCACTTGCCTAGCATGAGTGAGGCACTGGGTTCGATTCTCGGCACCACATATAAATAAAATAAAGGTCCATCAACAAATATTTTTTAAAATATTTTTTAAAAAATGAACACGTTTCTCTCTCTTCCTCTCTCTGTGCTCCTCCCTAATCTCGGAGGAAACAGGATTATCTTCGTTTGCCATCATAGGTAGATTCATTCGGTCTTTGAGTACATACCCACCATAGCAACAAAGTAACCCAGACTTTGGGGATGGTACCAAAAGATCTCAGAAATGACAATCTTCCAAAGTAACGAGTGAATTACAACTCCAGCAGAGAACACTTGGAATATAGCTTTTGAGTCACCTGTTTAAAAGCCCCCTATTCCTGCTGAAGGACAGAATCACAGCCTCTGGGACAGTGTTTCTCCTTTGCTAACAAAGCAATAAACCATTTTCCTTTTTCTAAAATAATAATAATAATAATGCTTTTATGTCAAATGAATCCTAACATATAACTAAAAGTACCAATAAAATGTTTTAAATAAAAGTTTTTTTAAAGATGTAACTGGTTGCAGTGGTGCACACCTGTAATTTCAGCAGCTTGCGAGGCTGAGATGGGAGTATCAGGAGTTGAAAACCAGCCTCCGCAATTTAGTGAGACCTTGTCTCTAAATAAAAATATAAAAGAGGGCTGGGGATGTGACTCAGTGTTTGAGTGGTTGGGATCAATCCCCAGAATGAAAAAAAAAAAGGATACAGTCCCAAAGAACTCACCCCCTGTGACCCACCTCCTGCAGCCTCACCTCCAAGGGCCCAGAGTTGCCACCAAGCACAAGTCCTTTCAAATTAGGATGGACCGATTAGGTTACAGCTCTTTTATAATCTAGTCCTCTCACCACAATACTCCTGCATTAATAGGAGCTTTGGGGTCACCATCTCTTGTCAAACCATAACAGATCTACAGCACCAAATTTAGAAGGAAAGAAATTAGCTGGGCATGGTGGCGCACTCCTGTATTCCCAGTGGCTCAGGAAGCTGAGGCAGAAGGATCACAAGTTCAAAGCCAGCCTCAGCAATTTAGCAAGACCCTGTCTCTAAATAAAATATTTTTAAAAGGGCTGGGGATGTGACTCGGTGATTAAGAGCCTTTGCATTCACTCCCTGGCTCAAATAAAGAAATTGAAAATCATTAAAAGAAATGACGGATGTAGTGGCACATGCCTGTAATCCCATCGGCTCAAGAAGCTAAGGCAGGAGGACCACAAACAAGTTCAAAGCCAGCCTCAGCAATTTAGAGAAATCCTCAACAACTTAGCAAGAACCCATCTCAAAAAGGGCTGAGGATGTGGTGAAGTGTCCCTGGGCTCCATACTCAGTACCAATAAATAAATAAATAAATAAACAAGGACAATTATAACCTTTCAGAGAATATATTTTCCTTTTCAGTGGGGACATGGGTACCATGGATTCAACCGAAAGGCACTTTACCACTGAGCCACATCACCAGCCCTTTTTGTTTTTGATTTTGAGACAGGTTCTGGCTTCAAGTTTACAATCTTGTCTCAGCCTCCAGAGTCACTGGGATTATAGACTAGGGCACCCAAACAGAGTATATATATTCTTAAGGTTGGCCCTGAATTTGTCCTAGAATCTGCATTTCAGATTGCTTGAAGACAGTCACCTGCTGTGGGAAACTGTCACAAATGGTGGGCTTACAAATACATCCAGTGCTTGGTAACCAAGGAACTGTGGTACAGCGATGAGGAAAACCTATAGTCAATTTTTCAGTGAAATTCTGAGTTCATTTTGTTTGCTTTTTCTTAGAGCTATGGGAAGCCAGGTGCAGTGGTACACAGCTGTGATCAATTCCCAGTACTGTTGAAAAGAAAAGTGCTCTGAGAAATTTAATCGCAGTTAGCTCAAGGTTGCACTAGATTTCTACGTCATTTCCAACCATTTTCATCTCAGTACCAAGAATCAGTCAGCCAGACTTTCATCATTCCATATATTTAATGAGTCCAACCACTCCAATCTCCTATGTACCCGTTTGGATGGTTTTTTTTTTTTTTTTTTTTGTACCGGAAATTGACCTCAGGGGCACTCGACCACTGAGCCACATCCCCAGCCCTATTTTTTATTTTATTAGAGACAGAGTCTCACTGAGTTGCTTAGTGCCTCGGTTTTGCCGAGGCTGCCTCAGCCTCCCCAGCCGCTGGGATTACAGGCATGAGCCACCGTGCCCTGCCTATGTATCCATTCTTGATCACTAAAAAAAAAAAAAAAAAAAAAAAAATTTTCCCCTGGGGATTGAATTCAGGGTTGCTTAACCACTGAGTCACATCCTCGGTTATATAGATATAGATATAGACATGATTTTAAACTCATGATCCTCCTGTCGTTGCTTCCCAAATTGCCGGGATTACAAAAGTGTGCTACTGCGCCCAGAAATGGCTGGAAATCTTGTTGGTTTGATCCTGGAATCTGCTTTCTGCATCTTCTTGGCCTACTTAGGAATGAGTACAAACAGCTCCAAGTCTTCCCTCTTTACTGATAGCTTTCAGAGGCTCCTTTTTCCCTTCCTCCCTAAATCATCCATGTGATCATAACTAGGAAATCGGGGAAGCCTTCCATTTCCTTTACCATCTGTATCTCAAGCTCAGCCCTGAGAACAATGGGTTGTATCTCTCTTCAGTATAACCGTTTTGAAGTATATACTGTTATCAATTAGACTACCAAATTTGTTCCTAGAAACTGGTCGAAAATTTTCTATTACTTGTAATGCATAGAAAAAACAGCAAAACTTCACAAAAGATGTAAAACAAGCCCGGATGTGGTGCACATGCCTGTAATCCCAGCAGCTTGGAGGCTAGGGTAGGAGGGTCTCAAATTCAAAGCCAGCACACCTAGCTGTTATGAGGCTTTTATAAAAAGAAGTTTCTCAGGGCTGGGTTGTAGCACACTGGTAGAGCACTTGCCCCTCATGTATGAGGCACCAGGTTTGGTCCTCAGCACCACATACAAATGAACAATATAAAAGTATTGTTTCCATTTCCAACTAAAACATTTTTAAAAAAGAAATTTCTCTATTATAGGCTTTATTTAAATTTCATGGTTTGTAACATCACAAATAAGATGATTCAATACTGCCATTATAGACCAATTTGAGAATTTAATATTGAGGCTTCAATATTGAGGCTTCAAAGCTTATCTTTTTTTAAAGATTTTTGTTGTTGTTATAGTTGGATACAATACCTTTATTTTACTTATTTACGTTTATGTGGTGCTGAGGATCAAACCCTGCGCCTGGCACATGCTAGGCAAGCACTCTAACACTGAGCCACAACCCCAGCCCACAAAGTTTATCTTTAAGACCAATTAATGGAAGCTTGAGATTTATGTTAGGACTTAAAAGAAGTTGCATATAATGTGTACACTATTCTACCCTCCATCTAATCTAAGCATAAAATCTGTATATGTTTATATACTTATGAGAATATAATATTTATGTTTTATATTGATGAAGTTCTTCCATTTCCCAGAAAAATCTTCTGTATCATTTAGCTCATACAATCATAGTGTCTTTAAAAATATGTGATTCTCACTTTTTTCTTCATTTAGTATTATTTCTAAGTCTACATGGAAGGAGTATGCTATCTACATATTTTAACAATCCAGCAAGTGATTCTGAGAACCACTAGGTTAGAAGATGATCCATAAACTCTGTATCAATGAGTAGTCCACTGTTAGAGATCTTATGCTGACCAACTGTTGGAAAAAAAAAACTAAGATTGCATTATCTCTTGCTTTTTTTATTGAATTTTGCATTTATGATCTATTGTTTTTCTTAATAAGTAACCAGATTTTTTCTGCTTTTTTGATATGCTGCCTTTGTAATACAGCTTTGAAGACTTAAGTCGGTAATGTTATTCTTTACTTTTTCTGCTTTTTGTCATTTTAAATAGCTCAGTGTCAGTGATGAATTGAAATATGCCTGTAATTTTATATACACATTCTTTTTTTTGGCAGTAGCTATTTTTCTGCATGATAACCATGTGGATTTCTTTTGTTTTAGATATTACAAGAAGACACAATGCATTCTCCCTGGATGAGCAACACATTACATGTATTTTGTGCAATTAGTGGTACATCAAGTGACAGAGGTTATGGTTCCCCAAGATACACAGAAGTATGAAGAAATGTGGATGTAAATTTCAGACTGAATTTCTCAGGAATATTTGGAGCTGTGCAAATGTTGAAATTCGAAGATTTGATATACATGGAGTGTTTCCTCCTGACACCAAAATTGTCATGCTTTCAAACAGGGTGCTTACATATTTGTAAATATTTAAGCAACTTGAAAGTGCCTGGAAATTGCACCACTGTGCTTGGTTTGTACTTTTTTAGGTAAATCTATATGCTGAAAAGTAGAGCTCAGAAATGTTAATTCATTTTGCTTAATTATTGCTTAAAACAATAAAGGTACTATGTAAAATTGTATAATGGAACTCAATAAAAGGTAAAACTTATTTGTAATTAGAAGTGAAGGATATAATATTTTGAATTTAACGTTTTCCTCAATAAGAAGCTCAATTCATTATCATACTAATCCTTGCGGGGAGAAATTTGATTAAAATTTCCATAAAACATGGATATTTCAAAACATGGATATTTCAAACTGGGGGACAACTTGAATTCTTGCCTGTTAGTAGTCAAGGCTGAACTGGAAGAACCAAATGAATTGTTCATCAGAAAATTATCAGAATGAAAGGATATGTATCCTTCATGCCAAGTTTATGATATATATATATATATATATATATATATATATATATATATATATATATCATCTATGCCAAATTTACTATTCCTTTCTGTTTCACTGTGGTGTTGCTGGGTATTCCTATTGCTCTCTTTCCCACATACAAGATGAGGGATTTATACAGGGCATAGGTTTCCCCAGTAAGCAGTATTTGTTGCCAAACTTGGTCTGGATGTGTCCATAAAACTAAATAAAACACTTCTGAGAAATTGCAGTCAGTACATCCTATGCAACTTCAAAACTTTATCAGCAGTCCAAGGTGGGAATTTTGTAATGATTATTTTCTTCAGTTGCAAGGTTATCAAGCATTTTGATAGAACTTAATAGTTGCAGTATATCTTGGGTCGGTGTACAGAACCACCACAGGTTTAGCAACTGCTAATTTGGGATTATATTCCTATATATGAAGAAATCTCAGATTACCTAAATAATTTAGGAGAAACCAAGATATAAATGATCCTACGAATTTTGGCTACCTCCTGTACATTTCAAGTTCTAGACTTACTTTCATTACGTAGTCTATCCTGTTTTGTGGATGAAAAATAGACATTGAGATATAAATGGATCACATAGAGCCTTGGCTTTAAAATACTTTCTGATAAGGGAAGTCTTAGGGGTTATGCTCCCCGCTTGGCCATTTTTCTTCACATGTATTTTTTTGGGGGGGATACTGGGAAATGAACTCAGGGGCACTCGACCACTGAGCCACATCCGCAGCCCTTTTTTGTATTTAATTTAGAGGTGGGGTCTCAGTTGCTTAGCGCCTCATGTTGCTGAGGCTGGCTTTGAACTCACAATCCTCCTGCCTCAACCTCCTGAGGTGCTGGGATTACAGGAATGTGCCATTGTACCTGGCTCCATGTCATTTTTAAGTTTTTAGGGCAGAGCCAGGTGCAGTGGAACACACCTGTAATCTCAGCAACTGGACAGGCTAAGTAAGGCAGGAGGATCTCAATTTCAAGGCCAGCAAGACCCTGTCTCAAAATAAAAAGGGCTGGGGATGTTGATCAGTGGTTAAGCATCTATATGTTCACTCCTTGTTACTAAAATAAATTTTAAAAAAAACTTTTAGGGGAGTATGAACTTATTTATTGAAAGTTAATTTATATTTTAATGGGAAACTTTAAAGTATATCTGTCATGTATGTGTAAGTAACTGTCACCTATAGTGAATACTGCTATGTGATGCTGAGAGTAAGCCATCTTGGGGAAACTCCAGCACTTTTGTCAACACCTAGTTCCTATCACCTTCTCCAGCACAGTGTATACACTAATGGTAACTTTTTAAAAAGTACATTAAATGGTCCTTGCCCCCAAGTGGCTTGCAATCTGGTCAAGGAGGCAAGATACAAAGTTAAACAGTATAAGAATTAGCAAGGTAAGACATGAACAACACTGTCCATAATTCTCATCACATTAAAGGACGGAGAGGTCATTGTGTACTGTAAATGTTAAGGGGGAGTTTCATACACAAAAGTAAGCTTTGAACAGGCTTTCAAATTGGGGCCAAGCTGGACATGGTGGCACACACCAGTAATCCCAGCAGCTTGAGAGGCTGAGGCAAGAGGATCAGGAGTTCAAGGCTAGTCTCAGCAACTTAGCAAGGCCCTGAGCAATTTAGTGAGACCCCGTCTCTAAATAAAATATTAAAAAGGGCTGGGGGATGTGACTGAGTAGTTAAGTGCCCCTGGGTTCAATCCCTGGAACTACTACTACTACTACTAATAACAATAATAATAATAATAGTAAATAAATGGGACCATAATCTGGGCAGAAGTACTATTATGACCAATGGTGCAGAAAAAGTCAGCAGAAGTTCAGGGAATGGTGAGGAGAGCAATTTTGTTCAAGAGGCTGGTACATCTAGAAAGAAAATTTAGACTTAGATTTTTGGAAGGCTTTGAATACCAGGCAAATGATTTTTGGACGTTACTCAGAATGTATGGGGAGGCAAACTAGATTTTTAAACAAATATCTTGCTTTATTAAATTTTATTTTTAGAAGTTTAATGTTTTATATTACTGCCAGGTATATTTCATGTGGAGAGAGGTGGAAATAAAACAGTTATATAGTTATCACAATAATTTGTTATGAGTCCATAAATGCCTAGACTTGAGTGGTAGGAACAAGAATAGAAAAGAAAGGACAAGTATAAGAAATAGTAGTGTGGAAACACTGGGCATGACTCACTGGATGACTTAAAGAATAAAAAGAAACAAAGATCATTTTGTGTCCTGATGCTAGTGAGTCATCCATGTCATGGCACAAGTTCACTGGATTTATTCTCCCAACCTTCAGATTAAGGGCAGCAAGCTATGGAAAACAAGATAAACTAGACCAGAGAAAGCCAGGTAAATCTGTTTTAAAACACTGTACTAATTAGGTGTTACCATTTACATGGTTCAGTGATTTCCTGCACTGATTTGGCTTCTACAAATTAATTCCCACCATAGAATACATTTCTGCTATACTGGTTGTTTTGCTTCGAGTGTCAGCCCAATATCTCCTGGAAGCTATTGTTTTGATAGTATTTGAATATATAGTGAAATATGAATAAGTTAGTTAACTCTGTTTCTCACTGCAGTGAAAAACCCTAGAGAAAATAAGTCATGAAAGTTTTCCTAGTAACCAGTTGTCTGTCACAAATGGCATCATATCCATATATGGGATTGTTATTTATATGATTCAGCTCACTCAAAAAGTAACATAAACATCTTTTTAAAAAATGAAATAGAGGGCTAGGGATGTAGCTCAGTTGGTAGAGTGCTTGCTTCACATGCACAAGGCCCTGGGTTCAATTCCCAGCACCACAAAAAAAAAAAAAAAAAGAAAAGAAAAAAAAAAAAGAAAGAAATAGAAAGCAGCAGTAATAGCAACAGCCCTGGAACAATGATTAACATATCATAAAACTAGGGGTAACCCACTGGTTAATAAACTACATAGGTCATCATAAAAAGAACCCAAGGTTTTTATTGTAAGTTTTATGTCAGATGAAGAACCTAAATGATGTGTTGAATAGGATGAATTTAAAAACTCTTCAAAATATTGGGCTACCTCTGGTCTTAGTCTTTGTGTTTGTGTGTGTGTGCGCAAGGCTATGATCCTATCATGGGAATTGGTCAATAAGTATACTTTATTTATCTGGCCTTTCTAGTGTCTGAGCTTTTAATGGTCACTCTCTAAGAAAAATGTACACATGTTTATCCAATTCCTACTTGGAGTTGTGCCTAAATTCTTCACAAAAATTTTGCCTCTATATATGTCATTTGTGAACTTTTTCCAACAAACATTTTCCCCTTTGTTTTTCCTCTTTATCAAGATATAATTCATACTCCATATAATTCTTCCATTTAAAGTACACAATTCATTGGGCTTTAGTATATTCACATTTATGCAAACATCACCACAATTTTAGAATATTTTATCAACCCAGAGAGACGGACCAGCATGCATTAGCAGTCACTCCCCAATCCCCAACTGCTATCCCCCCAGCACCTGGCAATCACTAATCTGTTTTCTGACTTTACAGGTTTGCCTATTCTGGACTTATATAAATAGAATCATACAATATGTGGCCTTTTGTGTCTGACTTCATTTACAGAGCATAATGTGTCCAAGGTTCATCCATGTGGTAACATGTAGACACTTCATTCCTTTTCATATCTGAACAAATATTCTTTTGTATGGACACAACATTTTATCCATTCATCAAGTAATGGGTTATTTCCATTACTATTATTTTCATTATTATTATTTACACTATCATGAATAATATTGCCAGGAGGATCATAAGTTCAAAGCCAGCTCCGGCAACTTAGCGAGGCCCTAAGGAACTCAGTGAGACCCTACTTCTAATAAAATACAAAAAGTAGTTGGGGATGTGGCTCAGTGGTTAAGTGCCTCTGGGTTCAATTCCCAGCTCCAAAATAATAATAATAATAATAATAGTAATAATAATAATAATAATAATAATAATATTGCTAGAAAGATTCGTGTACAGCTTGTGTGGATTTATTTTCAGTTCTTTGGGGTATATGTGTAGGAATGGAATTCCTGGGTCATATGGTAATTCTACATTTAACCTTTCAAAGAAACACCTGACCATTTTCCACAGCAACTGCATAATTTTATATTTCCACCAGCAGTATATGAGAGTGCCAATTTCATCATGCCCTTGACAGCATTTGCTATTATCTGCTCTTTGTTTACTGCTTTCCCAGTGGGTGTGAAGTGGTTTCTCACTGTGGTTTTCATTTGCATTTCTTTGATAGCTAATGATTTTTTTTTTTTTATGATTCTACCAAAGCCTAATGCTAATGATGTTGAGAATTCTTTTCTTGTGTTCATTGACTATTGTCTGTCATCTATCATTTTTCTATCTGTTTATCCCCTTGGTACCCTTATCAAAATTAAAAAAACAAATTTTTTAAATGTCTTTTTAACTCCTTGGCCAATTTTTAAATTGGTTATACTTTTTTAAAATAGTTTCTTTAGTTGTAGATGGACACAATACCTTTATTTTATTTCTTTATTTTTATGTGATGCTGAGCATTGAACCCAGTATTTCACACATGCTAGGTAAGAGCTCTACCACTGAACCACAACCCCAGCCCCAGGTTGTATTTTTTTCATTGTTGACTTAGAAGAATTCTTTATATACTCTAGATGCAAATCTCAGATATATGACTTGATATATTTCTCCTATGCTTTTTTTATAAATAGGGGTCTTGGCTGGGGATGGCTGGAGATGTAGGTCAGAGGTAGAACACTTGCCTAACTCATTTGAGGCCCTGGATTCAGTCCTCAGTACCAAAAAAAAAAAAAAAAAAAAAACCGTTCAAAGATGGGATCTTGCACAGCTGGTCCTAAACTCCTAGGTTCAAGCAATTCTCCTCATTAGCCTCCTGAGTAGGTGGGTCTACAGGTGTGCAATTGCTCCCAGCTTCTATCTGACTTTTCACTTTTGTGATCCTATTACTTGAAGCATGAAAGTTTTTAATTTTTTTTTTTCAGTGCTGGGGCTTGAACCCAGGGTTGCTTTACCACTGAGCTACATCTCCAAACTTTTTTTTTTTTTTTTGAGACAGAGTCTCATTAAATTGCCAAAGCTGAGCTCAAATTTGTTCACCCACTGCCTCAGCCTTCCAAGTAGATGGGATTATAGCCATCTGTCACTGTTCCCTATGAAAGTTTTTAATTTTGGTGAAGTCCAATTTATCTATGTTTTCTTTTGTTGCTTTGCTTTGGTGTTGTATCTAATAGAACCTTGCCTAATCAAAGCTGTTGGGTATTTGCACTTAAGTTTTCTTTTAAGAGTATTTATAATTTTAACTCATTTTAATATCTTTGCTCTATGTTGAGCAACATACAAAAGTATATGGCATGAAGTAGAAAGTTCACATTTTTTTTCATGTATGTATTCGATTTTTCCCTGCACCATTTTTTGAAATGACTACTTTTCTCCCATTAAATTTCCTTGGCACCCTTAGCTAGGTATGTGATGCATGCCTGCAATCCCAGCAATTCAGGAGGCTGAGACAGAAGGATCACAATTCTGAGGCCAGCCTTAGCAACTTAGTGAGGCCTTCTCAAAAATTAAAAAAAAGGGATATAGCTTAGAGGTAAAGTACTCCTGAGTTCAATCCCCAGTACCTATCATCTACCCATCATTTGTCTATCATCTATCTATCATCTTTCTATCTGTATATCCCCTTGGTACCCTAATCAAAAATCAATTGATCATAAATGTTCAGATCTACTCTGAACTGTTAGTTCTATCTCATTGATTTATGTGCCTGTCCTTATGCCAGTGTCACAATGTCTTAATTAGTAATTAGCTTGTAATAAGTTTACATTGGAAGCATTAGTCATTAATTTTATCCTTTTCAAAGCTTGTTTTGGATACTCTAGACCCCTTACATTTCCATATGAGTTTTAGGATCAGCTTGTCAATTTCTGTACAAGAAAAAAACAGGAAGCTGGAATTTTGATAGGATTTGCTGTGACTCTATAATTCAATTCGGAGAGTATTGCTATCTTAACAATATTATGTATCCATAAACACAGGACAGTTTCCATTTATTTTCTTTTATCTTTAATTTCTTTCAAAGTTATGTCATTTTCAGTGTATAAGTCTTGCATTTTTTTTGGTTAAATTTATTCCGTAGTATCTTATTCTTCATTGATGTTTTTGTAAATGGAGTTGTTTTCTTAATTTCATTTTTGGATTGTTTATTGCTAATTTATAGAAAAAAACCTGATTTTTATATATTTATCTTATATCCTAAACATTGCAGGATTCACTTGTTATCTTTCATAAGTTTTGTGTGTGATGGGGTACTGTTATGTTTTCTCTACATAAGGTTATGTCATCTTCAGATAGAGAGAGTCATACTTCTTTTCCAATATCGACAGCTTTTATTTCATCTTCTCACCTATAACATAGCTAGAACTTTCTATACAATCTTAAATGGCAATAGTGAGAGCAAACATTGTTATCTTATTCCTGATCTTTTAGAGAAAGCTTTCAGCTTGTTACATTTCAGTATGGTGTTAGCTGTTTTTCATAGATTTTTAAAATGTAGTTCTGAAAGTATCATCCAACATGATTTGCATCTGTTTTTGGATTTAATTCTCTGTGTTTGTCATATAGGAATCAATTCTTTGTATGATCCCCATGTGACATATAGGAAAATTATTGTACAAATGGTCATGAAATGTAGTCATGATATACTTCAAACTACAGATGAGGCCAAGATATCCTGACTTCAGTGTTTTTAGCTGTCCTATACAAGTGAGTGTTCCTATGTCCAGTGTTTTCAACTATCGTATACTATTTCCTGTGATCTTTTATTTTAACTTCCTGTAACTTTCTAGAGAGACTAAAAAAGATTCACCTCTTAGACTATTTTACTAAAAAGGTAAGCTCCATAAAAGTAGAGTCTATTTCTGAATTTGATGCCCATTTCTACCAAACCAGGCATAGGAAACATACCTGAGTAGTCTCAAGGAAATAAAACTAATTTAGAGAAACATATACCTCAAGAGCCTTTTTATAATGTGCAAGTCAGTGTGGGCAGACAGCCCATCCCACAGAGAGACTGTGGTTGAGGGAGATAAGACATATTTACATAAAAAGATAATAGGAGAGGTCTGATAATAGCAAATCAGTGGTAATCGGTGGTACTTGAATAGGCAGAACCTTCTAGATTTACACCAAAAAGCCTCGATGGAGGAGACAGGGCATGAAAAGCCCTGAAGAATGTGTAAAAACTAGCTCATGTGTTTGAGGAAGTACCTTAGGCTTAGAACTTTTGGCAGGAAGTTTAAAAAATGAACTTCTTCATTTTAATTGTTATATGAACTCTGACCATTAAAATGTATCTCTAGTGCTGAGGATGTAGCTCAGCAGGATAGTACTTGCATGTGTGAGACCCTGAGTTTGATCCCAAGCATTGCAAAATAAAATTTTTAATTAAAGAAACTATCACTGTTACATAAGACATGCAAAGCAAAAATAATAATGAAGTACCTATAAAATCAGGTAACATTCTCTATGCTGCTTTTCTCAGACTGCTTCATCTCATTTTGGGCTTCAACTCTAATGGAGTAAATCAGCCTTCTTATGCAGAAAAGTTATGCTCAATTTGCTTTTTTTCTCCGGATAGAAAACTTTTCCAGTCAACCTTCAAGTCTGACCTTCAAGTCAATTTCTGACCTTCAAGTCTCATTCTCTATGTACCATGGTGCTCTGTAATACTGTTTTAATAGCTCATCTAGAATTAAGTCTTAATGGCTCTGAACTCTTTATCCTGCGTGTTGACTAACCTGTGACTTTCACAGAAAACCAGGGAAACTATCACATGAGCAAGGTAAGAGCTTCAATCTAAGAATTGTAGACCATTAATTTATTCATTCATCACACATTTACAGATCATCCACTGTGAGCCAGATATATGAATAAACAAGGTAATATTTAGTGGGCAGATATGCAGATCAGATATACTAATTATAATGTAAATGTATAAGATAATACATATAGTGTATGAGATAATCCATGGGTGGTCTTTTTTTGTGGGGGGTATCAAGGATTGAATCCAGGGGTGCTTAACCACTGAGCCACATTCCTGCCCTTTTAAAAAATATTTTATTTAGAGACAGGGTCTTGCCAAGTTGCTGAGGACCTCACAAAGTTGATGAGGCTGACTTTGAATTTGCGATCCTCCTACCTCGGCCTCCAGAGCCGCTGGGATTGCAGGCACGCGCCATGATGTCCAGCTCTTCGAGGGTTTAGAGCTGCTTTTTTTATGTACTTTAAGCACTGGTGTACCTCAAGGGGAATAGTGGATGGTGAACCAGCTAGGGGATATTTTTTTTGAAGTAAGGCAATCCCACCACTGCTACCTCCAGAAACAAAACTCAGCACTGGACTTTTAGCCCTGCAAGGAGAATCTTCAAGAGGAAAAATTTCAACTCTCCCTGTTGGCTTAACCATCTTCTGATTTTTCTCATTTCTATTAGAACTGCCACCACCATGATGGCCTTTAGGGGTGTTTCATTATAGTTCTGTGATTTTACATGATATTTTTTGGCTGTGGAGAGGAAACAAAAGGGGGTAATTGAGGGTCCCCATAGCCAACTCAGGGGCTTTGGCTGCCCTCCCTAATTGTGATTCTCATTTTTGAAGGTTTTTTCATTCCTTTCTTCTTTATAAAATAGTTGTTAAGTGCACAGACTTGATTAGCTAGTTCAGAATTCCAGCTTTGTCATTTACCAGGCTGTGGGACCTTGGACACTAAATCCCTCTATGCCTTCTTTTCCTCATCCGTAAAATGGAGGTATCAGTTGCATCTACCTCTTAATGTTATTGTGAGGATTCAGTGAGGTATTTAAAGCATAGAAAATTATGCTTGGCACATTGATATATGTGTTAACTAGAACCATAAAGTTTTCCCAAAAGCATAGGAGAATTTTCTCAACCACTACAACCTCTGTCTCTGTATCCATCTCTCCATTCCAGGTGGAAGTGGGTCGGGACAGTGGATGGGTCAAGGTTAGATTATTTTTGTCTTTTGATTTTCCACATGTCACCTCTGACCTCCCTTGATCTTACCATATGATGGAGATCTGTGCCCACATGCAGGAACTTTATTCCTATGTGTTATGAGCCCTGGCAAATATACTCAAATGCTGGCTATTGACAATCAGCACTGCCATTCAGTACATCCTGGCTGAATATCAGCCTTGGCACTTTGTCTATCTCTAAACAAAAGCCAGTTGTTTGTAGTTTTCATACATACCTGATGATTAGTAAAAAGTCTCATATGCCCCTTAAGGCCCTTGTAGGGCTTCTCTTTATTGGCATGTCCTCTGGTTTCCCTCCATTAACAGAACTATCCAGCAATGGTTTGGACTTTAGTTGGATGGGTGGAACTTGCTCCCTCAGTGTGCCCTTTATTGAAAGTCTCTAATAAACAGCCTCTTTAAATTGAGTTTATGCCTCTTATCCAAATTTTCCTAAAAATGCTCACAGGTAACTATTCTATGGTTCTCTTGAAGTAGATCAAGGAAGAATTTCAAAGTTTCCCTTCCACACCACCTACCCATTTCTCTATAACTTTAGGAACACTTAGGGGAATCTTCCCAACCAATCATATTTAAAGGCATTGCATTCTCACTTTAGATAATGGGGCTTGGAGTTAAGGTCTAACTTTTTCTCTTGCTTCTCTTGCCGGCCCCTACCTCCCAGATCTTTCCTGGGTCATATCCTCTCCTCTGCTTGATTCTTCCATCCCTCCATGAACACCCCCATATTCCCATGCTGTGTGCTCTCTTCACACTAGGTTCTCAAAGACTACTCTCTGGCTGAAGCAACTCCCATAATTTTGACCTGTAACTCCAAACCCATCTCACCTAAGGGAATTCCTGCAAGGCTTATAGCTGCTGCAACTGGGGAAACTGTCATTTCCTGAGGATCTGATAAATCTCCACTAGATATAGGTCTTGAGATAGGACTGACTAAAATTTCCCTCTCTCTACCCAAGATCTGAAATTTCTCTTGGATACCTCTCTGCCCTCAGTGCCCTTGCCTGCCAGATACACCCCAGCAAGGATTTCCTCCTTCAGATGCCCATGAGCAAGTCAATCTCAGTCCCTGTTTGGTGTCTTCCTCTTCCTATTCTGACAGTGGCACATCCCTAGGAAGTCAGCTATGCCACTACCCCACCCGCCCCCACCAGGATGTGGCTAAGTGAGGGTGGAGTGTCTTGTACTTCCTCTTTCCAGGCCAACTGGCCCAGACTAAAGTGCATAGACCCCAACCTCCCCCACTGTCATCCTACTGGCTTATTTCACATGCTCATTCTTTTGGTTATTTGTTTCCTCCATGATCCTTTAGATCATAGAGCAGTGGTTCTGAACTGGGGGGTGATTTTGGCACCCAAGGGACAGTTGGCAATGCTTGGAGATATTTTTGATTGTCACAACTGGAGAGAGGAGGTTACTACTAACATCTAGTAGATAAAATCTAGGGGTGCTATTAACTCCCTGATGTGCACAGACAGCCCCCCACAACAACAACAACAACAAAAAAAAACAGGTTTCTGGTGTCAGTAGTGCAGAAGTTGGCAAATGCTGTCATTGAAGGACTGCCTGTCTCACTGGACTTTTGCATGGCTACTCAAGGACCCCATTGCTGGTCATCCCACCAATAAGTCCACTGGAAGGTCTCTCTTTGCCACTAATGCCTGCATTTATCCTCAATTGCAACTATCTGCCCCGCACATGCTTGCATACCAAAAGAAGAAGTGGTCTGTCAAACCACAATTTCTAACTCTGCACTTCATCCACAGGTTAGTCATATTTAAGGACCTGAGGGTGCTCAAGGTCTGTCCCATGATCTCTGGCTGTCCCTGGTGAAGTGAAGTCTTTCTCACGATTATTAACCATTCAATGCACTAACAGACCAGAAAATTCCAATTCTATTGCTCTCATTGCCTATGAAGCACTTAAACTACTTAATAAAACAAAACCCAAAACCTCTAAAATATTATCCCTGAAAAAAAGCAGTAGGTCAGGAGTACTGTCTACTAGAGGATATAAAATTAAAATCCTGTATCAATGGAGCTATATACCTTGTTACAATTATAAAGATCTAAATCCTCTTCCAAATATCTGTCAATTCAATGCCACCCCCATCAAAAATCCCAGAAGGATTTTTTTTAAACCTGACAAAGTGATTCTAAAATTAATTAGAAAAAATGAAGATTTAAACATACCTTAAAAAAGACCAAAAAAAAAAAAAAAAAAGATAAATGAGGAACAGAAATTTGCCCTGGCAGACATTAATATGAATAATATAGATAATTAATACTGAACATTGATTAACAGAAAAATGTAAGGATATAATATGACACAATAATGGAACGGAATGGTTCCATGTGTATATAAAAATGTGTATGATAAAAGTTGTATTTTGAGGAATTTTTGGAATTACTCAATAAATAGTGTTGGAATAATTGACTAAACATTTGCACAAAATTTAAGGCATCCTTATCTTACTACTTATTCAAAAATAAATTTCAAATTGATCAAAGATTTTTTAAAAAATATTAATTTTTGTGGTAGTTGGACACAATACCTTTATTTTATTTATTTTTATATGGTGCCAAGGATCGAACCCAAGGCCTCACATGTGCTAGGTGCACACTCTACCACTGAGCCACAACCCCAGCCCCTTGATCAAAATTTTTAAAAAATAAAAAACAAAGTTTTTAAAGGACTAGAATTGAATATGTACTATTATGTGTATAATCTTGAGATGAATCTCTTTTTTTTCTTTTCAAAGCTATGCAAAACAATATTTTTATTCAAAAAGTGGGAAATATTAAAATAAAATTTATATTCATCAAGTGATACCATATTAAAAATGAACATACTAAACATAAAAAACTGAGTAAAATATGTGTATCACATATGCTAGATTAAGGATAAATATCCTTAATATTAAACGAGCTCTTACAGTTCATTAGTATGAAATTTCTCAGTAAGAAATTGTTGGGTCGGGTAAGGCATGGTGGCTCACACCCATAATCCCAGCTGCTCAGGAGACTGAGGCAGGAGGATTGCAAATTTGACAATTCTGCAACTTAACAAGACCTTGTTTCAAAAATAAAATTTAAGAAAGGACTGGGACTATAGCTTAGTGCCAGAGCATTGCCTAGCATGTGTAAGGCTCTGGGTTTGATCACAGTACCAACTTAAGTCACACACATACACGCACACAAAATGGGTAAAGGGCATTACTAGGCAATTTGAGGGAGGGAAGTGCAAATGATCAATAAACACGAACAAATATTCAACTTTATTATTAAAGAAACATAAATTAAAACAATCAAAAGAGGAAACATCTTTATTAAACTATAAGAAAGAACAAAAGGGGACTAACCACTTGAGATATCTAGTCCAAAATAATATTGGTACAACTTCAAGAGTCACATTATCTGGGTTCCTTAGTTTTCCCTCCCTGCTTCTTATCAACCACAACTTATTTTTCCCCATAGGAGGTCCCTCATAGATGTGGTGACATCTTCTTGGTGAAGCTGGAGAGAGTCCAAGTCTCACTAGGTATGCCAGTAAAGGCTCCCCCTCCCAGTTCAAGTTTATCCAGTTGTGTTTTCTTTCTTTTTTCTTTTTTGTTTGTTTGAGAGACAGACCTTTTATCAAGGTGAGTACTGCCAAGAATTAACTTGTTTAGCTGAGGACTCACCCTTGAGTCATAGAGGTTCCACTTTGCTCTGTTTGGCCCAAACAGAACCATATCTAAGCACAACACAATCTCCATAGCCTTCACAAAACAAGGATCATTGCAGGGCATTTTTTAAAAAGGAAAGAAAAGGGTGTGGAAGAGAATGATGATGTCAATAATAACTCATAAGCTTGGGTGCAGTGGTGCATGTCTGTAATCCCAGTGACTTGTTAGGCTGATGAAAGAGGATGTCAAGTTCAAGGACAACCTGAGAAATTTAGGGAGACCCTCTCTCATGATAAAAAATTTTTAAAAGGCTGGGGATGTAGCTCATTGGTTGAGTGCCCCTGGGTTCAATCCCCAGTATGGCAAAAAATAAAAATAAAAAATAATAACTCACATAGTGCCTAATTATGTGCCTTGCACTGTTCTAAATGCATAACTTAAGTCACTCCATATTCACCACAACTTTGTGAGGTAATTTACTAATATTATCCCCTTTTTTATGAATGGGAAAATGAAGTACAGAGAAGCTAAATAAATTGTTTGAGGTCACACAATAAGTGTTCCAGACTGGAACTTGAAGTCAGAGGATCTGATGTAAGAATTTAGACCCTTATCATCATATTGAGAAAAATTAAGAGGAAAATAACAAGAATCTAAGAACCAAAATAGAAAGAAGGAGAAAGAAATTTTTAATTTATGGACATTGGAAGGCAGTGTTAGATTATTTCCAGTCTCCTTTTAATGACCAAGCCAAGCCCTTGAGACTTGTACCTCTGCCTCTGTTACCAATTCTTCCTAAATTATTTGATTTGGGAGAAAGGTCAATGATATTGGTCAAAATATATTGTCATATTGTGTACATGTCATATTATATACATATATAACAACAAATCCCCATCATTATGCATTATTATGTGCAACTATAATGCACTGATAAAAATGTGGAAAGGAAAAAAAAAAGAAAGGGCTCAATCTACAAAAATAAATTGTATCCAGAGGAATCTGTTTGTATATCTAGCAAAATTATTGTTCTCAGAAGGAAACCATGTGAATTCAAGAATATAAAAATGTTACCTTTTTGGTTTTGTGTTTTTTTTCCCTTTGGCCTAAGAACAAACTAGAATAACAAAATCAAAAGATCCATTTACACCCTTTCCCCCAGAATTTAGATATGATTTAAACAAGAAAAGATAAAATTGCACCTTTTTACCAGCAATAACCCCTATCCTAGGAAGACTGCAGCCTAAACTGAACATCATTCCAACTTTTTAAATAAATTATTTTCCCCCCATAGGGCTGGAGATGGAACTCTCATATTCTAAGCAAGTGCTCTGCCACTGAGCTACACCCCCAGCCCCTTAAACTCCTAAAAGCCCTCTAATCTTCACATACATTGTACCACATCGTTAGGATTCTGTAAGATACTAAACCTTTATTTGTAAAGCAAACATTGAAATTGAAAATAAAATTGGAATCCTACCAAATTACTGGGAAAAGACTGGAAATTTGGAAATTCACTTGTAAAGGAAGAAAAAAGGGTGCCAATATTCATGTCCTCAGTCTATCCAGGGCCTGTTCCTGAGTCCTAGAGACATAAACTGAGCTGTTTGCTGGACTTCTCTCCTTGGTTGACCCACAGGCACCTCCTAATCACCATGCCCTTACCTGACCTCCTCCTTTTTTTTTTTTTTTTTTTTTTCCGTACCAGGATTGAACTCAGGGGCACTCAACCACTGAGCCACATCCCCAGCCCTGTTTGGTATTTTATTTAGAGACAGGGTCTCACTGAGTTGCTTAGCGCCTTGCCAAATTGCTGAGGCTGGCTTTGAACTTGGGATCCTCCTGTTTCAGACTTCTGAGCTGTTGGGATTACAGACAGGTGAACGCTCTGGCTGACCTCCTCTTTTCTTTCAACTCCTGTGTTCTCCATCTTGATTACATCACCTCCTATCCAGCTACCCAGGCCAAAAACCTATAAGTCATCTATACTAGTGGTCAGCAAACTTTCTTCCTAAAGGGCCTGTTATGGTTTGATTATGGTTTGTGTCCCCTCAAAAATTCCTTTTGGGGACATGGTCTCCAGGATGGTAGAATTGGGAGGTGGTGCTAGCCTTTAAGAGATGAAGCCTAGGGCTGGGGATGTGGCTCAGTGGTAGAGAGTTTGCCTGGTATGTGTGAGGCCCTGAGTTCCATCCCCAGCGTTGAAACGGAAAAAAAAAAAAAAGATAAAAAAAAAGATGCGGCCCAGTGGGAAATCCTTAGGTCACTGGGGGTATGAGGTGATTCTCAGGAGAAGGTTGTAATAAACAGAGCAAGTTGGTCTCTTTCCTCCTCTCTGCTTCCTCACTCAAGATGTTATCAGCTCCCACCATTGCTAGCTATGCCACGAGGTCATGCAGCTAAGGGGCAGGCCCCTTCTATAGAGCCTGCTCTATGGCATTTGGATTTTGAAGCCCCAAATCTATGTGCTAAATAAAACTAAAACAGTACATATAGGATTTAGTAGTATCCACAGTTTCAAGCATCCACTGGGGGGTCTTGGAATGTATCTCCAGTGGATGCCTGTGAATAAGGGAGGAATGCTGAATGTTATTGTATGCCACTGTTTTCTGCCGTGACCTACAAGGAGAGGATAAATGGTCCTGTATGATTTGATCCCAATGAAAGGATTTACAAAATAAAGCATGGGAGACATTAGACTAGGTTTGGCCCCTTCTCTCCAGTGGTCTCTGGACTGGACACTCAGGCATTCTTTAGCTTGGAGTGATATCATTAGCATGTGACTAGAACCCAGCTAATCTGCTGAGGACATTTGAGGAATTTTTTTTTTTTTTTTTTTTTTTTTAGAAAGAGTGAGAGAGAGAGAGAGAATGAGAGAGAGAGAGAGTGAGAGAATTTTTTTTAATATTTATTTTTTTTAGTTTTCGGCGGACACAACAACTTTTTTTTTTTTTTTGTATGTGGTGCTGAGGATCGAACCCGGGCCGCACGCATGCCAGGCGAGCGCGCTACCGCTTGAGCCACATCCCTAGAGGAATTTGCTCCTCAATATCTAGTTGCCTGCCACCTTTATTATTTCTTTTTTTAAAATATTTTATTTTTTAATTATAGTTGGACACAATACCTTCTATTTTATTTTTATGTGGTTCATGAGGATCGAACCCAGGACCTCGAACATACTAGGCGAGTGCTCTACCGCTGAGCCACAACCCCAGCCCCTTTATTATTTCTTATGTGGCATTGGACAGCAGCATTCTTGCCTGGAAACATGACCAATGGCCAAACAGTACATGAGTTAGCCCTACCTACATGATGACAGTCACTAAATCATAGTGAGAGCACGAAGCACTAGATAAGCCCCATTTTGATGTCACACCTGTGTAAGTACAAAAGGGGAAAGAAAGCTGATTCAGTTCCTATCTTATTTATTGGATGGCATATGAAAACATTTAAAATGTTTATTCTTTCTTTGTTCTATGTTGTCTAGTAGGTCACTTACTAATACATGATTTGGCTTATTTTGAACAGGATAATTGTAGCTGTATATACATGTGTTTTAATTTAAAATGACCTTTTCTCCTCATTATAACAGTGAACTAAACTGCTTGTTGACACCAAAGCCATAGCCACAGCAAACAGCTAGACATGTCTTGTATAATATAATGACATCACGAAATAGGTTTTTCATGTCATCTGCTCTTTCCTGAGATCTTGTTTTCTATCTCACTATCAGCAAATGATCTTCTTCAGATTTCACTGGAAAAATAAAGAAGGAAACGGTAGAGGATGGACTCATCTTTCTACTAGTATTGACCATCTCCCTGATGTCTTTCCTGTTGATCTCATTCAATTTCATGGCCATGTACATGCTGATGATCCCCAGTGTTGTGTCTCCAAACCAGATCTCTCTAAGCACAACAATCCCATGCCCAATTGTATAATGGCCTGTGCCCTAGTATATCTCAAATTTAAAACGGACAAAGCAAGACTATTGACTTCCATACCCCAAGCCCATTCTTTTCTATCTCAGAAAATTCTCCAATGGCTTCTCTTCTCCAAGTCATTTCCAATCTATCAGTTGTTCAGACCAGAAACATAGGAGTCAGATCTGCCTCCTCTTTCTCACACACCTTGCATATAATCCTTTAGTAAACATTTTTGGCTCTAACTTCAAAATATACATCTAATCTTAATCTTCCTCACCACCTTTCATACTACCATCCTAGTTCAAATAACTTTCATCACATGTCTGCCCAACAAAAATAGCCCTCTAACATATCTGCATGGATTCACCTTTTACTTCCTAAGGGTTCAACAGCAAAAAAAAAAAAAAAAAAAAGATTCTTTAAAAATAAAAGGTAATGGCCGTGGGTGTGGCTCAGTGGTAGAGTGCTTGCTTAGCATGTGTGAGACCCTAGGTTTAATTCCTAACACCACAAAAGAAAAAAAAGGTAGATTATGTCATGTCTCTGTTCAAATTATCCAAAGGCTTCTCTTCTCCAAGTGGAAGCAAAAACCTATGACATGCTGGACATGGTGGCTCACGCCTGTAACCCCAGCAGCTTGGGAGGCTGAGGCAGGAGGATCCCGAGTTCAAAACCAGCCTCAGCAACTTAACAAGATCCTTTCTCTAAATAAAATATGAAAAGGGATGGGGATGTGGCTCAGTTGTTGAGTGCCACTGGGTTCAGTTCCCAGTACAAAAGAAAAAAAAAAAAGCCTTTGAAACCGAGACTGGTGTGGTACTTTGCTACCTCTAGAGAACAGCACTAACTCTCTCCCATTTTCCCACTACATTCCTGTTACACAGGCCTCCTTAGTGTTCCTTGTATATACCATGTCCACTGCCACCTCAGTACCTTGCACTTATTCTTGCTTCTGCCTGGAATGCTCTTGCCCAAAATGACATCAGTTTTCTTCCTCATTTTAGGTTGTTATTCAAATGTCACCTTATCACAGAAGCCTGCTCTGAACTAATAAGTACTCATCTCACTCTAGGACTCCTTATCCCTTAATTTGCTTTATTGTTCTCCATACCAGCTCACACCCTCTGTTATGGTTTGGATGTAAGGTGTCTCCCTAAAGCTCATGTGTGAGACAATGTAAGAATGTTGAGGTGAAATGATTAAGTTATGGGAGCTGTAATCAATGGATTAATCCATTTGATGGATTAATAATTTGAAAGGACCACTGTATCGGGTGATAATTATAGGCAGATAGGGTGTGGCTAGAGGAAGTAGGTTACTTGGCGTATGCCTTTGGGGTTTATATTTTGTCCCCAGTGAGTGGGACACTCTGCTTCCTAGCTGTCGTGGTCTGAGCTACTTTTCTCTACCGTGCCCTTCCACCATGATGTTCTACTTCACCTTAGGCCCAGAGCTGTGAAGCTGGCCAACCATAGATTAAACCTCTGAAACCATGAGCCAAAATAAACTTTTCCTCCTCTAAGTTGTTCTTATCAGGTATATTGGTCACGGTGACACAAAGCTGACTAATACACCCTCTGACATTATAGTATTGTATTTGCTGGTTTGTGGTCTGTCTCCCTTAAATGGAATATAAGATCCATGAGAACAGAAACTTTGTCTTGTTCACTGCTGTATTCTCACCTCCTAAAATAGTTTCTGACACATAGTAAATGCTGAATGAAGAGATTAATGAAAGACACAGCCAAGAGTACAAGAAATTAAGGTATAAGAAAGGAAGAGGGAACCATCTTAGAATGATATACAGGTGACCTGTATTCTAGTGACATGAGATTTAAGTCCATTGGCAAAGACTGTTAGTTATCTTCCAATATTTATTCTCCTCTATGTCCATAGTAACAGAACTCCTAATTATTTATTGTGGGTCTTTCATTATAAGGCAAGCACTCTTCTGCTGAGCTATACTCCCATCCCAGAACTCCTAATAATATTTGGGGAGGTACTAGGGATTGAATTCAGGAGCACTTGACCACTGAGCCACATCCCCAGCCAAAGTATTTTATATTTTATTTACAAACCCTCACTGAGTTGCTTATCACCTTACTTTTCCTGAGGCTGGCCTTGAACTCACGATCCTCCAGCCTCATCCTCCTGAGCTGTTGGAATTACAGATGTGTGCCACTACACCCGGCCCAGGACTCCTAATTTTTGACTGGACACATGACCACCCAGAATGAAGATTACCATGACTAACTTCTGAACAAGCAAATGTCATGGAAGCTACTGGGAATCATCCTTAGAAGACAATTACCAAATCCCTCTTCTTGGACTCTTTTTTTCTACTGGCTAGAATGTGAAAGTGAAGGTTAGAGCTGGAGCAATAGAGGTCACATACAGTGGAATAACAAGATTGAAAGACCCTGTGTGTGCCTGTGAGCATTGTGGGGACAAGTACTCCATACCAGCCTCAGACTGCCTTTCTCTGGACTGTTGTGAAAGAGACAAGTTTTTCTCTTGTTTATTCCATTATCATTTTAGAACTCTGTTGCTCTCAGTGGAAACTAATGTTAACCAATCGATACACATTCAGAGAGAGGAGCCAAAGTCTTGGAACCAAGAGCCCCATATAAAGCCTGAATCTTCAATTAGCTTTTCCCTGACTAAAATGGTGAATTACAATAAGCCTGTCTACTGGATGCCTGCCTAGCACTGGTTTCTGGGCATGAAAATAGACCTCACTTGAGAACTCATAACTACTAATAAGGAAATACTTTTTAACATTCATTTTTTAGTTATAGGTGGACACAATATCTTTATTTTATTTTATGTGGTGCTGAGGATTGAACTCAGTGCACCACGCATGCCAGGCGAGCACTGTACCTCTGAGCCACAACCCCAGCCCAAGGAAGGATTTTTTCTAAACAACATGTAAACAAATTAACCCAAAGGCAGAGATGATAAATCTGAGTGCATTAAAATAAAAAATACACTTCCAAATGACAAAGACAACATAAATGAAGTTAAAACCACAGACTTCATGAGCAAGGGATCAGTGCAAGAAAATATATAAAGGATCCTATAAATCAGTTGTTTAAAAAAGACAACCTAGGAGCTAGGATTGTGGCTCAGTGGTAAAGTGCTTGCCTAGCACACATGAGGCTCTGGGTTCGATCCTCGGCACCACATAAAAATAAAATAAAGTTTATTGTGTACACTTACAACTAAAACAAATATTTAAAAAAATACAACCTAATTAAAAAAAAAACTAAGAGGGAAAGGACATGTAGAGGTGCCTCAGGGAGGAGGAATGCTTAATGACCAGCAAACAATTGAAAAGGTGCCCAACTGCCATATGGAACAGGGAAGTGTGAAAAACTCACCCTTAATTGAGTCCTCATTACATGTCAGACAACATTTCAAGTGCTGCCCATAAGATACTATTTCACATTCATTAAATTGGCAAAAAAAATTATATTTATTTTTTAGTTTTAGGTGGACACAATATCTTTATTTTACATTTATGTGGTGTTGGGGATTGAACCCAGTGCCTCATGCATGCTAGGCAAGCACTCTACCACTGAACCACAACCCCAGCCCCAAATTGGCAAAACTTTTAAAAAATATTTTTTTAGTTGTTGATGAACATAATATCTTCATTTTTATTTATTTATTTTTATGTGGTGCTGATGATTGAACCCAGGGCCTCACACTTGTGAGGCAAGCAGTCTAACACTGAGCTACAACCCCAGCCCAAATTGGCAAGACTTTTGAGAGTACAACGAATCACCCACTCCGGCAAGGATACGAACCAATGGAAACTTTCACGTGCTGCTAGAATACAATCACCTTACAGGGCAATTCAGCAATATTTAGTAAAGTTGAAGATTCGAATTAGTTCCAGAAGGACACTTTAGAAAATCCTGAATGTGTCTCAATACTGTTCATAAAGTTGGTTGTGGGGGCACATGTCTGTAATCCCAGCGCTAGGGAGGTTCAGGCGGGAAGATCACTGAGTCTAGGAGTCTGAGGTCAGCTTGGGCAACATAGTGAGATCCATCTCAAAAAGACTGCCCTTGAACTTGTGATTCTTCTGCCTCAGCCCCCTGAGCTTCTGGGATTATAGGTGTGCACTACCACACCCAGCAGTAACAGCCCTATTTTAATAGCTAAGAAATGAAAACAATATCAATGTCCTCCAATGAATACCCAAACATACATGATCTGGAATATTCTACAACAAGGAAGGTGAATGAACTAAAGCTATATGGATCAACATAGACAAGTCTCACAAAATCCTGAATGAAAAAGGCAAATTCTAGGATGGTGTGTACCAATTATCATGTGTCTCTAGTTTTAAAATATGCAGAACAATCCTGTATTATGAACACTCTCATTATAGTACTAGTACAAAAATATTCAACATAATGGTACCTCCAGAGAGAGATGGTATATGAGAGACTTTGGAAATGGTTTCTATGCAGTGCCGACACTGTAATATTTTAATTCCTTTGTGTGTGTGTGTGTGTGTGTGTGTGTGTATGTGTGTTTGTGTGTATGAGACAAAATCTTGCTATGTTGTCCAGGATGACCTCAAACTTACAATCCCCCTCCTCAGCCTCCCAAGTGAGTGGGATTACAAGCATGCACCACCATGCCTGGTTCTAATGTTTGAATTCTGAAAAAGAAAGGCAGAGGCTGGAGGTATGGCCCAGTGGTCATGCTAGGCACATATTCAGCACCTACAAGGTTCTGGGATTCAAAGAAAGAAAGAGAGAGAGAGAGAGAGAGAGAGAGAGAGAGAGAGAAGGAGGGGTGGGGAAGAGAATAAAGGAAGGAAGAAGAAAAGAAGAAAGGAAAAGAAAGAAAAAAAGAGAGAGGGAAAGAGGGAGGAACAGAACTTTCTATTGCCGTGACAAAATGCATAAGATAATCAATTTAGAAGGATTTATAGATTTATTTTTTTATAGATTTATTTCGGCTCCTGGTTTCAGTCCAAGGTCTCTTAACAGGCCCATTGCTCTGAGCCTGTTGGGAGACAGAACAAATGACAGAGGGCATGGTGGAGAGAAACTGCTTACTTCTTGGCAGCTAGGGAGTAAAGAGAGAGAGAGAGAGAGAGAGAGAGAGAGAGAGAGAGGAAGGGGCTAAAGAGAGAGAGAGAGGAAGGGGCTAAAAGTCCCAAGATGTCAAAGGCATGCCCCCAGTGACCCAACTCTCCAAAGCACCACCAGCAGGGGCCCAAACAATCAACACACGTGAGCCTTTGGAGATCATTCTAGATCCAAACTACAACAGGAAATCATGTAACTGCAGTATAAAGTTACAGTTTGAAAAAAAGCTTACTAGTAGATATAAATGTGTTTTTATGTTTTTCAGTATACATTTCTGTATGCTTGAAATATTAACAATAAAAATATATAAATCAAAAGTAATCATGTTGAAAAAATAGAAATCAAGGAAAAGAATACAACATAATCTCATCATCTACAAGTGTTAATTAACTCTTTTTTTTCAATTTATCAGAAAATAAGTTTTGTTTCAAAATACTGGGGATTGAACCCAGGGGTGTTCTACCACTACACTACATTCCAGACATAATAATAATAATAATAATTATTATTATTATTTATTACTATTAAGGTATTGGGGATTGAACCCTGGGATACTTTACCACTGAGCTATACTCTGAGTCCTTTTTTATTTTTATTTTTTATTTTGAGACAGAGTCTCACTGAGTTGCTTAGGGAATCATTAAATTGCTGAGGCTGGCCTTGAACTTGAAATCCTCTTGTCTCAGCCTACTGAGTCACTGGGATTATAGTCATGCTCCACCATACCCAGACAGAAATGTTAACATTTTGATCTAAATTTTTTCATTGATTTCTGGTATTTTTTGAACCCCTATTCTGTGCCCAAACAGGATACTGGACATTGAGGATACTTTGAGCCAATAACACCATAACATTCTTTTTTCAGATCTTTTTTCTTCTTTAGTAGATTTATGTTGATTTATAAGATACAAATACAGGACTGGGGTTGTGGCTCAGTGGTAGAACACTTATCTAGCACATGTGAGGCATTAGGTTTGATCCTTAGCACCACATGATAAATTAAATAAAATAAAGTTTTAAAAGATACAAATATATATTTATAATTTCAATGCACATTTGACAATTTGATGTTTGACATGCAATAAAGAATATATATTTAAAGTCTAAAATTGTATATTTTGATATATGTATACACTTGTGAAGCCATCCCCAAAATCAATATAATGAACCCCATTCATTTCCCCCCAAAATACTGTAACATTCTTGAATATGTACTACTACTGTCAAAAGTCACAGCTCTGTTAAGAAGTATTTTTAAAGTGTCTATTTAAAGTTTTTTTAGTTGCAAGGACCATTTCTACTTTTTTGTGTTTGTTATGATATATTGAGGCCTGTGTATAATTCTAATTTTCCAAGAATATTACCCAGTGGTTTGAAGTTCAATAAGTTTATGCATTTGAATGATGGTAGTTGTTGTAATTTATTAAAAGATACAATATTTTCAAATGTTGATGATTTACTATGGCTTAAATTTTTTATAACAGAATTAAAAATAATTACCTAATTTCCATGTCTCATGGTAATTTTGTTCCTTTCTTCACTTTATTTTTTTCATTACAATTCTTAATACACCTTTATACCACAATTTATCACATCTCTGTATATAAGGTATGTTGACACCAAATTCACATCTTCATACATGTATTTTGAATAATGATGCCTGCCAAAATAAATGTCAAGATAATTATTGAGCAAATATTTAATGGAGAAAATTGCTTCACTTTTTACATAGAGGATACCACAAAAGTAGAACATGT
Source organism: Callospermophilus lateralis (assembly GCF_048772815.1). NCBI lineage: Eukaryota > Metazoa > Chordata > Mammalia > Rodentia > Sciuridae > Callospermophilus > Callospermophilus lateralis. The sequence goes on from NC_135325.1 coordinate 95,796,575, forward strand.
ATTCTATCTGGCATTTTTTGCGTTTTCAGGAAATATTGTAAAAAATTAGAAAGAAAAAGTAAATTTTAAAAAAGTAAACAGTGTTGTGAATGCTATGAAATATGCTATGTATAGTGTACAGGATTCAATTGTATAAACTTGAAAATAAAATATTTCATTTCCCCCCCCCCAAAAATAAAGTTTTTTTTAGACTAATATTCAGTGTTTGTCAAAGGTATTACCCACAGTTTCCTGGAAATAACAGTAACTACTCCTTTTATTGAGCATTTGCTATGTGCAAGGGCCTATTCTGAGAACTTTCAATGTATGAACACATCGAATCCTCACAACTACCCTCTGAAGCAGGTGTCATTATTATCATATCTCCATTTTCAAAAGAAGGAAGCTGAGGCCCTGAGAAATTAAGTAACTTGCACATAGTCTCACAAATAGGAAGTGGTGGAGTCAGGATTCCTACCAAGCAGTCTGGCTCTGGAGCCCTTGCTCTTAACGACTATGAAATCTTATTTTAGGATCACTAATTTTGCAGTTATGATATTTTGGGTTGTTGCTGTGCAGTGGGTGAAATCATTAGCATGAGTTGATATTTGAAGTCCAACATGGTATAGCTTTAATTAGTATCATTCCATGAAGCCTGTATGGCTTATGTCCTTAATCAGAGAGCAAACTTCTGAAAAACAGACAATATTTTTTAGGTCACCATGTACCTTAAAAGTGTTTTCTGCCCACAGAAGGTTGTCAGTATTTACTAAATGGTTAAAAGAAAACACACCAATATTTCCACACTGAGGCATTAAAAAGTTTAATTTCCTAGGTCAATCACAAAAGATAATTCTTAAGAAAGCCTCTTGTACTATTTTGGTTCTCGTCAATCATTTTGTTAATAGTAACTTTTTTAAAATTTTTGGTGTTAGGGATTGAGCCCAGGGACACTTACCACTGAGCCACATCCCTAGTCCTTTATATGTTTTACTTTGAGACAGGGTCTCCCTGAGTTGCTGAGGTCCTCACTAAGTTGCTGATGCTGGCTTTGAACTCCAGATCCTCCTGCCTCAGCCTCCCAAGCTGGTGGGATTATAGGAGTGCACCACCATGCCCTGCTATCCTTTTTATTTTTATTGTGGTAAACTATACATGATGCAAAATGCACCATGTTATCAATTTTTTATTTTTGGTACTGGGGATTGAATCCAGAGGTGCTTTACCACTGAGCTACATCCCCAACACTTTTTATTTTTTATTTTGACACAGTGTCTTGCTTTGAGCCTTGCTAAATTGCTAAGGCTGATCTCCATCTTAGGAGCCTCCTGCCTCAGCCTCCCAAGTCACTGGGATTATAGGCATGCATCATCATGCCCAGCAGTAATTTTTAATGTACAATTCATACTGTTCTGCAACCATCACGACTATCCATCTCCAGCAATATTTTTTCATCCCCAAAAGAAAACTGCTCACATTAACAGTAAATCCCTCGTTTGGATGTCCCCAGACCCTTATAACCATCATTCTACTTTCTGACTCTTTGAATTTGACTATACCAAGTATCACATAGCAGGGGAATATTGATGCAGTATTTCTTCTTTTGTAACTGGCCTATTTCACCTAGCATAATGCCTGCAATGTCCATTCATGTTGCAGCATGTGTCAGAATTTTCTTCTTTTTAAAGAATGAATAATATGGGCTGGGGTTGTGGCTTAGTGGTAGAGCGCTTGCCTAGCACGTGCAAGGTCCTGGGTTCAATGTTCAGCACTACATAAAAATAAATAAATAAAATAAAGGGCATTATGTCCATCTACAACTAAAAAAATATTTTTAAAAGAATGAATAATATTCTATACTATGTGTATTCCACATTTTCTTTATCCATTTATCAATTTGTAACAGGAGCCCCTTTCTTGTAACTGGGGTCCACTTTATGTTTTGAATATAAACCATGCTATTGGCCTTTAGTGGCTTATTTTAAAACTGATGTGCTTTCTTCTTTCCTCTTCTCTCTCTTCCCCTGCCTAAATGTGGGAAAACAAGATTGACCTCCTTCCTGTCCTAAGCCAAGTTATCTGTCCTTCTGTTTGATGCCCATTGAACAAAGAAACTGGATCTGAAATGGAAAAACAGCTTTCTTAAAAATAAAGTTGAGGATTAATTACATCTACTGATAATATCTGGAAAACAGCCCTTGAATTTCCCTTTTTAAAGTCCTCTATCCCTTCTAGCGGTGAGAATGGCAGCTTCTGTGACATGAGTCCTTGCCTTTCTCTGCCACAGTCTGGCTGGGCACATTCTGACTAAACTGTGGCTCTCAACATTTCTCCTTTGCTAGCAAAGCAACAAAATTTATTTTTCCTTTTTCTCAAAACCTTGTCTTCATTATTGAATTAGCATTGGGTACAAGGATTGAGCTTTCAGTATCACGTTGATGAACATTTGGATTGTTCCCACTATTTGGCAGTATGTCTAATTTGTTTTATTCTTTCTTTTTTTTTAAAGAGAGAGAGAGAGAGAGAGAGAGAGAGAGAGAGAGAGAGAGAGAGAGAATTTTTTATTATTTATTTTTTAGTTTTCGGCGGACACAACATCTTTGTTTGTATGTGGTGCTGAGGATCGAACCCCAGCCGCACGCATGCCAGGCGAGCGCGCTACCGTATGAGCCACATCCCCAGCCCCTTATTCTTTCTTTTTTATTTTCAATGCTGGGAATTGAACCCAGAGCCTCACACAGGCTAAGCAGTTGCTCCTCCACTGAGTCACACCTATTGTCCTACATAATTTGTTAAATAACCTCCATGCTATTTTACATAGCACCTGTGTCATACATTTCACCAGCAGTGCACAAATATTTCAATATCTACACAGGCTCACCAACACTGGTTGCTTTCTGTTTTTATTGTTTATTTTTATTTGGGGCAGGGAAGTACTGTGGATTGAACCTAGTGGTGCTTAACCACCGAGCCATATCCCCAAACCTATTTTGTATTTTATTTAGAGACAGGGTCTCACAGAGTTGCTTAGCACATCTCTTTGCTAAGGCTGGCTTTGAACTCATAATCCTCTTGCCTCAGACTCCTGAGACACTGGGATTACAGGTGTGCACCACTGCTCCTGGCCCTTTTAAATTTTTATTTAGAGACAGGGTCTCATTAATTTGCTTAGGACCTTTCCAAGTTGCTGAGGCTGGCTTTGATTCTCCTGTCTCAGTCTCCCAAGATGCTGGGATTACTGGCATGTGTAACTTTACTCAGACTTGTGTGTGTGTGTGTGTGTGTGTGTGTGTGTGTGTATGTATGTTTTAATAATAACCATCCTAGGGGCTGGGGCTGTTGCTCAGTGGTAGAGTGCTCATCTGGCACACGTGAGGCACTGGGTTCAATCCTCAGCACCACATAAAAATAAAATAAAGCTATTGTGTCCATCTACAGCATATATATATATATATATATATATATATATATATATATATATATATATATTCCTAATAGGTGTGAAGCAGTATCTCATTATGGTTTTAATGTGCATCTCCCTAAGGTTTATGCCTTATATTTTGTCTATTTTATCTTATTTTAAATAAATCATAGTCCCTGTTAAATGCCTTAAGAGAATTCAAGTATTTGTTTACCAGCAAATAATTCTCACATGTCTACCAGTTGCTAAATTTATTTTGTTTAAATTCAAGTATACCTGTGTGTGAAGAAACTCATTGTTTCAATAGTTTAAGCATTAATATGGCAGGCACTGTGCTAGACACTTGTCACAAGTTAGGTTCCCTAGGAAGTAAACTTTTGGACAGGTTGTTAAGGAAGGAGTGCCCTGTGATGAATTCTTATGCAAGAGAGGGGGGAAAGGCAGCATTGAGGTCTTCAACAATTTTTAAGAGTTTAAAGATTCCTGAGATCAGCGCATACCAAGGGAAGTAGAACTCCCATTAGTCATTTCCAATCAGATAGCTGTCTGGGGTTGAGGATGTAGCCTAATGGTAGAGCACCTGCCTTGTATGAGGCCCTGGGTTTCTCCCCTACTACCACAAAATAAAAATAATATACTTTATCTGGATACTAAAATTGAAAGACCCTTTTTTCTCTCCCCCATATACCCCATTTATATTCTTTCTCTCTCTCTTTTCTCCTTCCATTTTCTCATTCTTTCCTAAAATTCTCTCCCCTCTTAAATGTTTCCTTCTTTGCCCCTGTGTACCTGTTTTCCAGTATATGTTTAGTTCACACCCCACTCCTCCAATCTTTCTATGGATTGTAAGAAATCAAATTGCTCCTGCAATTGCTATAATATGCTGGCAGCATCATACTTCTTGATGAAGAAAGATAAGATAGATTATATATAGTTTGTTTTTCAGAACTTCTGAATCATAGAAAGGCATCTTGTTATTGTCTCTGTTAATAGTCATTTTGAGTCCCTGAGAATAGATTGTATTTCACCTACACTTTAAAGTGAAATTGCAGTTTTGTAATAAGGAAATTTCAAACAAAATTCTATCAGAGTCTATTTAAAATTTATCTTGAAGAATAAAAGTGTATAAATTGCCATCAAAACATTAGATTCTCAGGGCTGGGGTTGTGGTTCAGTGGTAGAGCGCTTGCCTAGCATGTGCGAGACCCTGGCTTCAATCCTCAGCACCCCATAAAAATAAATAAATAAAATAAAAAATTAGATTCTCAAAATCAAAAGATTAGATTAGATTCTAAAAATCAACCACTTGAAATATGGAAGTTCAGCACCTCTGTTTATTTCAATCCAAGTGTGGAAACCACCAGAGAACAGAAAAGCACCCAAAATTCCACCAAGCACCAGTGTTCCTCCATTCACACAATATATCTTGAGAGAATGTCATGCTACAAAGGACACAGAAAAAGCAAAGATCTGAAGTAACTGGAGTGAGGAATCTCCACAACCATCAAATACCAAATTAGAAGAGGTCTTCTTTTTTGGGTTTGGGGACTTTTTGCTTTTTGGAAAGAAAATAGGTTGCTTTCTCCAATTATCATGAAAAGAATATATACAGTCTGCTAAATTTAGTTGTAGCTCTGTCACAACAATGATGACAAAATTTTCCTGACCACATTGTGCTTGAGTACAAATGGTTCCTCTTTCCAGGCTCTGGTTCGTGCATATACAAATTCCTGGTGAGCTGACACCCACTGTTCTACAACAGTACTCCTTGAGAGTCCAGAGTAATGATCCAGCTGTCCCTTGAAGGGGAAGATGCAAAGACTTAACCTATATCCTTGCTGGTGAGATCTGTTGTCTTTATAGCCATTCACGGAAGTGCAGGGTCCCAGCTGATCCAGTTTCAACATGGCAGCCTAGACCATCACACAGAGTTGGCTGTGTATTGGGTAATACCTTTGCCACTTAGTAGAGCGGGTATCAGTAGACAAGGGACTGTACATTCTCATTCTGCCCCTACTGTGCCCCTCCACGCTGACTCTCTCCCACAAGTGGCTTTATTGTTGCAGCTTGCACATGTACCTGGCCTGAGGATAAAAGGGCAAGAACAAACAGGAAATTGAGCAAAGGAGAAATGAAAGAAAAAAGACTGAGAACAAATAGGACAATGCCAGTAGAAAGGAGAACAACAGAAGCGGAACCATGAGCTATGAGGGAACTATGAAGATGAAAGAATACTAGAAATGCTAATAAAAGTTCCCATTTCTTAGTACTCATTATGGGCTATGTACGACATAAATATTTCATGTGAGTTTCTTCATCTCGTATCTCACATCTCCTTATAATAAACTTTCTGGTAGACACTGTTATGCCTATATTACAAAGGATCAAAGATACTGTGAAATGAAAAAAAAAAACCCTCAAAACATTAAAAAAAAAGTCAAGAGAAGAGAGGACAAGAAACAAAAAAATGAGCCAGGAGCAGTGGCGCATGCCTATAATCCCAGCAACTAGGGAGGTGGAGGCAGGAGGATTCCCAAGTTCAAAACCAGCCTCAGCAACTTAGCAAGGCCCCTAAACAACTTAGTGAGACACTGCCTCAAAATAAAAAATGAAAAGGACCAGGGAAGTGGACCAGTGGTTAAGTGTCACTGGGTTCAATCCCCAGGTGCCAAAAAAAAAAAAAAAAAAAAAAAGAAGAAGAAGAAGAAGAAGAAAAGAAAAGAAAAGAAACAGAAAAATGAGGCAAATAGCACAAAATCAGATGGTAGAAATAAGTATAATTAGAAGGAAATGGGAACCAGGGATGTAGTTCAATGGTTGAATGTTTGCTTAGCATGGACAAGGCCCTGGGTTTGATCCCCAGCACAAGGGAGAAAAAAGGCAAATGTAAATGAACTAAATGCTACAGTTAAAGGACCATGATTTCCTATGGGATAGAAAACACAAATTGGGCTGGATGTGATGATGCACACCTGTAATCCCAGCAACTCGGGAGGCTGAGGCAGAAGGATTGTGAATTGAAAGCCAGCCTCATCAATTTAGCAAGACCCTAGGCAACTTAGCAAGATCCTGGGCTGGGGATGTGGCTCAAGCGGTAGTGCACTCGCCTGGCATGCATGTGGCCCAGGTTCGATCCTCAGCACCACATACAAACAAAGATGTTGTGTCCGCCAAAAAAAAACTAAGAAATAAATATTAAGAAATTCTCTCTCTCTCTCTCTCTTTCTTTAAAAAAAAAGATCCTATCTCTCAATAAAATAAGGTTGGAGATACTGCTCACTGGTTAAGTGCCCCTGGGTTCAATGTCTAGCCCCCCCAAAAAAATAAATCAATAAAATAAATAAATAAAAGAACCCAGAAGGAAATTGGCAAAGCAGGGGATCTAGTGTCATCCTAAAACTCCAGTTTATAGGACTACTGTCCTATAAACTGGAGACGCAGAGTGAAATGACTGGCCCTTGCTTCTGAGCTGAGAAGTAGCAAGTCTGGTCTCCATCTCTTAGTCCAGAGTGCAGGCCCCCATAGCACGGTACTAGGTATGCAATTGACAAAGTCAGAAGCAATTTTCTCTATGACCAAGGGTCAGAAAAGGCAGTCAAGGTGAAAGGGTGTGGGAAAGATAGGGATAATGTGGGAACTACATTGGGATGAGTTTTGCTGCTCCTCCTGATGCCTGTTGTTTTCCAAGTTAAAAGTGAGGCCTTACAGGGCTCAGAGGCACGCACAGGCCTGAAATCCTAGCAACTCAGGAGGCTGAGGCAGGAGGATTGCAAATTCAAACCAATGCAGCCTCAGCTACTTTGTGACTCAGCTTGACCTTGTCTCAAAATAAAAAGGGCTAGGGATGTGGCTCAGGGGTTAAGCACCCCTGGGTTCAACACCTGGTACCCAAACAACAACAACAAAAAACAACCAACCAACCAACCAAATAAACAAACAAAAAAAAAACCACATGAGGCTTCAATTCTGTGTTTGCATAGGGATCTATTCAAAATCCAGGTGTGCAAAGTGAACTCTGGGGATGCAAATCAGAGTGTTGATTCCTGGAGCAGAGGCGCTGGTATGCAAACCACTTTCTTCTCAGAGAGGCATTGTGGACTGAGGCAAAAGGGACTAGAGGTTTCTTTGGGTAAATGTAAATATTAATTATCCTCTCTTTCAAGGCAAACAATGAAGACCTTTCAGCACAAGAAGGTGCAGGTGACTTAACACGCAAATGGCACATTTGAATCTTTAATCTGAGGACCCCAGAGACTAAGATACTTATGCTAAGGAGCAAAGTGGTGATGCACTAACGTGGCTATTAAAAGCTGCTCTTGAGAGGGCACAAATTGGACCAGTCTTGCCTGGGTTAGTAAAGAGGGGCAGGGTTTTAGATGAGCAGTGGAGAGGGTGCAGTGATAAGGTCGAAGAGGGCTGGGGGATGTAGTCCAGTGGTAAATTCGTCACCTAGCATGTGCAGTCCTAGGTTCCATCCCCAGCACTGCAAAGAAAAAGAAAGGAAGGAAGAAAGGAAGGTTGTAGGGGGGTGATCCTGGCTGAGATAATGGGGTAGCAGCAATGATGACAGCACCTGGACCAGAAGCCAAAGGAGGGTCCTTGGATGCTAACATACAGAGGCACTTCCTGAAGCGTTGGAAAGCAAAGCAGGACCCATTTCAGAGAGGGTTTACAGCCTGAAGAGTGAAGCTACAGAGCATCTGGGGGGAATATTGTAAGTTCTCATGGGGAACAAGAGACAGCAGTGTTTCCATGCCCCCAGGCACACTCTTGCATACAGAAGTACCCCAGGTAGTTTTATCCTGGAAGAATCAGCCTCACAGATCCTCAGCCCTGACTGCAGAAAGTTTGCATAAAGGCTGTCCCTAGTCCTGACTGCCAATACCTCGAATGGTCTCTTCTTGGTCTTCTTGTCTCCAGGTAAGAATTAAGAAGTCTTGTGGAGTACAGTTTTGCACACCTGCAATCCCAATGATTCTGGAGGCTGAGGCAGGAAGATGGCAAGTTTAGGGCCAGCCTCAGCAACTAAGGGAGGCCCTGCCCAAAAATAAAAAATAAAAAGGACTGGGGATGTAGCTCTGAGGTAGGGCACTTGCCTAGAATACATGGGGCCCTAGGTTTCATCCCCAGGACAGGAAAAAAAAGAATGAAGACATGGTAATTCATATTAGCTGTCCCAAATGCCATTTTTATTACATTACACCTCATTTGTGAAAACCTTACTCGTCTCCTTGTTGTTTATGAGCAAGCTACAAACTGACCTCCTCTTCCCCCTTCCTCCTCTTTTTTTCTTGTGTCTCTCATACCCTGGTTATCCTTTGAGGTCTGGTTTAACTCTGTCTTCAACAAGAAGCCTTCTAAAGCAATTCCAATCACAATTGTTTGTCTTGCCTTTCTCTGAACCTATACCACAGATGAACTTTTGTTTGTTTGTTACATTTTCTCTCATTGTTGTGTATACTTTTCCACAGTTTAGACTGGGAGTTTCCCAAGGTCAGAAACTTGCCTTTTGTTTGTTGGTTGCTATCCCTCATAGTACTTAACAAAGTGTAATTTATTTATTCATTAATTATATTTTTTGAGCATGTACTACGTGGCAGGCACAATTCTGGTTGCTGGAGATACAGCTGGGAATAAACAGGAAAAACAATTCTGCCCTCATTCAGCTTACATTCTAGCATGGAGAGATATTGATCCAGGAATGGGGAGGAGGAAGGTGTGTTTGTGGAGCTTGCCATTTTGGGTGGGGTGGCCAAGGCAGGCCTCAATGGGAAATCTGAATGAGGTGAGGGAGTGAGACATGGATATTTTGGGGAGAGGAAGCAAATAGCAGAGCAAATAGGCACAGAAAAGGAGCTGAGGCAGCATTGTGTTTGGCTTGTGTGAGGAACAGCCAGGAGGTCAGTGTGGCTGGAAGAGAGTAGGGGAGCTGGGTAGGAGATGTTAGAGAGGTAATGGGGTCAGGTAGGATAGGGCCTTGGAGGTCATTGTGATGACTTTGATATTGGAGAATTCTGAGCACAGGAACATCTTGTTGAATTAAAAAGTTAGGGCATGGTGGTGCATGCCTGTAATCCCAGTGACTCAGGAGGCTAAGACAGCAGGATTGAGGCTAGTCTCAGAAATTTAGTAAGACACTGTTTCAAAATTAAAAAAAAAATAAAAAAGAAGAAGGGCTGAGGATATAACTCAGTGGTAAGGCACCCTTAGGCTCAATCTCCAGTACTGCCAAAAAATAAATTGTTTAGTACTGGGGGTGTAGCCGACTGGTAGAATTCTTGCCTAGCATGTGTGAGGCCCTGGCATGGATTCCCAGTACTACAAAAAACAACAGCAAATTTCATCTAATGAACACTGTAGGAAGCCTACAGGTCTATGGACTTCAGATTTTGAGCAGCCACCTCAGCGGCATGCCTACTTTGTCTCAAACTAAACCCAAAGCTTCCTGCCAGAGGCCAGAGGTTTCTTATACAAAAGCACTTCCTTGAGTGAACTCGAATAAACCTATAGAAGAAAACCACTTGCTGAAGACTGGGGACCTTCAATTCAATTAATCCTCAACACTAAGGGCAGGACATGTGTCCCTAACCAAGTTACAGTCATCATTTTATTCTCTGTTGTCCCCAAGCCACTTTGAATAAACTTAGAATCTAAGAGCAACGCGTTTCTGTGCATACATGGCCTCAAGATAAGGATGTATGTCCTTTCCAATCCTGCCCCTAAGCTTCTTATGGGTGAAAATTCTGGAGTTACTCTTGACAGAGTCCTTGACCTCCAAGGAGTTGGCTCCAGTTGCAAAAATAGAATGCACACAAATCTCTATTATTTGCTATGACAGTGGAACTTGTTGAGTGTCATGAGCCTACACATAGGAGGAAACAGAATTTTGCATTTGGGGGTTAAAAGAACTACAAAAAAATGTGATATGTGATGGAAAAGCTTTTGAAGCAAAAAGGTTTGTAGTGACAAAAATATCAGAGGTGTCAAACAGGATCAAGGAAAGTAGTAAATGAGCTGGTCCTATTTCCAGTCCTCATCACTGGTCCTGTAGACTATTTATAGCAAAGGTCTTCAAACTGGTCCTGAAGATTCACCCTCCACAAAACAGATGTTCCCCATGTGAAAATCGGATCACTTCATTCCCCAGCTTATGCTTTTTAAATGACACCCCTCTCCTGAAATGCCACAAAGGGAAGTCCTAACAAGCCAGGCCTAGGAGTTGTAGGGGGCCATAGAGCTAGTGCAGACAGGGAACACGTGCTCTGTAGACACAGTGGCAGCTACTTCTTGGCCTCCTCTGACTGTTGCACACTGGAACTAAGGTAGAATACAATTACAGAACTTTTGGTTTCTTTAAAGAACCTAGAGATCCAGGGCTTAGGCAAAATCTGATTTTTTTTTTTTTCATTTTGGCATCTAAAGTCAAGTAAATTTAAACATGTTATGGGCCAAAGAAAAGTGCTCACAAGAAGGTTTGGGGTGTAGCTCAGTTTCAAAGCACTTGCTTAACATGCTGGAGACCTTGGGTTCAATCCCCAGTCCCGTCCCCCCACCAATACACACACACACACATACAAATAAGCAAAATTGTCCGCAAGGGACATTCAGCCTGAAGGTGGCCAGTCAGCTAGTAGTGCTAGAGTTCTGAGTGGCCTAGGAGCCCAGCTGGAAATAAAGCTGGGAAAAGTCTGAGGAATCCAAACAGTCCTGAAGAGGCAATCCTATGGGTAAAGGAGTTGGGACTTCTCTTTGTGGTATTTCAGGAGAGGGGTGTCATTTAAAAAGCATAAGCTGGGGAATGAAGTGATCAGATTTTCACATGGGGAACATCTGTCTTGTGGAGGGTGAATCTTCAGGACCAGTTTGAAGACCTTTGCTATAAACAGTCTACAGGACCAAAGACAAAGACCGGAAATAGGATCATGGTGGTGAGGAGTGGGGAGAACAGACCCATGGGATTGTTTACAGTCTAGCAAGTGACTACATCTACATGGCTAGATAGCAGGATGGAGGCACTGGGAGTGCTAGTTACAAGAAAGAAAAGCCTCAAGACTAAGCAGTTTTTTTAATTTTATTTTTTAAACATTTATTTATTTTTTAGTTGTAGTTTCACACAATACCTTTATTTATATGTAGTGCTGAGGATCAAACCCAGGGCCTCAAACATGCTAGGCGAGCACTCTACCACTGAGCCACAATTCTAGTCCCTCAAGACTAAGTAATTTTAGCATTTATCTTCCACTGTTTTTTGTCAAGCAAGTGGACAATCAATGGGTAGAGACCAATGAACAAAAGACAACAAAAAGTATTCTAGTTCAAGATTTCTCAACTTTGGCACTATTGTCATTTTGAGCAGGATAAGCCTTTGTTGTGGAGGCTATCCTATACATTTTAGAATACTAATAGTATACCTGTCCTCTATCCACTGGATTTCAAAAGCATGCCCCTCCCCAGTCATGACAACCCAAAATATCCTCAGACATTGCCAGATGTCCCGGGGGGTGGGGGTGGGGGGACAAAATTTCACCTCTTCTTGGGACCATTGCTCTAAAGTCAGAAGTAGGGAAATTCCCTTTCTGTGACTTCCCCTTTCTCATTGCATTTCAGTGGTGTGAGGATCTGCCTGGATTTTGCTCGACAAATGGTAGAAGATCCTTTGTGAGATTTTTACTTAAGAGACCAGCATTTTCCGCTAAACCGTTGTGTATGTTAGTGCCTATGTCCTTTTTGAACTCATGAGGATATTTCTCACTGGCTAGAGAGACACACACTTTTGCAAAAAAGGACATCATTCTTTCCTGTCAGATATTTTCTTCTCTCTATCCTCTTCCACTTCCACTTACAGATAAAGGGAGATCCTCAGTGAAAAGGGTCAAAATTAAAAAGATCAAAACAGCTCACTGGAGCAGCTGAGGGGCACAGGTCAGCCCAGGACTCTAAGCCACCCCAAGGTAAGGCAGGACAGGTGACTGGTAGTCTCATGCCCAAGTCATCAGGGCTCTAAGGGTTAAAGCTAAACTTCATGTTTCCTCATCGTGATTTTGATTACTCAAAGCCAAACTGATGAGAGCTTCTTGTTTATACAGTTCCTGGAAAGCTTTCCATTTATCTGCATTCTTCTGCAGACCAGGACAGTGGCCTAATTCAATCCAAGATACCCTTTGAATAAATTAAACAGAATTTACAAAGAAAGGTTTTATGTTGAAGAAACAACGTTCCTAACCCTCTCCACCACCTTAAAAAAGAATTTTTAAAAAATTATTACTGGATGTGTAAGGATCAGAAAGAAAGGGAACCTACTCCAGGTTCTTAGTCATGGACAATAGGCCTGAATTATCTTGGTGGAAGGAAATCAGGTTCCTTCCATCCCCGCACCATGGTTTCTCTTTTTCCTTACAATGCTCAAATTCTCAGGGCCTTTTATGGAAGTTAATGACAAGTCACAAACCTTATTTTTCTAATCATTTGCTAGCATTATGGTTTATTTTATTTTAAAAACACCGCTTGATCTATGCCAGGTAGTACCCATAATGGCACTCAGCCAGTCCCCAGGGCCTCCTCTTCCAACTGGAGACTCCTTAAAAGGTAGATGACATAATCATTTTGGAAATGTTATTATAAACGCATTATATTAATGTTTATAGCAAATGTTAACAAGTGTGTATGTCTGTGGTGATAGGGGAGGCCTTGGGTTAGAGAATGGCCAATCTATTTGCAGAGGGATTTAAAAATAATAGTAATATCTGTCAGTTCTATTTGCTTTGATAATTTATGGAGTGTTTTCATAAATATGACTTTACTCAAATATATATCAAGGATTTATACTGAACCTTTAATTGCAAGAAGAATCAACACCCTAAGAAACAATGCAGGCAGGCCCTCCTCCTAGAAGCCTTTGTTCTCATAACACACCCTTCTTTGTGTCCCATAGTTCCATGTTCTTACCCTTATAATAGACTCTTAAACTGGCTGCAGCTCTTTGTTGGCACCATCTACTGTTTGTGTGTGTGTGTGTGTGTGTGTGTGTGTGGTGCTGAAGATGGAACCCAGGGACTTGTGCATGTTAAGCATGAACTCTATCACTGACACCCCCAGCCAAGGTCTGGTTATAAAGATTGTCTTCCACAGTTCCTGGAAGGACACTTCATAAATATTTATTGAACCTGAAGGCCTTCATTCCAAGAGTGGATCATTTGTTTTGACTGGGTTCAACATCCCAATGCCCTTTGGGTGAGGTTGATACTAGGTACACTATCAGTTGTTTTATTGCTATATTTTTTGCATCTGCTTTTCAGGTATATACGTTGACTTAATTTGCCCCCAATGCACCTAACTTAATGAGTCTTATAATCCATCCAGATATGACTCTTTCCTAGAGGGGATGATGATAAAATAATGCTTCCTACAACATACTCTGATCCCTAGCACCTGAGGATGTATTGTCTTACATTGTAAAAATGACTGCAAATGTGATTAAATCAAGACTTTTATGCTGGAAAGATTATTGTGGATTATCTGGAAAGCCCTGTCTAATCCAAGGGTCTTTATAAGGGAAAAAATGGAGGCAGGAACAAAAAGGGAAGCAAACAGAGGTCTGAGTGGTACAGCAACAAACCAAGGAATGTGGGCAGCCAAGAAACTGGAAAAGTCAGGAAACAGATTCTCTTCTACAATCTTGAAAAGAAATGCACTTTGATTTTAGGTTAGTGAGACTTCTGACCTCCAGAAGAGACCAAATTTGTGATTTGTTGTAGCAGCAGTGGGAAACTCATAAGGGTTCTCTTTTTCCTTCTTCCTCAACCTCTCACAGGCACCTACTTTCAATTCAATGTATTCAATGGTAGCCTTCCAACTCATCCCATGCTCTCAATTGTCATTGAATATACATATATATATATATATATATATATATATATATATATATTGGTTGTGGGCTTTCAAAAATACAAGTACATTGTATGGTACTGTCCTTCATATTTGGAATGTTGCTTTTTTATAAAAATACAACTCAATATACTGCATCACCAGCTTTCAGATATACCGTTTATCCTTCTCATAAAGCACAGATGCTACCAAATCTCCTATTTGGACTTTCAAGTCCACCCAGTGAAGTAGGGCTGGTGTTAGTAACCCTGGAGTCAGAGTTTAAGAAACAAGGGCTCAGAGGTCAAGGGCTGGCAGGCAGGTTTCCCTACTCCCAGGCCAAGGTTCTTTCCACAGATGACAGTGCCCTAGTGTCCAGCAGGGCACAGCCCTTGGTACCTCTGAGGCCCCGCAAGTGCGCACCCAGCGGCTACGCCAGCGGGCACCGAATCCACGGCGCGTAGGGCGGGGGCTCCTAGGCTCTTGAGCTGGACCGCGACGTGGTCGAGGAAGTTGTGTTTGGTCAGAGATCGGACCTCGGAGGCGGCGGGCTGTGGCCTGCGACAAGGCCAGGTGTCTGGAGCGCAGTGGGAGCCTCTGGAGCCGCCGGCGCCCCGCCCCCTCCGCCCGCGCTCTCCGGCTCGGGTTACCTGGGGCCGTGGGCGGGGCGGCCCTTCCCGTCTGCGCCGGCCCTCAGCCTCCAGGGCGGCGGAGCCGGGAAGTGGGAGAGGGAGCGAAGTAGGCGGAGACTGCCGAGGCTCCAGCCCGGCCGGGCTCCAAAGCAAGGGGCTGCATGGAGCGGCCGGCGCGGCTCTATGGGCTGTGGGCGCTGCTGCTCTGCGCCACTGGTGGCAGGGGCGCCGCGCCCACAGGTGAGTGGGGCCCCTGGCCCGGGATGGAGGCTGGAGGGCTGGGGGTCGTAGGGGTCGCGGCCGAAAGTTCCGCGAGGGCACCGCGGGGCCGAGGGGTGCGTCGAGGGAGCTGGGAGCTGCCCTCGCGTCGCCCCGCGTTCGGCGACCGCAGCTCCCAGCGACGGCCGTCTGGGGTCCGTCGCTCGCACTCAGTTCGAGGTGGGAGACCCAGAAGTGTCGGGGTTTTCCTGGGCGCGGTGGTTGTGGCAGTGGCGGCAGCGGAGCAGGGGGACGACGGTAGGCAGTCTCACTTCCCTTGAGCCGTCGGGAAGAGCCCAGGAGGCTAGCTCCCGGGGGCGGTACTGAAACATGCCTGTGGCTTTCCAAGTGAGCCCAGGAGGGGTTGAGGAAGCCAGAGATGGCAGGGACTGTGATCCAAGTCCGGGCGAGCCCGGAACTTCCCAGGATCTGCCCAGGGCGGCGCAGATCCTTACTATGGGAACGTGGCTTTTGGGGGGTGGAAGTTGACGGGAAGCTCTCAAGATCCCGATCCCTGTAGAAAAGGACGTGAGAGTCAGCCTTCTCTGGCATCTGAAATATCCGTAGGGGAAACCTGGAGCACTATCTGGGCAGATCCTTCTCCCTTTAATAAATTTATGTTTTGGGATAATCTTACATATATGGAAAAGTTGCAAAGATTGTTCAGAAAGTTCCCCTATCCTTCTCAACCCTTTGCAGAAACTTTAGAATAATCAACACTGCAGAGTCGCTATGAAAATTAAAGATTAATGATGTATTCACGGACTATTCCTGGTATGAGTGGCCTTTGGGACATTTTGGGTAGCAATGGTAGCTCTAAATTTTATGGATTTTATTATTATATTGACACAAATATCAAGAATTTGCTTATTGCATTTTTACAAATGTGCTATGCTTTGAAACTCAAGTAAAAATGAGTCTGCTTTGTTCCAGGCAATGTTCTAAGGGGCTAAAGATGCCACAGTGAGCAAAATAGATCGAATCTTTGCCCTGCAGAGCTAAGGTACTATTGGCAGAGTCAGAGAAGGGGGGAAAAGTAAAATATATGGTATGTCAGATGACACAGGTTTGCCATTGTAAATTTTTCAGACTTTATTGAAAAAGCAGCATTTGAGTAGAGACCTGAGGGAGGCTTGAAGTATGACAGTGTGTGTGTTTTTCTTGTGATGCTAGGGGTAGAACCCAGGGCCTCATGGATACTAAGCGAGTGCTCTACCACTGAGCTACATCCTCAACCTTTAATAATTATTGAACTGTCTGCCTTATTTACTGATGAGCCAGGCTCTGAAAATTGACTTAGAACCTTAGAGGAACAAGCATAATCTTTTCCTCCAGAGTGTTTCTAGTTCAACTGGGAACAGGTTTCCACAAACAGGTGAGGAAATTGCAGGTCAGAGAAGGGAAGGGACTTGTCTAAGGTCACCCATATTATTAGTTTCCTGATATGCAACCTTGCCACTGCAGCACCCTCCCTCCTACAGAGCCCTTCCCACACACACCTGAAACAACACCTGGCTTTCTAGACAATACTGGCAACCCCCAAATTAATTTTGTCACAGTGATTTGTTGGTAACTTGTTTACTTAGAATACAAAATTTTTTTCTCTCCATTAGAAATATCAGTAGAATTTGCATTGAGGTATGGTGGCAAAAGCATTAAATATCTCCAGTCATGAGACTTGAATTTTGGTAGTTATGACATTTACCAGCTGTGAGACTCTGAGTTAGTCATTTCCCCTTCCCTTGCACCATAGTTTTCTCATCAGTGAAATGCCAAGGTTGAACTCCATAAGTTCGAACAGTTCTTGCATCTCTGAGCCTTTGAGTATTTAAACATGATTAGGTTACCAGCTTAGTTTTAGTCTGGTTAGCTCAATAGCCCACTTTGTGGCAAGTCCAAATAAGAGGCAGCATTTATATAATATTTACTCTATGCCCAGCAATTTTCTAAGTGCTTTCTATTCCATTTCATCTTTACTGCCTAAACTGTAGGTGTTGTTACTAGTTCCATTTTGTATGTGAGGAAGCTTAGGCACAGTGAGGCTAAGACCCTTGCCCAAATAAAGTGGAAAAGTGAGGCCTCTAACCCAAGCAGCCTGATTCCAGAGGCCATGCCCTTAACCCCTGTACTTAGTGTCCTTTTCAATAGAAGCGAGGGTAATCCTTAGTTGGCAGAGGAGCTGGTTGCTTTACAGGGCAGCAGGGCAGAATCAATTGGGACCCGTGGAAGTATATGCAGACTATTCATTAAGAAGCAAATTATATATATATATATATATATATATATATATATATATATATATATATGAATGAGACTGCTTTTTATCAAGGCTGAACTGTGTAATCCAAACAATAAGTACTATAGGCATTCAGAACAGAGGAAACTGTGAGGGTCGATAGTTTTATGGAAGAGGTAATATTTAAGCTAGACCTCGAAGATAGGTGGAATTTGAGTATGTGAGAAGTGATTCCCAGTAGGAGGTGGTTGGCAGGAGCAGACCCAGAGGTGAAGGTAAGAGTGTTCCTTTGTGGTCAGTAAGGAGCCTAAGTTGGCAGGAGAGGATATTGGCAAGGTCAGTTCAGACAGAAGAGCTTTATTTGCCTTTTTGGGAGGGGGGTACTGGAGATTGAACCCAGGGGCACTTAACCACTGAACCACACCTCCAGCCCTTTTCATTTTGAGTCAGGGTCTCGCTAAGTTGCTGGCTTTAAATTCACAATCCTCCTGCCTCAGTATCCTGAACCATTGGGATTACAAGTGCGTGCCACTGTGCCCTGCTTTGTTTGCTCCTAAAGGCCCTGAACTGGACACAGCCCAAGGGAAATGACCCTGGAGGAGAAGCAAGCAGGAAGACTTGACTAGTTAGGGGAGCCACTGGAATGTAAGCTCTGTGGCAATTGGGGTTTGCAGGTCTCCATTGGAAAGATGTGCTCTGTACACGTCCAGTGCAGAACATGATTTCCTGGTGTCTTCCCCCACCTGGTGGGGCTCAACAGAGCATGTTATTGTGGTTGGGGTGATTAAGAAAGATGTTCAAGAAAAAAAATGGACAGGAATTGATGACTGAGTGTATGTGAGGAAAGGAGATGAATGACTCATATGATTCTTGTGATGTCCTTAACTTTTCCCAAAATGTGCCAGCTCCTGTGTCTGGACGGGAGAAAGTCAAAGCTACCAGCTAAGCAAAATGCATTAAATCTTTAAAAAATATTGATTCTGTTAACTCTTACTTCACATAGTCTAGATGACTGTAGACTCACTTGGGGTTTTCAATTTACCAGGAGGAGATACAAGGGTCCCTTCTTCCTTCCCTCTTCCACTTCTGATGTCAGTGATCAATCTCCAAAAAATAATTGAGAGTGGATGCCTAAGGAAGGTACAAGGGATACTTTTTATGTCTCAAAGGCCATGGGTACATAACAATTTCACAGAAAACGGAAGCAACTATTTAGAACCATTATGTCTAGTCAAAAAGAAAGCAGGGCTGGGCACGTGGTGCATGCCTGTAATCCCAGTGGCTCTGGAGGCTGAGGCAGGAGAATTGTGAGTTCAAGGCCAGCCTCAGCAATTTAGTGAGGCCCTGAGCAACTTAGCAAGACCCTTTCTCTAAGTAAAATATTTTAAAAAGGCAGACAGCCGTGTGCATTGGCACATGTCTGTAATCCCAGCAGCTTAGGAGGCTAAGGCAGGAGGATCATGAGTTCAAAGCCAGCCTCAGCAATGGCAAGGTGCTAAGCAACTCAGTGAGACCCTCTCTCTAAATAAAACACAAAATGGGGCTGAGGATGTGGCTCAGTGGTTGAGTGTCCCTGAGTTCAATCCCCAGTACCTAAAAAAAAAAAAAAAAAAAAAAAATGCTGGGGATGTGGCTCCATAGTTAAGTGCCCCTGGATTCAGTTTGTGGTACAAAAAGCAAGCAAGCAAGTAGCTAATACATAGTACTTGCACTGTACAAGAATTGTTCTCAGCATTTTACCTATATTAACTCATTTAATCCTTCAGAAACCCTTTTGCAATATTATTAGTATTATCATTATCAAGTAGATAAGAAAACTGAGGAATAGAGAGGTTAAGTAACTTGCCATTTACTAAATTGCAGAGCTGGGATATGAACTTGGGCAGTCTGGCTCTTTTAAGTCTTTCCTTCTAATTACTGCACTATAGTGAAAGAACAATTAGAGATCTTTACAAAGAGTATTGTTACCGCTATTTATCAGTAAGGAGAAGCACGCTGGGGCAAGTGTAGAGTGGAAAGTGGAAGGCTTTATTAAAGGACAGCAGAAAGACTTCTCCCCAGAGGAAGAAGAGGACCCAAAAGGCTGGATCCATGGAAGGGGGAAGTCTTCCCTTTTTTATAGCTGAGGTCTTCTTTCAGCTTTCCCACACTCCTGTCTTTTTTTACCTTTATCTTGCAGTGATAGAATGCAGATGCGAAGGCCTAAAAGGTGGGAGTTAGGTGGACTGAAGGAGTAATCTGGGCAGGAAGGGCCTGGGGCAGCTTTTTGATTAGCAGTTCCCTGTTTGCTGGGAGCTGTTTCATTAACATTTCCTTTGGATGGGCTCTGGGCTTTGGGGACATTAACATTTCAATTTTCCCAAGTGCTGCTCTGGTTTCTGGGACTCCAGTCTCTATAATAGCCTCTGTTTTATTTCTTACTGGATATTAGACCCGATTTACCTAACTACACTAACTACCTATCTTTAAATCTGGCTTCATTATCATTACCACTTATTTATGTATATGTCTGAGTGTGTTATACATACATACACATATACACACAGTGCACATGGATTCATATATGTTTAAATATTTGGTGATTGTATTTTAAGATTTATTTATTTATACTGGGGTTTAACCCAGGGATACTTTACCATTGAGTGACATCCCAGCCCTTTTTTATTTTTATTTAGTTAATTTTTTTTTTAGCTGTAGAGGGACACAATACACTTATTTATTTATGTGGTGCTGACGATTGAACACAGTGCCTCACATGTGCTAGGCAAGTGCTCTACCACTAAGATACAATTCCAATCTCCCAAGCCTTTTTTTATTTTTTTATTTTGAAATAGAGTTGTACTCAGTTGCTTTAAGGCCTCACTAAGTTGCTATGGCTGGCCTTGAACTTGTGATCCTTTTGCCTCAGCCTCCAAAGTTTCTGGGATTGCAGGTGTGCACCATTGAACCCAGCTCAATTTTTTTATTGGGTAAAATAAAATGATGATCTACTTAATGATGATCTTGCCTGAAATTTTCAACTTTACAATGGTGTGAAATCAGTACATATTAAAAAGAAACTGTATTTCAAGTTTTGAATTTTGATCTTTTTAATAAATTACATGAGATATTTCATATTTTATTATAAAATAGACTTTGTGTCAGCTGATTTTGTCCTAACTATTGACTAATGTAAGATTGCTGAGCACTTTTAAGGTAAACTAATCTAAACTATGATATTTGGCAGGTTAGGTGTATTTAAACACATTTTCTTTCCTTTTTTTAAAAAATAAGAGTCAGGTTTTGCTATTTTGCCCAGACTGGTCTTGAACTTTTGGGTTCAAGTAATGCTCCTGCCTCAGCCTCCCAAGTGACTAGGACTACCGATGCAAGTGCCCAGCTTGTTTTCTGTTTTTATTATTATTATTTTTACACTAGTCATCCTAATGGGTACAAAGTGGTATCTCATTATAGTTTTGAATGGCATTTCCCTAAATGTTAGATATTGTGAGCATTTTCATGTGCTTTTGACCATTTGTATATCCTGTTTGGTGAAATGTCTATTCAGGTCCTCTGCCTCTGTTTTTGCTGGGGGAGAGGGGCGGGTACCGGGGATTGAACTCAGGGGCACTTGACCACTTAGCCACATACCCAGCCCTATTTTGTATTTTATTTAGAGACAAGGTCTCAATAAGTTACTTACTTAACACCTCTCTTTTGCTGAGGCTGGCTTTGAACTTGCGATCCTCCTGCCTCAGCCTCCTGAGCTGCTGGGATTACAGGCCTGCACCACCACACCCAGTCTTTGCCTCTTTTTGAGTTTTTTTTCTTTGTTGTTGAGTTTTTAGAATTCTCTCTATATTCTGGATATGAATCCCTTATCATATATGATAGATAACTATTTTCCCCCATTCTTTGTGTTGCTTTGAGACTATGTTGATATTGCCATTCTATACACAATTTTTAAAAAATTTTCACAAATTTCAGCTTGTTAATTATTTTTGTTATCTGTGTCCTTAGTGTCCTATCAAAGAAATCAATGCCAGATCCAGTGGCATGAAGCTTTTGTCTCACATTTTCTTCTGAGAGTTTTAGATATCATATTTGGGTCTTTGATCCATTGTGAGTTCATTTTGTACACAGTGTTACGTAAAATCTACCTTTCTTCTTTCACATGTGGATATCCAGTATTCCCAGCATCATTTATTAAGACTGCCCTTTCCGAGGAGTGTTCATTTGGCACCCTTGTCAAATATCATTTGGCCATATATGTGATAGTTTATTTTCATGTTTTCTATTTTATTCGATTGTTCTGTATGTCTTTTTGAAAGGACCATGCTGATTATTGATTATTATAGCTTTTAAATAAGTCTTGAAATCAGAAGTATGAGTCTTCCAGCTTTGTTCATCGTTTTCAAAATCATTCTGGCTATTCAGGTTCTCTTGAGGTTCTGTATGAATTCTTTTTTTTTAATTTGTTTTAATTAGTTACACATGACAGTACAATGACCTTGACATAGCATACATTTGAATCAGATATAATTTCTCATTTTTCTGAGTGTACAGGTCGCAGAATTACATTGGTCATGCAGTCACATATATACACACAGAAATAATAATGTTTGTTTCATTCTACTGTCTTTCCTATCCCCCCTTCCCCTCCCCTCCCCTCCCCTCCCATCACTTCTCTCTACCCAATCTAATGTGACACATTTTTTTTTCTTTTTCTTCACATCGTCAAACATGTATTCTGTATAATGATGAGGGTCTCCTTCCATCTTCCGTGCAATTCCCCTTCTCCCACCCTTTCCCTCTCACCTCTCTTCCCTATTTAGTGATAATCTTCTTCTCATGCTCTTCCTCACTACACCATTTTGAGTCACCCCCCCCCTTATATCAGGAAGACATTTGGCATTTGTTTTTTAGGGATTGGCAAACTTCACTTAGCATAATCTGCTCTAATGCCATCCATTTCCCTGCAAATGCTATGATCTTGTTATTTTTTAGTGTTGAGTAATATTCCATTGAGTATATATGACACATTTTTTTTTTTATCCATTCATCCATTGATCAGCATCTAGGTTGGTTCCACAGTCTAGCTATTGTGAATTGTGCTGCTATAAACATTGATGTGGCTGTGTCCCTGTAGTATGCTGTTTTTAGGTCTTTTGGGTATAGTCCGAGAAGAAGAATAGCTGTGTCAATGGTGGTTCCATTCCCAGATTTCCAAGGAATCTCCATATTGCTTTCCAAATTGGCTGCACCATTTTGCAGTCCCACCAGCAATGTATGAGTGTACCTTTTTCCCTGCATCCTTGCCAGCACTTGTTGTTGTTTGACTTCATAATGGCTGCCATTCTTACTGGAGTGAGATGGTATCTTGGCCATATTACCAAAAGCACTTTACAAATTCAATGCGATTCCAATCAAAATCTCAACAACATTTCTCCCAGAAATAGAAAAAGCAATTATGAAATTCATCTGGAAAAATAAGAGACCCAGAATAGTTAAAGCAATTCTAAGCAGGAAGAGTGAAACAGGTGGTATCACTATACCAGATTTTAAACTATACTACAGAGCAATAGTAACAAAAACAGCATGGTACTGGCACCAAAACAGGCGGGTAGACCAATGGTACAGAATAGAGGACACAGAGACCAACCCACGAAATGACAACTACCTTATATTAGACAAAGGTGCTAAAAGCATGCAATGGAGATAGGATAGCATCTTCAACAAATGGTGCTGGGAAAACTGGAAATCCATATGCAACAAAATGAAATTGAATCCCTTTCTCTCACCTTGCACAAAAGTTAACTCAAAATGGATCAAGGAGCTAGGAATCAGACCAGAGACTCTGCGTCTAATAGAAGATAAAGTTGACCCTAATCTCCATCACATGGGGGCAGGCCCCAAATTCCTTAATAAGACACCTATAGCACAAGAGTTAAAACCAAGAATCAACAAATGGGACGAATTCAAACTAAAAAGCTTTTTTCTCAGCAAGAGAAACAATAAGAGAGGTAAATAGGGAGCCTACATCCTGGGAACAAATATTTACCCCCCCACACTTCAGATAGAGCTCTAATCTCTAGAGTCTACAAAGAACTCAAAAAGTTAAACAACAAAAAAAACAAATAACCCAATCAACAAATAGACCAAGGACCTAAACAGAAACTTCTCAGAAGAGGATATACAATCAAACAACAAATACATGAAAAAATGCTCACCATCTCTAGCAGTCAGAGAAATGCAAATTAAAACTGTATGAATTCTAGGATGGGTTTTTCTATTTTTGTAGAAAATAGCACTGGGCAGAGCTCTACCACTGAGGCACCTCCCCAGCCCATGCCATATGGAATTTTGAGAAAGATTGCATTGAATCTTGAGGTCACTTTAGATAGAATTGACATCTTAATAATATTAAATTTTGTAATACATGGACATGAGATGTGTTTCTATTAATTTGCATCTTCAATTTCTTTCATAAGAAATAATATGGCCATACAAACCTTTGACCTAGTTTGTTAAATTAATTCCTAAGTATTTTATTCATCCTGACGCTATTGTAAATGGAACTATGTTTGTAATTTCCTTTTCCTGAGGTTTATTGTTAGTTTATAGAAATATGACTGATTTTTGTGTGGTGACTTTGTATCCTGATACATAGTGGAATTAATTTATCAGTTCTAACAGTTTTTTTGATATCTGTAAGGTTTTCCACATGTAAGATCATGCCATCTTCAAAGGCATATTTTGCTTTTTTACAACAGGATGTCTTTTATTTATTTATTTATTTTGTTTCTAATTGCTCTGGTTAGAAATTCCAGGACTATGTTGAATAAAAGGGGCATCTTTGTCTTCTTCCTGGTCTTAGAAAAAGCTTTCAGTCTTTCACCAGTGAATGTAATGTTTGCTTCAGTTTTTTCATATATAGCTTTATTATTGTGAAGTACTTTTTTGTATTTGTAGCTTGTTGAGTATTTTTATAATGAAAGTTTTTTTTGGGGGGGGTACTGGGGATTGACTCCAGGGGTGCTCAATACCTGAGCCATCTATCCAGGTGTTTTTATTTTTTATTTAAAGACAGGGTCTCACTAAGTTGCTTAGGGGCTCGCTAAATTGCTGAGGCTGGCTTTGAACTCACAATCCTCCTGTCTCAGCCTCCTGACCCACTGGATTACAGGCATGTGCCACCATACTTGGCTTTTTCTTATTTTTCTATTCATTCTTTCATTTGTGTCTGCTGTAATCTTCATCATTTTCTTCCTCTTCATAAGTCTGGATTCAGTTTGATAAAGTATTGTAACTATAGTCCTTAATTAATTATTACCACTTTAGAAAATTTTGGAGGATTTTTTTTAATGAGTCTAACAAATTTTATTTTGGATCTTTTTTTGGTAGTTCTGGAGGTGGAACCCAGACTCTTGCTCATGCTGGGCAAGTGCTCCACCAATGACCTGCACTCCAACCATATTTTGGAATAATTTTTGATTTACAGAAGAGTTGGAAAGATTGGACAGAACATTCCACCCAGTTTTTGGGGAATGACATTGATAGCCCTGGTTTTAGGAGTTCTCAGGAATGTTTGAAAATGTGTTTCATGGCTTCTTCTCTTTCCCTCTTCAGATTAGTCAAAGCTCTAGTTCCAGCTGCTTAGTGTCAGACCTCAGGGGAACAACTAGGGCTGCTAAATCTTTTTCTCAGTACTTCTTTGGAAAAGCTATAAAAACAACAAAAACAATAAACAGATCATGTTAGAGAGCATTATTGAAGACAAACTTCTTAAATCCACTGGCAGAAATGCTGAGACTGAACTATTACTAAGTGAGATATAAATCCCAAGTTCAGGGAACCCCAAATCTCTGCATGAGCACAATTCAGAAATGCTAGTATTTAAGAATATGCTCAGCCAGGCACAGTGATGCACACCTGTAATCCCAGCAGCTCAAGAGGCTGAGGCAGGAAGTTCACGAGTTCAAAGCCAGCCTCAGCAAAAGCAAGGTGCTAAGCAACTCAGTGAGACCCTGTCTCTAAATAAAATACAAAATAGGGCTGGGGATGTGGCTCAGTGGTTGAGTGCTCCTGAGTTCAATCCCCAATAACAATATAAAAAAAGAATATACACTTCTTTATGTCAAGTACAATTGGCCCTCTTTTCTCAAAGGGTCCCATATTTGTGGGTCAAACAACCACAAATTGAAAATATTTGAAAAAAAAATTGTGTCTCTACTGAACATTTACAGACTCTCTTTCTTGTCATTATTCCCTAAACAATAGAGTATAACAACTATCTATGTATCAGTTACATTGTATTAGGTATTATAAGTAATCCAGAGATCATTTAAAGCAGAAGGAAGGATGTGCATAGGTTATAGGCAAATACAACTCCATTTTGTGTAAGGGACTTGAGCATCTAAAGATTTTTTGGTTTCCACAGGTGGAACCAAATTCCCAAGGATACTAAGGGAGAACTGTAGTTAAGAACATGATGAAACCATGTTTTCCAGGTTGCAGTCCCAGCTCTGCCATTTACTAACCGTGGGCTATGGGACAAGTGACTAAACCTCCCTGTGCCTCAGTCATGTCATCTTTTGGGGAGGGAAGGGGGTAGTGGGGTGTGAACTTAAGGGCAATCGACCAGTGAGCCATATCCCCAGCCGTATTTTGTATTTTATTTAGAGTCAGGGTCTCACTGAGTTGCTTAGCACCTTACTTTTGCTGAGGCTGGCTTTGAACTCATGATCTTCCTGCCTCAGCCTCCTGAGACACTGGGAATACAGGTGCACCACCATGCCCAGCAGTCATCTCATCTTTTTTTTAAAATTTTTTTTTAGTTGTAAATGGACACAATATCTTTATTTATTTTTATGTGGTGCTGAGGATCAAACCCAGTGCCTCACACGTGCAAGGCAGGTACTCTACCACTGAGCTACAGCCCCAGCCCCCAGTCATGTCGTTTTTAACATTAAGCTAATAGAAGTCCTTATCTCAAAGGTTGTTATGAGGATTAGATGGATTAACTGTGTGTGCAGTGTTTCCAACAATGCCTAAGTCAGTAAATGCTAGATATTGTTAACTCAGCTGTTATTATTTTTGGCTTTTAGGAAGTGGGAGAACAGACCACATGAACCATTAAAAATACTGGTATTGATACATTTCTTTTATGTGCTTGATTTGAACAGAAACTCAGCCACCTGTGACGAATTTGAGTGTCTCTGTTGAAAACCTCTGCACAGTAATATGGACATGGAATCCTCCAGAGGGAGCCAGTCCAAATTGTAGTCTAAGGTATTTCAGTCATTTTGGTGACAAACAGGACAAGGTAAGTTTCCTGGAACATACTGCATTATTGAGGTAAAGTGAACACTATGTATTGGGAGCCAAGAATAAGTCAAAATTCTAATCTTACTTCAAACTGGGAGCTTTATTTTGGGTTGTAGCCAAATTTCAAGAGGGGTTTAACCAGCTATTGACAAAACTGAACTTTTAAAAACTATTTATGTTATTATTAAAATTTATTTTTACCTGTCAACTTGCATCTATATAACAATTTCAGTTTTTCCAGGAACTTTCATATTTACCATCTAGTACAGATAGATATGCAAGAACTTTGTGATCTACAGTAAGTGGCTATATAGAAAGTGAAAATTTAAGATGTCAAGTGGTAGGTGGGTTTGAGCAGAAAGTTTCCTGAAGTTTGAGGAAAAATGAAGAAAACTTTAAACTTTTCTAGTCAAATGTAGTCAACTGATTTAAGTAAATTGGTATTAACATGGTTGGATAATTACAGGGTCTTTATGATCTTATTCAATTGTTATATCAATCTATATCTATATCTATATCTATTTTAGTTGTAGATGGACACAATACCTTTATTTTATTTATTTATTTTTATGTGGTGCTAAGGATCGAACCCAATGCCTCACATGTGGAAGGCAAATAAATGCTCCACCACTGAGCCACAATCCCAGCCCTTCTTTATACCTTCTTTCAGTATGTATATGTTTGTAATGGGAAAAGGGTATTCGGGGTTATATTTGTCCAGGATTTTGAGGAGGCTGATATAGTGAGTTATGAAATCATTATTCTGAAGCAGCTTTGGTGGTGGGATGAGTCAAACTAAATTTAGTTGGCATACTACTCTTAACTGACTTAGCTGGTAAGTGATTTAACCTCTCTGAGCCTTAGTATCCTGTGTGTCAAATGGGACCCCACTCACTTCCCTGGCTTGTTGGCCTGTAACAAATACTATATGTGAAAGTTGAATAGTGATTGGAACAGGGAAGTTTCCAGAGGGAAATTTGCTTTCCTCTCTCTTCTCTGCTGAGATATTAATTATGGCTTAGGTATTAATTGAGGCTTGTCAGGAGTATTTGTGTATGATTGATTAAATGGAATGAACTCAGGGGTACTTTCCCCAGCCTTTTAATTTTCTTTTGAGATACATCTCACCTGGCTAGAAATATTGCTTTCTGCTTTTTTTTTATACTGGATATTGAATCCAGAAGTACTTTACCACTGAGCTTTATCCCTAGCTGCCTACCCAACTTTTGAGTCAGGGTCTTGCTAAGTTGCTTAGAGCTTCACTAAATTGCTTAGAGCCTCACTAAGTTGCTTGAACTTGTGATCCTTTCCTCAGCCTCCTGTGTCATTGGCATTACAGGTGTGTGCCACTGTGCCTGGCAGTATTTGCATTTTAGAAGCGGTCCTCTAATAGGCTAAAAGCCTTGTGATAATTTTAATAGTGAAACTCAAGTTCCCATTGGCTTCTTCTTATTCTTAAGAAAGAGCCTTAAACATTTGAAATCTTAGTGCTTGTTTTGGTAGTTCAGCCTTGAGAAATTCAGGAAAAGAATTGCCTTTGTGTGTGAACCCATGGTCACATAAGTATCTAAGTGGCACTCTGAGGAGAGTCAGGTCTCTTTTTGTTAACTTGTCAAGGATCAGTTAGGTAAATATGCTGATATTCTAGCCCAGAAATTAAGTGTACTTAGAGAAATTTAGACTTGAAAGTCTAAGCCTTAAGAGACAGTGCAATTAAACAGAATTGAGTTTGAAAATTTGTCTCTTTCCCTTTCAAGCTGTGTGACCTTGGGAAGTCACTTCACCTCCCTGAGTCTTCATTTCCTTTTTTTTTTTTTTTAATATGAGGTGTGGCTGAGGATTTCATGTTCATTAAAGGAAAAGAGGTTTGTCATGTACGGGACACAGTTTGTGCTCAAGTAATTGTTAGCTATTATTATTATTACTATTGTTAGGTTGAAACATGCAAAATTGCACTATTATAGCACAAAAATGGTTGAATGTTGACAGTATTATATAATTCAGCCTAATATTATCATTTAATTTTGCTCCTTCTATTTCACTTCTGAAGACACCAGATGGAGACCATAAAGGGTGACCTCTGCCTGAGTCCTTGTTAATTTTAACCATTTGAAAGTTTAATATTTATCAATCCTTTAGTTGTGATAAATGCAGATTATTCCTTCCAATCAGTAATGGGGGATTTCCTGTCTGCCTATTGAAGTTTACTGTGCCAAAGCTGAAAATGAGTGGCAGGAGTAATTTTCCTCTCTCCTTTCTGTCATTTGTATACAGCATTATTATCATAGGTAAAAGATGGGTGTATATACCTTTGAAACATTGAAGCAGTGGCATTAGCATGGTTAGTACATGTTAGGGGGCTTATGCAGTGTCCAGTGGTCCCAAGTTGCTAAGTGAGATAAACTCCGGAGGTCATTTTCAATCTTCAGATAGTAGGCTTATCAGTCAATGTCTATTAATTCCTTAATCTGAAAAGTAGAAGAGGCATCTGGCATCAGATTTTAGTTATCTTTCATCACTAAGAGATAGGCAAGTCCCACTGGGTGAGTTAATCAAAAGTCCCTTCTGTCCAGGCATCTAGAGAGGCAAAAGCTGAAACTGACTCCATTTCTTTCTGAGAAAGGAAATTTGGAGTTGAGAAGATGCAATCTAGCCAAGTGACCATTGGTCCAGAAAAATGAGTTCAGGACTCTGGTCTTGGTTTTTGATAAATTTTCAAAGGATGCCAGATTCCCTGAGGGGTGGAGAATAATACAGCAGCTACCAGTGGAATGATTCACCAAAGCCGAAAGTCACGTGGGAGCACTCACACATATCTCATTAAGATCTGATGGGAGGAATCTAGTCCTGTAATGAGGAGAGAGATGCCTGACTTGGCAATCATTAATAATCAGAGTTCCTATTTTTTTTTTTTTGGTAGTACTATGGATCAATCACAGGGGTGCTTTATCACTGAGCTACGCTTCCAGCCCTTTTTATTTTTATTTTGAGACAGGGTCTTGCTGAGTTGTCCAGTCTGGCCTTGAACTTGTCATATTCCTGCCTCAGCCTCCTGAATGGCTGAGATTACAGGTGTGCACCACAGTGCCCAGCCACAGTTCCTACATTATTCATATCAATTTAACATTATATACCTTGAACTCTCAAATGCTTTAAAAACATTATTTTTTTTTAAATGTTTCCTCCTAGTATTCCTTTTCTAAATTATCTTATTATTCATATGCCTAAAAGATAAGATACAGATATAGGTACTAAAGCATTTTTAAAAAATCTAAATTCCATTATAATAAAAATCTCTGTGTAATAAAACTCCTCAGCCCTCTAACTGAAACAATATCTAATATAATAAGAGAACTGTGATTTTTTAATGATGATTCTAATTTATGCTGTTTTTAAATTCCTGGAAATTTTTTTTTTTTTTTTTTTTTTTTTTTTGTGACGCAGGAGCTTGAACCTAGGGCTTCACACCTGCTAGACAAGCACTCTACCACTGAGCTACACCCCAGTTCTAATTTATGGTATCTGATGGTACATTTTCCCCTGGTATCCTCAAAGGGCAAATACAGATTCCAAACAAGAATTATCAAGGATCATTGAGTCACTGTGATTCATTTAGGGATAGATAGGACTTGTGTTCAGTAAAATTGTGAGGTTAGTGAAATTTTCATGCAAAGTCTTCCTGTTACCTTACACGTGATGCTGGGAGTTGGTCTTCAGTTTCACAGGCCCAGAAACCTCATTTCCTCAGCACCCATTCATCTCTCAAGGTACAATTCCTTACTTTGCTTTGAAAACTAAAATGACGAAGCATTCTAGAAAGACTTCTGTCAGCATAACTGGTGTGTTCCATCCTGGTAAGCAGAGCCTATATGGGAAGCCAAATGATAAGTAGGTTTCTTGGCAAGGAATCAGGAATTTGTTGTGAAAATGTACTTTGCTAAGAATAGCTTGAGGCCCCACTGAGGGTAAGCAGAGCTTTGCTGGCTACTCGATGTCCACGTAGCAAAGTCACCCTCTCTTTCCTCCCAGCCAGAATTTTGCTCAAAGATACTTCTTTTTCCAGGCGGACCAACTTCCCTGTTCATAGTGCTGTCTTGACTGAGCCTAAGAACTATTCTGTCTCTGTAAAATGATTTTTCTCATGTCTTTGCTATGGTTTATTTCTTGTTGATTTACCAGCTACTTCTTAGCAGGTATCCTTATGTCCAGGTTTTGGAGGTGTCTGCAGTTCCTCTCTTGCTTAGCTGGCATTAAGCATGTGAAATTTTAGAATAGCTGTTTGGGGTGGTAGATTGAGCTAGTTGGAACCAATTTTCCCCTTCATGGTCATCAACACATTATAAAAGGAAATACTATCTGAAACTTGAGTCAGAAACTTGCAAAACAGGAAGCTCGCTCCTTGGAGCTCTGATTAAAAGCAGCTCCATTCTTAATTATTCCAACTCTGTCACCTTTGGAAATGTTAATTTTCCAGAGTCATTTAATTTCATTATTCTGAATCATAATAACTGAACTTGTGACTTATGTCTTTAAGATGTCTATAAGTTGACTTTTGTGGTTCCACAAATCTCATCTACTTTTTAGAGTAAGAGTATATATACTCAGTGCACATAGTGACTCTTGAAATTTATATGCATATGGAGGATGATCACAATAATCAAACAGTACAGAAAAGTGTTTAATGAAAACCATTTCTTTGGTTTTCAATCCCTAGAGATAACCACAACTACCAGATTCTTAAAGCGATCCTTTTTTACTGATCTTGATGGTATCTGCTTGAAATTGAATTTTGATAATCATATTGTGTTTCCTTTAAAGTGGTTTTTGGCAGCTGATGTGTTAGCATGGTAGGTTTGTGAATAAACTTCATGATGTTGACACTTGTAAAATGTAGAAAATTGTCTTTAATCCACACCAGGCTTTGTCACTGGTGGCACAACTTATATTTGGTGCCGGGTTGTTTGTTGTGGAATGGATGGCTGTTGTGTGTCTTGCAGGATATTTAGCACCATCCTTAACCTCTATCCTCTAGATGCTAGTAGTTCCCTACCTTCCAAGTTATGAATGTCTAGATATTACTGACTTTCCCCAGGGATGGCAAGAAAACAAAACTACTCTCAATTGAAGATCACTGATCTACACCATTTGACAACTTACCATTTCAAAAACATTTGGGCATGCTCATGTTTAATTTTTTAAGCACATTTTTGTGTGTTTGCTTCATCAATGCTTTTTTTTTAACTTTCTAACCTTAGATTATTGCTCCAGAAACACATCGTTCAAAGGAAGTACCCCTAAATGAGAGGATTTGTCTGCAAGTGGGGTCCCAGTGTAGCACCAATGAAAGTGAGAAGCCCAGCATTTTGGTGGAAAAGTGCATTTCACCCCCTGAAGGTAACTGAAAAAGCACTCTCTCTGTGTTTACAGATTAAATCCAAATTCAGGATGTTTTGAGGGAAGAATGTTAAAAAGGAAAAATAAGCATGTTGGCTTAGTTTCACTAAATACTAGCCCTAGGAAAAACTGTTAAGTAATGAGGTTGATCATTGTCCCCCACTCTCACATTACCTAATGTTCTTCCAGTTCTTATGTTGCATACTGATAAGAGCAGGGCTACGAGATACTAGCTGTCTTAGGTTTAAATCCCAGCTGTCACTTATCACAGTAAAAGTATGATCTGAGGCAGATTCCTTAGCCCCTCTACACCTCAATTTTTTCGTCTGTAAAATGGGGATGATGGTGATAACTACCTCTTAAGATTATTGAAGGGATTATCTAAGTCAATATACATAAGGTACTTAGAATGATCCCTGGCAAGAGCAAATGCTATACATATATGTTCTTCCTTTTTTTTTTTTTTTTTTTAATATACCTGGGATTGAACCCAGGGGCACTTAACCATGAGCCACATCTCCAGCCCCTTTTATTTTTTATTTTGAGACATCTCTTGCTAATTTGCTTGCTGAGGCTTGCCTTGAATTTGTAATCCTCCTACCTGAGCCTCCCAAGCCTCTGGGATTACAGATATGCATCACCATGCCTGGCCATTATGTTATTTCTTAATATTATGTTGTCCCTTGGTTGGGTAGGGAAGGGCCTTATTTTCCACCTCCAAACCTTAGCACTGCATATCCTACCTGCCTTGCGTTGATCAAAACCTGTGAAATGCTATTTATAAAGTTATAAAATTCAGGACTGCCAAGAGATTGGAAGCATGGTTTAAGATAACTTACTTGCTCTGTTCACATTTCTTTAGGAGTTTAATAATCTGAGAAAAAGTTATATTATGACATAAAATGGTTGATGATGGCTTGGTGCAGTACTCCTTCAAGGATTATTAAGGGAAACAAGTTTATTTATTTATTTTTTGGGGGTACTGGGAATTGAACCCAGGGGTGCTTAACTACTGAGCCATATCCCCAGCCCTTTTTTGTATTTTATTTAGAGACAGGGTCTTGCTAAGTTGCTGAGGCTGGCCTTGAACCTGTGATCCTCCTGCCTTAGCATCCTGTGTTGCTGGGATTATAGGCATGCACCATCACACTCAGCTACAGATTTATACTTTAACTAAAATAACTTAATGAAGATAGAGATTTCAGTTCAGAAAGATTTTTGTGCTCCTAAAGGCATAACACAACATAAGTAACTGTTAAAGATTGTTTATCTATTCAGAACTATTTCAGGAGGAATATTCTTTACTTTTAAAAATAGTATTGATCAAAAAGAAGGAAGGTATACTATACCTCAGTAAAGTGTTTTTCAATATAGGGTTGGGGCTAGGGATGTAACTCAGTGGTACAGCATGTGGTTAGCATGTGTAAGACCCAGGGTTCCATCCTGAGCACACAAATAATTAATAAATAATGATTAATAAATAAGTAAGTAAGTAAATAAATAAATAAGGGCTGTTGTATTTTTATATTAATTTATGAATAGTCTTTGCGTATGATTGAAATATTATTTGGCCTTTAAACCTCCCTCTCCAGTTAGAGGTAGAAGAGTTTTCTTTGTGTCAGGAGGTGAGAAACAAGGTTGCAAACCTTAGATTTGGATTTTGGCTATCTGGGTGATTTCTGGGTAAAATGGGATGAGAGATTCTGGTAAAGCAGCTTGAACATCCTCCGCCAACCACCATGCCACAGAAAAATTGGCAAGCAGGGTCCTAAATTCTTACCTGGTTTTTCTAGGTGATCCTGAGTCTGCTGTAACGGAGCTCCAATGCGTTTGGCACAACCTGAGCTACATGAAGTGTTCATGGCTTCCTGGAAGGAATACAAGTCCTGACACTAACTATACTCTTTACTATTGGTGAGTATGTATGTGTACTGGAGGACTGATTATGATTGCATAGGGAACCTTTTGATTCAACCTAGTTTTTTTTTTTTTTTAAAGGAACAGCCTATTATTCTCTACAAAGGCAAGGAGGAGGGCACTTTACTTCAGTGGAAAATGCATCTGCTTTGTGTGTCTTCTTTTAAAAAAATGCTTCCTAGTATGTTCACATAGCTGTATATTCATCACCTTAATCAATTTTAAAATACTTTAATTACTTCAAAGAAACCTGATCCCACGAGTACTCGACTCCCTTTCTTCTCACCCTCCCAACCCCTGGGAACTACTCATCTATTTTCTATCTCTATAGATTTGTCTATTCTGGACATTTAATACAAATGGAATCATGTAATGTGGGGACTTTTGAGACTGGCTTCTTTCACTAGGCACAGTGTTTTCAAGGTTCATCTGTGTTGTAGGATGTATCAGAATATCATCACATTTTATTGCTAAATAATATGCTATTGTAGGGATATACTATGTTTTCTTTATCTGTTCATCAGTTGATGGACATTGGGTTGTTTTCTGCTGTCGGCTGTTGTGAATAATGTTGCTATAAACATTCATGCACAACTATTTATGTGAACCTATGTTTTCACTTCTTTAGGAGTACCCATGAGTAGAATTGCCGAACTGTATGCTAACTATGTTTGATTGTTTAATGAAGGCTGATTTTTCTTAACATTATTGAAAATATCAACAAGTCAAAAAAAAACCACCTTTCTACTTTTAACTCTAGATGCATAGGGTATTGGTGTGTGTGTGTGTGTGTGTGTGTGTGTGTGTGTGTGTGTGTGTGTATGTATCCACACATACTTTTTTGGAAACCTCTTGGGTAACTGTAATGCAATATCAAAACTAGAAAATTGGCATTGGTATCATCCACAACCTTATTCACAGCTCACCAGTTTTACATGTGCTTGTGTATGCTCACTGCAATTTTATCACATTTGAAATATAGAATGGTTCTATTGCTACAAAGATGCCTTGAGTTGCCCTTTTATAGCCATACTTTCCTTCTGCACCTGCTTTTCTCTGCATTCCTCTCTCCCAGGTGTCTCTAGCCACTGGCATCTACTAATCTATTCTCCATCTCTATAATTTTGTCAGTTCAACAATGTTACTGGAATGGAATCCTATAGTGTGTACTACTTAAAACTGGCCATTTTTTTAACACACAAATGCCCTTAAACCTCATGCAAGTTGTTACATATATCAAGAGTTTGTTCAACAATGTTACTGGAATGGAATCCTACAATGTATACCACTTAAAACTGGCCTCTTTTTTTTTACACACACAAAATGGTCTTAAACTTCATGCAAGTTGTTACATGTATCAAGAGTTTGTTCCTTTTCATTGTGGTATTCCATAATATGGATGTACACCTGATTTTTGTTTTTAATTTTTTGATACTAAGGATTGAACCCAAGGATGCTTTACCACTGAGGTAAATTCCCAGCTCATTTTAGTTTTTATTTTGAGACATTTTCACTAAGTTGCTGAGGGTCTTGCTAAGTTGCTGAGGCTGACCTCAAAATTGTGAGCCTATTACCCCAGCCTCCCAAGTTGCTAGGAAAACAGTTGTGTGCCACCATGCCTGACTGGATGCACCTGTATGTTTAACCATTCATTCATTGAAAGGCATTTTGGTTTCCTGTTTGTTGCTATTACAAATAAAACTTCTAGGGCTGGGGATGTGGCTCAAGCGGTAGTGTGCTCACCTGGCATGCGTGCGGCCCGGGTTCGATCCTCAGCACCACATACAAACAAAGATGTTGTGTCCGCCGATAACTAAAAAATAAATATTAAAATTCTTTCTCTCTCTCTCTCCCTCTCTCTTAAAAAAAACAAATAAAACTTCTATAAATATTTATGTATAGATTTTTATGTGAGCATGACTTTTTACTTCTCTTGAATAAGTACACAGGAGTGCAAATTACTGAGTCATATGGTAATTACTTGTTAATATTTTTAAAAAATTGCTAAAGTATTACTTACCTAGGGCAGTTGGACCATATTACATTGCTGCCATCAATCTAATTCAATTCAATAAGCCTTTATTTAGCACACTTTGTAGGTAAAGCACTGAATGGGCAGCAGACAAGAAACTTGTCCCTTGGCTTCTAAAGCCTAAAATAGACAAGGGGAGATAGAGTCCAACACAGTTATCTTTGTCACTATAAGGCAGTATATGCCATAGGCTGTTGCTGAGGCACGGAAGGATTCTTGTAGGAAGCTAGGGTGGAATGGGAACTGGTGGGAGGGGGAAGCTGAAGGCTTCAAATAGGAGATAGACTGGACAGGTGGGAGAATTTCTTACAGGTTGGCCTCTGGGGAAGAGTGTTCTGAAGAATGGAGAATTTTTTCAAAGTAGGTTTATTTACTCTTTCCAAGGCCCTGAAAATATCATGAATGCATTGACTCTTTTTTTAATCAACATATAATATTTATGCATATTTATGAAATAGAATATTATAATTTGATACATGTATACAATAGGTAATGAGCAAATCAAGGTAATTAACATTTTCATCTCCTCAAATATTATTGGTTCTGTTTTGGGACCTTCAAAGTCTTCTCTACTTATTTTGAAATGTACAATTAATTGTGGACTACTGTTGCCTTATTGTGCTCTAGAATATTAGAACTGCTTCCCTGTTCCCCAACTGTGTATTGGTACATTATCCAAACTCCCATTATTCCTTTTATCTTCAGAAATGGGGATACTGAGTTAGCTTAATAGCAGATGGAGAAGGGAGAATCCAGCCTTGACACTCTATCTTGTACATGGACTTGTTCCCTCACTATTATTTGTTAAAGTGGATCTGAGAGAATGGGGTGTAAAGGACTGTGTCCAGGAGTTCTAAAGCTACCAAATAAGCACTTTCATCCTGGAGTGTTGAGCTGAGCGTAGAGTTCAGTGACAGAGCACTTGCATGAAGTCCTGAGTTTGATCCCCAGCATCACAAAAAAAGAAGAAAATAAAAAAAGAACGAAAGAAAAAGAAAAAAATCCTGGTGTGTCTATTTTGCTTGATGACCTCACAAAAAGTATTTTTGGTATATAAAAACACTCATGAAAAAAAAACACTCATGGCTATAGAATGCAAAAAAAACCCCACAATTTTTTGGTTTAAGTTTATTTTTAACTGATACATAAAAATCATGCATATTTATGAATCATTCATGTGACATTTCAATACATATATAGTGTATATAATTGAACTATATAATTCAATACATTATATAGTGTATAATATTTAAATCATGTTAAACATTTCTACCTCCTCAAACCGCATGACTTTTAGAATGAAAACCTCTAAAGTCAAATTCACTCACGTGTCATGTAGAAGGCTCCTCCTGGCAAAATTGAGCAGCATTGCAGGTGAAACCAGATGGCACTAAGATTGTACGTTTCTTCCTGGAGGTTTACCTGGAGTGCTTTGCCACTGAGCCTCTTCCTGGCCCTTTTATTTTTTATTCTGAGACAAGTCTCACCAAGTTGTTGAGGCTGGCTTTGAACTTGTGATCCTTTTGCCTTAGCCTCCCAAGCTGCTGGGATTATAGGCATGTGCCACCATGCCTGGCTTGTTTCTCCTTTTCTTAAAATGCTTTGTGGCTCCTTGGTGTTTTGGAGTTAAAATACAAACTCTTGAACATGACAAAGACCTTCCATGACCTGGCCCCCATCAACCTCCCTAGCCCTGGTCTCATCTCCTTCCCTCCAGCCCTGCCCTCTTGCAGCCTATCATTTGGTTTACACTAAGCTTCTTTCATATCCTCAGACTGACTTTTCAAGCACTCAGAAGACTGGAATTCAAACAAAATATTCATATAGAATAGTGGAAACATTCTGTTCTTTTGCCCCTCGAATTTTGCCCTTTTACCTAATGCCTCTCATTTGTCTTCATCTCAGCTCAGACACCATTTCCTCTCCAGAAAGCTTTCCTTGACCTCTCAAGTCTAGATACATGTGCTTTCCTCACATCCCGTCCCACCACCTTGTACTTTTGCATGCCAAAGCACTCATCACATTGTGTTATTATTTCCTGTTTACTTGGTGGTAGCCTGCCCCAGGCTACAATCTCCTTTGAAAACAGGGGCTGTGTCTTGTTTTCCCCAGTGCCTCACCATGGTAGGTATTCTACAAATCACTTGTGAATGTTTGGTAGGATCCAAAACTAAAGAACATTCAGTGTTGGGGTGAGAACTTAGGAAGTGTAAGTGACTCAGAAGCATTATAGTATGGGAATCAAAAGAGAAAAGGATGAAGTACATCTGGCTTTCTGAAGACTTGCTAGTAAAGAGGCCAAAGAACTAAGCATAAGAATCACTGGCCTGTGAATATTCTCTCTGATACCTGCATGCTAACACATCAAAAGGGTGGGAAGAAATGATAGAAGTTCATTGGATTGGAGAAAGGAGAGTGGAGGGAAGGGAGAGGAATGGGAATAGGAAAGACAGTAGAATGAATTGGACATAACTTTCCTATGTTCATACATGACCAGTGAAACTCCACCTCATGTACAACCACAAGAATGGGATCCTGATTAGAATAAATTATATTCCATGTATGTATAATGTGTCAAAATAAACTCTACTGTCATGTATATCTAAAAAGAACAAATAAAGAATAGAAGCACTGGCCTGGCTCTGTTGATGTTGCGGTGAAGTCTAGGGAGAGCTGTTACCAAAGATTTTTTTTTTAATTATGTATTATTTATTTATTTTAGTTATCAATGGACCTTTATTATTTATTTATTTATATATGGTGCTGAGAATCAAACCCAGTGCCTCACACATGCCAGGCAAGTGCTCTACCACTGAGCTACAACCCCAGCCCTACTACAGACTTTTAACAATGCCCTAGGAGTTGGTAGCATCCTGAGTTTATTATGCTATTTAATCTCTCTTGCTCTCCCTGGAGGAATTATGGATAAAACTACAGGGAAACCTTTAAAGAGTCTGTATCTATAAGGGAAAGAAAAGAAGTCTTAAAAATCATGTCTCATTCTGTGGCAGACTGTGTGGAAAAATAACATAGCTAATAGAATTGGGTGGTACTGCAGGTGGATGGCTTAATCCTAGGGTTTCTGATAAGATAAAAATTAGGAAGTGTCTTGAGAATATATTAGCACAAAGTAAGTTTCAGTTCAAATTATGCTGAGTGTCTTCTCTGAGTGAATGAATTAGAAGAAAACTGGACTGACCAAGTTTGAAAAAGCATTCTCCTTCCTCTGTGCTTATGTGGGCTCTTGCCAAAGCTGATAGTAGATGGTACTTGGGCTGGCTTTCAGCCCTCAGTTGATGCTTTTTTGCAGGACACAATCTATACAATGATCGAAGGTGGCTCAAGAGAGTGGTAGTTTATTGGCACCCAAGTGGAGTAGGTATCAAAGATCCTACTTTCTATCACACACATTCCCAGAGCTCATCAACAATAGGTTTTTTTTTTTCCCCATAGTAAACATTTGTGATATTCAACACAGGAACTGTTAGCTACTTGTGGCTATTTACATTTAAATTTAAATCAATTAAAATTAAGTTAAAACTTGAGTTGCCCAATCTCACTAGCCAGTTTCACAGTGGTTCTTGTATTGGGCAGCACAGATATGTAACATTTCCATGATCTTGGAAAGTTCTTTAGAACATTGTTGGTAAAGATTCTATATCCTCCTCTATTCTTTCTAGAGTCAAACTGCTTGGATTCAAGTCCTGGCTCTCTTCCTTACTAGCAAGATGATTTAGGGCAAGCCTCTTCTTTCTGAGCCTGAGTTTTATAATCAGTAAAATGGGGGTAGTGATAATAGCACTTAATTCTTAAGGTTGTTGAGGGATGTTATTGTATGAAAAGTGTTTGGAGCCATGACTAACTGCTGGCAAGTATAGAGTAAACACTGAATCCCTGATAGCTGTCATTATTGGTGTGTGTTATTCATCCCCAGTCCCTTGCAGGTAGAGTCATTACACAGTGCTGGCCTCCTCCCCGCTGCCTTGGAGATTTGGCACCAATCTCCTACCTCTTATTTCCCTAGATTGATTCTTTCCCAAACAAAATCACAAAAGCCAGGGAGTCAAGATAGTGCTCATTAGCAAGTACCCAGAAATGATTTAGCTACCCATGTAAATCACATCACATACACTGCCAAAGACTGTTTTCCCTAATCTCCAATCAGAAAATGTGGAGTCATTTTTTAATTTAAAATAGATCTT
This sequence comes from Callospermophilus lateralis, assembly GCF_048772815.1. Lineage (NCBI taxonomy): Eukaryota > Metazoa > Chordata > Mammalia > Rodentia > Sciuridae > Callospermophilus > Callospermophilus lateralis. Next base: position 95,836,815 of record NC_135325.1, read on the forward strand.
TGAAACTCTAGGGTAATGACTTATGCCCTTACAGAGATAGTCTGGCATTCGAAGGACCTAAATAGCTTACAGACTAACCAGAACAATGAATTTTAGGGAATTTCTTACCACATTAACCATCTTTAAAGTTGGAAAATAATCTCTAATTTGTCCATCATCCCTTATGTCTGCAATGTAATTCTGCAGAGGAATTCTGTGTGTGTATTTCTACAGAAAGCACTTGCTATTTATTATCTAGTCTTTCATGAAAAGTCCAAAAGGGTTGTCTATTTAAAACCAGTATTTTCTCTTTTATTATTATTTTTCTAAGTTACAACGAAATTATTTTAAAATTTCACATCTGGGGTCCTGCATATATGTGAAATACTCAGGGTACAAAAATGAAAAAGAGATCTAAAAGATTGCTTATTAGAGGAGTTCCTTTCATTATTAAAAATAATTTTGTACGTAGTTTTCTCTAGTTATGTAAGAAAAATATCTTTGGTTTCTGTTTCTAGTTGTGGGTGGAAAACATTCTAGGATGGTCTGATCCAAGAACTAGCCATGATAATAACTTAATTTTTAAAACATTGTTTTCTTTCATAAATTACAGGGACCTACAACTTGGAGAAAAAGTCTTGTACTATCTCTTGAAGAATAAGAACATTCTGTATGTTGAAGCATTCTTTACACAGTCTTTGTAGGAGTAAATATGTTAGATCTGAATTTTTAAAAAGGATTTGCAGCAGAACCTCCTGGAGAATTTCTGTTGGAATGCATGATTCCTAGACCCAGGTGATCCCCTTCTAAGTCTGAGAGAGGATTTGAGGAATCAGCATTTTATTTATTTATTTTTTATTTGTTCTAATTAGTTATACATGACAGTAAAATATATCTTGACATATTGTACACAAATGGAGCACAACTCCTCTTTCCTCTGGCTATACATGATGCAGAGTCACTCTAGTAATGTATTCATACATGTATATAAGGTAATAATCTCTGTCTTATTCTACCATCATTCCCATCCTCACAGACCCACCCCTTCTTTCCCTCCCCTCTACATAAACCAAAGTTCCTTCATTCTACCCTACCCCCGCCACTTCACTATGAATCAGCATCTGCTTATCAGAGAAAACATTCAGATTTTTTTGGGAGGGGGATTGGCTTATTTCATTTAGCATGATATTCTCTATTTCTTTCCATTTACCTGCAAATGCCATAATTTTATTCTCTTTTAATGCTGAGTAATATTTTATTGTGTATATGTACCAGTTTCTTTATCCATTCATCTGTTGAAGGGCACCTAGGTTGGTTCTATAGTTAAGCTATTGTGAATTGTGCTGCTATAAACATTGATGTGACTGCATCACTGTAGTATGCTGATTTTAAGTCCTTTGGGTATAGACCAAGGTGTGGGATAGTTGGATCAAATGGTGGTTCCATTCCAGTTTTTCTGAGGAATCTCCATACTGCTTTCCATAGCAGTTGCGTCAATTTGCAGTCCCACCAGCCAATGTATGAGTGTACCTTTTCCCCCACATCCTCGCCAACACTTATTATTGCTTGTATTCTTGATAATTGCCATTCTGATTGGAGTGAGATGAAATCTTAGAGTAGTTTTGATTTGCATTTCTCTAATTGCTAGAGATGTTGAACATTTTTTCATATGTTGTTGATTTTTTAAAAATATTTATTTTATTTCTTAGTTTTAGGTGGACACAGTATCTTTATTTCACATGTATGTAATTCTGAGGATCGAACCTAGTGCCTCGTGCATGGTAGTCGAGCACTCTACCACTGAGCCACAATCCCAGCCCTGTTTGTTGATTGATTATATTTTTTCTTCTGTGAAGTGTCTGTTCAGTTCCTTATCCCATTGGGTTATTTGTTTTTTTGGTGTTAAGTTTTTTGAGTTCTTTATATATTCTGTAGATTAGTGGTCTATCTGAGGTGCATGTGGTAAAGATTTTTTTCCCATTCTGTAGACTCTCTCATCATGTTATTGTTTCCTTTGCTGAGAAAAAGCTTTTTAGTTTGAATTCATCCCATTTATTGAAGGAATCAGCATTTTAAATTACTACATGAGCTGAGGATATAGCTCAGTAGTAGAGAGCTTGTCTAGCATGCTGGAGGCCCAGGGTTCCATCCCCAGGACCAAAATTAACTAACTAAAAAAACTACAGATGGTTTTGAGATAGCAGACTAAGAGTTTGGGACTCTTTACTCTTCATTTGTTTTTTAAAAATTGTCTTTCTTTTCTGCAGAATGTTGGCACAGCTCCTATTATAGCTAATGATAGAAAGCCTGAGTCTGTGTCTTCTGCTCATTATTAAAAAAACAGTTCCCGGGCTGGGGATGCGGCTCAAGCAGTGATGTGCTCGCCTGGCATGCGTGGGGCGCTGGGTTCAATCCTCAGCACCACATAAAATAAAAATAAAGATGTTGTGTGCAACAAAAACTAAAAAATAAATATTAAAAAAATCTGTCTCTCTCTCTCTTAAAAAAAAAAACAATTCCTACACTAAAACATGTAAGGAGTGCATTTTGTCTACCTGCACTATGCTAGGTGCTAATGATCATTGAGGAAGTCATGCATAGAGGTGAAGTGGGAAATAAGATACCAGCAGCATAATTTATTGAAGGCACTTGAAGCCTCATTGTGGAGTAGGGCACTTAAAAAGCCATTGTGTTCTGGAATGTTGTTCTGGCAGCAATGGAAGGACACTAATAATGAAGGTCAGGGAGGTCAATCTGGAGAAGTTCATGAAATCTGAGGCAGTGAGGTCATGAATCAGGGTGTAGGCAATGAGAGTATCACAGAAGACAAGAATCCAAGATGCTTTGCAAGCAAAATTTGGTGATAGAATATAGGGAAATGAGAAACAAAGATGATTTCAAAGTATATAAAGAGCCTAGAGAGAATGAGCTTGGAGTGATGGAAATGGGAAGATAGGAAAAGGCAGTTTGGTGGGGAAGAGAGTACATGCTGTGTTGAACACTCACTGTGAGTTAAGAATAGAACACTTAGATGGGGCAGTTAGAATCTGGGACTACCTCTGTGGTGAGAGTCAGGAATAGGAATCTATATAATAGAAATTCTAGTGGAAGGATGGGAGTGACAAACTGAGGTTGAGTGGATGAGGGAGCCAGAAGTAGAGAAGAAGAAGCAGGCAGAGGGGACCCCAGGGGAACCATGGGTTTCAGCATATCAGCTTTTTTAAAAAAAATTTTAAATATTTATTTTCTAGTTGTAGATAGACACAACACCTTTCTTTCTTTCTTTATTATGTGGTGCCAAAGATCCAACCCAGGGCCTTGCACATGCCAGACAATCGCTCCACCGCAGAGCCACAACCCCAGCCTCAGCATATCAGCTTTTTAAGAAGCATAAAACTACTTCTCTTCCTGGCTTCAGAATATCTTCATTCATACAGAAGTTGACTCCTATAACTTTCATAGCTATTGACTATACTAATGTCTATCAAAGAATAGCCTTTTTTCTTAGGGCATGAAATGAGCCTTATTATAAAATAGAGTTTAAAAAAAACTATCTTGCCTTATTGCAAATATTGCTTTTCATAGACATCTCCTTCAATGTTTAAAAATTCTACTCATTATTTTGTTCAAAATAATGCAGAAGGTTTTCTCTTATCTTGTAGGCACAGCAGCCTGGGGAAAATTCTTCAATGTGAAAACATCTATAGAGAAGGTCAACACATTGGTTGTTCCTTTGATCTGACTAAAGTGAAGGATTCCAGTTCTGAACAACACAGTGTTCAAATAATGGTCAAAGATAATGCAGGAAAAATTAGGCCATCCTTCAATATAGTGCCTTTAGCTTCCCGTGGTAAGTTTTAGAAATCCACTATGACTATGGGTATGTTATATCTTTTGAACAATCAATTCAAATAATAAAAATAATGATAATTTTGGTTTTAAGATCTTCTTGAAATAAGAGACTACATTTATGTAGACCTTTCTTTGATAGATTCTTTTTGATGAAGCAAGTTTGGAAATTCTATTAATCAAGAGCTCATGTGCCAAATGCATTATTCTTGTTTACTTAGGCGTACACTGAAACTTAGAGCAATTGGTTGTAGAACCAATATTGGAACCCACGTTGTCTGAATCTAGGATCTTTTCTCTTCACTTATGAAACTTGAGAAGATGGTGCTCATATGATCATATAGTTTCAGAATAATCTTTCTTGGTTAGAAAAAGCTTAGATTGAGGGTGATAATATTAAGATTAATATTTAAAATTTTTTTTGATGCTGGGGGTTAAACCCAGGACTTCAGCATGCTAAGCAAATGTTCTACCACTGAACTATATTCCCAATCCAAGACTGGTCTTGAAGTTGCAAAAATATTTGACACTTTGTGTGGCACAGGCACTGATTAATCAGAACAACCAGGATAGCTGTGCCTGGGTGTACCAGCTGAGTGTTTGCCTATTAGAAAGACTTGAAAACAAAATATCTCGTTGAATTCCTAACTCCTGTACCTTGGATAGACATATACACCCTTTATAAGTATTTTCTTATCTATGACATGGTATATGTAGTCCCTTTTGACCGCAAAGAATTGTCATAAGGTTCTGATGATATAAGGTATATAAAATGTGTTTTGTGACTCTCTACAGCAAAATAGCATCCACATACTGATTAATTTGTTTCTGATACCCTAGCAGGGAGCTCTAAGTTGGCTAAATGGTATATGGATGATTCATAGGTAAGGAGCCATCATTTGACAAAGGGTCCCAAGCCTGTGAGCAGAGCACTACTTCCCACTCCTTCAGGTAGTCATGAGAGTAATTATAGCAGGGGACAAGGCAACCTAGTCTGCAGGCTATGGGAGTGAGGCTGGAGTAGTTTGACAAATAGAGTAGGCTAAAGTAAAACCCTCCTTTTTCTTTCCCCTCATTTGGTGGATTATATCCTAAATGGACTTTTTAAGGCTTATTTTACTGTTGTTCTTCCTGGAATTAATGGTGACATAAAGAAAATACTTTTCAGCCAGAAGATGACATCTACAAGTTGTTTTCTGTTAATTATCCATTATCTTCTGTGACTTGGTATTAATGAATTCCTGACTTCTACAAAAGTAAATTGACCTGGTTAATGCTTTATTTTTTAAAATTTTTTGCTACCAGTGATTGAACCTAGGAGCAATTAACCATTGAGCCACATCCTCAGCCTATTTTTATATTTTATATATTACTTAGAGACAGGTCTTGTTCTTTTTCTTTAGATACTTATCTTTCATTTGAATGTCTTAACATTGAAATATCAATGAAATATGGGCCTTACATTTGTCACTAGATGATAATGCTTAGGGTCTGGCTAAGTTGCTGAGGCTGGCTTTGACTCATGATCCTCCTGTCTCAGACTCCTGAGCTGCTGGGATTACAGGCATGCTCCATGGTGCCCAGCCCTGACTAATGATTTTTTAAAAAAAAAAACAAAACAACTTTATTTTTTATTGTAATCAGATAACATTAAATTTACTATCATAATCATTTTAAGTGTTTAGTTCAGTAGTGTTAAGTATATTCACATTGTTGTGCAACAGCTTTCTAGAACTTTTTCATCCTGCAAAACTGAAACTATGTCTATTAAACATTGATTTCCTTCCCCCAAGCCCTGAGCAACCACTTTTCTTCTATTTCTGTGAATTGACTACTTTAGATACCTCATGAATGGAATTATACAGTATATATCTTTTTGTGTTTAATTTATTTCACTTAGCATAATGTCCTCAAGATTCATCCATATTTTGGTTTGTGATGGAGACTAGGCTAATATTTTAACTGTGGTCCTTAATTGCATGAGCGAGTGACAGCTAGGAAAGACCCTTGTACCTGGAACTTTGTTGCCTGTGAGGTAGAAGCCTATTTGAATCTAAGCATTTTTCTTTATTCTATATGTTGTAACCATAAATTTTCCCTAATTATAACCTGACTATTTTCAAACCAGATGTAGGTCGGAGTTTGTGATATCTACCAGGCACCCCCCCCCCAAAAAAAAATTTCCTTAATTCTATTTTACTAGGCAGTTTTAAATAGACTTCCTCCATTAATTGTGGCTAATCAGAAATTGTGAAACTACAGATTTGATCATATAAAGTCATTAAGAGCATCACCCCTATTTTGATTTTACTTTGTGAACCTTCATTATCCAGATGTGTCCATAAATATATGTATATAATCAAATCAACTTTGGGAGCTAATTTACTTTCTTTTCACTTTCAGTGAAACCTGATCCTCCACATATTAAAAATCTCTTCTTCCAAAATGGTGCCTTATATGTGCAGTGGAAGAATCCACAGAATTTTTTTAGCTCATGCTTATCTTATGAAGTAGAAGTCAATAACAGCCAAACCGAGACACATGATATTTTCTACGTAAGTTTTTTTTTAGATGGTTCTTTTTCTTTGGATACATAGTTTTCATTTGAATGTCTTAATGTTGAAATATCAATGAAATGTAGGTCTTACAATTGTTACTAGATGATGAGGAGGATGAGAATACTGAAATTTCTTGTCTGAAATAGGGCGGGCATTGTGGAAAGTTGGAGGGTTTATGGTAGTATTGGCTGACAGGTTCAAGCTATTCATTGATTTATTTTGTTTGACAGATTTATATTAAGTGTTTACCATGTGCCAGGCACTTTTATGTACTAGTGATAAGGCAACAAACCTGAAAAACAGTTTTTTTTTCTTCATGAACGTTACATTTTAGAAAATAAGTATGTAAGTGAGCAAGCTAATTTCAGACCATGAGCGCTCCGAAGAAAATGATAAAGTGGGGTGATATAGTGTAGTGACTGGTTATATCTGAGGGTATATTAAATAGGGAAATTATCCAAAATAATGACCTTAGAAATGAAACCAGAATGCTGAGCAGGAACTAGCTATATGAAGATCTAGGGTTAGAGAGGGTTCCAAATACAAATCAGAAGCAAGAATGAGCTCGATGTATGAGAAGACAAAAAGGAGACTGGTGTGCCCAAAATATAGTAGGAAAAGATGTCAGAGCAGTAGGTAGAAATTAGGTGGCCTGCATATTTGGAAGCTCTGATAAGGCCATTCCATTTTCTTGGAGTTTGTGCAAAGAAAGTAGTCAGATTTGAGTAGTCAATATTTGTTGGATTATATATAGTTGTGTTGTTCAGAATCAAATGCAGTACATACTAATTCAAGATTTCTTTGGAACCTTGACCAGAATGTAGTATAACCTCAGGGCATTAGCCCCACTATTATATTTATGTAGAGTTCACAAAATAGGTCCTTATACATTTGTGCTTGAACCACAAACAAAGTGGGGGCTGGTTTGTTTCTTTGTTTATTAAATTGTAACTTTTGGCCCAGATTTAAAATCAGGCTACCCTATGAATGTATTTCCATAAGGTGGCACTCAAGACCACAGGGACTAACTATTACCACTCATTTGTTTGCTACCTGCCTAGGCCCTTTGTGCATTTGGGTTTTAGAAATTAGATGCAAAATGTTTCATACTGGTTTTTAAAGGAGCCCAGTATCTTTCACATGGGTAAATTCCTTGGTGCAATTGTTTTAGCTCATCATGGATCTTTCAAAATGCTTGCTAAAATAAGCCAGTGTTGACAGGCTGTAACTCCACAGGGAGTGACCAGGTCTGCAGCAGAATAGAATTCTGGGCATTTGCAAATGAAATCTGCTTGCTGAAATATAATCATTATTACTACCAGAACCCACGGTGATCTCATGAAATACCACAAAAGGCAAAAGCAGAGGGCTTGCACGTGGTGAGGAGTGTGATACACAGATTTACAGCAAAGCCATTTATCAGAAGGCTGAAATATTCTTGATTACTCCAACCTTTTACTGTGTGAAATCCTGAGACACATGCTACTTGTATTAACTCATTTTGTCCCCAATTATGTCCTGATATTTAAAACCTGATCACATGTATTCCTTTTCACTGAAAATATCAACTTTGTAGGAAGAAGTCAGATGGTGTCTGCTTTGTGCTGTTCTCGCTTCTAATAGTAGCTAACATGTACTGAACCGATCACTGTGTACTAGGTATATTAGTAAGTACTGTATCTGAATCATCTAGTTTAGACCTCACAATAACTCTAAGGATCTAGGTCCCATTATTTAGTCTTTATTTTATAAATGAGAAAACTTAATTATTCCTAAGATCATTTTTCTAGTAAGTGGTAGAATCAAGATTTAAGCAAAGATATAACTCCCAAGGTTGTATTCTTAACCACTGGAAACCATGTCAGTACTTCTTGTAATAGTAATAGATATCACTTATTAGGTATTAATAATGTGCCACAAAGATACTCTCCTGTGTTCTTTTTTTTTCCTTTTGGCAGTACTGGGGATTGAATTCAGGGCCTCATGCATGCTAGGCAAGTGCTCTACCACCGAGCCACATCCCCAACCTTCTATGTGCTTTTTCTATGGTAGTTTATAACAATCCATTAAATAGGTACTGTTTAATCTATGTAGTTTTGAGAAAGTAAGGCTCAGAGAGGCTTGGTAACTTGCTGCAGTCCACACAGCTAATAAGTCAGTAATTACTCAAAGGTTGGTTGGTCTCCATGTATTAAACTTTGACCAAGAATACTTAGTATACCACCATGTGCATAATCATTATTTAATGAAATCTTACTGAGTTAAATTACTTTTTTTCCACTAACTTCCAAACTAAAAAAAAAACACATATACTATGGACGCTATCTACCTAAGTTAGAACTATAGTCTCTTTAGAATTAGTTCTGTTTATATACTTGAGCTTGATAGTCTCTGTCCTAGCAGGTGTTCACCAGCTGCTTCCTCTCTAGAATGTCATCAGTTCTTTGTGTGCTCACTGATTTTGAGCTTCGCAGTTAGATTTTTTTTATAAGACCTAAGGGATTATTATTATTATTATTATTATTATTATTATTATTTGCCTGGTGTTACATTAAGAGGGGAAGTAAGCTGGAACATGAACTGGTACCATCACAAGAATATTCTGTAGTTAGAGGTAGCTCATGACACAATCATGAAATAAGGAACAACCTTTTTTTAAACCACCCCCTCCCTGCATCCCTGCAAACCATCTACTTGGTACTCTGTGCCCTCGATTTTCTCCTCTGAGAGGTATCTAATTAGCTGATAAACAATGCAAGGGAGTTTACATTTGGACAAGAGCTAAAGACTCTAATGCCCAGAATGATTTGCTGACTAGAATTTACATATTTGTGAGATGGTTAGGGGCAGAGGGACATCAGTCTACAACCTGATTCCTCAAGTGGCCACTTGTGATTCCCCAGCAGGCCTGTGGTTTTAAATGGCCAGTAATGGGACACGGTAACCCCTGAGCTTTTCCTTTACTCACTTGTATGAAATTTTGAAAAGATTGTCCTTCATCATTCCATTGGACTTTCAGCTCTTCATACATGTTGACATGAACCACTTAGTGAATGACACTGAATGGCTCAAATTAATGACTATGTGTTCTGGTCTTTGTTCCATGTTTAAAAATCTCTTTGAGGGCTGTGGCTGTAGCTCAGTGTTTTGTAAAGTGCCAGCCTCACAAGGGTGAGGCACTGAGTTCAATCCTCAGCACCACATAAAAATAAAAATATTTTGTCCATCTACAACTAAAAAAAATTTAGGAAAATATCTCATGTCTTAAAAAAAATAAAAAAATAAAAATCTGTTTGATAGAAGTTGGTTAACCTAAGCAACAGAATTTTATGCATTGGGGCTAGGGATGTGGCTCAAGCAGTAGCGCGCTCGCCTGGCATGTGGGCCGCCCGGGTTTGAGCCTCAGCACCACATACAAACAAAGATGTTGTGTCCACCAAAAACTAAAAAGAAAAAAAAATATATTGAAAAAAAAGCATTTCATGCATTGAGTTTTCAGTCCACTTTTAAAAAACTTACATTGAATGAACTATTTTCTTTATATCAGCTAGTAAGTGACTTACTTATGTGGAAGAGAATTGTACATCAAACTTTCTTTTCTTCTACCTAGTTTTTTTTTTTTTTTTGTATCTTATATTCTCAATAAGGGAAACTAATGTCTCTCAAAGTTTTTTATTTGGCTGAGGGTATAGCTCAGTGGTAGAACACTTGCCTAGCATGTGCAAGGCCCTGAGTTCCATCCCCAGCACCCAACAAACACACAAAAAAACCAACTTTTTAATTGATGTATAATACACTATAGAAAAATTACACAAACTATTAACATACAGCTCAATGATTTTTCATAAATGATTTTCACAAAATGATTTTTCACCCATGTAATCAGCCCCACAAAACCTCCTCATGACCCCTCTCATTGCTACTCTCCCAAAGAGCAACTACTATCCTGACTGCTAATTCCATAGATTTGATTTGTTGCTACTTTAAATACTTTCTATAAATGGAATCATACCGAATGTACTTTTTTGTGTGTCTGCCTTCTTTCACTCAGCATTCATTATGTTTATGAGCTTCTCCAGCATTGTTTCCCATAATTGTGGATGAGTCATTCCCATTCTGCGCATTCCATTTTATGAATATACCACTTTTATTTATCTGTTCTCTCATTGATTTGGATAGTTTCCCATGAGCATTTGCCTACTTGTCTCTTGGTGCACATGTGCATACATTTCTGTTGTGTATAGGCATATATGGGTCCTAAGGTTACATCTGATTGTCTGTAGTAGATAATAATAGTTTTCCCAAATCATTGTGCCAATTTACTTTATTAAGCAGAAATTGAGAATCCTAGATGCTTAGGCAACTTCTACTTGGTATAATGTAGTAGGTGCGTGTTATGTTAACTGTGGATTCAGTTTGCATTTCTCTGATCACCAATTCAGTTGAGCAGTTTTTCATGTTTATTGGTAGTTTACATATCCTCTTGCGCAGTGCTTGTTCAAGTCTTTTGCCAGCTTTTCTATTGAGTTGCATTTTTTTCTTACTAATTTATTGAGAAAAAACTTTATGTAAGTCCTTTGGAAACTTCAAGTATGTTTTCCCCCTCTATGCATTGCCTGTTTATTTCCCAAATAGGGTATCATTTGATAAATGAAAGTTTTTAATTTTAATATAGGTCACTTTATAAAAACTTACTACTTATGATTAATGTGGGGGTTTTTGGTGATGTTAAGAAATCTTTCACTGTTTCAAGGTTATGAAAATAGTCTGTTGCTCATCTAAAAGCTTATTATATTTATGTGTTCACTTATTTTAGTTTGCATATTAGATCCGCAATTTATTTGTTGTTTAGCTTTTTGCAGGGTATATGGGCATTAAACCAAGGGTACTTTATCAATGAGCTACATCCCCAGCCTTTTTTTTTTCATTTTTTATTGGTGTTTTATAGTTGTACGTATTGATTTTATTTTAAGAAAGGGTCTTGCTAAGTTGCTCCTCTCTAAGTTACTGAGGCTGGCCTTGAACTGGTGATCTCAGTCTTCTGAGACATTGGGATTACAGGCACATGCCACTGTGCCTAGAAAATATTTGTAATATTTTCTGAAAAATATTTGCAATTAATCTTGCAAATAGTGTGAGGTAGGGATTAAGATTCTTTGTTTCCTACATAGATATGTAATTGGCCCAACACTACATTTTAAAAGGCCAAACTTTTTTCAGTATATCTGATCCTCTTTTAATGGAAGATAAGAGAAGCTTGTAAGAAATGACTAAAAGATATAAAATGTGTTATTAAACATTGGAAATTCACTTTTTTATTTTTCAAGGTTGAAGAGGACAAATGTCAGAATTTAGAATTTCAGAGAAACATGGAGGTCAGTAGATTCAACTTGAGTTATTTGGGCTTAGACTCCCATATTATCGGGGGTGGGGCAAGCTTAGCACAGCAGAACTTTGAACTGATTTGGGAAAAACAAACTACTTTGTTCTGTGGGTTATTGCCAGTTTTCTTTTTCAGGACACAAATCAGATAATTTGAGTTGCAATCCAAGTCTTAATCATATACAGAATTTGGCAGATAATTATATTATGATTCAATAGCAGAGGCAGAATAAACTGGTAAATTTATTAAAAAATAAATTCTTTGTGTATTTTTATTTTATATCTAAGGATACAATTTGTTTCATGGTTCCTGGTGTTCTTCCTGATACTTTTTACACAGTCAGAATAAGAGTCAAAACAAATAAGTTATGCTATGAAGATGATAAACTTTGGAGTAATTGGAGTCAAGCAATGAGTATAGGTAAGAGAACAGAATTTAATTATAATTTAAACATTGATGTGTGGGAACTAAGGTGAAGCAGGAAGAATATTGGGGAAAGGAAATATCATGCTTTAATTTTTGGGGGGTATTAGGGATTGAATTCAGAGGTGTTTAATTACTGAGCCCCATCCCCAGCCCTTTTCATTTTTATTTTGTGACAGGGTCTTGCTAAGTTTCTGAGGCTAGATTTGAACTCACAATCCTCCTGCCTCAGCCTCCCAAGCCACTGGGATTACAGGCATGTGCCACCACACCCGGTTGTCATGTTTTCTTGATGTACGCCAAAGTGTACTTAAAAATGAAATTTATCTTCTCTGTAATTACTGTCAAATCACCCAGGGTTAATTGACAATAAAAACCTCTTTGTAAAACCACAACCCAAATGGTGTTATCCTTATCTCTGTCCCATTTCCAGTTTTTATTAATAATCTGAACAAAGGCATAGAAGGCAGAGACGATCAAATCTTCAGGATTTACCATGTTAGAGGACTGTCCTATATACTGGTTGACAGAATTAGGAGAGGTGACATGACCTAATGGAATTTAATAGATATAAACTTATATCTAAACTTGAAAAAATCATTTATTAGCGGAGATTCTGAGTAAGCCAGGCTCAAATATACGATTGGAAAGACCTAGGCTTTATGTCTGTATGTTGTAGAGTGTTATACAGGGTTTTATTTGACAGTAAGCTCAAAGTAACTCAACAATGGAACCTTAAATAGTCCTAACACGCATGTGTGGTCTTGGGCAGCAGTACTAGTGAAGTCCCCAGAACACGGGAATGCTGCAGGGTGGGACATGGTGGTCCACTACTTCAGGAGTGTGCAGTATCCTATTTGAAGCCTACATTGTAGGAGATCCTTTGTTAGACTGGACACTCTGGGTAATCAGGATGTTGAAGGACTTTGAAACTCAATGAAAAACAACTGATAAAGTAGCCTTGAGAAATCATAATTGCTGAATTCTAATATTTGAGGTATCATCATCAGAAGAAATAGGCTTTCCTTTTTGCAGCTCCATGGGGCAATATAGAACCAATTTAAGAACTTTGAAACAGCTAAGAGTCAGAGAGATGGGTTGCTGTGGAAGAAGTCAGTTCCCTATTTATTGAGATACTTGAACAAGCTGTGTGCCAGGCATGATACGACCCCCAAAGGTTAGTGGCTCAAAACAACATACATTTACCATCTTATAGTTTCTGTGGTTCAGAAATCTAGGCATGGGTTAGCTAGAAGCCTCATGAAGTGGCAGTCAGACTGTAATAAGGACTACAGTCTTACTCATGTGATTGTTGGAAAGTCTTAGTAACTAGCTGGTTGCTGAATGGAAACTGTGGCATGATGAATCATTTACACACCCCCCCCCCCGCAAAAAAAAGATGTTTAATTCTCAGCCCCTGTACCTATGAACATGACCTTATTTGGAAATTGGGTTTTGGCAGATGTAATCAACTTAAGATGAGATCATACTGGATCAGAGTGGGCCCTAAATCTAATGACTAGTTATAAGAAGAGGACAGGGCCTGGGGCTGGGGCTCAGTGATAGAGTGCTTGTCTAGCATGTGTGAGGCACTGGGTTTGATCCTTAGCACCATATAAAAATAAACAAATAAAATAAAGGCATTTTGAACATCTACAACTACAAATTTTTTTTTAAAAGAAGAAAGGGCATTTAGAGATACAGATAGACATACAGGGACAAAGGTCATTAAAGAAGGAGGTGGCAAGTGGAGTGATGGAATATCAAGGAATTCCAGGAGCCACGTCAAAGAGTCAAGGAGTGATTCTTCTTAGGGCCTTCAGAGGGAGAATGCCTTTGCCAATACCTTGATTTTGAACTTCTAGCCTCCAAAACTATGAGAGAATGAATTTCTGTTGTTTTAAGCCCCCTAGTTTGTAGTAATTTTTTGCAACAACTTTAATAAATTGATTCAGAAGCTTCCCTTAGTTCCTTTCTACTTGGACCACCCCTCAGGATTACCTCTTGACATGGAAGCTGGCTTCCGCAAATGAGTAAGCCAAGTAAGAATGGATATATGAGAGAACACCCAGTGTAGAAACCATGGTCTTTTATTATCTAATATTGGAAGTGACATCCTATTACCACTGCTCTTCTGTTTAGAAGCAAGTCAAGTAGTGCAGCTCATGCTCAAGGGCAGGGGATTACAGAAGAATGTAATTAGCAACAAGCAGGAATTATGTGGAGCCCAGTCCTCTAAAGGCTGCCTAAGGTGATTCTGCTAGGCCCTAATGATGCTTTCTAGATGTCTATGCCCTTGTGGGAAAAAAATGAACATATAAATAGGCAAATGGAATTCCATGTGTTAGTTGTAGCAAGGCAGGCTTTGGAATTGTAGTGTTAGATTTGAGACCTGATGCCATCATTTACTAAACCCTTCTGATGAGTTACTAAGCTTCTCTGAACCTTGTTCTTCTTGACTATATAAATTAGAGATAATACTATATAGTGAAGATAGGAGATTAAGCATGTCAAAGCACCTTATGTGGTACCAGATGTATAGTAGGTTGCTCATTTAAGAAGAGTAGTAGTAGTCGTTAGGACTGTTTTAAGTTTTCTAGTACTGCAAGTAAGCAGTAAGAAAAGATATCACCGTTAATGAAATGATACATTTAATAGATATGACATCTTTGTTAATAGTGTCTGGAATTAGTTAAGATATCCTGATTGCAGATAATCTTTAGGGTGTTTACTTCTCCAGGAAATTTCCGGCACCAGAACCAGACATTTTTGTAAATTTTTTGGTTTTGGTGCCAGAGAGTGACCTCAGGGGTGCTTAACCACTGAGACACATCCCCAGTCCTTTTTATATTTTATTTAGAGATAGGGTCTGATTAAGTTCCTTAGGGCCTCAGCTAAGTTGCTGAGGCTGGCTTTGAACCTGAAATCCTCCTGCCTCAGCCTCCTGAGCCGCTGGGATTACAGGCATGCACCACTGTGCCTGCCTTTTGTAACTATTAAGGTAACAGAAGACAAGATAAGTCAACAGTTTGGGACAATAGGTTGGGGTAGGGGACAGAAATATCTGTGATCTCACAAACTAACAGAATTGTTGTCTTATCTCTTACTAAAAGGATTTTCATTCTCACATCTTTGTTTGCTTTCTTATCTCTAGGTAAGCAGCCCAATTCCACATTCTATATAACAATGTTACTCCTCATTCCAGTAATCGTTGCAGGTGCCATCATAATACTTCTGCTTTACCTGAAAAGGTGAGATACCTGCCCAGGCAGGTTTTTTGTTGTTGTTGTTTATTTATTTATTTTTATGTGGTGCTGAGGATTGAACCCATTGCCACAACCCTAGACCCACCAGGCAGGTTTTAGTTTCTGCTATTCCGGTTGCTATGGTTACTACTATTTGTGCTGGTGTTTTATATTTGTCCACATATTAGAAGAATTTGGCCTATAATCATTTTTTGGTGATATGACATTGCAAATAAATAAGATTGTGCCCGTTTTCTGATAAGGAAAGCATTGGCTTAGTTTCTTTGGGCCTGTTCAAGCACTGATCCTTTTGCATGTGTTTAGCATCATTGAATGGGTCTTCTAATAATTTATTCTTTCAAATGCCTAATGTATCAATAGTTAGTTGTTAGCTTTTGGAATGGAATTTTAAAGAAGAGGCTAGGGATATAGCTCAGTGTTAGAGCAAGTGTTTAGCAAGTGTGAGACCTTAGATTCATTCCCAGCGCCAAAAACGAAAAACAAAACAAAACAAAACAAAACAAAAAAACGAAGTGAAGACCATTGCTACAGAAATGACTTGAATAGTTTTAATATGAAGCAGGCTGTTGCTAATGCTATAGGAATTAGAACTTCACCAGGTTGTCACTCATATCTGCCATTCACTTCTTCAGAATATTTCATTTTCTTGGGCTGGGGATATAGATTAGTGTTAGAGCACTTGTATAGTGTCCATGAGACCATGGTTCAATTGCCAGTGCTGAAAAAAATACCCAAGAATGTTTTATTTTCTCTATCTCACTATATGGACTGTTATTTGCTCTTGCAATAAATACTTAAGATTGGAATACCGCTGTTAAACTGGGTCCAGAACCAGTTTTTTTTTTTCTTTGCAATACCAGGAATTGAAGCTAGGGGTGCTCTACCACTGAGTTACATCCCCACCTCAGCCTTTTTTTGGGGGGAGGAGATCAAGGATTGAACTCAGGGACACTCCACCACTGAGCCACATCCCCAGCCCTATTTATTTAGAGATAGGGTCTCACTGAGTCACTCAGCACCTTGCTTTTGCTGAAGCTGGCTTTGAACTCATGATCCTCCTGACTCAGCCTCCCAAGCAGCTGGGATTACAGGCATGTGCCACCATGCCTGGCCTACCCCAGCCCTTTTTATTGTTTATTTTGAGACATGGTTTTGCTAAATTGCAGAGGCTGGCCTTGAACTTGCAATCCTCTGCCTTAGCTTTCTAGTTGCTAGGATTATATCCATGTACCACTGTACCCAGCTCAGAACCAATATTTCAATGTTCTTTCAATATGCATATTATTATTATTGAATGCTTACTTATTTGCCAGGCACTATACTAAATGTTGGGATTATAGCAGGGAACAGCACAAAGTCTGTCTTTACGTTCTAGTTGGGGACACACACACACTGTTAGCAGGATTTTGTTTTCAAAATTATAAAAATCAAGCTCCCATATGATCTATTCAAAGTACAGTACCATATTATTTAAATGATAGAATATAAGTAAATTGCTTATTCTATCAGTCCATGTGCTTCACCCAAACTTGATGTCTCTTAGGACATTGATTTCCCATAACCTTTTTTAAAAAATATTTTTTTTAGTTGTAGGTGGACATACCTTTATTTTTAATTCATATGTGGTGCTGAGGATCAAACCCAGTGCCTCACACACACTAGGTGGGTGCTCTGCTGCTGAGCCACAACCCCAGTCCCTCCCATAACCTTTTTAAGGGATTTTTCACAATTGTTTCTTCAAAAAATGAATTGTGTACTATGACTTTTACCCACACTTTCTTTTAATATGTCTGTATTTAAGTGGAATGCTCCTATACAATGGAAGATTTGATCCAAAATGTTTCTGTTTTCTTAAAGGCTAAAGATCATTATATTCCCTCCAATTCCTGATCCTGGAAAGATTTTTAAAGAAATGTTTGGAGACCAGAATGATGATACCCTGGTAAGCACTGACTCCATGGGGGTTTGAAAAATTTTTTGAGGCTAGCTGTGAGATTTTTTAATAATTGTGGTAAAACAGGCATAACATAAAAGTTACCATTTCAATAATTTTAACCATACAGTTCAGAGTCATTAAGTACATTTACAAGGTTATACAACAATCACCACTGTTTATACCCCAAACTTGTTCATCTCCCAAACAGAAACTGTGTTCATTAAATAATAACTTTCCATTTCCCCATCTCCCTGCCTCTGGTAACCACTAGTCTACTTTCTGTCTCTGGGAATTTTCCTTTTCTAGGTACCTCATATATGTGCAATCATACAATATTGGCCTTTTTGTGGCTTACTCACCTCACTTAGCATCATATTTTCAAAGTTTTCATGTGTCAGAATTTCATTTTGAAATTGGTCATTTTAAATTACAGTTTATCTAAAAGATTAAAGAATAACAGATGGCATATATTGGGTCTAAAGTCAAGCATACCAACTAAAAAGGCCTCAGACTACTTTGCCCATCTCTGATCACTGGGCTTCATATTCTTTCTGAGATAGGGGATATATTTTATTGACACATGTACAAGGAGGAGGCTCCATTATGAAGCTGGCGTAATAGGCTGCCTGAATCTTGGGTAATTTTTAAAATTTGGTGCAGGGAAATATAAAGATGGAGTAATCAATGGAAATGCACTTTGTTCATGCAATTGCATGAAAAACTGAACTGCAAACACAGGGAAATAGAAGAGGCCCACCCCAACTGCTATTATTGATTTCTAGGAGACTCTCATGATAGAATTTGTGGCTAGAAACCTAAGACATCATGGGGACAAAAGATGTTGAGATTCTTTGATAAATACATTCACTCTAATGAAATAATAGAGACACTAAATGAAATAAATATCATCACTGTATATATCTTAAATTAGTAATAAGAGGCATAGGGCAATTAATTTGTAGAAGTAGCATATCATACTAGATAATAGCCTGGGCTCTGGAGTCAAATTGTCTGGATTCAAAACTCTGCTATGTCATTTACTGTCTTTTTGACCTTAGATAACTTCCTTAGCCTCTCTGTGACTTGGATTCCCATTTGTCAAGTTGGAAGTAACAACAGCACCTGCCTTACAGTGCTGTTATGTGGATTCAATTAACTTAATACAAATAGTTAATTCTATAGCAACTGGTTAGCATGTCTGGAACATTGTAAGTGCTTAATAAGTGTTAGTGATAAGTTTTACTATTGCTAATAATTTTCAATTATCTTTAATACCCAAATAATTCACAAGGGAAATCTGAATAACATTTGACTAGGGAAGGAAGACAAGCCATTACAGGCAAGCCATCAGATGAGGATCTCTCTGGATCACTTTTTCACCAAGTCAACTTCACAAATGGTGGGTGACTGCCAGACCTTGGAGGATAGGGTGCCAATAAGCAATCAGGTCCAAAAATCTGATACCTGATTAAGAGATTGATTGTAAACCATAAGTGGGGTTGACTATGGCAACCACTGGTTCTTTAACTTTAGTTGAGTTAAAGTCAACTGGAATACTTGTAAGAAATATAGATTCCTGGGTCCTGCCACCAGAAATTCTGAATTGGCAGGTTAAGGGTGAGTCTCAGGAATATGCATATTAAACAGGAGCTTACAGATGATTCTGCTGCTGGTAAGATGGTCTGTAAACCACACTTCAAAAATCACAGTTATAGGGCTAGAATTGTAACTCAGAGGTAGAGTGCTTGCCTAGCATGTGTGAGGCACTGAGTTCGATTCTCAGTACCATATATAAATAAATAAAATAGGGCTGGGGATATAGTTCAGTTGGTAGAGTGCTTATCTTGCATGTACAAGGCCCTGAGTTCAATCCCCAGCACCACAAAAAATAAATAAATAAGATATAAATAAATAAAGTAAAGGTCCATTGACTCCTAAAAATTTTTTTTAAAAAAAATCAGTTATAGATATTTTCCTTAGAATTACCACTCTTTTTTCATTTCAATAGCTACTGTGATAGATACTAGAAGTTGGAAATTGTGCAAGTACTGTAACAACTCTAAGCAGTTATTGAAAGTCTGCTATGTGCCAGAGAGTATAATATATGCTTTGCTTATATTATCTTATTGAATCCTCAACCAACCTATAGAGTATGTGTTTTTAGTATCATTTTACAGATAAGGAAGTAGAACATCCATGAGGTTAAATAACTTAGTTGTGATTACACAACTAGTTGGCGGTAAGGTAAGATTTGACCCAGACAGAACTGTCTGATTCTACAGTTCTCTTGATTTTTCTACTAATGTGCTATTACCTCTTGTCAGGTATAACAAGGCCCTCAAGGACCTTATGGTCTCCTAATATAATATATCTAAGACATTCCAACCAAAGCATTGATGAGACATATATTTTCAGCTTAATATCTAGTTTTTAATAAGTAGTGGGAAAGTGGCAGTTTTCATGCGTTACTGGTGGTTCTATAAAAGAAGGTATTGAGGTTGAATATCCCTTATCACCAATGCTTGGGACCAGAAGTATTTCCAGATTTCAGATTTTGGAATATTTTCTTAGACTTCATTGGTCAAGCACCCCCAATCCAAAAATCTGAAATACAAAATGCTCCAAAATTTAAAACTTATTAAGTTTCATGTTAGCACTCAAAAATTTTCAGATTTCAGAGCATTTTAATGATTTTTTGAGAGAGAGAGAGAGAGAGAGAGAGAGAATTTTAATATTTATTTATTTTTTTTTTTAGTTTTCGGCAGACACAACATCCTTGTTTGTATGTGGTGCTGAGGATCGAACCCGGGCCGCACGCATGCCAGGCGAGCATGCTACCGCTTGAGCCACATCCCCAGCCCTTCAGAGCATTTTAGATTTTGAATTTTTGAATTAGACATGCTCACCCTATATATATCCATATATATCTTTTCTGGAGGACAACTTGGCAAACTGTAACAAAAATCTTTGGTCCTATAATTATACTTTTAGGAATTGATTTTTTTTGTGGTGCTGGGGATTGAACCTGGGTCCTCATGCATGCCATGCAAATGCTCTACCAACTGAACAACATCCCCATCCCTAGGAATAGATTTTTTTTAATATTTATTTATTTTTTTTTAGTTATCGGCAGACACAACATCTTTGTTGGTATGTGGTGCTGAGGATCGAACCCGGGCCGCACGCATGCCAGGCGAGCGCGCTACCGCTTGAGCCACATTCCCAGCCCAGGAATAGATTTTAAGGGAAAAAAAATCAATCAATGGTATAAGAATGATCAATGTATCATTTGATTTCTTTTTTTCCTCCTCTTTTTTTTCTGCATTGGGGATTGAACCCAAGGCCTCACACATGCTGCACAAGTGCTTTACCACTGAGCCCTTTTTACCCCAGCCTTTTTTAGTTTATTTTGAGCAGGGTCTTACTAATTGCTGAGGCTAGCCTCAAATTTATGATCCTTCTGCCAGAAGCCAAAGTTGGGATTATAAGTATGTGCCTCCAAGCCTGGGGCATCATTTTTCATCTAACATGAAAAATTAGAAACCAATGAGAAATAAAAAATCTAGAATTAGTTTTAAAATTTAGTTTTTCTATGCATTTAATGTCTTAAAAATACAAGAGTAAGAAAGATTAGAAACCTGAGTATATTACAATCCTAATTTTTATTAGACAAGTATTAATATATATGTAGAACAAACAATGAGTGGAAGGAAATGGGTCAGAATGAATGATCATCTCCAGGCAGAGGGATTGTGGGTAACTAATAATATTCTGTCTACCTTTATGAAATTTCCAAATTGCCTATAATGAGCATGCATTAGTTTTATAATAAAAGAACCCCTGTATAAGTCATTAATAAAGAGAAAGAATATTGTAGTCATCCAGTCTGAGAGATAATAGGGACTTGAACTTAGATGGTAACAGAGGAGATTGATGTAAGAAACATTATTAAAGCAAACTCATTGTGACTTGGTGACTCTGTGTGGATGATAAAAGGTGTGGAGAGTAAAAAATAATTTCAAGTTTTCAAGTCTGGGCAATAGAGTGAACGATAGTAACATTGACAGCAAAATCAGATCAATTATCTTTCTCAGAGATGGGAAAATTGCTTTTTTTCAATTTTCTGTCTAGAGGATAATGTGTTGTTTTTGTCCCGATGAGTCAGATAATTCTGTAATTTAGTGAGGCAGATATACCAACAAGATGGACCACTAAAAGCATGAGATGTTTTTGTTCATGGTGGTTGCAGACCATTAAACAAAATCAGTTCTTTAAAACTAAAAGTGTAATAAAAATGACAGACATGGGAAAGGGTAAAGGAACAGATTTTTCTGTCTGCTTTTAACCAAATGAATAATCTGCTTTCTTCACATGGAAGCAATTCTCTCAAACTGATCTGCACATACAGCACAAGGACTAACCTTTTATTTCTATAATCAAGTTACAGAATGAACAAGACCCTAGAGATCATCAATGAAATAGATGTTTACATGTTTTGTTATTTCCCTTTAATTGCAGTTTTCAAAACTCTAGATTCTCATTCAACTTCCTCACTTTAGGACTTCTGGGGCCATAGAGAAGTTTCTCAAGAACTATCATATAGAGATGCAATTGTACAACTTGGATTATTACCAGGTAGCCTAAAGTTACCAACTCCTAATCCAAAGAAATAATCCATATCCTTTTAAAACATTCTTTAATTTTATACCACACCATCAATAATGCTTCTTTTTTTGGGGGGGGTACCAGGGATTTAACCCAGGGGTGCTTAACCACTGAGCCATATCCCCAGCTCTTTTTATTTTTCAGTCAGAGTCTCACTAAGTTGCTTAGAGCTTCACTTAGTTGTTGAGGCTGGCTTTGAACTTCTGATCCTCCTGCTTCAGCCTCCAGAGGTGCTGGGATTACAGGCATGTGTCACTGAACATGGCTCAATAATACTTATTTAAAGAAATTTATTTGGATGTGGCTACAAATTAAATCATCACTATAGTTTTTCTTAAGATTTCTAGTGTTTTGATGATGTTTTTGTTCATCACTGTAGTAACGTTTTGGCCAACAGCATTTCTTCCTCTTGCTTTGCTATTTGCCTTTTCCTTATGACTAATTGGGTTGCTAGCCATATTTGGGGTGGGAGAGGGGGACTGCAGAGGGAATTGCTTCTCCTCTGTATCTTCATTTCTTTCTTCTATAAAAAATGTCTGTTCTTCCCCTACTTCTTGGAAACCAATTAAAATTTCAATACTGTGCCAATTTTACATTCCTGATCCGAAAGCAGCTTTTTAACTCCCAAATATTTTTTTCCTCTAGTGGTTATCCTTAAAAACTAAGAATGCTTCCTTCCATAGCCAAAATAGTATTGTCACAGTTTTAAAATTATTAATTCCTTCATGTCATCTAATACTCAGTTCATATTCAAATTTTTCCAACTCTCCCAATTGTCTGGGGGCAAATATCTTCCAGTTGTCCCACTACTAACAGAGTGATAACAGCATGCTCCTTCCTGCTATCTGAATTTCTTACCCTCCCTTGCCACCTGGAGTATTAGGGGTGGTGGTATGCTAGCATCCTGTCAACCCTTCAGCGAATGCTTTTAAGCCAGTGACTGTCTTGCTTGAATCAGTAATTTCTGTAGGTGCCATAAAATGATGAGTTTCTCATTCTATCATTTCAGCTACATTTATAAGCTGCCACTTTCCTATGAAGCACTGCTTTCAATCATCAGCTGACTGATTGATAGGTCAGAAATTCAGTCTCTGCTAAAAAGCCAGGATGCAAGTTTAATTCTTTCCCTTATTTACAAAATTTTAAAGTGAGGAGTTGAATTAATAACCACTTCAAGTGGTACCAAATGAGACCCATCTACCATATTCAACTCATCCTCTTTCAAGCAGTAGTACTCTTAACATGTGGGGATGTACAATTTTTATTGTTCAACTTTCTATTTTGACTGTTGATCTGAAGAGGACTGGGGCATGAAATAGGTTGATTCCTATATAGAATACCAGTGATTTTGTGTGGTACTTGGGTATAAAAACCCACTTGACTTCTATAGACAATTCACTGTGAAAAATATCTTAACCAAATCTTGAAAATAATGTTAAATTCAAACATGATATCCCATTATACTACTGAATTTATTTCTTTTTAATATATAAACACATGCGCTATTTTTCTAGGCTTTGATGACTAGCAACTAAACACCAGTTATATTATTCTCATAAACATTGATTTTTTCACATATGATATTTTACCTATTTGGTCATTATTTTATTGTTTAAGACCTTATTATTATTTTTTTTAATTACTGAGTGTGTTCTTGTATGCCTATAATCCTAAAAACTTAGGAGGTTGAGGCAGGAGGGTCACAAGTTTGGGGCCAGCCTCAGCAACTTAGCAAGGCCCTAGGTAACAGTGTGACCCTGTCTCAAAATAAAATATAAAAAGGGCTGTGGATTTGGCTCAGTGGTTAATCACCTCTGAGTTCAATCCTTATTACCAGATGAATAAATAAATAAACGGCAGCATAAGGATTGAATTATAGACTGGTAATTTTGTAGATGGCTTTATTTTTTTTCTACAAGTGACTTCAAAATTAGACTGGCATAGAATTTATAAAATTGAATGCTAGGTTATATTTTTATATTTATTTGTATTCCCTCATATAACATATTCCATGTAGTGCCCAGGCAAAGACCACAGTACTGATAAAGGGTAAAAATGAGAGTAATCTAAGTTCTAGGAGTGAAGAAAGGCAGTTGAAAAGATTAATGTATTCTTAGAGGCCAGTCTGCTTTAGTGTTCACCTTATTGAAACATATCACTTTTTTTCTTGTCCAGCACAGTCAAGCATTGGGTCTAACTACCAGAAACCAATGAAACTGTCATTTTCAGGGAATATTTGTAATTAAAATACTTTCTTTTAAAAGAATTACTTACTTATTGTAGAAAATGAGAACTGCAGATAATCAAAAGAAAAATAAACGCTGGACTCGGTGGCTCATGTCTGTAATCCCAGCAGCTCGGGAGGCTGAGACAGGAAGTTCCTGAGTTCAAAGCCAGCCTCAGCAAAAGCCAGGTGCTAAGCAACTAAGTGAGCCCCTGTCTTTAAAAAAAAAATACAAAATAGGGCTGGGGATGTGGCTCAGTGGTCGAGTGCCCCTGAGTTCAATCCCCAGTACCCCGCCCCGCAGAAAAAAAAGAGAAAAATAAAATCACTCTTAATCCTATCACCTAGACATGACTAACTTGACTGACTGCACAAAAAGATAGAAATACACCTAATGATGAATGGAATAATAACAACAACAGCAATAGTTTATACTCACTGAACCTTTACTACCTGTCATATACTTTTCTAAACATGTCCCCCATTAATCCGTCCCCATCCTGAGGTAGATATGTATTATCTTCATTATACAGATGAAGAAAATGACATACCAGAATAATGTGAACTGCTCAAGGTTACACTGCTGTTATCCAACAGAACTGGGATCCAAACTTATATAAGTGGCCTCATATAGAGCCCTCGTTTAGTGTTACTTCTGTGTATGAATATATATTTGATGCTCACTACAGGTTTTTGTATTAATATCTCTCCTGTCATTTTGGATATTTGAAGCTCTTAACATTTTCTTAGGAAGGTTTCATTGGACTGGCTTGTCCTGAATTATTTAAATGTTGATAGCGTTCACTGCACTTATAATTGCAAGTCATTTTGGCAATATATTGTCACATGTCCTGCCTTTGGTATCTTAAATGTATCATCCATTTTCTTCTGACCTAAAATATTGTCAAAGACAACTGACAATATTGTTTTCCTTTCCACATGAAAACACTTGGCCTTTTTGCCTAGTTGTCAAAATGTTTTTCCTTCAAAATCCAATAATTTTGCCAGAAGATACCTTAGTGTTGTTGATTATTCTGGGTTAACTCTCTGAAGTACAGGTTGAGGAACTCTAATCTGAAAACAAAATCCAGAATGCTCCAACATCTGAAGTGTTTGGAGCACTAACATGCTGCCACCTAGCACAAAATTCTGCATCATGAAACTTTGTTTTATTCATACAATTGCTAAAAACACTATATATTTTGTATATGAAGGGTAAGTAACATAAGTAACATAAGTGAATTTATGTTTAGGCTTGGGTCTCATCCCTGAGATATCTCATTATATATATATATACAAATATGCAAAAACCTTCCAAATTCAAAACACTTCTGATTCTGAGCTTTTTTTTTCCTGATTTTTTTAAATTAAATTTTTAAATTTTTCTTTTTAGATATACATGACAGTAGAGTGTATTTTGACATATTATACAAACATGGAGTATAACTTATTCTAATTAGGATCCCATTCTTGTGGTTGAACATGAGGTGGAGTTACACTGGTTGTGTATTCATGTATGAACATAGGAAAGTTCTGTCCAATTCATCCTACTTTCTTTCTTGTTCCAAACATTTCAATAAGGGACATTCAACCTATTCTGTTTCTATTCCCTTTGCATTTTATATTTGTCACATCCTGTTGAATAATTTTCATATCCTTTTTAAAAAATCACCTTTAATTTTCTCTTTTTCTTTTGGTTTTGTCTAATATCTGTTGTGTTTATTCACCTCATGTTCCCTCTTGGTTAGTCTCCATTTCTGAAATGAAATGATTATTTCTTTTTACTTCTAGTTCTTTCGTGAATCTTGTCATCTCATTTCTGAGTTTTTATTTGTTTGGTGTGGTGCCAGAGATTGAACCCAGGGGCACTTAACCACTGGGCCACATCCTTAGTCCTGTTTTGTTTATATATTTTATTTTGAGGCAGAGCCTCACTAATTTGCTGGCTTTGAACTTGCAGTCCTCCTACTTCAGCCTCCTGAGCCACTGGGGTTATAGGTGTGCACCACCACACCCAGGTTCAGAGTTGTTCTTATTCTGACATTTCATATATGATTCCATGTCATTAAATTGTTTTATTTTTATTTTTATTTTTTAGTTGTAGATGGACACAGTATCTTTATTTATTTATTTTTATGTGGTGCTGAGGATCGAACCCAGGGCCTCACACCTGCGAGGCAAGTGCTCTACCACTGAGCTACAGCCCCAGCCCCTACTTTGTTTTTCATATCATGTAACTTTTTTCTTAGCAAGTTCAGCTAGTTTTGAAATGTTATATTGTAGTTTTCATTAATTTTTGTGGGCATATCTTTCTATGTTTTAATTATGTAAAAATATTATTCTTATGCTCAATTTTACGTGAAATTAGCTTCTGAACTTTTGTATGGAGGCTCAGTTTCAGGAATTGTTTTTAATTTCATGACTATCAAACTCCATATATTATTGCTTTTGAGAATTGTTGTGGCAAACAGTTACTTCTGAAATGTGAATGCCTTCTGAAATCTCCTTGCTCTGCTTCCTGAGTCCTATACTTTTTTTTCTTTCTCTCTAAAATCTTTTTAAACTTTTCATCATTTCTTCTCTTCCTCATCCATTTTTCCTTCCTCCCTCCCTAAGCCTGCTGCCTTTTGTGTCTTATCCACAGTTATCATAGTTTCCATTCCTCTTGTCCCAGTCCTGTCCAGTTTGGAGTCTGTTTCCACTCTTTTCTTGTCAGAGTGCAGCTTTGCCCTGCAAGGGAACATTGGATGATTAGTTTTAAGAGTTCATGGGGGCTCAGGCTGTTCCCATTCTACACCGTGGACTTCTGCACAACCACTATTTGAAGGGGCAGACCCCTTCCTTCCATTTTCAGCTCTTGTTCATAAATTAGTTCACTGATGTCCGTATGAATTATTTCAGAGTTCTCGGATCTCTCAGAGGCTATGTTGATTCCCTCTGTGTACTCTTCCATAGCTGATACCATTTGGTCTGGTTTGCCCCCACCCTCTCTTATTTGGAGTACAAGGAGAAGTTGTTTTCATGTAGTTTAGCTGTAGATTGTGTCAGTGAATTTTGATTTTGCTTTCCTATTTACCCTACTTATCTTTCCTATTTGTGTTTTCGGTACCGGGGATTGAACCCAGGGGTGCTTAACCACTGAGCCACATCCCCAGCCCTTTTTATTTTTTATTTTGAGACAGGGTCTCACTAAGTTGCTTAGAGCCTCACTGAGTTGCTGAGTCTGCCTTCAAACTTGCAATGCCTGCCTTGGCCTCTTGAGCTGCTGGGATTACAGGTGTATGCTACCATGCCCAGCTCTGTTTGTGTGTTTTATGGCAGCATTTTGAGACATTAAAAAACTAGGCTGTCACCACCACCTTCCCCTAAAAATTTCTCTGCAAACTACAGATCATTGGCCAAAACCTGTCACCTGCTACCTGTTTTCGTACAGTTTTTGACCTAACATGGTTTTTGGTAGTGTTTCATCTTTTTATTTGTATGTGTCATGTTGGGGATCAAATCTGGGGCCTCACACATACTAGGCAAAAGTACTTTAACAATGAGTTATACATGTATCCCACCAGCCCTACTTTAAATTCTTTGATTGGTATTGACAGATTATCATCCTGAGAGGTATACAAGTTAAATATCCAGTAAGGATACCAGTTAGATAAGTTATGGTGCAATTTATGCAATGAAATATTATACACAGGTTAAAGAAAAGGAGGTTGATCTATTTTACTGATATATAAAAATATATGACATGCTGTTAATGAAACACCTGGGTTTCAAATGTAGAGTAGTATTTCTTCATGTTAAGGAAACATTAGAATTAGAATATACAAAATTAATTTTTTCACAAGAAGCATAGATTACAATTAAGATGTGCTAATTTATATACTTATCAGTAGTATATACAAATGATTGTTTGACCATACTATTGCCAATATTGTGTTATCTAATTAAAAAAAATTATTGTCAAGCTGATAGAGGAGAAAAAGGCATCTTATCTTAGTATTACATAATAGGCTTCATATTTTTGCATAAGCTTGAATTACAACTCTTTTGTGAAATTCTTTTCCTTGTCCTTTTTCCCTGTGTGATATTTCTTTTTCTTGAAGGTTCAAAAAGTTCTTAATATATTAGATAGTAATCCTTTGGCTTGTCATCTATGTTTGCCTCTTTATTTCATGTAGGGTGATTAATTATGTACAAAAGATGGTTTTGTTTTGCTCAGTAATCCCAATGACCCAGGAGGCTGAGGCTGGAGGATTGCAAGTTGGAGGCCAGCCTTAGCAACTTAGCAACACTGTGTCTCAAAATAAAAAATAAAAGGAGCTAGAGATGTAGCTCAGTTTTAGAGTATTCGTGTGTTCGATCCTCAATGAAAAAAAAAAAAAAGATTTTTTTTCCCTACAGTAAAATCTTTCTTTTCCATGATGATGATGATGATGATGATGATTACAATTACAATGTTGATGTGTAGAAAGCCCTTTCCACTTCAGATTTATCTACTGTTCCCCTGTATACTTTTGTAGTACTTACTTGATTTTTTTTTTTTTTTACTTTTAGTTCTTTAATCTATCAGGAATTTATTTGAGTAGTCTATGAGATAGGGTTTAACTTTGTTTTGCAAATGTTTAGCCAGTTGTCTTAGTGCCATTTATTGAATAAGTCATTATTTCAAGTTTATATAATTTTTGAGATAGCTTTTATGAGAAGTATGCACAATTCAAATTTTTAAAACATAAGGTTTGTTGGTATGTAATTTACAAACAATAAAATTTATTCTTTTTAAGTGTTCAATGAGAAGAGTCTTAGCAAACATATATGGAATATTTCTATCATTCCCCCAAGTTTCCTTGTGCCTCTTTGCAGTTAATCCTCCTGATCTTAGACTCTTGCAACAGTTGATCTGTTTTCCGACCCTATAGTTCTGCCGTTTCCAGAATGTCATATAAATAGAACCATATAATACATAGCTTTTTGAGTCTGGTGTCTTTCACTTAGCATAATATACTTAAGATATAGCAACATTGTTGCATACATCAGTATTTCATTTTTTAATACATAAGTGAGAAATGACCTTATTTATTATTTTTTTATGTGGTGCTGAGGATCGAACCCAGTGCCTCACACATGGTAGGCAAGCATTCTACCACTGAGCCACTTTATTGCTAAACAGTAAATGGTTATACCATTATTTATTTAGCCATTGAATTGTTCAGGGACTTCAGGGTTTTGTTATTTGGGGCCATTATGAATAAAGCTGATAGAAACATTCATGTCTTTGTGTGGGCATGTTTTCATTTCTTCTGGATAAATATCTAGGAGTGGGATTTCAGGGTCATATGGTAAGTATATATTTAGTTCTTAAAGAAATTTTTAGCCTGTTTTCCAGAGTGACTGGATGCTTTTACACTTCTGCGAACAATAATGTGAAAGATCCAGTTACTCTGCATCCTCAGCAGCACTTGGAATTGTCAGTATTTTAATTAGTTATTCTACTAAGTTTTCAGGATTAAATAGTTTATTTAGAATAATTTAGATATATTTTTTGGTACAAGGGATTGAACTCAACCACTGAGCCACAACCCCAGCCCTATTTTGTATTTTATTTAGAGACAGGGTCTTGCTGAGTTTCTTAGTGCCTCGCTAAGTTGCTGAGGCTGGCTTTGAACTAACAATCCTCCTGCCTCAGCTTCCCAAGCTGCAAGAATAATTTGGATATTTTAAGTTGTGTTTCCCAACTTATTTTTCATATACTCTCTAAGACTGGATACTCCTAAATTGTTCCATCCATCTCTAATTGTCTAACCTGAGGCTGCCTAATAATCATAGTTGCTCACTTCTGTTTTTTCTTTGTTGTTGTTGTTGTTGTCTTTAAAAATTCCATTTCTTCCCCCAAACTTAAAAACTATAGCATATCAAAGTAGAAAAAGAGCTTAGATATAATCTAGTGCAAGGTTTGGCAAGCTTTTTCTGTAAAGGGCCAGATAGTAAATATTTTTGGCTTTGCAAGCCATTAAGCCATTTCAGTCTTTCTTACAACTCTACTAGTACAACATGAAAGAAGTCACAGGCAGTACAGAAAAAAATGGGCATTTTCCAAATAAAACTTTACTTATAAAAACAGGGAGCTAGCCAGATTGGCCTGGATTATAGTTTTCCCACCCCTGGTTTAGTCTTAACAACTTTATTTCACATTCGAGAGCACTGAGCTCATATTTCTTCCTTTCCTCAGGTTTATAAATAAAGAGGCAAGCACCAAGATATTGGCTTTCACCATAATGATGTTAGATAAAGCCATTAATCAAAGAGGCTTTCTAAAGTTTTAATTGAGCTAAGACTTTTGAGACAGCCTGATGTATTGCCATTCACTGAGATGTTAACTTTTTAAAATATTTTTTTAGTTGTAGTTGGACACAATACCTTTATTTTATTTTATTTATATTATTTTATTTATTTAATGCACCCAATATCTCTCATGTGCTAGGCGAGTATTCTATCACTGAGCCATAACCCCAGCCAAAGATGTTAACTTTTTGAGCCTGTCATATCTCTGGAGCAATGGTAAAATTAAAAAAAAAAAGGTGTTAAAGGTCCAAGTGAAACAGTTTAAGTAAGAAAAGCATGCACCATTTTATTCATCCTCAAAAGACTGTTTCCAATTTGGAATGATCCACATTTCTTTGTCTCTTGAGACAGCAATTGAATATGATGTAACAATCCCATGCTTTTCCCATCTTTAATGTTAATTTTTGATTGTTTTTTTTTCACTAATTGTTTAAATAGATGAATATTCTTAGGTTGACAAATAAAAACAAGGAAAACATTATACTCATGGTTCCTTGCACGCAAACCTAAAAATAGGCATTGGCTATGACTACTCAGGGAAAGGACATTGTTTAGAAAAGTCATCCTGTATGTTTCTTCCTTCCTTGCAGCATTGGAAGAAGTATGACATCTATGAGAAGCAATCCAAAGAAGAAACTGACTCTGTAGTGCTAATTGAAAACCTGAAGAAAGCTCCTCAGTGATGGGGATAATTTATTTTTACCTTCAATGTGACCTTGTGAGGATTCATCACATTCTCCCTTTGTTATCTGGGGACTTGCTAAATGGAAACTGAAACTACTGGATCCTTTAAAAACAGGCAGCTCATAAGAGCCACAGGTCTTTGTGTGTGTCATGCACCGAAAAACTAAAAATAATGGGCCCTTTGGAGAAAAGAATGGAGTCATTGAATGATAAAAGCAGACATCCTTTGCAAAGTCTTCAAACTAGGGGACAACGCAAAGAGTCATGATGGCAGTAGAATTAACCTTATGAAGAGTTGTGACAACTTCCTAAGGATCTAGCTTGCCTTCTATTTTTTGTGTCAGATAACCCTGAGAAATTTTATTTGTGAGGGAGCTCATTTGGGGTATTAAGTGCTAATAATGTTGAACTTGACTCACAGAGAACAGCTAACAAACAGAATTGTTACAATCTGTTTTTTTTTTGAGATCCCATTGAGTAATGTTTGTGACTATTAAAACTCCTAACAGTCTAGAATCATCATCCACTTCAATAACATTTCCCTCTACTTTGAAAGCCCCAGAAAGGAGTGTTGGCCATGACGATGACAATGACAAAAAAGTAGATGCAGCTTCTTTACCAAGATCATTCAGGCTTTTAAGGGCAGTGGAGGCAGAATGACCCATGGTATATTAGTCTGAACCAAGAAGTCTCTTATGATGTATTTTTTCTTTACTTCTGCTGCCCAAATCAAGTATTAACTATGCCTCTAGCTTATACTAAGCCTCCAGCTGTGAGGGATGTACCCCCCAATAACTTTACAATCTAGTTGGGAATCCTTAGTTCTTGCCACTTTCTTTATCTCCCACAAGTCATTTTTGAGACTTCAATTCCCAAGCTCCCAGGCCAATTTCCCTTTTTCCTTCTCCCTCATTCCCTTCCTTGTAGCCTTTTGATGTTCATTGGAAATTTGGATATACATCTGCTCAAAACACCTAGAGGAGAAGGGAACAATTTTCATCTCAGGTACAGTGTGAGTTGACTGAGAAATAATGAGTAGTTCTTATATATTTTGTAAATTTTATGTGAGTTTGCAGTTTGAGGATTCAGCATTTGATGTTTATGCATTTTCTAAACAGAGATGAGATAGTATTTTCACTTAGAACTTAGCTGTTGGCTTGAGAAAAACATAGTTATATCTGTCTCTGTTTCTTTACAAGATGGACCCTCTTTTCCCTGACACAAATAATAAAGTAGAATTTGTGTGCTGTATTGATAGCCAGCCATCCAAGGCTTCAATGTATATACTCACTTTTTTTTTTTTTTTTTCGCGTATGTTAGGGTTCCGTTTCCCCCCATTCCCACAACATATGCATATGTACTCTTCCTACTTCCTCCAAATTTGAAGAATTTTGGGAAATGATAGATATTCCTCCCTTTTCTCTCATACATACAGACTCAGATTACTGGTAGGAACTTATGAACTTTTTTTTTTCTTTTTATACAACAGTCACTAATATGGTATTATGTAAACATTGTGAATGTGGAACTTATGAACTTTATATCACAAGTTCCCCAAACATTTGCCATTTCGTGTTAATAAGACGAAGCTTCTTGGAATTCCTGCTCTTAGGGCAGGGATATAAAAGACCCCTTCTCTCCACAGGTTTGGGCAAAAGTAGCAACCTGTGTTCATGGTAGTGGAGAAGAACTGTGCCCTGGCATTTTTCAGGAAACTGGGGTACATAGCACTGGTAGATGTGAAGGTGTTTCCTCCCTATGATTTTGTTTTGGAATTCAGATTAATGCTGGGACACAGGTATGGTAGATCATTCACTTTCTCCTACTATACACTAGAAAGAATATTTGGTGCTGTCATATATGAATGAGATGACTTCCTAGCTAGGTCTTTGTAATTCAGGGACACAATTAAATGCCTCACCCAAAGCCGACTTTACTGGTAGCCTATTTTGATGGCAATGAGGAGGATGCTTTGAAATAACCAAGGAACTACTGGTGCTGACAGTCATGCAGCCTGGGAGTGGGGAAAATGTATTTTGTTTCCATCCTTCCCTGTTAACAGTAAAATAGTTGAGGCAGGAGGGGACACTAAATTATGGGAACACCTAGAGTTTTGCAGTGGCTAAATAATGATCCCTAGATCTTAGGAGCTCTTGGAGACATCAGTATTTCACCAGCAGGAAACTAGTAGGTTCATTTACTATTTTGTCTCACCTCTATTTTTTTCCCTATAGACAGATCTAAGTAAACTCATTGTTAAGATGGTCATTTGCCTTCTTTCATTCAGATAAGTTTTTTTTTCCTGTATCTGGGCACTAAAGGGATACATGAACCATTGTTAACATTTTGGGTAATATCTTCAACTAGAAGTCATTTTTGTTTAACCTCTTATAGGAAAATTTGAGTAAAATAAATATTCATTGTCTTTTTGTATATTAATTAAATGTTTTCCTTTGGTTTTATTTTGGGGAAAGCGTTGTGAGGCGTTGGTGAAGGAAAAAATTGGAGTTAAAAGAATAAATATTGTAAAAAAATTCCAAGGAAGCTATTTTATAATCATTTATCATAAGCTTCCCTGATGTTTTGCTGTGCCAATGTTTTCTAATATAAGGACATGCATGTACTTAGTTTAATATTAGTACAGTCTTTGGGGCTGGGTTTGTGGCTCAGTGGTTGAGCGCTAGCCTCATGTGTGAGACATTGGGTTTGATCCTCACCACCATTTATTTATAAAATAAATAAAACAAAGATATAAAAAAACATAATATTAGTACAATCTTTGCACATAACACCTAAAAGGACTTGCATATTTGATAAATTTTAGTTATAATAATTAATGGAAGTGAGAAGTTAGTTCTTTCTAATGTTCAACTTAGATTAGATTGGAGTATGCTAACTATTGTGGTATCCATGGCATACACAGTATACAAAACTCATGGTATGTGATGGGACACTTCTAGTTAACAATCAAGTTAGCAAGATATATTTGAGACTGATAAAATCAGTTTTCAATAGCTGTCTTCTTAAGAGACAGTGATATAGTTTTGTATTTTCCATAATTACAACAACATGTTTGTTAATTACCCTGAATCTCTACAGGATCCAAATTCTAGAATAAGGGTGGGGGTGCTGATCCTAGTAAGGTTATTTCTGTAAGTGTCCAGAAGATTCTGGAAATCCATTTCCAGGTAAGTATGATTATCTGCTTAAATCAAAGGTCTCTAATTCTTAACAATCTACACTGAGTTTTATGATACAAAGCATTTAACTGGGAACACTTGAAGTCATAAATCTGTATGGGATCCATGGAAAACTAATTCCTGTAGCTACAAACATGTTCACTTCATCTCAGGGAAGAAGGGCCAGAATAACCTACGCACATTTGCTTTCCAGAGTGATTTACCATTTTGTCATTACCATGAACTTCTGCTCCTTTAGAAATGCAACTTTATGCTCACACAAATAGCACATTATGCTACTGGGATACTGTAGTTTTATCTATCTGTCTGTCTCTTTTTGCAGTACTAGGGAGCGAATCCAGGGATACTCTACTACTGAACTACATTGCCAGCCCTTGTTAAATTTTATTTTGACACAGAGTCTTGCTAAATTGCTGAGACTGGCCTCATACTTGCAATCCTCCTGCCCCAGGCTCCTGAGTAGCAGGGATAACAGGTCTGTGCCACTATCATGCCTGGCTATATGTTAATAGTTTTAGAAGAAACCAAAGGATGGAAGACATCTGGGGATGTAGCTCAATGGTAGAGCACTTGCCTAGCATGAGCAAGGTCTTGGGTTCAATGCCCAGCACTGGAGGGGGGGGGGGGAAGCAAGGAAACAAAAACATTGATTTCAGAACTCAATCTTCTTTCAAACCCTAATGATTTGGCCAAGCAATGATTTTTTTTTTTGTAAATACTGTAAATTTTGATATGCTTTTACTTTAAGCAAGGGAGGAGTTGTATTGACATTTGGACATGGTAGATATTTTTGACCTCAATCCCCAAGATGATTTCTTACTGAAGCTGCTTTAGCCTTTAAATGCCTTTCCCATTTATCACATTTTTAGTTTACCATTAGCAACAGGAAAATATTTCACTGCAGTTTTCAACATGTATTAGGTCGAGTATCATATGCAAAGAGAAAATCAAGTTATCATGGGGCTACCACGTACCAAGGTACATGTGTTATTTCAGTTATTCTCTATGTCATGCAACAAATTGCATTATCTTCATTTTAAAGACTAAGAAACAGATATAAAAAATGATTGTTATGTTGCAAAAATCACACACCTAGTAATTGACTGAGACAAAACTGGAAAACAAGTCAGCCTAACTTTAAAACATGTATAATGTAGTTAGTCATGTATTTATTTGTCCCAATGCAGCAGCTACTGAAAAAAGAAATATCTTATATCACATTGTTGTCAAATGGTTTATCAACTGGAAGACTCAAAATTTAAATCATTTAATTGTAAAGTGAGCTTTTTACAGTGTCTTAAGATTTATTTGTGTCTTCATTCATCTATGTGCCAGGCAGAGTGCTGGCTAAAAGGGATTTAGAAGTGAGTACGTTTGGGCTTAGTATCAAGATGTATTATATTAGTCAAGGAGAGGCTCTTTTATATAGGAGAAAGAAATCAGGATTCAAATTTAATAGTTCCAAAGGACTAAAGAGACACTTTTCAGAAGAAGAAATACAAATGGCCAATAAATATATAAAAACAAAGTTCAACATCTCTAGCAATCGGGGAAATGAAATTAATAGCTACAATGAGATTTCATCTCATTGCTGTCAGAATGGCAATTATAAGGAATACAAACAATAATAAATGCTGGCAAAAATGTGGGAAAAAGGTGCTCATACATTGTTGGATCTGCAAATTAGTACAACCACTCTGGAAAACAGTATGGTGATTCCTCAAAAAACTAGGAATGGAACCACTATGACCCAGCTATCCCACTTCCCAGCATATATTCAGAAGAACTAAAATTAGCATGCTGAAGCAACACAGTCACACAATATCCAAGTCATGGAACCAGCCCAGATGCCATCAACAGGTGAATGGATAAAGAAAATGTGGTACACATATGTACTCACACACACACACACACATACATTATATATATAATGGAGTTTTACTTATGGCATTTGCTGGTAAATGGATGGAACTGGAGAACATCATGCTAAGTGAAATAAGTTGCACCCAGAAAGTCAAGGGTTGAATGTTTTCTGTCATTCAGAAGCTAGATCAAAATAAAGAAAAAAAAGCCAGGACAGGGATCCCATGGAAATAGAAGAGAGATCAGTGGAGTCGAGGAAAAGGACTGAGGGGGAAGGAGGAGGGACAGCAAAAAGGAAGAATGATGGAATGAATCTGACCAAACTATCCTATGTACATATATGAATATACCACAGTGAATTTCACCTTTATGTATATCTATAATGCTCTAAATTTGAAAATTATAAGTAAATAGAAGGAAGACCTGTAGAGGAAGGGGAACAGGAAGAGGAAGGAGGGAAGGGAAAGGGGAAGTATTGGAGACTGAATTGGAGAAAATTATATTTCATGCTTTTGTTAGTATGTCAATATGAACCTCAATATTATGTATACTATAATGCACTAATAAAAAGTGCTTAAGAAAACTTACAAAACTAGGAGCTGCAAAGGACCTTGGGTAGGTATCTCTCTCTCTCTGTCTGGGTCTGTCTCCCTATTTGTAAAATGATGTCAATTTTAGTCATTTTTAATACCATCCATATCTCTTAACAGTAGCCCTAAACTATGGGGTTCATTTGCAAATGGGAATACTAGGTCTATGACCACAGAACACCCTCTCTGGGTGTTCTTATCTGTAAAATGAAGAGATTGGGCTACACTTGCTTGTAAATTATGACATACAATCAAGCCTAAGGCTAAGAGTCACTTCTTACTCTTGCTACAGGAAGTAGCTAGCTATTAGCAGTAACTGCCAAAAATAACCACAGGACTTTAATACAATGGGAATAAGAAAGGAATTGGTACATTGGATGAACCCTGTAGTCCTCCGAAATCAGGATTTCCAAAAGGGCCCAGCTGTGGTTGTGACTAACAAATATTTCTTTTTTTAATACTTATTTTTTAGTTATAGTTGGACACAATATCTTTATTTTATTTATTTTTATGTGGTGCTAAGGATCGAACCCAGGGCCTTGCACGTGCTAGGCAAGCACTCTGCTGCTGAGCAACAATCCCAGCCCCTAACAAATATTTTTTAACATACTTGGAAGACCCTAGGGAGTTTTGCATATAAACACAAAAATGAACTATGTATAAGGTAGATTGCTTGTATAATAATTACATTGGATATATTGCCTAAAATTGAGTCCATTATGTGCCAATTTGGTAATTGAATTTAACTTTTATTTGATCAAAAGAATATATGCACATAATTTTCAAAAAAATATTATAGGACTTGCTATAGTATAGATCTTAAGTGTCCTGCAAAGGTACACATAGTAAAGGCTTAGTCTCCAGTATGGCACTATTAGGAGATGGTGGGAGTCTTTTTAAGAGTGGGGCCTAGAAGGAGGTCTTTTGGTTCTTGGGGTATGTCCTCAAAAGGGAGGTTAGAACTCCTGCCCCTCTTTTGCTTCCTAGTCATGCTCTTCCACCATGATGTGCTGCCACAAGCCCAAAGCAATGGGGCCAACCAATCCTGGACTGAAACCTCTAAAACTGTGAACCAAAACAAGCCCTTTCTCTTTATAAGTTGACTATGTCAGGGATCTGTTACAGAAATGGAAAACTGACTCACAGACAGCTTAAGAAATAACTCTCTGGTCCCATCCCTTCTTACTTCACATTCCTGCTTTCAGAAAAGATGTCCACACCCTAATTCCTAGAAACTGTGAATATGTCATCTTACACAGGGATAGGGACATTGTAGATGTGATTAAGGCTATAGCATTTCAAATAGGGAGTTCTTCCTGGATTATCTGGTTGGATCTGATTTTACTTTTTTGTGGTACTCAGAATTGAACCAAAGGGTGTTCTATCACTGAGCTACATCCCAAGAATTTTTAAATTTTAAGACAAGTTCTCTCTGAGTTGCCCAGGCTACTCTTGAATTTATGTTTCTCCAGCCTCAACCTCCAGGGGCACTGAGATTCATAGGCATGGCCACCTCACTAGGTTAGGTCCAAACTTGAACCCTTAGAAACAGAGAAATCTCTTTCCTAGAAATAGAAGAGGAAGAAAGATTCAAATCAAAGTGTAATTGCTGGCTTAAGGGCCTTTTGCAAAGTGTGAGAAGGAACTGGATACTATCAATAACTTGAATAAGCCTGGAAACAGAATCTCCCCCCAGAGCCTCTATATAGTAGTAAAGACTAGCTAATGCCATGCTTTTGGCCTTATGGGACCCTAAGCAGTGATTTCAGCTACTTGGCACTGGACTTCTGACCTACAAAAGTGTGAGCTAATAAGTTTGTGTTGGCTTAAATGATTTTGTAATTTATTTATTTTTTGATACCAGAGATTGAACTCGGGGGCACTTGACCACTGAGCCACATCCCCAGCCTATTTTGTATTTTATTTAGAAATAGGGTCTCACTGAGTTGCTTAATGCTTCACTATTACTGAGGCTGGCTTTGAACTTGTGATCCTCCTGTCTCAGCCTCCTGAGCCACTGGGATTACAGGCATGTGCCACCGCATCCAGCAATTTTATAATGTTTTATATGATGTTTTAGCTATTTCTTTTTGGTCTAGGTATACCTACTTCTGAATATCACTCTAATACTAAATGCTATGTCTTTTAAAAAATATTTTATTAGTTATTGATGAACCTTTATTATTTATTTAATTGCTTATATGTGGTGCTGAGAATCAAACCAAGTGCCTCACACATGCTAGGCAAGTGCTCTACCACTGAGCCTCAGCCCCAGCCCAATGCTATGTCTTATTTAGGTGTAGGGATGAACCATTTCTAAATTTCTGCTATGTAAGATGAGGAATTAGCTTTCTTTTTGTGAAGGGAGTGCTGGGGATCAAACCCAAAGCCTCATGCTAAATTTCTTATATGCTGCCTAACATATACACACACACTTCTCTTCCACAAACATAAAAAATTTGGTTACAATATTCAGTATTTGTGCTATATTGTTCACATTTGATGTGTGGAGAATATTATTTTTCTTTTTGTTTTTTTCCAAATTTTCTGGGGTTTTTTTTTGTTTGTTTGTTTTTGTTTTTCAATTTATTTTTCTAGGTACCTGTCATGAGTTCAGCCATAAACTCTCTGGCAGACACATAAAATTTCACTCATTATGGCCAAACATATTAGGAAATCTATTATTTTCATTTATTTTTTTCTTGGAGAGTGGCCCTTGGAGTTTGTTGCTCTCCTGATTCATTCTGGAATGGTTGTTCTCTAGGCTTGTCACCCAACTTTCATCTGGGAATTCCTTTTGCTTCCCTTCTGTGTTAGCTTCTGTTCCTTAGACGCTAAATAATTTTCTTTTGTGGGATTACGTGGTAGTTTTGCTGTACCACACCCTTTACTGACTTCCTTAGAAAGGTTCATTGGAGATGATTTTAATAAAATCCTTCTGTGTCTGAATATATCTTCAATCATGATTAAAATGTTCACTAGGTGAAGAATTCCTCATTGGAAGCAATTTCAGAATGTTGAAGGGATTATTTCAGTATGTTCTGGCTTCTAGTATTGCTTTGGAAAAGTGATTCTCTAATAATTTCCAGCTTTCTATATGTATTTTTTTTCTCTTTATGGTTTTCTTTTGGACCCTAGTGTTTTATTTTTAAACATGTATTATTGTCATAGTCGTTGTTGTTGTTGTTATTATTATTATTATTCCAGGGGCGTTTAACCACTTAACTCAGGGGCACTTAACCACTGAACCACATCCCAGCCATTATTATTATTATTATTATTATTATTATTATTATTATTATTATTATTATACCAGGGATTTAACCCAGGAGCATTTAACCACTTAACTCAGGGGCTTATCCACTTAAACCACTGAACCACATCCCAACCCTTTTTTATATTTCATTTAGAGACAGGGTCTCACTAAATTGCTTAGGGCATCACTAAGTTGCTGAGGCTGGCTTTGAACTTGCAATCCTCCTGCCTCAGCCTCCTGAGTTGCTGGGATTACAGATATATGCCACCATTCCTGGCACCTAGTGTTTTTAAATCTAACCTTATGCCTTATTAGGGACCTTCTTTCATTTACTAGGCTGGGTTTTTATGAGCCCTTTCAATCTAAAACTCACTCTTCATTTTTGAGATACTATATCACTTCTCACATAATCTCTTATATTTTCTCTGTTTCTAGAACTCCTATTAGTTGGATATTGGATAGACTAGACTGATGAACTTGTGTGTCTTTTTCTCCCATATTCTATTAATTTTGTCTTTTGGTTCTGCTTTTTTGGGGGGAGATATCCTTAAATTGATCTGAGCCTCTGTTCTCATCTGTAAAATTTGATAGAAGTCCCTATCTCATCGTGTTGTTGTGAGATATTGAAATAAAACATGTAAAATGCTTAGCATAGTGTGTTCAATAAATGGTAGTTGTGGGGCTAGAGATGTAGCTCAGTGGTAAAGAGCTTGCATAGTAAGCACAAGGCCCTGGGTTTGATCCCCAGCACCACAAATAACAACAACATTAATAATTATAATAATAAATGGTAAACGTGATTGCACATACTGTTATGCCAGAACTGGTTCCTTTTTCCTTTACATGAAAACAAATGATCTTGTCATTTGTTTTCATGTAAAGGAAAAAGGAACCAGTTTGTCATTTGATCCTCTTATAATATCATATTATGCTATAATATTTGCCTTCGTTGAACTCAATTTGTAATGAGAACATTTTCAAATTACACTGTTTTTAGAAAAAAAAATCTACGGTATAAATCCACTTAACTTTGAACTCACAATCCTCCTGCCTTGGGCTCCCAAGCCTCTGGAATTACAGGTCTGTGCCATGGCACCCAACTTCTTTTTATTTCTTTCCACTTTCCCATCACTCCTGGGGTAGGTGCAAACTGGAAAAATAAGGCTGGATCTGCTCTTTGATAATAAAATAAGTAGTTTGGAGCCCAGACTATTTTCTCAGGGTAGGAGTGTAATATAATCCTTTTTGCCTCCTACATTTTTATTGGTGCATTATAGTTGTACATAATGTACTAAGAACCATTTTTATTAAACAAACCAAAGTCAGGTTCACGAAAGTGTATACCTGTAGTCCTACCTACTCAGTGGCTAAGGCAGGAAGATTTCTTGAGTTCAGGAGTTTGAGGCCAGCCTGAGCAACATAGCAAAAGTCATTACTGCAATAATATTACCGCACCTTTAAAGAT
The DNA here is from genome assembly GCF_048772815.1 of Callospermophilus lateralis. Classification (NCBI taxonomy): domain Eukaryota; kingdom Metazoa; phylum Chordata; class Mammalia; order Rodentia; family Sciuridae; genus Callospermophilus; species Callospermophilus lateralis. The sequence goes on from NC_135325.1 coordinate 95,878,495, forward strand.
GAAAAATAGGGCTAGGTTGTGGCTCAATGGTATAGTGCTCGCCTAGCATACATGAGGCACTGGATTCGATCCTCAGCATCACATAAAAATAAAATAAAGATATTGTGTCTACCTAAAACTAAAAAAAAATAAAAATGAACAATAGTTCCTTAATATTATCAAATATCCAGTCAGTGTTCAGATTTCCCCAATTGTCTCATAAACGTTTTTTTCTAGAAGTCACTTAAATCAGGATCCAACAAGGTTCATGGAGACTTTTAAAATACAGATATGATATACTTTGTGATATACAAGGGCAAGAATTTGGGGATAAAGGATTGTTTGGAGTCAAGCATGGTGGCACACACCTGTAATCTCAGTGGCTTGGGAGGCTGAGACAGAAGGATTGCGAGTTCAAAGCCAGTCTTAGCAATTTAGTGAGGCCCTAAGCAACTCAATGAGACCCTGTCCCTAAATAAAATACAAAAAGGGCTGGAGATGTGGCTCAGTGGTTAAGCACCCCTGGGTTCAATCCCTGGTACCTCCCCCAAATAACGATTGTTTGGACATTACTATACCATAATATATCTGCATTGAATGATGAATATGGCCCTGTCACCATAACATGGCTCCTTCTTTCCCCTTCTAGATTGCTGTGACTAAACATTTGTTTAGTAACCCAGAAATTCTTTATAAGCACAATAAGACATCTGTGAAAGTGAATGTGAAAGAAGAGAAAATTCAAGTGTGACCTTGAACTGTTAACGTTTTTTACACAACCAACACAGTCTTCATTAAAAAAAAAAAAAAAAAAAACTGGGCTGGGGTGTAGCTCAGTGGTGTAGTGTGAGGGCCTAGGTTCAATCCCCAGGTTGAAAATCAAAAACAAACAAAACAACACCCCAGTGAGCACCCACCCACACATATAAATGCCAACTTCTAAAACGTCTAGGGAATGTTTTGCAAATAGCAGTACAGAGCACATCTGTCTTGTATCATTTCCCCCCACAGGATAAAGACCAATATAAGCATGTTGGAAATGTGATATGAAAAGAGAGCACTTCAGCATGGACTAATTAAGACCCAAATGATGCAACCCTTCTTTTTGATATTTTAAAGTACACCAAAAATTTGAAAGCAGGATGGAAAAACAGGTTGAGAAAAATTATATGTGGTTAAGTGTGTGCTTCTTAATTCTGCTGAGTTTACACTTGATTATGAAGTTTTCAGTAAGTTGCTGCCTTGAATGCCACTGGGAAATGGTACAAACCATGTGACTATCACCAGCAAGATATATGGATACGTTGGAGTGAAAAATACTGATGAATTGAGCCATAGAGTCTGGGAGCAGGATCCTATTGTCAGGGGATGCTCTATTCCACTTTTTTATTCATTCATTCAAGAAACCTTTGTAAGAGTATAGATTATGTGCAAGATGATATGGTGGATTAAAAAGAATAGGACATGCTTTCTGTTGTTTGCTTATACTCCAGGGCACAGATGGCAGATTTATTTAATCTTGTGGATGGATTCTGCCGGGAATACTGTTTTTTGTTTTGTTTTGTTTTGTTTTTGTACTGGGGATTGAACCCAGGGGCCTTAACCACTGAACCACATCCCCAGCCTATTTTGTATTTTATTTAGAGATGGTCTCACTGAGTAGCTTAGCACCTCCTGTTGCTGAGGCTGTCTTTGAACTTGCAATCCTACTGCTTCAGCCTCCTGAGCCACTGGAATTATGGGCTTGCTTGCGCCACTGCACTTGGCTGGAGCATTGTTTTGAGAAGAATTTGGGCTCAGTGGGAGGACAGCTAAGATCTATTAGTGATGTCTCTTATTGGGTACTGATGGGTGGGTTGAGCTGAAGCATTTGTGCCACCCAATCACCATCTTGGACTAAGGGCTCTAGGGAGATATTCACTTAATTATTAAATAATTAATTATCTATAAGATAGAATACTAAAATTTAAAGTTATAAAAGAGGGTCCAAGTAAAGTGTTATGGACAGACAGTGGAAATGGGGATGTTGGGACCAGGGAAGTCCCAGAAAATGTTCTTGAAATGAGAAACTAGTTGAGCTGCACCTTGATACATGGATAGAATCTGAATAGATTAATAAAAGGAGGGCATTTCTGTCCTTGCGAGAAGTTGGAGAAAAGGCACAGATTATGATGGTATGATGGATTGTGAAGTGAAGATGATGGAGATAAGCAGAAGAGCTAGGAAATTAGATAAGAAATGTTCTTTGTGCATGGAAAAGTGGAGAGGAGGGCACATTTGAAATAGTGTAGAGGTGGACTCGCCAGGACTTGATGAATAGGAGAGATGTTCAAAATGATATAGAGAAGCGTGGGCTTGGGTGAGAAGGGGTGGAAGTGAATGATGAATATGAATTCCATTTTTGGACATGTTGACCTTGGAGTGCTAGAGGGAGGGTCATAATTTCCAGTGGAGGTTGGAGTCACTGAGGGATAGCAATGAGAAGAGAGTAGCTTCAGGAGTCAGGGTCATAGAAGCCTGCCACCAGAGAAGGACCAATGGGATCACTCACAGAAAACACTTTGCAAGCACTTTCAGGACAGGACGAGAAAAAACCCAATTCTAAGCTTCCCATGGGGTCAGTCATGGGATGGCAGGTTAGATGTTACCAAAGCAGAGCACTTCCTTGGCACTTGCAGCTCAAGAGTAGCACACTGCCGCCACCTGGGGGCCATGTGTAGGAATTGTAATGGCAGCTTTGTGAAAATCACTTAATGAGAGGGAACATAATTTTGGAGCCAGCAAGAACTCTCCTCTCAAATGGATTTTTTTTTAATTTAGTTGTCAATAGACATTTATTCATTTATTTATTTATAATCGGCACTGAGAACCGAACCCAGTGCCTCACGCATGCTAGACCAATGCTCTATGAGCTAAAACCCAGCCCCTCAAATGGCTTTTATAGTACTTTTTTGAACTGTTTTCAGCCTAGGTTTACTTCTCTGCCCACAATGAAGAAAACCATGGAGGCACGTTTTCTGTAGCATTCTTACTTTCCAAAAAGGTTTAACTCCAGAAAGCTGACTACTTCAGTTAGCAACATCCTACCAATGAATGGAGATCCTCTGTGCTGCTAATGTTGCCCTGTACTACTGACCAAAGTTCTGGCCTGGGTCATAAGTCCCTGTTGGATCACCAAATCCCTCATTGACTTTCCGGGTCACTGCCTGGCTCTGACCTTTGCTACTAGAATGCTGAATTTTGGCCTCATTTACGTTTCCTTTTGCTAACACCATTTTCTGAAGTGGAACTCTTCATTTGTTCATTCATTTATTCAACAAACATTTATGGAATGGCTCTGGTGTGCCAGGTACTGAGGATAAATTATGAAGCAAAAGCAGTTGGAAGGTGAGCACGGTGGTGCACGCCTGTAATCCTAGTGACTCAGTAGGCTGAGGCAGGAGGATCGTGAGTTCAAAGCCAGCTTCAGCAACTTAGTGAGGCCCTATGTAATTCAGAAACACTCAGTGGTTACACACCCCTGGGTTCAATCTCCAGTACCAAAAAAAAAAAAAAAAAAAAAAAAAGATGGAGCCCTTCAACAAGCTATATTGCAGTCTCACTGGAAAGACAGAAAATAATCATTTTTAAATAAGGCAATTGCTATGAAGGAAAGGTGGATGATGCAGTTGGAGCAGGTAGTAAGGGGGATCTGAATGGCTTGGAGGGTGGCAAAAACATTTCTGAGGATGTGATATTTAAGTTGAAATTTGAAGAATTGGCAAGAATTAGTTCCAAAATAAACTGTTTTGAAAAATATGAAACCCACAAGGCTGGGAAAAGAAGGAGCCATCCTGGTTCCTCTGTCTTCTAAGATGATAATGCAGCAGGGAGAATCAACAGCTTCACACAGGATAGTCTCTAGGAGATCTATATTTATTTATTTGTTTGTTTTAGATATACATGACAGTAGAATATTTTTTCTTATCATACATACATGGAGTATAAATTCCTATTCTTGTGGTTGTACATGATGGGCAATTACGATGATTGTATACTCATATATGAACATAGGAAAATTATGTCCCATTCATTCTACTGTCTTTCTTATTCCCATGCCTCCTCCCTTCCCTTCATTCCCTTTTGTCTAGTTCGATGAACTTTTATTCTTCCCTCCCTCCGGTGTTGCGTGTTAACATCCCCATATCACAGAGAACATTCGGCCTTTGGTTTTTGGGGATTGGCTTATTTCACTTAGCATGATTCTAGGAGAATCTTTAATCTAGATTTGGTACACCTAATTAAGTGAAAAGTCTATGTTTAAAATAAAAATAATAATTAGAACATCAAGAATCTGAAAATTAGCAAATGTAGAAATAGATGAAACCTCCCCCACTAAAAGCCCTTTCAAATTAGACTGCCCTGTTTGGAAAGGAATAAGTACACATAGATAAAGAAATGCTAATGTTCTTGAGGTCCTGAAATAACTATGTGTTAGTTTTTTTCCTTTTTGTTTTCATTTTTAAGAACTGAAACAATTATTAAAATGTATTCTCATCTGAACAACTTGATCATAATCTCTTAAATCTTTTAATATATCAGACCTGGACCAAACTGAGATATCAAAACCCACCTGAGCTTCAGATTTCTTAACCCACCTGAGCTTCAGATTTCTTATCAGTAAAACAGAGATACTAACAACAGGTATATCCAGAGGGTGTTTTTTTTTTTTTTTTGAGACTTAATGAGTTAACACTTGCAAAATACTTAAATCAGTACCCTGGTCCATAATCACATAATGCATGTTAGTTGTCTTATTTCAGGGCCGACCTCTTTATAGAATGTGTTATAGGAAAATGCTTTCAGGCTAAAACACTGAGGTTACTACAACTGAGTCATTAAAGAGACTAGCTACTCCAGCTACACAAGGGTCAAGCCTGACACTAGAAATAGTAAGTAAAAAGAAAACTCAAGCCTGGTACATTGCATATAAATCACCTGGTTTTCAGAAGTACACACACACTCAGACTTACTCAGTACCTCAAGTTCATAGGAGATTTTTCCCTCCTTCATTTCTAACAAGAAGTCATGTAGTCTCTGCCTAAATACCTCCAACAACAAGGAATTCTGTGTTTCTAAAGAAAGGCTATTTCATTCATTTTAGACAGTTCTAATTTTTTAGATCAAGCATCACATTCTGTAGTCAGAAATCGTATTCCGCATCTATCTGTCCATCAATCTTCCTTCTGCAGTGGAGAACAAAACAGAATGTGTTCTCCTTCATAACTGATGAAATTGGAATAAGCACTGTAGATTACAATATTGTGTCACTGTTCAATTTCCTGAATTTCATGAAGGTACTGGGGTCATCTCCAAGAATGCCCTTATCCTTGGGAAATAACGCACTGAATGTTAAGGAGTAAAGTCACACAATGTATGCAACCTACCTATAAAAAGTTCAGGAAAAAAATATTATATTAAGTAGTGAGAGTGATAAAAAGTAAAAATATTTAAAATTGGTGAGATCTAAATAGATGATTTATAGGGATTCTTTGTTTTATTCTTACAACTCTTCTGTAGTATTGAGATTTTTTAAAAGTCAAAAATTGGTGTGAAAAGAATCTTCTTCATATGACAGATCTTCAAAGATTGAGAATAATTTACCACAGTTATTCTAGTCTCTCCCATTCACTTGTTTTCTCCTAATTCATTCTTCAACAAATACTGATTGAGCATCTACTTTGTGCATGTCTAGATTTGGGCAGTATGGATACACCAGAGAGGAAAGTCAACTCTACCTGCTCTTATGGAACTTGAGGGAACTTGTAGATGATTGAAGGAAATCAAACTACTCAACAAATAGTTCCATTCTTTCTGTGATAGGACTATGAAGGAAGAATTGTGGTGGAGGAAGATAATGTGAGAGAACCTACTAGAAGGTTCTGAATCTGCCAAGTGACCTCAGCATCTAAGGTTGTAGGGATGCAAAGGGCAGTGAGCCAAAGAGATTAGCACTCCTTTATAAAAAATCTATTGGCCATGAAGAAGGATTTGTGAGGCCAAGTGAGCAGCTCTGGAAAAGCATTTGACAAGTTGCTCTGTCCTGCTCTCTTAAATGTCATAGTGTTGAAAAGAGATTACGTGGATTTGAATGGCAGGTGCTGTGTCCTGGTGATGTAATCGGAAAAGAGGATAGAATAGCCTTGGTGCCATGGTGCAGGTCAAGACCAATCAACAAGCAAAAGTCCAGCCAACTCCTCAGACATTGGGGAACTACCTCAAAAACCAGGACCCCAGATTTACCCTGGCTTATCCTCCATCAGTCATAATTATGCTAATGGCATAGATATGGTAGTTTACCCCTTCCTACACAATTTCAAATTTGAGTAGGATTTGGGCTTAGAGGAGTCCTAAAAACAGGAAATCCAACAGGAATAATGCCAGCTTCAAATGAAGGACTTGTCTTTACAGCGTAAGTGAAAAAACATAAGCATTAGACCCACCAGTGTATATTTTTTCCCAAGAAAAATAGCCATTAAATTTGGGATGGATTAGAAGATCAAGCTGAGGGGGTACTTGTGAAGCCTAGGGTCTGGAACATAATAAGCTTTCGATGAATGGCAGTGGTTCTTGTACTCATTAATAACAAGTGGGTTGGGTGAGGAAAAATGTACTAGCATGAGGAGTCTGGATATTTGATATATTTCTAGGGCACTGTCGAGGCACAGGGGACAGAACTGTAAATGGAAGACTGCAAGAACTTTCTTTTGCCTATTTCATAGTTTTGCTTATCACAATCACCTAGTATTCTAAACAGTCATTACTAGAAATATAGAATATATCTTTTTTATTCATTCATTGATTCATTAAAAAGATGTGTATTGAGTGCCTGCTATGTGCCAGACACTGTCCTAGGTGCTAAGGATATACAAGCAAACAAAACAAGTAAACATAACCTCATAGTTCTATATACCATGAAAGTTTTCATAGTACTTTAATCTGCAAAATTTCATTTGATCCTCAGGACAATCCAATGTGATAGATGCTACTGATGTTGCCTCCATTTTATAGATTATAAAAAAAACTGAAATATCCAGAGGAGATCAATTAATCTGCACATGAGTGGCAAGGCTAGCATTTGAGCCCAGACCTCCAGGTTAATTCTAGTTTCACTTAATTCAAAATGGCCACCAGTCATCTACTTCTTGGCAGCTTCCCTTATGCCAGTGGACACCCAGGGTTTTCTAGCCTGCCTTCTGCCTCTGGGCTCAACTAGATCTCATCTCTGTCAAGGGGTCCAGTCAATCTGTCAGGGGAGTTTTTGAAGTGCCTGGTTCTATGACTTCACAGTAGATAAGTCTAAAAGGGCCACTTAGGCCTTAGTCATCTCAGACAATCCAAACCAGCAGGGAGAGGGCTGGTCTACATTTTCTGAGATGTCAACTGTGCAGATCTTGGTGTACCTGTGTCTGAGCCCTTCTCTAGTGATGCTCTGGATGGTGCTCTCCTGTGTTCAGAAACCTGGACCAGAAGAAGAGGAAGTGGTGAAATAACAGTTTTGGATGCCAGATCTCTCATCAGGAGATTGGCACTGAGCTCCCTCAGATTCAGTGGCCTGTGCTCTCCTGTTGGTAATACACTTCCTCTGACCTGGAAATCATATTACTGTATTCCTGGAGTTTTTCCAGACTTTAAAAACCTGATAGATTATTAATACTTAAGCAACTTCGAGGAATACCTATTTACAAGAGTACAGAGAACAAGAGATTTAGGTACAGACTTTCTCAGTATATAGAATACTCAGGCTTTTGGGCATAATTTTTCTATATTAAGTCCATATAAATATGCTATAGTGTGGATCTTTAATGGACTTCAAAGTCCCAGGTGCTGAAAATTTGGTCCCCAGCCCAGGCCACTAGGTGGTGGAACCTTTAGTAGATAGAGCCTAGTTGGAAGGATCTTAGATTATGGAGGTGTGATTTTGGAGGGACCCCCTCCCTTCCCTTCTCTGTCTTCCCAGCTGCCATGAGGTGAATAGCTTGTTCTACCATGGGCTCCCACCATGATGTTCAGCCTTGCCACAGACCCAAGGTGATGGGCAAATTGATCTTGGACTGAAACTTTTGGAACCATGAGCTAAAATAAGTCTTTCTTCCTTTTGAGTTGATTCTCTCATGTCTTTTGTCACAGTGACGGAAAGCTAACACAAAATAATAAAACTGTGTTTGTTTAGAATATTATCTTAATTTCCCATTGATGAAAGTTATGTTGAACAAGAAAACATGGTGCAGTGGAAAGCACAGCAGCATTGGAATTAGATGGACCTGTTTTCAAAACATGACTCTACCTCTTACAAGCTGTATAACTTTAGGCTTCTCACTTAACCTCTCTGCATGTTGGTTTCTATTAAGTCTGCCAATTCACAAGCTCAGTTTGAGGAATAAGGAAGTTGGCATATGTAAAGAAAGCATCTTACATAATGCCTGCCACATTAAAATGGTCAATAGATATTTATTCATTTTAACCTCCTTTGGACTAACTGAAGAGGCAGAACTGAACTTGAAGAGTGAATCAACAGAAATGTAAATGTTGAGGTTTGGGGTTTGTGGTTTAGCTCAGTGGTATGAGTGCTTAACATGTGCACAGCCCTGGATTCAATCACCAGGGCCACAACAAAGAAAGAAAAAAAGAGAAAGAAATATAAATGTTTTAAAAATGCAATTGTAATATTTTTGTTTCTCTAAAATAAATGGAAAATAGGACAATAACAGTCCTGCAATAGGGACTCAGAATTAATTTAACAAATGTACAGAGCTTTAAGAAGAAATAATAAAGATGCCAGACAGAGAGCACTTGTGTCATATAACATTCTCAAAGATTATAAGGATAATCTTCTTAAATCCTCACAATAACGTTTCAGCTGGGTATGATTGTAATCTCCATTTACATATGTGGAAACTGAGGTACAGAAGGATCACAAAACTGAAAACTAAGTGGTCAATGCAAAATTTAAACCTGGTGGGTTTGGCTACAAAACCCGCATACTTTACATATTTTGTTCAGGAACCAAAGAAGTACTGCTTTTTTGAAGGTCACTTTTTCCTTCATCTCTACTCAAATCCCTTCCCACCTCAATTCCCAATTTTAATCCAAGGGACACTTAATTTAGCAATCCTTTCCTTTAAATATCTAGAATAAGGGACTGGGGGTATGGCTTAGTGGTAGAGTGCTTGCCTGGCATGTGTGAGGCCCTGGGTTCAATCCCCAGCCCCAGAAAAGTAAAAATAAATTTATTTTATAAATTTTATAAATTTGTTTAGAAATTTATATATATATATATATATATGTATAAATTAGACTTTATCAAAATTTTATATACATATATTTGTATATAATATATATTTGTATATGTATATATAACATATTTGTATATATTTGTATATATGTATATTAAATTTTGATAAAGTCCAATTTATCTGATCATATATATATACATACATATACATATATACATACATATATTAATTTGCATATATATTAATTTGCATTTCCCACATGGCTAATGGTTTATATATACATATATGTATATGTATATACATATATATGTATGTAAAAATTCTTTGGATTGAAACCAGGGCCTCAAACATGCTAAGCAAATATTATGGTTTGGATATGATGTGTTCCCCCAAAGACCCATGTGTTGAAATCTTTGTCTCCAATGCAAAGAATGTTCAGAGGTGGGGCTCTTAGGAAGTGACTGAATCATGAGGGCTCTGACCTCATCAGTGGATTAACCTATTAGTGGATTAATAGTTTGGTGGCATTATTGGGAGGTTGTAAAAACTGCAGGAGGTAGGGCTTAGTTGGAGGAAGTAGGTAACTGAGGCCATGCTCTGGAAGGGAAAACTTATCCTTATCCCCTTCCTCTCCCTGGATGCCCCTGCTTCCAAGCCATCATGAAGTGAGCAGCTCCTCTCAACCAAACTTTCTTTGCCATAATTTTCTGCTTCATCCACAGCAATGCAGTGAGCCAATCATGGACTGAAACCTTTGAAACTGTGAGCCAAAATCAATCTTTTCTCCTTTGTGATGTTTTGCTCAGGTATTTTATCCCAGTGACGAAAAGCTAACACATCAAATCTATCACTGAGCTATACTCCCAACCCTACTCCTAACTATCTTGACTTTTAAAAAATTGTAGTTGTAGATGGACAGCATGCCTTTATTTTATTTGGTTATTTTTATGTAGTGCTGAAGATCAAACCTAGGACCTCACAAGTGCTAGGTAAGCGCTCTACCACTGAGCCCCAGCCCCAGCCCCTATCCTGATTTTTATGGTAATAAATCTTGCTTTTTTTTAGTTTTATCATCTCTATGTGCATGTCTAAACAATATAGACTCTACCTGTGTGTAAGCTTTATACAAATGTCTTCCTTTTTAAAAAACAAGCTTTATCTTGATACAGTGCATATCCATAAATTCATCCTTGTAAATTTTATAATTTAATGTTTTTAAAATATATTCAGAGTTGCATCATTACAATCAATTTTAGAATGTTTTCTTCACCATAAAAAGAAACCCTATACATTAGCAGTGGTGCTCTTTTCCTTTTCTTTCCTCTCTCAGTCCCTGGCAAACACTAATCTATTTTCTGTCTCTATGGATTTGCTTCTTCTGAACACTCCATGTAAACAAAATAATACAATATGTGGCCTTTTGTGCCTGTCCTCTTTCATGCTTTCAAGGCTTATTTATGTGGCAGCATCAATCAGTACTCATTTCCTTCTATCCATTCATCAACTGATGGACATTTAGTTTGTTTCTATTTGAGGGCTATTATTATTAATAATATGTTGCTATGAATTTCAGTGTACAAGTTTTTTACAGATATTTGTTTTCATTTCTTTTGGGTGTCCATCTAGGAGTGCAACTGCTGAATCATATTGTAATTCTATATTTAACCTTTTGAGGCTATTCCATACTGTTTTCCAAAAAAGCTATACAACTTTAGATTCCCAGCAGCAATATTTGAGGATTCTAATTTTTCAATATCCTTGCAAAAAACTTGTTATTTTATTTATTAGAGCCATCCTAGTAGGTATAAAATGGTATTTCATTTTGGTTTTAATTTGCATTTTCCCGATGGTTAATGATGTGGAGCATCCTTTCATGTGTTTACTGGCCATTCATGTACTATCCCTGGAGACATGTCTATTCAGATCCTTTGCCATTTTTTAAATTGGGTTTTCTTTTTATCATCAAGTTATAAAAACACTTTATGTAAGTCTCATATCAGATACCTGATTTGCATATATTTTGTCTCATTTGTGGACTCTTTTCCCCCTGTGGTACTGGGTATTGAACCTAGGGGTGTTTACCACAGTGCTACATCCCTAGCCCTTTATAAAATTTTACTTTGAGACAGGGTCTCTCTAAGTAGCCCAGGTTGGCCTTGAATTTGCCATCCTCCTGCCTCAGCCTCTCCAGTAGCTGGGATTACAGGTGGATGTCACCAAAACAGGCTCTATGAATTGCCTTTTGTGTTTCTTGATAGTGTCATCTGATACAGAAAAGCTATAAATTTTGATGAAGTCCAATTTATCTATGTTTTACTTTATCACTTATGCTTTAGTGTCATACCTAAGAATGTTTTCCCTAATTTGAGGACACAAAGATTTATATTTGTTATTTCTTTTAAGAACTTTATAATTTTAGCTCTTATATTTGGGTCTATGATCCATCGTGAGTTAATTTTTCATAGTGTGAGGTAGCAGTCCAAATCAATTATTTTGCATGTGGATATTCAGTTGTCCTTGTACCATTTGTTGAATAGATTATTCTTTCCCTATTGAATGGTCTTGTTACCCTTCTCAAAAAGCAATTGACCAGGGGCTGGGGTTATGGTTCAGTGATAGAGTACTTGCTGGTAGGTATGAGGCACTGGGTTTGGCCCTCAGAACCACATAAAAATAGATAAATAAAATAAACATATTAAAGGTATTGTGTTCATTTGCAAAAAAAAAAAAAAGCAATTGACCATAAACGTATGTGTTTTTTTGTGGACTCTCAATTCTCTTCCATTGATATGTATATCTATCCCTATGCCAGGACCACAGAGTCTTGATTACCATAGCTTTGGAGTAGGACTTCATGTTGGGAAGTATGAGTCCTACAACTTTATTCTTCCTTTTGAAGATTGTTTTGGTTATTCTATGTCTCCTGCATTTCCATATGAATTTTAGGATCACATTGTCAATTTCTACAAAGAAGCCCACTAAGATTATAGTAGAAATTACATTAAACCTATACATCCATCTGTAGATTTTTTTTTAGTAATAATAATTAGTGTTTAACCCATGAACATGAAATGTCTTTCCATTTATTTAAATCTTCAATTCCTTTCAACACTGTTTTGTGATTTTTCAGTTTATGAGCTTTGTACTTCTCTTGTTAAATTTGTTCATAAATGTCTGGGTTTTGGTGCTGTTGTAAAAATAAATGTCCTAATTTCATATTTTGATCATATATAGCTAGTATATAGAAATACAACTGACTTTTGTATATTGATCTTGTATCTTACACTCTTGCTAATTCATTTACCAGTTACAGTAGATTTTTAATGACATCCCTAAGATTTTCTACATAAAAAAATCATATCACCTACTTATGGGATATGTTTTTACTTCTTCCTTTCCAATCTGGATGCCATTGATTTCTTTTTCTTCCATAATTATCTTGGCTAGAGCCTCCAATATGATGTTAAATAGAAGTGGTAAGAGGGGGCATTCTTGACTTATTATTTGCTTGCTTTATAGTTCATCAATGTTTTTGTATTTCATTAATTTTTATTCTTGTATCATTTTTAAAAAATTGGTGGGCTTGCTAACACATTCCTGTAGTCCTAGGGGCTCAGGAGGCTGAGGCAGGAGGCTCACAAGTTCAAAGCCAGCCTCAGCAACTTAGTGAGGCCCTAGGCAATTCAATGAGACCCTGTCTCTCTTTTTTTTTTTTTTCATGAACAGATGATGAAATATTTATTCATTAGGACTCAAAAAAGACATTTTTTTAAAGAGAGAGAGTGAAAGAGAGAGAGAGAGACAGAGAATTTTTTAATATTTATTTTTCAGTTTTCGGTGGACACAACATCTTTATTTTATTTGTATGTGGTGCTGAGGATCAAACCCAGTGCCGCGCACATGCCAGGCGAGCGCGCTACCGCTTGAGCCACATCCCCAGCCCCATGGATTCAAGACATTTAAAGGAAGGCAAATTTTCCTATGTATATCCCATCAGTAAGAGTGTGGGCCTTTGGGTGTCCCACAGCCAAAGGAGAACCTTTCTCTTTTTTAAATTGATTTTTAAAAAAATGACAGTGGAATGCATTACAATTCTTATTATACATATATACTGAGACCATATCTCAAAATAAAAAATGAAAAGGCTGGGGATGTTGCTCAGTGATTAAGTGTACCTGGGTTCAATTCCTGGTACCAAAAAAAATTTTTTTTTGCTTTATTTTTTCTTACATCTTGGTATGGAGGCTTAATTTTTTAACTTTTGGCCTTTCATTATTGCTAATAGATGTTCTTTCTTTCTAAGCACTGCTTTAGCTGTATCTCACAAGTTGTGATATGAGCATTTTCATAATTGTTCAGCTAAAAATATATTTTTATTATTTTTTATTTTGAGACAGGGTCTTGCTAAAGTGCTTAAGGCTTGGCTTAGTTGCTGAGGCTGGCTTTGGGCTAAGATCCTCCTGCCTCAGCCTCCTAAGCCATTGGAATTATAGGTGTGGGGTACTGCACAGGGCTTTACTCTCTTTTTGGATATGTCAAATTAACATAAGCAGGGCTACTATAAGCATCCCCATCCAGGCTTTCATTTTGGATGGGTGAAACTCCTAGTGTGAAGTGCCCCTTTACATTCAGTTCCTTTGGTGGGATAACAATGCCTATCTCACTAGGGTTGCTGGGATCCTTAAATGAGGTAAGGTATGGAAAACTGATATAGAAGAGGAAAGCAGTCAAAGGTAGTTAATGTTTCAACTGGAAGCTTTAGCTCTTAACCTTCAGGATTTTAAGGTTTAATTTTTACAATTGAAAAATAAAATATGGCCTCTTTAGAACCATCAGTGCTGGAATTCTTGAAATTAGATACTCTTTCACCCCCAATCCTTTTCCTACAACATGAGGCCAGAGATAATATATGCCTTATCCAACTTGAAGCAGTTTAGCAAATATGCCTCTTAGCTGTACATAAATAGACCTTGATTTTGTTTTGATGATCCAACCCAGCACTGGGTTTACATAATTGAACTTTTTGTCAGAGTTCTAAGATTTAGTCCTTGTCTCTACCCCCACCCCCACCACTGAGGATTGAACCTAGGAACACTCTACCACTGAGTTACATCCCCAGTTCTTTTTATTTTTTGAGATGGAGTCTCACTAAGTTGCTAAGGCTGGCCTTGAATGCAACATCCTTCTGCTTCAGCCCAAGTCACTGGGATTAAGTCTTTGTCTTTTTTTTTTTTTTTAATGCCACCAGGTCCCACTGCAGATTATGGGATTTGGTGATGAAGTCAATTTAAATGTTTAGAAGTCAGGATCAGATATCCTAGTACTGGGGAGCAGAATCAAAAGTCTGAAGAAAGTCCATAAACCATTGTCAGCCTCATCCCTGACTGTGCAAGGTGAGCAATCTGCCTCTTCTCTGTACTTCCACCAACCTTCACCAGCAAGTAGCTTATTCTCTGGGGCCAGCGATGCCAAATCCAGCAAAAGAGAAGTCCCCTCCAGAGCTCTAGGAAGAAAAAACTAGCAACCTGTCCTCAAGCGAAGAAATGGAAGTACTGTCTGTATCAGTGACAGAGAGCTGTCATCAAGGGGTTTAGTCATACTGAGTTTCATTTCATGTACTTCCTCAAGTACCAGTGAGGGTGGGAAGATATTAATGAAGAAAAGTTGAAGGGGAGTGGTTTTTAATCATTACTGGCCCAAGGACCCATTTAAAAATCTACAAAGCTGTGGATTTTAGAAAAATACACAGTTTGTATTCGTTTTCTGTGGTTGTCTGCTATGGTCTGAATGTTTGTGTACCCCAGCCCCATTCATATGTTGAAATTCCAATCCCCAAGGTGATGGTATTACTGAGGTGTCATAAGAAATCAAACACTAGTGGGAAAGTGGGTGGACAAGACAAACTTTACTTCTGCCAGAAGGGTGTGCTACCGCAGTTGCCTAGTAAACACACCTGGGCAGGCAATCCACCTGCTCATATTCCTATTGCAGCGCTGCTCTTCACCACCCTGATTGGAGGAACTTGGCCTAATGATCTATGGGATTGGCTAATTTTAAAATTGGGACAGGCAAAGGGAAGAGCTATAATTAAAATGGATCCAATTTGATCCAATTAAAGCTGAATACTATATTCTGAAAATGGACAACCAGACTTTTCTTTCTCACATTAGGTAGTGAGACCTTTGATTTGGTCACAAGGGAAAAGCACTCATGATTAGGATTAATATACTAACAAAAGAGAAGCTGGACAGTTAGCTTGTCCCTTCCACCACATGAGGACACAGTAAGAAGTTGCCATCTATAAACCAGGAAACAGGTCTTCAACAGAGACAGAATCTGCCAGCACCTTGATCTTGTAATTTCTAGCCTCCAAGGTCTATGATAAATCAATTTCTATTGTTCAAAAACCAGTCTGTGGCATTTTTTAGAACAGCCTGAACAAACTAATATGTTGCCATAACATACTACCTCAAAATGTGTGCCTTAAAACAAAAGAAATGCATTTTCTCATAGCCCTGGAAGCCAGACATTTTTCGTGCCTCTTCCAGTTTCTGGTAGCTACTCACTTTCCTCTGCTTGTGGCCCCATTGCTCTGCTGCAGTCTCTGCCCTGTATTCCCATCTTCTTGTCCTCTTTCGTGTGCATAAACTTTCCCTCTGCCTCTCTCTTATAAGGACACTTACAATTGGATTTAGGGCCCACCTGACTAATCTTCCCAAATCGACATCCTTAAATCACATCTGCAAAAGACCATTTTACTTCATGAGGTAATATTTACAGATTCTAGGGATTAGGGCTTGATATATTGGGGTGGCCATTACTCAACCTTCTTCAAAGTCCCAAATTTTTGCATATAGTTTCAGGAAGATCATGTCTCCCAGGCAGGAACAAGAACATGCCCTGGAGATGCAGTTCACCGCCAATATGCTATGCATAGGTAACATAGAAGTCAGGCCCATTTACCTATTCACAAACCTCTCTACACCACAAAATCAACTAACATCGTTGGTTAAAAATACAAAACTATACTGCAAACTTCTACTCTAGTAAACCAGAATCCCCTAGAGCTGGGGTCCAGAAATCCGCATTCTCAACAAGCTCCTCAAAATGATTCTCATACGGGGCTGTGGCTGTGGCTCAATGGTAGCACTTGTCTGGCATGTGTGAGGCACTGGGTTCGATTCTCAGCACCATGATAAATAAATTTAAAAAGATCTATCAACAATTAAAATATTTTTAAAAAATGATTCTCCTGCAGTCCACTTTGAACCTATACTTGAGTGTTGGTTAGGGAGCTATGGTGCTCCAAATCTTCCATTAAGTGGACAGACTGCCACCTCCTTCACAATAAAGGAGGAAACGTCTGAAGGAAACTGTTTTCCACAAACGGAGCACTAATGCTTCCTCCCATTCCCCTAACACAAAGGTGACGAGCCTCTATTGTTTTGATTTTGGTCCTGCCTCAGGTTTATAATACACCTGCCCTGAAGACGTGGAATTGAGCCGGGGGGGGGGGGGGAAGAAAGAGTGGAGGGAGAAAGAAGCCGACTCACGGGTAAAACGCAAACCGATCTCTGAGACCTGCGGAGCTGCACGTGACGCCCCACGGACCTGCCCCTGGGACACAGGTTCTCCCGGCCGACTCCGCGCCGGCGCCCGCCCCCGCGCTCCACTGATTGGCTGCGTCGGCTCGCTCCTCACGCTCTTTTGTCTCAGCCCGCAGAGGATAAAAGCAGCCGCAGCTGCCTCAGGAACCGCGCTGCCGCGTCTCGGCTCCCCCTTGTTGGGTGGCCGTGCGAGGCAGTTCCATCGGGCATCTCTGGGCCGCTTAGCTGCGGAAGAGGCGCTCGTCTTTTTCCTTTACAGGGCTGCGGAGATTAGAAGGCGGAATCCAAAGCTGTGGACGCCGGAGCACACCGTTAGTAGCGGGTTGCAGGTAAAATACATGGGGGCACAATTCCCTCGTACGAAGAGGGGTGGGGGACATCCTCCCCAGTACTGGGCGGCTCCCACTGTGGAGAATCGGTAACTTCGAGGAGGGGAAGGAGCACCCAAGGCCGGCCACGCGGAGTAAGGAGGTAGGGCTCAACCTGGATGCTTCCGACTGGGTAGGATTTGCCTGGACTGGGGAGAGGGGAGTGGGGGGTGGCGTGCGCAGGACGAGGGGTAAAGAATAGTGTTCATTCCGAACCCTCTTTGCATATCCTCACCTCTTCCTGGGGAGGAATACGTGGGTGGGTGTGTCCAACTCCTGTTTTTTTTTTTTTTTTTCCTCCATAGCAGCTCATCAAAGACGAAAACCTGAACTTTAATTCTGCGCAGTTGACTGATACAGCTGGTAGGTCAGTGGTCTCCCGGGGGTTTACAGAGGTGCATTTTGGCTTGTATTCAGAAGGTGGGAGAAGCAGCGTGGTGCGGGGAGTGGGGGCGGGGAGTGGCGGGATGAGATTGAGGCTGAGGCTGCTTCTGACCCTTACCTTCCCTCTGCTGTGGCGCAGTCTTGACGCCCTAAGCACAGGGGTCTACAAACCCGGAGGTGAGCTTTCTCATAGAGGGCACCGGTTGCAGAGCTTGAACCTGAAAAAAGGTGAGCATTATTTTCTGAGCCCCTGTAAGAATCAAAAAAATGAGAGAGGGGGGAGGATTTTGAGAAGGGCTGGTGGTTGAGGCTAGATCATGAAATTAATTAGATCTTATTTTATTTCCACAAATCCGTAAGCACTGTGCTCTGTTGAGAGCCCAGCATCAGCTGCATTATGCTGTAAAACCTGGAATTCGAAGCAAGTCGCAGTTCCTCTTGAAGAACTTGGCGGGAGGGGGTCAGTTTGGCTGCAGAAAGCACCCTGGTAGCGAGGGGACACCAGCTAGCCCTGAGAACCTGTAATTGCCAGTCTCCTGCAGGATATTTTTAGGGTAGTGGATAGATATAAACTGTAATGCACGCTACTGAGGTAGGGAGAGTCTGTAGCTGCAGCCTGCTCTCTGTTTAATCCCCCCTTTTCCTTTTTTACAGCCTCCACTGAAATCGGAAGAAGGAAGAACACCGCAACATCTGCAGATTAGGCTTTTATTTCTACAAAGCCTGAGCATCGTGTATTCAGATACCCTATCATTGTTAGGCATGGCTAGTATTATTGCACGTGTGGGTAGCCGTCGGCAGAATGCGCCGTTGCCGCCTTGGGCCCATTCCATGCTGAGGTCCCTGGGCAGGAGTCTTGGGCCTTTGATGGCCAGCATGGCAGACAGAAATATGAAGTTTTTCTCGGGGAGGGCGGTGCCAGCACAGGGGGAAGAAACCTTTGAAAACTGGCTGACCCAAGTCAATGGGGTCCTGCCAGACTGGAATATGTCTGAGGAGGAAAAGCTGAAGCGCTTGATGAAAACCCTTAGGGGCCCTGCTCGAGAGGTCATGCGTTTGCTCCAAGCTGCCAACCCCAACCTAAGTGTGGCAGATTTTTTGCGAGCAATGAAACTGGTGTTTGGGGAATCTGAGAGCAGTGTGACCGCGCATGGTAATTTTTTTAACACCTTGCAGGCCCAAGGGGAGAAAGCCTCCCTTTACGTGATCCGTTTGGAGGTGCAGCTCCAGAATGCTATTCAGGCAGGCATCTTAGCTGAGAAGGATGCCAACCAGACTCGCCTGCACCAGCTCCTCATAGGAGCTGAGCTGAATAGAAATCTGCGCTTCAGGCTTCAGGGTCTTCTCAGGATGTATGCAAATGAGCAGGAGCAGCTTCCCAATTTCCTGGAGTTAATCAGGATGATAAGGGAGGAAGAGGATTGGGATGACTCTTTTATTAAACGGAAGCGGCCCAAGAGATCTGAGTCAGTGGTGGAGGGGGCAGACAGCCCCGGAGCATTTCAGGGCTCCCTGCCTGTAGCAATTGGCAGTGAGGACTGCAATGTGATAGAAATAGATGATACCCTTGATGACTCAGATGAGGATGTGATCCTAGTGGAGTCTGGGGACCCTCCACTGTCATCCTCAGGTGCTCCTCCCTTCAGGGGCAGGGCCAGATCTCAGGACCAAGTGTTGGTCATTGATCCCCCCAGTAATTTTGGAACCGAGGCTCCTTCCACCAGCAGTGGTTCTGGACATAAGATTAATGGTCCTAGGGATATGCGCAGAGCCAGGAAGCGAAAACACACAACTCGCTGTTCCTTTTGTGGGGAGGAAGGACACTCAAAAGAAACCTGTGATAATGAGAGCAACAAGACCCAGGTTTTTGAGAATCTGATCATCACCCTGCAGGAGTTGACACATACAGAGGAGGAGGGGTCAAGAGAGGCCCCTGGTGAATCCAGTGATTCCTCTGAGCCACAGTAAGGTGCTAGCCCCCATCCTTAAATGAATCTTTTCCCATATTCAGAGTTTGGTGATGGGAAATTTAGGAGAGGGGGAGTTCTAATTGCATGAGTTAATTTACAAAGCGGCTTTCTTTTGTCATGGAGGAGAAGGGGTCTCATATTACCAGTATAGTGGAAGGGGATGTCCTGACCTTTAGGCTTGCTGCCTTTTCCCACTGCCTAAGAGTCTATTTTCTGTGTGTGCCCATTTCTTTGATGGCTTTATGCTCTTTGTGAAAGTTGTATAATTCATTGCTAAATCTTTAAATGATAAAAGTTCAAAAAGTAAAGTATGTTAACCCCGAACTCACCACCCTTATTTAACCATTGTCAGCCCTTGTGGTGAATGTCTTTCTGGATATTTTCCTGTACCTATGAACCCAGATAGATATATGTATAGATAAAAGTGACCAAATATAAGTGCTGTTCTATATGCTGTATTTTTTCACCAAACAATATATGTTGTGAGCTTCTATGTCAATAAATATATCAGCATCTACTTTAATATCTCTGTGGTATTTTAAGAAGTAAAGGGAAAAAATAAAATGTAGTGAAAAAGTATAAAGTGGGGGAGTCATTTTGAGATTGTGTTTTTATCATCCTTATTTTGCAGAGGAGGAAAAGGGAAGAAGGGCTGAAACATTGCTCAAAGGTAAAGGGTCTCTTGATCACAGCAGAACTGTCTCCTACCTCATTGAGCCAAATTATAGCCTGTATTATTTGACAACATCACAATGCTTTCTTCTCTAATGTATGCTGAGGTTACAGCCCAACATGAGGACTTCAGGGGCTACATCCCTGTTCATTTTGGAGAGGGGCAGTATTCCTTCCTGGGTGGATTCCTTAAGTTGCGGTTGCTGCTTCCAGACAACATTCTGGTCATAACAAGGACTCTCTTCTGTGACCTGAACACCCTGTGCCCACTCCCCAATTAAGTAAAGGAGAGAGCAGCTACTCTTGGGAGCTCAGCACCCAAACCTCATTCTGTAAGCTCATGCTACAGCTGTAGAGCATAGGTAGCCCAAGGACTCCAAAACTAACCCCATTCCAACTCCTGCTCACCTCCACTCCCACCCCTTTGTAGAGAGGGATGAGCAGCAATCAAGTCACCAGGGCACACAATAGAACGTGGCAATCAGAAAGTCACTAAGCCCTACACATCATTTTAGCAGAGTGGAGGACATTCATGGGAGAGATTAAAAAGGGAGCTCTCCAGGAACCTGCCTCTCAGGAGCTGTCCCATCTGGCCTCAAATTGAAGGGTGATAAAAGAGGACATGTGTGATCTCAGACCTGAGAGTCCTTATGTTCCCATTTTTGCAAGCTGGACAGGCTTGGTAGTGGGGGTGAAGATGATCTTGTGTAGATGATCCTGTGTAAGGTAGAGAGCAAAATGCAGGCTCACATCTGAGGCCCCGAGGGAATTTTTCATGGAGGAGACAGGCTCCACAGAGCAGGGACACAGTGTGCAGCCATGGGGCTGGTGTGTCAGGGGAGAAGGATAGAGCTTCATGGGTCAGGGAGGAGGTGTGAGGGCATTCTAACCAGGGGGGCTTACATGGAGATTGACAGGGACAAGGAGACGGGCAGGAATCAAGAGACTGCGGGGTTTTTGTGCAGAACCCTGGTTTGTGTTGTACTAGGTATGGCACAGTTTGGGGGTCTCAAGAAAAGTGATTAGGGTTCTAATTATGTTAGCAGCTGATGACATGCTCAATAAGGACAAACGGGGCACACACTGAGGCCCTGAGGTAGGAATGGGAGACAGGCTACTGGAAGTGAAGCCTTCCCTGGGTTGTCACACCCAGAACCTGCCTTGAACTTGGGAGTGTTTCTTTACAGAACACGCCCTCAGCTCTTCCTTGGCTCCTTGCTCCTGCTCTATGCATGTCCCCACAATCTGATCTTACAATCTTCCCCATCCCCATCCCATCCCCTGGAGCCACACCTTTTGGTGACAGGTGTGAAGATTCAGCTTCCTGTACTCTGTGCCTTCTAGCCCTTCCTCCCCTAGCATTCAATGTTTACTTTAAGCCTCAGTCTCCTAAACCGTCAGGGCCGTAAAGAAACTGGGAGGCTCCTGTGCCCCTGACCCTTTAGCCAAGAACTGGGTCAGACACAAAGACTCAAGAGGACCACTCCTTGCATTCCTCCAGGGCACCTTTGAGTCCCTGGTTGGGACTCTTGAGCCAATGGTGACACATGTCAGAACCCCAGGAAGAAGGCAGCTCTTCTCAGGCTCCCAGAGCCCCAGGAGCCACCAACATTTCCCCACAGCTTGCATAGGTTCTAACCATTAATTCCTCCCTACCCCTGCTCAAATCTACTCTTGGTGGGTATCTACCCCCATATTTAGCCCAGGTTAGAAAATTATTCTATTTCAAACTCACCTTTTCTTGATTCCACTCTATAAATGTTTGTTGAATATTTTACCCAAAAAACAGATTATGCTGCCATCATTTCTTTCTGGCACCAGGTAGATAAGAAAAGAGAATGGAAAAATAAATGAATCCTGTTCATACCACCACCTCCTTTTCATTGGGGTTAGCTGGGGTGATCAGTATTGACTACTTCTTGGAAAACCTGTTCTGTGATGGATCCTCTACATCCTCCTTCTCTGTTGTGTACATTTTAAATTATCAAAAATTTTATTTCACTAACCTGATGTGAACTGACATTTCTTTTTTACTTCATTCTGTGTGACAGTGGCTTTTCCTTTACTGAAGAAATATGTATTTTCTCTAATCAGGTACCTAGATATACAGATCAGACTAATTGGATTAGCCAAAAGGCAGCTTCTAGAAAATTTTATGTCTGATATCTTTCATTTCAGGCTCTGAGCTTATTTTCTTCCTTATTGCTCCATTCTCATTGGTCACTAAGGGATGAAAATCATTCGTCAGAGGAAACTGGTTTCTGAGTGCCCTTTTGCATTACTTCCTCCTTTCTGGATTCTTTTCCTTTGGTTTCCATGACACCCTTCTCTCAGGGTTCCTCCCTCCATGTCATTTTTGATTCTTACTTCTCAGCCTCTGTTGCTGTATTTTCTCCCACTTTCTGATCTTTGCATCATTGTAATAAAAAATACAAATCATCACAACTGTTATCCTTAAGAGCTTGTGTGCCAAGCACCCTGTATCAAGTCCTTTAAACACATTAACACCTTTAATCCTCATTTCAGCCCCATAAGGTAGGCATTACTATTATCATATATTTCAGATGAGGAAATGGACTGAAAAAGAAGAGACTCATGTTAAGGTTGTGCAGCTAGTTAGTGGGTGGATGACTCCAGAGCCTTTATACTCCTTCTATGTCTTAGTTCTCATGTGTTCATGAAACCCTATCATGCAATGCTACTCTTCACATATGACGTGCAAGGAAACTGATGTTTGTAAATATAGAATAAGGCCTGCCTTTTGCAGGTGTATGTATCCTATGTATGAGTGATTAGCACAGGGAATTCCACTGCAGGCTCTCAAGAAATGGTAGCACAATCCACAATAGCTAAGCTATGGAACTGACCTAGATGGCCATCAACAGATGAATGGATAAAGAAATTGTACACACACACACACACACACACACTCACACACACAATGGAATATTATTAAACCATAAAGAAGAATGACTTAAGACACTCACTGGTGAATGAATGGATTTGGAGATTATCATGCTATGTAAAATTA
Source organism: Callospermophilus lateralis (assembly GCF_048772815.1). NCBI lineage: Eukaryota > Metazoa > Chordata > Mammalia > Rodentia > Sciuridae > Callospermophilus > Callospermophilus lateralis. The sequence goes on from NC_135325.1 coordinate 95,901,781, forward strand.
GCCAGTCCCCCAAAGACAAAGGTTGAATGTTCTGATATGTGGATACTAACACACAACAAGGGGAGCAGGGGAAGGATAGAAGTTCAGTGATTAGACAAAGGGGAATGTAGGGAAGGGCAGGGGATAGGAAAAGGAAAGATAGTGGAATGAATCTGACATAATTTTCCTATGTACATATATGAATACACCACAGTGAATCTCAACAAGACTGGGGTCCTAATTAAAATAAGATGTACTACATGTTTGTATAAATCTGTCAAAATACCCTCTACTGTCATGTATAACTAAAAAGAACAAATTAAAAAATAAAAATAAAAAAGAAACGGCAGGTACTAGGCTAGAATGCAATGTTCTGCTACAGAAGAAAGGACAGGAAAAAATAATGCTGTCTGTACCATGCATACAGTGCTTATTTAACATTAATCTGAGGATGTGACAGTCTGCCTCCTTGAGCTACACTGAGCTTGGCTTCTGACAGGCATAAGGGTGGATTTAAAAAGGCCTGAAAGTTTAATGATGATGATCAGCTGATAAGGGAACACATGTTGAATGCCATAGTTTAGCCTGTGGGCACAAATGACCCTAGCCCTAATGCCAGCCCCTATGCATGGTTTGTGTGTCCCCAGAGAATTTGTCTTTCCCCTACATGTTAAAGGCACCCCTATCCTTTCAGATAGCCCAAGACGAGCCAAACCATTTCTCTTAGTAACAGGGGTGAGGGAAGCTGATCTCAGTGTAACAGGCCTTTGTGCATCGAGGGAAAAGGCATGATTGAGGTCTGAGGAATCCTTTAAAATGCAGGTAACCTTATAATCCTGCCATTATTAGGTATGTCCTGGATAGGATAAAAAGGCACAGAGTCCTAGCTAGCCTAGGCATAGTGTGACCAAAATATTTTAGAGGCTCACATGGCTTGATGTGGTACAGACAGAACTCTCTGTGTTTAGGCATTAACTAAGGAAGCAAGAAGGAATAAAACAGAGGAAGAAAATAGTTTCGTAAATATTGTGAAAGGTATGTGAGCATATGAATTCATTAACTCAGGCCTAAAGTCAGGGTTAATGTCCATCTAGGAAAGATGGTGCCAATTAAAATGTCATTGTAGCTGGGGATGGTGCCACACATCTATACTCTCAGAGATTTGAAAAGCTGAGGCAGTAGGATCACAAGTTTGAGGCCAGTTTAAGCAACATAGGGAGACACTGTCTCAAAATACAAAAAATGAAAAGGGCTAGGGATGTAGCTCAGTGTTGTAAAGTGCCCCTGGGTTTACACCCCAGTCGAAAAAAAAAGAAAGAAAGAAAGAAAGAAATCATTGTCAGTTAAAGTATATAAGATAATTATAGTAATGTCATTGTTCTTATTTCCTATTTTGATAAAAAAATTTCTGTGATGTTTTATACTGATACAGAAGAAATAAAACTGTAACTTTTATATTATCAAAAGTGGGGTGGGGCGGGCGTTGTGGCTCAGAGGTAAAGCGTTTGTCTAGCAAGGCCCTGGGTTCGATCCTCAGCACAACATAAAAATAAATAAATAAAAATAAAAGTATTGTGTACAACTAAAAAATAAATATTAAAAAAAGTGGGGTGTTGATCAGCTATTATCTGAACAAAGAAGATTTTACGAACAAAGACATTTATCCTAGCAGGGCTGGTTTTTGTGTTCTCATCCTAACAGGATTCATGAATCCCCAGCTACAGCAGTTCATCTGGTCATCTCAGAAAAGAGCTGACAACTTAGTGTGGCCCCTCAGGATTGCACCCTCAGATATCTACCATGTTCACCATCCCCACTTTACAGACAAGCACATCAAGGCACACACAGTATAGGCACTTGTCTAAGATCACACAGCTACTATGGGCTAAAGCTGTAATTTGAACTTCAGATCGGCTTCTTCCCAGAAGAACCAGAAGTCATTACTGTTGTGCTATAAAGATGTTCCTAATGTAATGGGTACAAATATCTGATCATTCTACTGGCTGCATCCTGGTACCTTATATAATTGCCAGGTCAGTACAATAGCATGGCCTCAATCTCGTTTGTTTTATTAATTAAGACTGAAGAAACAATCAGTTTAGTCAAGTTCCTTTTCAGTGTCTGGAACCATCTTTTTTCTCATATACATGGGATAAGATAATAAAAATGACAAACTGTTGGTGAAGATGTAGGCAAATAGTCTTTCTCCTACACTGCTGGTAAGACTGAGGATTGACACATTTTTAAGGATAGTCCAACTGGGAAACATTTCAAAGTTTGAATTATGAAAATCCCAGGATCCAGCAGTCTAACTTCCTGAAATTGATGCTGAGAAAATAGCTGGACACATGTAAAAGATTTTATGAACAAAAATATTTATCCTAGCCTTTTCTTTTTTGGAACAGTGGAAAATTGGAAACAACTTAAAAGAACATGAGTAAGATTTGGCTCCATGCTTGCAATGGAATGCTTCACATTAAAAACTCTGGGTGTGCCTTCAGATCATTGGGTCTCACTGGAAAAATGATGTGTGGCTTCTCTAGGAAAGGACTTACAAGACCACTACTCTGCCAGGCCACTTGTGCTCTCTTTGACCTTCAGTGTTCTGCACCATCATTCTGAACACTCCCATTCACATGACAAAACCCTCATCAAACTTCAATTGTCATTTCACCTGGCAGTCCTGTGGGCCAACTTTCCCTGACTCTGCTAAAACTCTTTCCCTATACTATAGGTAGTATTTTAATTTTGTTACAATTGCTTATATAATTGTCTGCCTTCCCTACTGGATTCATACTACCCATGCCCAGCACAGTATTGTTGGGGTATCTTGACACATACTTCATGCACCCACCTCACATGTGTGTGTGCCAGCTGTTCTCACTGCTCCTTCATATAGCTCTGTGACTTGATTCCTCATTGATATTCCAGTATTTGCTCAAATCTTCTTAGTGAGGCTTGCTTTGAACTGTCCATTTAAAATTACATATCTGGCCCAGCATGGTGGTGCCTACCTGTAATCCCAGTGGCTCAGAAGGTAGCAGCAGTAGGATTCCAAGTTTGAGTCCAGCTAAGCAATTTAGTGAGATCCTCAACAACTTAGTGAGACCCTGTCTCAAAATTTAAAAAATAAAATTTAAAAAAGGACTGGGGCAGGACACTGGGGCACATGCCGATAATCCCAGCAGATTGAGAAGCTGAGGCAGGAGGATCATGAGTTCAAAGCCAGCCTCAGCAAAAGTGAGGTGCTAAGCAACTCAGCAAGACCCTGTCTCTAAATAAAATATAAACCAAAACCAAAACCCTGCATATCTGGCACTGGTCCTCTCATTTCCCTTCCTTCTCTTTCTCCCTTCTCTGTTTTCCCAATTCATGCATCTCTTCTACTATACTGTACTACACAATTTATTGACTTATTATATTATATATTGCTGTCTTTCCCCACAAGAATATAAACTCAACAAAGGCAGACATCCTAGTCTGCTTAGTTTGCTGGAGCACCTTTATCTCATAAAACACTGCCTGGAAAATAGCTGGTTCATATGTTTGTGACTGGAATGAATGAAGTGCCTGACACACAGTAGTTGCTCACTGAATGGCCGCCTTTGTCACTGCTGCCCACCTGGAAATGGTGCTGCTAGAGAGGAGAAGGCGATGAGAGAACAGTGGCCATCGCTGAACCTACTTGTTGAGATCAGAAACCTTGGAGATTCTCTAGATTAACTGTTTGCATCTCTCTCCCCCAGCCTGTTACTTATTAGTTGGGCCATTCATTCTTGCCATACAGAAAGTGGGAGAGAGGTTTATATGTCATATCATCGAAATTTAATTATTTGAAATTCCTAATCATCTCATATGCATTTGTAAATATTAAAAATAATTGCCCTGAAAAAATTTAATATTTAGGGTACTCTATTATTTTCCTTTTATTAAGAAATAATCAAGAGTAGTAATATGATTTTTCTATTGGTATGTATTAAACATATCAACAATATACTAAGAATTCTTAATCCCATTTTAAAGGAGGGAAATGAGTCTTAGTAAGATATATTAACAGTACTAAGGTTATATAACCAGGAAGAAGTAGATAAATTGTACTTCAAATTCTGTAAATTATCCTATATTTCAAGTAAAAATATTGGTGTTGCTGAGAAAAACTGAATCATAGTGGAAGATCATTATTGGGGCAGGAGTAATGGGTAGATATGAATACTTGACCAATTTCCTGTTCATTAAGAACAAAATAAAGCTGTCTGAAAACTTATGAGTAAAGGAAATTAAATTTTACTAGTGGGAACATGATGGAGGTTGATTTTAAATGCTCTGGATGGACCAAGAGCTAATTTTGGCCCAGGAAAACATACTTGAAAATAAACTGTTATATAACATTGATATTTGAAACTCATGGAATGATAAATACACCTTTCCCTTGTAGCTGGGGGGCGTGATGTGTGCCTATAAGTCCTAGCTACCAGAAGGGCTGAGGATGTAGTTAGTTCAGAAGTTCAAGGCTAGCCTGGGCAACTTAGTGAGACAGTCTCAAAAATAAAACAAAAGCTGGGGGCAGTGGCCCACACCTCTGATCCCAAAAATTCCAGAGGCTGAGACAGAATTGTAAGTTTGAGGCCAGTCTCTGCAATTTAGTGAGATCTTGTCTCAAAAAAACTAATAACAACAATAAAAACAACAAAATAATAATAAGAAGGGCTGGAAAATAGGTCAATCGTGGAGTATACCTGGATTCAAACCACAGGACCCCAGTAAATAAATAAAAAAGTAAGTCAGGGAATGTAGCCCAGAGGTTTCATACCCAATACCACAAAAACCCACAAAATAACTTTTCTATGTATGCTAGAATATATATATATATATATATATATATATATATATATATGTGTGTGTGTGTGTGTGTGTGTGCGCACGCGTGCACATATATATATGTATATATATATATACATTCCCTCTCTCTCTCTCTCTCTCTCTCTCTCTCTCTCTATATATATATATATATATATATATATATATATATATATATATATATTGTACCTGGGATTTAATTCAGGGGCACTTAAGCACTGAACCACATCCCCAGCCCTTTTTCTTATTTTTATTCAGAGACAGGTTTCACTGAGTTGCTTAGGGCCTTGCTAAGTTCCTGAGGCTGGCTTTGAACTCACAATTCTCTTACCTTAGTCTCTCAAGGTGCTGGGATTACAGGCATGTGCCACCGCACCCAGCTAGAATATTTTGTTAAATTATTTGTTAAATAATTGTAGGCTTGTTATACCATAGAATATTTACAATATCATAAAACTTTGTAAAAGATTATATATAGTTAATATTTAAACAGTCATAAAGGTATACAGAAAGGGAAAAGAAAACCACAAGTGAACACTGAACATTTTGGCTTATTTCTTTTAAAGCTTTTTTCTAACCATGAGTGTAGATACATGTATAATTTACTTTTTTGAGATTGTATTCTCTATATAATTTTACATATGGCAAAACATTTAAAAAGTTTTGTTCATTTTTTAATGATAAGTGTAATAATATGTTTCTTTTTCAGTACTGGAGATTGAGCTCAGGGACACTCCACCACTGAGCTATATCTCACCTGTTTTTATTTTGTATTTTGACACAAGGTCTTGCTCAGTTGCTGAGTCTGGCCTTGAACTTGCTGTTCTCCTGCCTCAGCCTGGGAGTATAGGCATGTATCATCACACTCAGCAATAAGTATAACAATTCTGAAAACAAATAACAAAGATTATTTGGCAAAAAGAGAACTAAGTGGGTAATACCAATAAAAATACAAGAAATAAACACTGTTGTTATTAAGTTGAAAAGTACCAATCATAAATTGTATGATTATTTTCCTAAAAAAAAGCAAGAGAATTGATGACAACATCTGAAAATAAAATAATGAGAGACAATATAAAATCTGAAAATCTGAATGACAGAAGAAAACAATAAAATCTCTTCTGACTGCACTATTTGAAGATTTGAATGACCTGGGCACCATCCATACTGCTGGCCCACCTCACAGTTACAATACAAGGGACCCTTACCCTACTAGACTTGTTATGTGCAGAGATTCATTGAGAATGAAACAAGTGTGGTGAGAACTATGAAAGGGTGAGCCAGGGAACAGTTGAAATACAGAGGAGAGCCCTATAATCCAGGGAATCGTGAATGGCTTCTCATAGATGATATGTGGGCTGCAGACCCATTATTATCCTTAGCAAGTGGGAGCTCAAGGAAAGCCATCAGAGCTCCAACCAATGTGAAACTTATATACCCTACAATTGTGGCAGAGAGCCTCAAGCCGGGGGTTCAAGCGACTGGAGAGAAAATTGATGGTCTTGAGCCAAGGTAGTAAATGAAGTCTATGCCTCCACTGGATTTCTGTGGGGCTTTCAGAACTGTCGCTCTGGCTTCTGAGTCTTGTCAATGCACCTGTTGCTATGACAAAGCTGAGTTCATTGCTAATCTCAGTAAGCGAGAACACTACTTCAGAAAGCCTTGACAGTGATTCAGGGAGGAAGGGAAAGAATTTATTGAGAAATGACAGTTTAGTTTAAGGTAGTGGGTCTTTTAAAAGCAGGGATTTGTCTCTTTTAAATCAAAGATCATGACACTAACAGCCTACTACTGATAAAAAGAGACAGGAAGATTTTAAGGAGAGACATTCAAAGAAATTTCGGGTGCAAGTTCTTCATGTTTTTTCATTGAAAAGTCGATGTGCTTGGGATGGGGGTCCTGTAATGAAAAGGAGGACAGTGGACTAGCAAAGTTCCGTGTATGTGAATACTAAGGTGTGGTTTTGTTTCTCAGTGTCTAGGCTGAATGTGGGGAGAGATGGTTTTAATTCTCATATACATAGATTTAAGTATGTATTTTATGGTGTCAAAATACTCTCATTTTCCTGATTCCTGAGGAAGGACACCTATTCTTAGATGTTTGCCAAGCCTTGAGAAACAAATCAAACATCTACCTTTGATCAGTCTGTTAAACCCTTGGGTTATTTTATTTACTCCCCATAATCACCTTGTGAAGTAGGCACTATTATTATCTATATTTTGGATATTGAGGCTCAGAGAAGTAATAATCAGCTTACATCATCTCAGCTAGAAATACATGTTTTCAGAAACATCAACAATAACAACAAAACACAAAACGTCCCTAATCTCTTCCGTAGTGATTTTTTTTTTTTTTCTTGGCACAAGGGAGCTGAAATCCTGGTTCAAGATACTTATATGGAAGTTCTGTCTTCGTGGGTGGTCTTTGTCCCTCTGGGAAGAAGGGAAAGGATGGACACATTGGGCCTCCAGTTCGGGCTTGGGGCTGCTTCCCTGGGCCTTGTGGTGCCAGCCCCAATTCCACCCCGCCAGCCTCGTGGCCATTTCTTTCGCAGAGGCAGAGGTCACGTCTCCCATCCACTCAGGGGCGCTCCCGGCTCGCACTCTGCGTGCTTCCGCAGCGCCAGCTTTGCCCGCTTTCGGCCACCAGGGGAGCTACCGCGCAATGGCGTATCGAGGGCGGGGCTTTTGCCACGCCCTCTGTTATCATGTACAGGGTTGGGGGCCGGAAGGTCTGCGGGGGAAGACCCCTATCGCTGTAAGGATGTAAGTGACGAGGCGAGGTCCTGCCGGTTCAGGCTGCTTTCCTTCACCACCAGCCCTCATAGCTCTGTCGAGGCCAGAGGTTGGGGCTGCAGCGGAGCGTCCATGTGTGTTTCCCTGGCACCCTTTCTAGAAGGAGTTTTAATGTGCCTGTTTTTCTTTCATTTATTTTTTAAATTTTTTAAAAAAAATACTTACTTTTTAGTTGTAGTTGGACATAATACCTTTATTTCACTTATTTATTTTTTTTATGTGGTGCTGAGGATCAAACCCAGGGCCTCACACGAGTGAGGCAAGCGCTTTACCCCTGAGCCACAACCCAGCCCCTCTTTCATTTATTTTTTATAAATATTATACATGCACATAGTTATAAAAAAGTCAAATACTTCTACAAGATTTTTTTTTAATTAAAAGAATCTCTTGATTTATTCCCTATTTTCTGTGCCCCCAAAGCAAACACTTTCTATTCTTTTAGCTTTTTTTGGTTATTTACCTCTATAGTTAAACACTATATTTTTGAGACAAAAAAAATCAACCCTGAAATAAGCCAATCACCATTCTCACATGCACTGATTTTTTAAATTGGTAAATATAACCCTTGGTTAATTATGAAAATCACTGTCACAATGAAACCTACCTTCTGTCAATCTAAGTGAAAAGAAGACAGGTATGCTTGGCAATTAGGCACTAGCTGAAGCAAGACAATGTAAACATTTTAAAGGAATGGCTGAGGAGTTGTTTTCATTCTTGGTACCTTAGTATCATGTAGCTTCAATAATCCACCACCCATATGCAACTGTCAATTAAGAGGGTTTTTATTTTCATTCATACTTTTTTTGGGAGGGGGTGATGGTACTGGGGTTTGAACCCAGGGGTGCTCTACCACTGAACATTCCCAGCCCTTTTTAAAGTTGTTTTTTTTTTTTTTTTTTTTTTTTTTTTAAAGACAGGGTCTCACTAAGTTGCTGAACTGGCCTCAAACTTGCCATCCTCCTGTCTCAGCCTCCTGAGTCACTAGGATTACAGGCATGTGCCACCATACCTGGCTTCATTCAAACCCTTAAAACAAAAGCAAAGTGAAAAACAAGCAGCATGATATAGTCCAGCGATTGGCAAACTATGACCTATGGGCTAAAAATGGATTTCTTTTTTTTTTTTTTTTTTTTTGCAGATGAACATTTACAATGGTTTTGCTGATTGGTAACACTAGCTTTCAACCCCAGTAAGTGAAGTATTATTCTCGCATTACATTCCTTTCATCAATAGGCCCGTATTTAAAAACCTTGTCAATATTGTTATGTTTTAAATTTTATTAATAAAATTGTGGAAATATATTTTTCTTATAATATAAATGCCTATGTATTGCCCTAAAATATTAACTATATTAAAATATATATTATATTTTTCTTATAATATAAATGCCTATGTAATGCCCTAAAATATTAACCCTAAAATATTAACTATCTGACCTTCACAGAAATGTTTACCAACTCCTAGTTTAATAGAACAAAAGAACAGAAAGCAATTGCCACATTCTTACTGTGTGACCTTGGGAAGCCGCTTCAATTCTCTGGTTTTTATTTTCATTATAAAGTGGAGATAAAGGGTGATATACCAATGAGATAAACACTAGATGCAATCCCCTAAATTTTTGAATAATTAATTATACAAATATTTCTTGAGGTACTATTATGTGCCAAGAACTGTTACAGTCTTTGGGAATAAAGCAGGAAACAAAATTCCTGTCCTGAAAAAAGAATACTAGTCTAAATGAAAAGAGACTTAAAATGCAGCATGTGGTCTAATATTGGATCCTGACTTTGAAAAAGCTAGGTTTATAGAACATTTTTGGGAAAACTAGGGAAATTTTAATATGGATGGTTATTAGATGAGATGAAAACTTACCTAAAATGGGATGTTAAAGGTCATTAACTTGGAAGTATTTGCAAAATATTATCTCATTTGGGAGAAAATGCATATGAATATTATATATTCTTAGAAAAAGATTTGGTCCAGGGCTGGGGATATAGCTCAGTTGGTAGAGTGCTTTCTTTGCATGCACAAGGCCCTGGGTTCAATCTCCAGTGACACACACATACACACACACACACACACACACACACACACACACACACACGGGTGGTGAATACCTATAATCCCCAAAACTCTGAAGGCTAAGGCAGGCAGCTTACAAGTTGGAGGCAGCCTTAGCAATTTAGCAAGATTGTGTCTTAAAGTAACAGGGGCTGAGGATGTAGCTTGGTGGTAGAGAACCTCTGGGTTTAATTTCTAGTACTGGAAAAAAATGTGGAAGGACATATTCCAAGCTGTGAATGGTGGTGATTTCTGTGTGGTGAGACTCTAATATTTCAGTTGACTTTTTTGTTTTCTAATTTTCTACAATGAACATATGCTGCTTTTTGTAAGAAAAACACATGATTTGCAATTTAAAAAATAATATCTGTTCAAGGAGTTTTACATGTTTGCCTCTTGCAGGTATTAATATCGTTAAATCTGTCAATTTTCTGGGGAATGCATATAAGAATTATACTGCCAGTGGGCTGGGGATGTGACTCAAGCGGTAACATGCTGGCCTGGCATGCTTGTGGCCCGGGTTCGATCCTCAGCACCACATACAAAGATGTTGTGTCCCCCGAAAACTAAAAAATAAATATTAAAATTCTCTCTCTCTCTCTCTCTCTCTCTCTCTCTCTCTCTCTCTCTCAAGAATTATATTGCCAGTAATGAATGATCAAGGATCTGCTGCGAAACAGTTGCAGAATGTTAACTTGACACTGCTGGCAATTCCTTGGATTATTCCTGGTAATCTTTCTTGTATCCAAGACTTTCAAATGGGGTGGGAGTTTATAGGATGGCCAGCAGTTTAAATAGAAGGACTTTAGAGGTGATCCTTGAAAGTGTCCATCTAAGCACTGTTCCGGAAAGAGGCCCCTGCCTGAGAACGGCCTGAACTAATTCAGCTGGAGATAAATGTATCTCTGTTTCGTCAATGAACACATCAGGCCACCAAAACCTGGTGCAATTAATTATTTGAATCATGCAACTACTCCTTTTATTTTTATTCTAGGCAAGGGTCTGCAAACTATAGCCTGTGGACCAAATCTAGGGGTGTAGCTCAGTGGTACAGCATATGCTTAGAATGCACAAGACCCTGGGAGGAGGAGAAATAATGAATGATGCTCTAGTCTGGGTGGGAAATGTAAGAAAAGTGTATTTCCAATCTAAAAAGGACAAACAAAACTTTGTAAACCAAGTTTACTGGGACCCAGCCACACTTACTTGTTTGTGTATTTTCTATTATTGTGTTTTCCCTACAATGGCAGACTTTAATAGTTGTGTCAGAGACTGTATATAACCCACAAAGCTGAAAATATTTACTCGCTGGTCCTTTAAAGAAAATGTTTGCAGATCCTTGTTCTAGCTCAGCAGAAAACTGTCTCAGTAGGCATTTCTGTGGGAAGAAAATGCCCACTAATGATTATATTTTAAAAATCGGTGTTCTGATTTATAACCCACATTCACTTTATTAACATGTGTCAGTATTCTTAATTTCAGGTGAATATAGGTTTTGTTTCTTATCCTGAAAGTTGAGGTGATGCCAGACCATGACACATTAGAAAAAATTCATTAAGGTAAATGCTCCCCTGTGAGCCTTATCAATAGCTAGTTAGCTGATGTTCTATTCATCTAAGATCTGGTTATCCTTCTAATTTAGTTCAAGTGCCACCTCCTGTCATGAAGCCTCCTCTGATTCCTTATCCTGATTTCACTGTCTGCATCCCTTGCAGACTCTGTATGATAATAACACTGAATATGATGCTTGGTAACTTAGATTCTTTCTTTCCACTGAAGAAGCAAGGGCCATATTCTTTTGTTCCTTAGTATGTCTCCCTAAGCCTCGCATACAGTAGCTTACTAGCTGTATATCCTTGGCCATGTCATTTCTCTGAACCTCAGTTTTCTCATCTGTGAAATGGGAATGATAATAGTAGTAGCCCTCATACTGTTTTGGTGAGAATTAAATAAGACTATATTAGTTAGCTACTCAGTAAACAATTGTTGAATGAGTGAATGACTTACAAATACAAAGTTGGATTGTATTGGGAATTGTGAAAATCTGCATCAGCAGTACCAAAAGTAATGTGCAGTAGTTTTGTTTGTCCTTTTTAGATTGGAAATACACTTTTCTTTCATTTCCCACCCAGACTAGAGCATCATTCATTATTTCTCCTCCTCCCAGGGTCTTGTGTATTCTAAGCACATGCTGTACCACTGAGCTACACCCCTAGCTCCTATTTCATTTGTTTTTTCAACACATACTATTCTTTCTTTCTTTCTTTTCCTGATATTGAGGATTGAGCCCAAGGGTGCTTTACCACTGAGTTACATACCCAGTCCTTTTTAATTTTTATTTTGAGACATGGTCTTTTAAAGTTGCTTAGGAACTTACTAAGTTGCTGAGGTTGACCTTCAACTTGTGATCTTCTTGCCTCAGCCTCCAGAATTGCTGGGATTATAGGTGTATGCCACTGTGCCTGGTTTCTGTCAACACTCATCGAATACCTTTGGGATGGCAGACACAACAGGATATACACAATCTCTGCCCTCTTGGTGTTTTCATTCTGGTGGAAAAGACAGGTTAATAAACAAGTAAACTGGCAAATAATAATGTGTGACAGATTGTGATAAATGATAAAGAAAACAAATAGGCTAAATTAGACTAATTGAGGAAGATTGTTTATAACTAGTGATCAGTGAGCTTCTTTGAAGAGGTTAGAATTAAGGTGAGAGTAGAAAAATGAACCAAACATGAAAAGATCTGGGGGAAAATATTCTAGAAAAAGATAGTAAGTGGAAAGGCCCCAAAGTTAAAAAAAGATGTGGTGTGTCCAGGAACAGAAGCAGCCGGGAAAGCTAGAAGGGTAAACAAATTGGACTCATTCTAGAAGTAGAGGAAGGCTATTTAACAGGCTTTTAATTTTTTTTTTTTTTTTTTTTTTAGTTTTAGATGGACACATTACCTTCATTTATTTATTTATTTTTATGTAGTGCTGAGGATCGAACCCATTGTCTCACATGTGCTAGGTGAGCGCTCTACCTCTGAGCTATCACCCCAGCCCCCATTTAACTGTTTTAAGGGAGTGACATGATCTGACGTGATCTGTCACTGTTTTTTAAAATTTAAAAAAATGTCAATTAAAAAAAAAAAACTGGTAGAGGGCTGGGATTGTGGCTCAGCAGTATAGTGCTCGCCTAGCATGAGCGGGACCTGGGTTCGATTCTCAGGACCACATAAAAATAAAGGCATTGTGTTGTATCCATCTTCACCTAAAAATAAAAATTTTAAAAACAAACCTGATAGATAGAATAAGGGGCCTCCAAAGATGTTCATGTCCTAATCCCCCAGAATTTGTTAATATGTTACCTTATATGACAAAAAATGAATTTTGGTTTAAGTTAAGGATCTTGGGACAAGGAAATTGTTCTGAATTATCTGGGTGGGTACAATATAATGACAAAGATTCTTATAAGAGGTACAGAAACAGTCTTCCCCAGAGCCTCAGGAGTGAATAAAGCCTTGCTGACATCTTGACTTTGGACCTGCAAGACCCATTTCAGACCTCTGACCTTTAGAATTGCAATATGATAATTCTACAATATTTTAAGCCATTTACTTTGTGACAAGTATTTACAGGGAGAGAGAGATAAATAAAAAACTGATGAGAGTAGTACTGGGGTGGATAGGAACAGGGTAAAAGGATAGGGGAATAGTAAGGGTGTGAGAAGGGACTTTTTTTAGTGTATAGTAGTGATTTTTAAAATCATGTTTATTTCATCTGCTAACAATATGGGCAAACACAGAAACAAACAGAACACAAACACATAACACAAACAGAAACAAAGTCACTTAACTGTAGTGAACATGAATAACAACCACAATGAAAGAGTAGTAGAAAATAACCAAGGCATTATGAACTAAATTGTGTTTCCTTGAAATTCCTTAAAGCCTTAATCCCCTGTGTGACTGTATTTGGAGATAGCACCTCTAAGGAGGTAATTAAAATTAAGTGACGTCATAAGGTCCTTACAAGAAGAAGAGGAAACAGGAGGGGTGCATACATCCAGAAAAAGATATTGTGAGGATACAGCAAGAAGGTAGCCATCTGCAAGCCCAGGAGAGAGGCCTCACCAGAAACTAGCTTTGCTGACATCTTGATCTTTAGACCTCTAGCCTCTAGAACTGTGTCATGTGGGGGTGCTCAGACCCAGGAAACAAAGTTTGGGGTTTGGCAGGTGGAAGAAGATGCAAGACATAGTTAGGATAGTAGAATTTTTTTTTTTTAAAATAATTTTGGCTATAGATGAACACAATATCTTTATTATTTATTTTTATGTGGTGCTGAGAATCGAACCCAGTGCCTCACACATGCTAGGCAAGCGCTCTACCGCTGAGCCACAACCCCAGCCCAAGGATAGTAGAATTTATTCAGAGGTGGCAGTGGCCTTCATCCCCCAACCAGTTCCATTTTGCCCCCACTTAGACCCTGAGTCTTTTCCAGGTCCCTATTATATGCAGGCCAAACAAAGAAGGTACATTCCCAACAGGTTACATCAGTGGGCACATGCTCACAAGCAAATGTTTATAACCTCCAGAACTTACACTGAATCAGTATTTCCGACTTTGACTACATACTAACTATAACAGAGCAAATTCATGGCCTTGGCTACATACTAAAAACATAACATAAAACATAATATAGCCCATTGGAAGTCTCAGTGAGGGAGCCTAACTATAGTCATTTTGGACCTGTCCAAATGATCCACCCCTTTAGGATTCCTTGCCATACAATCTGTACATCTGAAATCTTCCACACTGAATCAGTGCTTAAGCAGGCCAAAGCTGAAAGTATCATTCATTCCACGGCCGGCAGCCTGTGGGTGGTATGGAATGTGTAGCTTCCATTGAATCTGTAACTGAGTTGCCCATCACTGCACATACTGACCTGTAAAATGAGTACCTTGGTCACTCTCTATTGTGATAGGCTGGCTGTACAAGGTCTGGGCACTGTCATGGTGTGAATCATAGTATACTGATTTGCTTAACCACTGGACTAGGCAAACAAAAAGCCTGTAGTTATATCCACGGCCATCAAGGCAAATATGGTACTTTCTGATTTAGGTCTGATTTAGGAGTCTGTTAAAGGCAGACTCCCTTGTTTGACTACATTTCACATAGTTTTCACACTTGCATGCAGTAGGTAGCGATTTAGCCAAGCCACCAAGTGGAAGGCACCCGCTCTAACCACCACACCCTAGCCAAAGCATTTGCTTCATCATTCCCTGGGTTAGTCAGGGGGCCATGGCCAGTAACATGTCTGGGAGTCACCTGTTCTTGGTGGCCCAGCTCCTAGAGCTCTTTGCACAGAACTTGTCCCCAGTACACAGCATTACTGTATACTGTAGTACACTAGGGGTATACTACACCCATATCACTATGGGTAATGCTTCATTTTGCTATCACCATTCAGCTCAGCCAATGGCTATTTTGTCTTATACTGGTCCCAAACCAGTGTTTGTTTCTGACTCCACAGCCATTGCCATCCAACAGGTAGTTATCCACAACTGGAGTCATCAGTGTATCAAACACTGAGCAGTATAGGTGATTTACCTTCAAGGTATGGGCTTGTTTCTGGTTCACATACATAGGTAACAGGCCCTAGCACCTCCTGAAGTCTCTTGTCTCTGCTGGCCTCTAGCACACTTGGGCTCTCTTGGCTCCTGCTGGCTCCTGGCACACGTAAGTCACAAGGTTGTGCAGGATCAATAACATGTAGAAGATGGGGTATTTTGACACTGTTGGCTCCCAGAACCCCTAAATCTCACAGGCATAACAACAAAGCAGCCAGAGCTCTTTTGGCTTCTGTCCAAATTATTTTCCCAAGTCACCAACTCTGCTTTATTGGTAGATTGTGGTGAACTTGGTCATCTGGGCTAACCCTACCAGCAATTACTCATTGGAGCCATCAGCTACTGCTGTTTCTTTTTTTCTTTTTTCTTTTTCTTTTTCTTTTTTTTTTTTTTTTGCATTGCTACTGACTGGGTTTACAAGTGATAATCTTCCTCTTCCTGGGATGCCACGAGCTCTATGGGGGCAGGCCAAGGTGTATTTTCAAGATACAGAGGTCCTCCTCCAGTGATGGGTACTCTGGCTTTCAAGGCCTCTTACTTATCTTGCAACTCCCTCATCTTGGAAATTTCTGGTAAAGCTGCATCAGTTTTTGCTCTCAAAGCTGAAAGTAACATTCATCCCACAGCCCAGTGGCTATGCACATAGCTACTCAGGCTGTTTTCTGTTTTTGTTTTTTAATCTCATCTATATTGCCATTATCATCTTTGTCCTTGGCTGTGGGCTGGCAACTGGGCTCTGTGGCTCAATTCAGTTTGCTCTACTAGGCCCATGTTCCCCATAGGACAATCAGAAGACTTCTGTATGCTCACAGGGAACCCATCCACTATACCCCAACTCTACACAGGAGTCTATGTTAATAGGACCTTGGCAACCAAGTGCTACATGCTGCTTGGTGACCACAGGTCTCTCCCATCCACTGGGGTTGAGGCATCTTTCACCTGTAGAAGATCCTGCTGGCTATGCCAACTGTTGTTTGGGGACTCAGACCTGGGAAACAAAGTTCAGGGGTTGACAGATGGAAGAAGATATAAGACACAGTTAGGATAGTACACATGATTTATTCAAAGGTGACAATGGCCTCCAGAATCCCGTTTCAGCTTTAGCCCCCAGCCAGTTTTATTTTTACCCCCATTTAGGCCCTGATTCTTTACCATAGGCCCTTTTTATACAACAAACAAAGAATGTACAGTCCCAACAGGTTATATTAGTGGATGCATGCTCATAAGCAAATGTTTGTGTCCTTGAGCGTGTACACAGAATCAGAGTGTTTCTGACTTAGACTACACACTAAACCATATGAGAGCCAATTCATGGCCTTGGCCACATAGTAATAGCATAACATAAAACATAACCCACTGGACATCTTGATGAGGGAGCATAACTACACCCATTTGGGGCCTGTCCCAACAGTGAGAAATAAATTTCTGCTTTTTGTTTTTATTTTTGGTACCAGGGATTGAATCCAGGGGTGCTTATCCATTGAGCCACATCCCCAGCATTTTTTATTTTTTATTTTGAGACAGGGTCTTGCTAAGTTGGTGAGGGCCTCCCTAAGATGCTGAGGCTGGCTTTGAACTTTTGACCCTCCTGCCTCAGCATTCCAAGCTGTTGGGATTACAGGCATGCACTACCACACCTGGCAAATTTGTGTTTTTTAAGCCAACATATGTGGTATTTTACTATGGCAGCCCTGGCTGACTAATATACTAAGTAATTTTGGTGAACAATGTTTTGACTATAAACTATTAGATAGTGGTACTTAAACCAAGGTATGCGTAAGAGTCATATAGAGGGCTTGTTAGAACACAGATTTCTAGTTCCTGCTCCCAGAATTTCTGATTTCATAGGACTGGGTTGGGGTCCAAAAACTTGCATTTCTAACTTGTTCCAAGTGATACTAATGCTGCTGGTCTGGATCCACATTTCAGAATTAAAGCCTAATTACCTACTGTAATTAGTATTGGGATATTCTTACTTCTAGGCTTTCTCGGCAGATAGAATTAGTAAACTTATGTCAATAAACAAATGTAGATTTTTATTTCTATATGTCTATACTCTGGATCAATTACATACTACAACTAGCAGGGTTGTTCTCCATGGGGGTATGGGTTAGCAAATCTGAATCTACATATATTCTAATATTTAGCTAATAAGTAAACATATTACAAATAATGAGAGCCAGCTTTTAACTCTGTCAGAGGAAGGAGTTATAAGTAAGACAGGAGAGTAGACACGAACCTTGTGTCATCAGAGGTATGAGTATGGATATATTGTTTTATGTGCACACACATACCACTCTCTCCCACACTCTCATGGAGATAGATACAGAAATAGAAACATACATTTCTGTATATACATATATTTCCTAATTTCGTGGAGAAAGTCTAGAAGCAAGGATATCCCAATACCAATGAGCATACCTAGTGCTCAGATCTTGGGTTTTAATTTTTAAAATTAATTATTTAATTATTTTTATTTTATTTATAGTGCTGGGGATTGAACCCAGAGTCTCATGTCTGCTATATACATGCTAGATACATTATTATTGTATTTTTTTGCATTATTGGGATTGAAACCTGGGCCTCATGTGTGCTGAGCACTGACCACTTGACCACTGAGCTACATCCTCCAAGATATTGGATTTAAAATACCATTCTCCAGATAAATGGAACTGGGGCTCCTTGGAGAAATGTCTGATTCCAGGGCTGGGGGAGGGACAGTATAAGATGAACTTGGAATATCTTATGCTGGAAAGTAAGAAAGTGCTGAAGGAATAATGGAGACCTATCAAAAAGACACAGAAGTCAACTTGAAAGGATTTCTGATGGTGAAATATGAAACAATTTAAATAACAAAATAAATAATAGTAATGAACTGTAAACCACAGAATAAAATAAGAATCCATGAGTCCATACTAATATAAAGAAATAGCTGAATAAATAAATGGCGAAGAAGGGAAAGCAGGGTTTTATGGGAGAATTCCATTTAATGTAGAAAAATAATGGAAATAAAAATTTATCATTTGGCAATTACCATAGTAATAATTGTTTTAGGCACAAATCATCAATGGCCAGGCATGGTGGTGCATGCCTGTAATCCCAGAAGCTTGGCAGGCTAAGGCAGGAGGATCATAAGTTCAAAGTCAGCCTCAGCAACTTAGGGAGGCCCTAAGCAATTTAGTGAGACCTGTCTCAAAAAAAAAAAAAAAAAAAGGAGTGGGGATTTGGCCCAGTGCTTAAGCACCCCTGCTTTCAATTCCTGGTACCAAAAAAAAAAAAAAAAAAAAATCGGGCTGGTGATGTGGCTCAAGCTGTGGCGTGCTCGCCTGGCATGCGTGCGGCCCAGGTTCGATCCTCAGCACCACATACAAACAAAGATGTTGTGTCCGCTGAAATCTAAAGAATAAATACTAAAAAAAATTCTCTCTCTCTCTCACTCTCTCTTTTAAAAAAAATCAATGGATGCGAAAATTAATGGACAAAAGTATGTCGAGAAACAAATATTTATATAATTTCAGAGTATCTCCCCATATAATGTGTATTAATTCCTCTTTTTTTGTGTGGTGCTAAGGATTGAACTCAAGGCCTTGTGTATGCAAGGCAAGCACTCTACCAATTGAGCTAAATCCCCAGCCCCTGCATATTAATTACAAAGGGGAAAATAGTTACTCTGGAGAAAGCTGGCAGATACCACCTTAATCAAGTGATCAAAGTAAACATCACTAGCAATGGAACAAACCGACATCATGTGTGTTTTGATATGATGCGTTGCAGACACCCTGTCACATATCTGTAGTATTCTTATCAGAACACATAACCTGAATTTAGTTATGAAGAACCATTAGACAGATCCAAAATTCAAATTGGTCAATATTTTTTTAAAAAATATTATAGCAATGAAAGAGAGAGAGAGAGAGAGAGAGAGAGAGGAAGGAAGGAAGGAAGGAAGGAAGGAAGGAAGGAAGGAAGGAAGAAAAGACTGAGGAACTGCTCTAGGTTTAAAGAACCTAAAGAGGCATGTGTGATCCTGGGCCAGAAAAAAGACATTGGTGGGGAGATGGGAGAAAATAGTATGTGATCTGTAGACTAGGTTACATTATAGCTTGAATATTAATTTCTTGGCTTACAATGCCATACTGTGCTTATGGATGATGTTAGCATTTGGGGAATCTGGATGAAGCATGGATGAGGATCCCTTGCACTACTTTTGCAAATTTTTGGTGAGTCTCTAATATTTCAAAATGAAAAATTGAAAAGAAAATGTGAATTATTTACCTCCCCACAAAGCATACCTGGCTGATCTGATTTCTCTGTGAAATGTTGCAAAGGGCCAGAATATAAGTTGGAAGACCAGTCAGAAGACTATTTCACTGCACCAAGGGATAGATGATGGTGGCTTGACCTAGAGGAATGATGGTAGTGGAGATGAACAGGGTTAGATAGATTCAGGATGCATTTTGACATTTCCTTGGGAAGAGTATTACATCAGAAGGAATGGAAGGGAAAATAGAATTATTTGAAAGCTGGTTCTCTATGAATTATTTTCTGATAAAACATGGAACAGAGTAGATTCTACATGCTTAGATATTTGTGGATTCAGAATCCTCTATTATGTAAGCTAGAATGTTTACAACTGGGCTTTTCTTTATCTTTTTCCCCTCAGAGTTTTAGTAGTGTTTTCTCATCCAGGGTAAGACAAGGAAAGGGACTTTCTTTGGTTTCCTCCTATATTTACTTTTTTTAAAAATATAGTTTTTTAGATGTTGATGAACCTTTATTTAATTTATTTATTTCTATGTGGTGCTGAGGATCGAATCTAGTGCCTCACACATGCTAGGCAAGTGCTCTGCCACTGAGCCACAACCCCAGCCCTTGTATTTACTTTTGCCTTGGACCTTCTCTTGCTAATACAACTCTGTTCTCTTCAAGGAGGGGGTTGAGTTCTGTGTTGTCATCTAAATAGTGACCTTTACTGTCTCAACACACAACTAAACCAGTCAGGGTCATTCCAGCACAACTGGGCTGACATGAAATAATGACACACATACAGAGAAATACCTTTTTCTTTGAGTTCTGTGATGGCCCCTCTGACCCAGCTCCCACAATGGAGGCAAGGCAGGCAAGAAAAGAGAAGGAGCACATTGAGGAGAACCCATTCAAATGAGGCAAGGAGTCAGGTTTCTGGGAGTTAAGTCTAGCTTCAGGATGTCTTGCAGGTCAGCAGGTTGACTGATGTTTTGGAAGGCCATGCCCATCTCATGTGTTGATCATTCATGTGATGATCAAAGTTAGGCAAGTTGCATTTTTTATAGGTTACAGGATATTTATTCTTTCTCTCAATTCTCACATTTAAGTGTCTTTTAGGTCTGTCAGTAATGTAAAAATTCTGGAGGCAGAAGCCAAACATCTTTCTGAGTGCCATTTCACTGAGCGTGAAAGCTTCTAGGAGTTATGGCACCCTCATGTAATTGTTTTCAATTCTAGGAAGCCAGTCTGTAAATAACTGTCCTGTATAGGAAAACTTTATTTCAACAATTTTTGTATTTTGACAATTGTCCAGATATATAGTCTTAATTTCTAAGGACCAGCATGATTGGCTGGTTTAAGTTTCTCATTTGCTATCTTTTCCTCAAAACATACTCCCAGATAGTCATTACAGTCAGTACAATTAATCTAGTTACATTGGTGGACTT
The DNA here is from genome assembly GCF_048772815.1 of Callospermophilus lateralis. NCBI lineage: Eukaryota > Metazoa > Chordata > Mammalia > Rodentia > Sciuridae > Callospermophilus > Callospermophilus lateralis. Next base: position 95,922,782 of record NC_135325.1, read on the forward strand.
TCCAGTCCACACAGCAATGCACATTAAAGATGGACTTGAGAGATGGGTCCACAGAAGTCTCTTCATAATTTTTCCTTACCTGACAAGCTTGTGAAGCTGCATGGCTGTAAACTCTGCAGCTGAAAATTTACCTTCCTGTGCCATATTTTTCAGTCATTTTCACAATTACAGGTTTAAACTCTTCTTTGAAATATGGCTTAACTTACTGAATTATGTTCAGCAGCAGTAAGACTCTTAATGTTACAATTTAAGAAAATTTTTGAAATATTTGTAAGATCTAGTGTGTGCATATAGGGTCCTGTTTTCCCCCTTTCTTTATTTAATAAATTGATTAAAAGGCTGGTATAAGTCATAATATCATTAGTTTAAAATTATAGATAATAGTACAAGTATTTAAATAATAAGAAAGTATCTCTTTTATATTTTGAAATATAAAATAATTTTAAATAATATTAAATAATTATCTTAATTTGGGATGAGGCTAGAGATAGAATTTTTAATTTAGGAGTTATGGCCTTTACTAGGGGCATGAGAAATATATATATCTTTCCAAAATAGGAAGTAAATATGTTAAATAAGCCTAGAGAAGATGTTTTATTTTTTACCATTAATAAAAAATGAAATAGAAAAATGAATAGTTTTTTATTTACCAAACTATGAAAAACTGTTATTATTGTTATCAAACTTAGTGCTGACTTAAGTAGGGGGAGTTTGTATGTCAAATATTAATGAATAAAAACAAGTCAACAGTGTGGTTTAAGATAGTGATCTAATTTAGAATTTTATATGACATTGAGCTAGTAATGACATTTTGAGGGATCTGTGTCAAAACAATCTTTGCATATAAAGAAACAACTACATGAACATACTTAACAACTTCACTCAATGTAGCAAAATTAGCTCCAAAAACCATGCATAATCCATAACTTTACTAATTTAAAAAATATCAATGTATGTAGGTATTGTCTCATATTATTAAAGTTGAGGAAAAGTCTATCATGTTAAATTTCTTATTGAAATAAGCTTTCAGCTGTTGAGCTGCTTTATTTATGGATGTCTGTTTAATATTTTAGGGATAACTATTTCCAGAGTCATTTTTCTCAGTGATTTATCACTGAGAAAACAGTTTACTGTTGACAGGGGCTCAAAGTAAGGCCCTGTTTCAATGTTTAGAGCTTCCAAAATCTGTTTATAACTTAGAAGAGGAGTAAAATTTTTAACCAGGAAGTTTATTTTTTGGGGGGTAAGAGTAGCATTTTAATCTCTTTCTGCCTGTATGTTTGTCTTTCCTTTTCCTCATTTGGTCTCCATTTGACTATGGTGTAACATTCAAACTTGGCTAGGACTATGTTAACCTTTGTAAATCCCTTGGAATGTCTAGGGCTAACTGGATGATAAACTCATCTTTTGAAAATGGGTGGCCCCCTATAAATCCAGGGTGTTGTACTGTCTTTTGAGTCTCTCTATGAAAACAATAGGATTTTTGTAAAGGCTTACTAAAATTATTTTTAGGCATTCTGTTTACCTGTTGGATATCTGTTTTGAGGAGTTGTCTGTGCTCCAGACAGACTATAAGGCTTGTCCTTATTCTGTGTTATTGGGACATGGTTAAAATAAATTTCCCCCCATTTTTTTTTTGGTGATCTCTTAAAATTTAGCTAAGTAATAGCATAATATCTTTTTAGGTGTGGTCAGACATTTGACATAAATTTTGAATCACTACAATACATGTATTTGGACTTTTTAAAAAAATTTCTCTGAATTTGTTTTTGTCTATATCAAGTCTGAGAGGTTCCCTTTGATCTTTCTTTCCAGTGGGCAATTTTTTAAGGCCTTCTTTGATGATAGTAATTGAGGATAGATATAAAATTGAGACATCTTTTATTAATCATTGTAATTTTTTAGTATATAGACTAGCTGATCTATCTTGATATTATATGTAAATGGACAAATTTAAGGAACTTATCCCTTCCTGAGAGAAGGCCTCAAAATACCTTTGTATTTTAGAATATTATCCCTTAAACAGATGTCTCTTAATTGTCCTTTTTAAAAAATATGACTAAGGTTATTTCCCAGTGTAGGGAGTGACATACAAGTCTTATAATAGGTTCAGTCAGAGAATCCCAAATTATATAAATGAATTTTTAATAAACCTTGCAATCGTTTTTTAAATTTGTTTTTTAGAAATAGTTGGATAGAATACCTTAGTTTTGTTTATTTATTTTTTTGTGGTGCTGAAGATTGAACCCAGGGCCTCACACGTGCTAGACGAGTGCTCTGCCACTGAGCCACGATCCCAGCCCAAACCTTGCAATCTTTATAGATCAGAATTTGATATATAACTTTAGTTTTGAGTACTTTGATTCTAACACAAAGTTTTCTTAAATTTTATATCCCCAAAACCCATATATCTAGTAAACATAAAATTAATATGTAAGAATTAGTAAATTATCATAATCATTAAATTTTTTTAATTAGTTTTAATTTTTAGACAGAAGTTTCAAAATTGGAACTCAAGGTAGTATTCGAAGACAATTATTGTTTAATCAAAGATGTGTATGAATTGGATTCACTAAAAATTGGCCCTTGTCTTAAACATTAAGAATCACTAGGCAAATAATGACCTTATGGGATGAGGTTGTAGCTCAGTGGTAGAGTGCTTGCCTGGTATGTGTGAGGTACTGGGTTCAATCCTCAGTACCACACAAAATAAACAAATACATAAGATAAAGTTATTTTGTTCATCTACAACCAAAAAAAAATTTTAAAAGATAACGACCTTACTTAAAATAATGTTTCAATAGGTTTTTATCATGTCAAAATATGGATAAAATCTTGGTTTGTATCAGTATAATAAAATCAGGGGAAAAAGCATGAAACATCTTAAAACTGATCATTTATATATTTATATTCAATCCGGCTACATATAAATCTGTCTTTTAATTACTTTGGCCTTTTACCTCATTGTCTAGATAATCATATAAAGATTTCTTTATTAAGGAAAATCTTTTTTACCATAAAAGTCTTAAACATATAATGATCCTTTTCTTTTACCCAAAGATGATTTCTTCTTTTTCTTATGACTTTCCAAAATGTGTTTCCTCTCTGTTGAAGTATTTTCTTCTCCTTTTAGAATTCTTCCTGGGATATATTTGCGATAATTCCTGTAAATATTAGAATTTTAATAATTGTTTTAAAATGTTTTTGTTGTACATGGACACCATACCTTTATTTAATTTATTTATTTTTATGTGGTGCTCCCCAGCACCACAAACCCAGGGCCTCACATGTGCCAGGTGAGTGCTCTACCGCTGAGCCACAACCCCAGCCCTAATTGTTATTTTTTAATTAGAAGAGGTACTTTAAATGAAATGCCTTTTGGACATCTCTGTTTATAAAATTATATAGGTATTTTATAGTAAATTATATTTATCTTAAATATTTAAAACTATAAAAGGCAGAGTATTAGATAAATGTATATGTAAAAGTATAAATTTGTGCTTCCTGTTGAGGAAAATCAATTGGAAGCAAATAGACATATATATGTTAATTATTTTATGAATTATGGATTATAGATTATTTAAATACCTGGAAAAATATGCATTTATAATAAGGTATAGCTTATAGTTATCTTATGAAACCATATGGTTGTTAAAATATTTGAATCTATTTTAACTTATTTTTAACTAGCAGTGCACTCTTTTCTCTAGGTGAATCACAAAATTTCTGTGCATATATCTGTCTATATTCTGTATTTACATAGAGACCAAGAAGAATAAGGATATTTGATTGTCATGAAAGGTTGAGAGGAAACCATCTCAGATTGCTGGCTTTTTTTTAAATCTCATGATGATCAAATGTACTCTTATAATCTCTAAAAATAAAATACAAGCAAGCATATGTAGCTCTTATAATTGTCATATTACCTCTGCAATTTTTCTTAATAATATAGTCATAGAAAATTTCCAAGGGAACCTGTTGAGGGATAAAAATCAGATTACTTAGCTTTGAGAATATGTCAGGATCGGGGCAGCAACATAGAAACCTGTAAAACCCGATTTTGCCTGAAAAAGATGTCTTTTTTATGAGAATGTATTAAAATCATGAAGAATTTTTTTTTAATAGTTGGGCACAGGTATCATAATTCCAGTTGCCAGCCTATGTGAGGCAGAAGGTAGGGGTTAGTAATTGGAAGGAGTGCCCAGAAGCCCGTTTGAGTAACAGATGAAGGACCAATAAGAAACCTGCAAAAAATGTGGGAGGTGGAACTTATCTGCTTTGTTGTCCTGGCCGTGTGGCTAGAGAATCCTTTTGGGTTCTCTGTAGTCCAAGGTTTTGCCTGACATTTTGGGATTTTTATCTCGTGCATTGCTTGTTCTGATCACAGCAGTCCTGGTTGTATCTTGCAGCACCAGGTGGCATGTGCCTATGGCCTTGCATCATTCACTTTGCTTTTCAGTTTTTGCAGTTGCCTTAGCAACCAGGGAAGCCAGGAGGCCCCCTTTGGTTGTTTGCATCTTTGCCTGCCCAGCAAGGGCACCTGGTTCCCAGGTGAAAGTCCCTGGTCCGGCTGTCACAGCGCTTGGCCATTTCTCCCACCTGTGTCTGTCCTGCTGGGGCAGGGCTTGTGCTTGGCAACTTCCCGGGTGTTCTCGGCCCACCCAGTCAGCAGGAGGCAGAGAGGAGCCAGTGGGTGTGGCTGGCACCGTTGCGGCTTTGGTTTGCCTCCCCGTGTTCCTGTCTGATGGTGCTGAGCAGTTGCGCTTATGGCCCTCTCAAAGCATGCTGGTAACCCCAGAAGTGGCTTTAGCGGTCAACACCCATGCTGTTAGCCAAATCTTAAGGTAGTCGTGTTTGGCATTTAGATTAGGTTGCCTAAGGGTCAAAAGTACTGCTGGTGGGAGGTTAGAGCCTTGCATCTGTCCCAGAACAGCAGAAAAAAAAATGTCTCTCTAGAAGTAGAAAAATCCTCCATATCAAATTTCACCATAAAAAATCTTTGCCTTTGCTCTCTCACACTCCAAGCACGGATTCCTAGCATATAACCCCCCAAAATCTTTACCTAATTTTTCAAAATACAAAAATTAACAAAAGGAATCCAAAAAAGATCAATTAAAGCGCTTTTTCCATGGGAGAGGATTCTCTATATTTAATTAAGGTCTCTAGAATATAAAAAAATGATTTTTTTCGTCTTTCTAAAGACAAAAAATTCCCAGATGCTGTAAGTTGAACATCACAAAGTTTTCTTCTAATTCACTTACTTTCTACAATTCACCACAATACTCTGAAAAGCTAAGCACGCTTAACTTTTGGAAAGAAATTTCAGACTCACTAAGTTTCTAAAAGTCACCCTGGAGTCCCTGTATGGGCCATCTTTTGTCGTGACACACAACTAAACTGGTCAGAGTCACTCCAGGAGAACTGGGGTGACACGAAATAATGGCTTACAGACAGAGAAATACCTTTTTCTTTAGGTTCTGTGACAGACTCTCTGACAAAGGAGGCAAGGCAGGCAAGAAAAGAGAAAGAGTACACCTTGAACCCAGGTTTTATTGGGGAGAAGCCATTCAAATGAGGCAAGGAGTCAGGTTTCAGGGGGTTAAGTCTAGCTTCAGGATGTCATGCAGGTCAGCAGGTTGACAGATGTCTTGGAAGGCCACGCCTCTCATGTGCTGTGTGATGATCAAAGGCAAAGCAAGTGAAAGGGATACATATGTGCACAGCCAGACAGAGCAGCATTGTCAGTCCAGTCTGTTTTGTGTGCTCAAGATGCTCACAGCTCATACACACAGCCCATAGCTGGTTTGCCACATACATAGCTCCTGTCCAGAGTGGCTCCCAATACTTCACAAAAACCCTCTGGTCTCCTTCTTTTTCCATGTGATATGCCCTTTCCTATATTTAAATATTTACCTAGAATACACTCTTATTAAAATATTTTCTGTCTTTTAAGGCTCAGCTCAAGAACCACCCCACTCCAAGACACCTTCCCGGATTTACTCTTCCTAAAGTAATTCATCCTTCCTGGGTAAGTCATGCCTTTTAGTTTATTTCTCTTATTTGGCCTACATTAATCCATTTACAGTCACACTCATTGCTTTGAGCTTATTTATATTCATGACTTTTATTTTCTACCAGATTTAAATTCTTTGAGGGTAGGTACACATACATGTTACATTTTAAATGACTTTTTTTGTTCCTGTCTTCACATGCCAAAGAAGTTTCACAGTAAAATAAGTTTATAAATTCTCCCCCATGTGCTTCAAATTAAATCTTTACTTTGCCTTGTTTTTACTGGGAACTTTTCCTATGAAATGTTGTGGTCACTTCCTTTGTCTCCAGTGATCTCCTTTGTAACTTTAAGCAACTGCCTATTCCTTTGAGTTCCATTGATTTGGTGGAGTTTCTTCCACCAGAGGGAGCTCCTTACTACATATAGATTTATCACTTTAGAAAGTAAAAGAAAGGATAACTTTCCCAGAGAGGATGTTGAAAGCAAGGGGAAAATAAAGAGTAGAAAGTAGGAACTGATCATCTCTCCTATAGCTTGACTTGACCTCAGCATTAGCTGTCTATTCAAATGCTATTTCATTTATATTGTTTTTGGTGTGCTTCTGGCCTGTGTGTCAAGATTTTCCCCCTCCTAATCTACTCCATTCATTTCATCTACAAATATATCTATATATTTATGCCTGTCTGTCTATCTATCTATTGAGTGCATAGTGTCAGGTATTTTTGTAGATGCTAAGGCTTTAATTGTGTATGAAACAGGCTAGCTTCCTGAAATCATGACACTGATACTCATTTTTAGATAATAGTCAATAAGTAAGATATATAAACAAAACACATAGTCTTATTAGATAGGGATAAACATGAAACATAAAAGAAAATACTGCACCTTGTAGGCCAGTGTGAGAACGTCTAACTTTCACTTAGAGTGAGATGGAAAGCAATGGGTGATGTGATGTGATCTGACTTATATTTCAGAATTATTTTGTAGAAAGTAAAGACTGGCTTGGGCCAGGTTGTATAAGTGGAATTGGGGAGAATTTGGTGAATTTTGGGATTTCTTTCAAAGGTACAAGTCAACTGGATACATGAACAAATCAGAAATGGGACATGAGAGAAATCAAGAAAAGCAGGGCCACTATATTGTACACCACCAGTCATATTGATGAAAATGTGACTGGTGCCCCTTGAAATTGTGTAGTCCAGCATCTCTGTACAAGACAATTCCACCGTTAGACATCTGAGTGGAGATGTTGAATAAGTCATGGGATATATAAGCCTGGTATTTAAAGGAGTGGCCTGGGCTGGAGGTAAAACTTTCTGAGTAATTGGTATCTAGACAGTATTTAAAGTATTATATGCATGAAATCAGGGCAATGACAGTAGTTAAAGAAGAGTAGGGGAACCAAGGACCAAATGCTGGGACACTCCAACATTTAGAGGCAGGAAGATAAGGAGGAACAAGTGAAAGAAACTAAGAAGATTTGGCCAGACGATAGAAAGAAAACCAGAAAAAAAATGGTATCCTAGAAGCCAAATGAAAAAGTTGCTTGAAGGAGGAGGGAATGCTTCCCGGGGCTGGGGGTGTAGTTCCTTGGTAAGGCACTTATCTATCATGTGTGAGGCCCTGGATTCCGTCCCCACCACTGCAAACTAAAAACAAACAAACAAACAAACAAACAAACAATCCTCCCAAACTTCTGATTGGCCAAGCAAGATGAGGGCTAAGAATTCTCTGTCCACAATTTATCTCCTCTCTTTTCCTCTTGAAATATTCCAATCAAACTTTTATCCATTGAAACAGCTTTTATCAAAATAACTGATGATCTCTATGTTGCAAATTCTATCAAGAATTATTAGCCCTCATTTTGCTTGGCCTATCAGAAGTTTAGGAGGATTGCTTTTTTGTAATTTGCAGTGGTGGGGATGGAATCCAGGGCCTCACACATGATAGATAAGTGCCTTATCAAGGAACTACACCCCTAGCCCCCATAAGTATTCTTCACAGTTGATCATTCCCTCCTCCTTCAAGCAACTTCTTCATTTGGCTTAGGATACCATTTTTCTGGTTTTCTTTCTATCTTCTGGTCAAATCTTCTTAGTTTACACAAATCTTCTGAAGAATGTTACTGTAAGTAGAAGCAAAGAAAGAAGTAAATAATTGAGTGGCAGGTATGTGGATGAAGAGGGGCCTTTAGAATGTGAGAGGCAATCACAAGTTTGCCCCAGGAGTCCTCATGGGGAGTTGGAGTTCACTTGTCCTTATTCATATACAGTTTTGGGGGTAGAGGACCAAGAACTAAAACTTGGAAACTGGAGGAGATATTATCAACAGGTTTGAGTAGAATGGACCCTAAGGAAACCCATGGATACCCTTTAATAAAACTGAACTCATAACCTCTGCACCTAGCAAGAGAGAGTATCTTCACATGCTAAGAAATTGGAGTAGTGAGGTGAAGCTGTAATCCTCATCCACAAAGTGATTCTAGCCCCTTTGCCTCTGGCCTCAATTACATTAAAGAAGGTAGTCTTTCTAGAAACATTATTGGTGTGTGGAAAATGGAAAAAAAAAATTGTATAGACACTGTGAGGATGACTAAATCCCAGCTAGCATGTGAACCAAGTGGGAAAACTGGCATAAAAACTTAGGTCCTATTTCTGCTAATTATTTCCATTACTTGGAAAGAAGTGGCCTCATCGGTAGAAAAGAGTGTAATTCCAGATTAAATATTTTAGCTTTATGTTTTAGTAGTGATGGCTTTGAAAATAAGTGATTTTTCCTGTTTTCCATGTAGTGTTTTTGTATGACATTTTTTCTATTCCCATGCTTTGAAGGTCCAGCTCATGTGTCTGTCACCTGCTGTGCAGAACCATCTTTTAAAGTCCCCTTTCAAGCAAAATAAATAATTTCCTCCCTGCATTTCCATATCATTTTTTCCCTAGAAAATATCATATTATGTTAGAGTTGTGTGTGGATGAGAACTGAAGAGGCAGTACAGTGTAGTGGGTAAGAGCATGGGTTCTGGAGTTAGGCTGCTGTTATGGTTCAGATCTTAGATGTCCCCCCAATTCTGAAGAAGGTAGAAACTTTAGGAGACAGGGCTTGGTTGCAGGGAGTTAGCTCATAGAAAGGAGCATGCCCTCTAAGGGGAAATTGGGACTTTGACTCCTTCTTTCTTTGCTTACCTTCATTAATTGAGCAGCCTCCTCCATCTTGAACTTCCTGCCACAATGTACTGCCCTACCACAAGCCCAACACAATGGGGCCAATTGATCATGGACTGAAACCTCTGAAACTGTGAGCCAAAATAAAACTTTCATCCTTTTAAGTTGATTATCTCAGATATTTTGTCATAGTGCTAGAAAACTAATATAGCTTCTGTGTTCAAACAGTGGCTCTTGCAAGTTTCTAACCTCCCTGTACCTTGGTTTTTCATGTCTCATCTCAGTTTAATAATAATAACATTGAAGGAGTTTTGTAATGGAGATGTATAAAGATGATAGAAATTAATACATGTCAAATATTTAGAAAAGTGCCCAGCACAGAGTAATTGCTCAATAAGCTTTTATTATTTGTCTATCTTCTTCTTGTGGAATAAGACCACATTTTTATCTTTGTACCACTAATGCTTAGCACTAGACTTGACACAGAGTACTAGGTGCTTACTCAATTTCTTTGAGGAAAAAAAAAAAACAGGTTTCTAAACCAAACCAACTTAAGTCTGTGTTTAATGGTTTCATATATATGTGGCCTCTTATGAGATTATTCATTCATTATTGCATACCACTCTCTAATGGTTAAGAATGAAAGTTCTAGAGCCCAATTGTCTACTTTGTATACTGGCTTTACCACTTATTAGTTGGATCAGAGTAGGCAGGATATTTAATTTCTTAGTGCCTCAGCTTCCTCACCTGGAAAATTAGGACAGATTTAGGAAGTTCAGCATGGAGTTGCTGAGCTCTTGAATGTTAACAATAATTATTATCAATCCTATCATTAATTAAATGACTTAATGAACACCTACGATGTTCCCAAGACTTGGCTAAGCAATAGACATGCAGAGATGAATGAGTATAGTTTCTGCTGAGAGAAAACTCATAAGCTAGTGAAGGAAACAAGTATAACTAAGTTGGTATGTATAGAATTTATCATATGAAGAGACTGAATTTACAGGAGAGAGTAGTAAGATTTTATACAAGAGGGAGTTTCTCAGCTTCGTGTCTATGTGTTGGCAGCTCTAGGATATTAATATTGAGTAAATATTAAAATCCCTTTTGTGGTTTTTGAGCAATAAGTTTTATAGTAGATTTATCCCATCAGATTTCCTTAACAAAACCACTTAACAAGAGGCCTCATCCTGTGTTTTGAAACCCAGAGAAGCTGTTCTGAACCAACATCCCACTTTCAGGCCTTCTTAAGTGTAGCAAACATGGTTTCAAATAGTTTTCATTGGGCAAAGCTCGTATTTCCTTTTGTAGTTAACCAGAGAAGCCTCACAGGCAGAAGACTCCATTTCAAATGTCTCTATCCTGCCCACTCCCTTCCTCTCAATAAATTTTCTAAAAACATTGACATTTAGATTCTTCCTATCCTTACTCCAACAATCAGGCAGGAGGGAAGTAGAGAGTGGCATGTTTTCCAAGAAAAGGCCAGGGCCCTTTTCTAGTTCATGCTTTTAATAGGGGCTCTCAGAGATGGTGGAGCTAGAGCTATATTTAAATTATTGAGCTCAAGGACAGGGTGTGGGTAGAGGAAAACCTTTATGTCTTCTGTCTCTCAGAAAACCAATAAAGCCATTGAAGCTTGTGTAGTTCCCCCAAGTAGTTAATGAGAACAATAGAATTTAGAGTTCCTGGTGTTCCTCTGTAGCTGATTTTGGCAGATGATAAGCAGCTTGTAAAAGGGCTTATTATTTGAGTACAGCTTTGGCTGCCTGACTTTTAAGGTTGATTATTTATTTTGCATGTTGTATAACAGGAGCATTGGGCAATGCTCAGAAGAGGCCTTCTGGGTCAGAGATGTAAGGGCTTCTCTGACTCTTTCCTCCAAACAGAACTGGCTTCCAGCTGTGGAGTAAGGGGCAAGCTTGTATACAGGGCCCAGGCCAAGGCCCTTGGATGGCCCCCTAACCACTAGTCAGGCTTCCTCACTGGTTTCTTTTGGGGTTGAAAACTTTGACATTTTCATCCAATCCCGATCCCAAGAAAAATATTTCTGTGTGTATATAAGTTTTCAAACCTGCACTGGTAATGTGACCTGCTTTTGAAAGAAATGTTTTTAAAGACATAGTTTTGTCATTTGCAACAAGCAGTCATGGGGTCCCTGTCATCTCAGTAAGTAGATACTCTGAAAGGTAGAGCTTTCAACTGGTTATAGTAAAAATAGGCAAGAAGTCTTTCCTCTTCTGGGAAGAGTGCCAAGCCAAAGTTGTCCCCAGCACTTTTGTTTCAGGGTTTAATGTGTTGTACCTCCTCTCTTATGCTGGGCTTGTTGGCTTACTGAGATAGATCCAGAAGCTTAATTTTAGTTTAGAACAATGAGTGAGGAAAGTTCTTCTTCTTCCTATTCTAAACTTTAAAAGTGGGTTGAGGGGCTGGGGTTGTAGCTCAGTGGTAGAGCACTTGTCTCACATGTGCATGAGGCACTGGGTTCGATCCTCAGCACCACATAAAAAAATAAATAAAGTAAAGATATTGTGTCCATCTACAACTAAAAAATATTGGGGGGGGGGAAAGTTGGTTGAGCCAGGGCCTAAATGAAATTGAGTTAGTTGTTTTTAAAAATATTTTTAGTTGTAGATGGACACAATATCTTTATTTTGTTTATTTAGTTTTTTAATGTGTTGCTAGGGATCAAACCCAGTGCCTCACATGTGTTAGGCAAGTGCTCTACCACTGAGCACAACCCCAGCCCTTGAGTTAGTTTTGATAGAGATAAACTTAGCTGTGTGCTTCCTATTTCATATCCCTACTGTTGATGGTCAGACTTCCCTTGCTGAGTTTTCTTTCCTTCCTCAACATCCTTCCCTTGTTTTTGATTAGAGTTGGTGGGTATGATTTCTAGCAAAATTTTTTGGTTTTTTGTTACTGGGGATTGAACTCAGGGGCACTTGACCACTGAGCCACATCCTTAGCCCTATTTTGTGTTTTATTTAGAGACAGGGTCTCAATGAGTTGCTTAGCACCTCACAGTTACTAAGGCTGGCTTTGAACTCATGAACCTCCTGCCTCAGCCTCCGGAGCTGCTGGGATTATAGGCATGAGCCACCACGCCCAGCTTTGGCAGAACTTTTTCTTATTCATTTTTTTTTAAATTTTTAGATATACATGACAGTAGAATGTATTTTGACATATTATACATACATGGAGTATTGATCTCATTCTTATGGTTGTACATAATGTGGAGTTTCACTGTCGTGTATACATATATAAACATAGGAAATTTATGTTCAATTCAATCTACTGTCCTTTCTATTCCCATCCCCATCCCTTCCCTTAATTCCCCTTTGTCTAATCCAATGAACTTGTATTCTCCCCCAGCCTTGTTGTGTGTTAGCATCTGTATATCAGAGAGAACATTTGGCCTTTAGTTTGGGGAGATTGGCTTATTTCACTTAGTATGATAGTCTCCAGTTCCATCCATTTACCAGCAAATGCCATAATTTCATTCTTCTTTATGGCTGAATAATATTCCATTGTGGTGTATGTATGCCACAATATCTATCTGTTCGTTGTTGAAAGGGACCTAGGTTGGTTCTATAGCTTGGCTATTGTGAATTGAGCTTCTATAAACATTAATGTGACTGCATCTTTGTAGTATGCTGATTTTAATCCTTTGGGTATATACCAGGGAATGGGATAACTGGGTCAAATGGTGGTTCCATTCCAAGTTTTATGAGCAATCTCCATACTGCTTTCCAGAGTGGTTATACCAATTTCCAGTCCCACTAGCAATGTATGAGTGTACCTTTTCCCCCATATCTGTGAACATTTATTGTTGCTTGTACTCTTGATAATTGCCATTCTGACTGGAGTGAGATGAAACCTCAGTGTAGTTTTAATTTGCATTTCTCTAATTGTCTAGCAAAACTTTTAATACCTACAATTTTATCTGTCAAATAAATAAGTTTGAAAACAAGAGGACAAATCAAGATTCAGAGAAGAAAAATAACTTTTTCATTATCATCATCCTGCTGAGTTTTTGATGTTCAGATCAAAATAATAAGGTGATAGCCTGTTAATTCTGCATTATTATCTCCTTCTTGGGCTAAAAATGACACTTACAGGTAGATGGAGACTGCTGTGTATTGTATGTGGGTGAATGGTCTGGAAGAGGCAGAAAGCTTGTAATTAGAGATCCCTTGAAGTCAGGGACCCTTGTATATAGGAAAACTCCCTTTAATATCCTGTGCATAGCTGGACATTTGAGGTCTGAGGTCTAGCTCAGCTCTCCTAGTAGAATCCTACAGAGGATGTGGACACAGTGGGCATTTGCTGCCCAGAATGTTACTGACAAAATGGGCTGGGATTGTGGCTCAGCGGTAGAGTGCTCACCTCACATATGCAGGACCCTGGGTTTGATCCTCAGCACCACATAAAAAAAATAAATAAGTGAAATAAAGATAATGTGACCAATTACAACTAAAAAATAAATGTTTAAAAAAGAGAATGTTACTGACAATAGAAGCATAGGAATATTTAAGTGTTGCTTCTTTTTATTATTTATTTTTTGGTGTATTACAATTATACATAGTACAGGGATTCATTATGCCATATTTGTACAAGCACATAATATAATTTTATCAACCTCATTCCCAAGTATCATTCCATTCCCACCCTTGCTCCTTCTCACCAATCCTCTTGCTCTATTCTACTGATCTCCCTTCTATTATTATTATTTTAATTAATACATTTAAATTATATATCTAAATAGGATTCATTGTGGTTTATTCCTACATAGACATAGTGTAACTTGGTGGATTTCATTCCCCAGTACTTCCCCATGCCCTTCTTTGCTTCCTCCTTCTGGATTCACTTCTTCTACTCTATTGGTCTTCCTTTTATTTTTGTGAGATCTCTTTAATCCTTTTATCTGCCTCTCTGGCTTCCACATAGGAAAGAAAACATTCAACCTTTGACTTTCTGCGTCTGGCTTATTTCACTTAGCATGATCTTCTCCAGTTCCATCCATTTATCAGCAAATGCCATAGTCATTCTTCTCTATGGCTGAGTAATACTTCATTGTGTATGTATACCATATTTTCTTTATCCATTCATCTGTTGATGGGCACCTGGGCTCAATTATTGCTTCTTTTTTATTTTCTATTTTAGTTGTAGTTTGACACAATACCTTTATTTTATTTTTATATAGTGCTGAGGATCAAACCCAGGGCCTCACATGTGCTAGGCAAACATTCTACCACTGAGCCACAACCCCAGCTCTCAAGTATTGCTTCTTAATGTAGCAACTGATGGCTGAGGATGAGATGCATAGTTTATCAAATATTACACAGTGACTTTGAAAGTGGCTTCTAAATTGTAAAACAGTGGGACACATGGTGGTCACTGCTATCTGTTGCTTTCCCCAAAGGTTTTTAAGGAAAACCTCAAAGATCTCAAATATTGTTATAATCATGAAGCTTCAAAATTTACCTAATTTAGCTTCCAGTTAATGCATTTTTTATGTCATTGGGTTTCCCTCAGTGTCTGCCTGAGAAATCTCCTTTTAAATTTCTTCAACACTTGGCTGGGGTTGTAGCTCAGTGGTAGATTGTTTTCTTGGCATCTGTGAAGCACTGGATTTGATCCTCAGCACCATATATAAATAAATAAAATAAAGGCAGTGACCATCTATAACTAAAAATATTTTTAAACATTTTCTTCAATACTTATAGTTCCCCTGGGAGCAGCACAGAGATACTCATCTGTGGAAGGTTATAGAAATTCCCCAAGCTATGTCACTCCTGCTTTGTCAGAACTTGCTTCATTTTCTGCAAGAAGAAGAATCTGGTCTGGCCAAATGTTTATTATTAATTGTTCTTCCCAATTTTCTATTACAAATAGCTATCTGAGCCAGGGAGTTGGATGGGGAAGGGAGCTGGTGGCATGGCTGGATATCAGGGAGATATTAAGTAGCATAGCTCTTATCCATAGGCCACGCTTCTGACATCCTCTGTTCTCTGAAGATTTGCCCTAAACACGGAAGGAAGAAACAATCAGAAACTCCCTCAGACATACAGAAATATCACTGAAGTTACAAACTTTATTCTTCAGACGTTTGCTAGTGTCTTTTTTATAACAAAGCTCTAAAGAGTTTTGTAATCTGGTTTCTAGCTGTACAGATTAGAAGCAACAGGAAGAGATACTGTAGTGAGGGTTGGAGGGAAGATACCCACTCAAACTGATAGGGAGAGTTGCCACTGAAGGCCTGTTATCCTGAAAAGAGGCAGAAAAAACAGAAGAGCATAACACAATAAAGGATGTGATTATGATTATCTTAAGTTAGCTGGATAAAGTTTTTAGTCAGTTAAGAAATCTTGGAAGCAAGTAATATAAATGTGCATATTTCACATTTCCTCAAAATATTGTTTTAAAATTTTAGTGTTTAAAGGATGAGTTCCTTATCTGTCCAAATACAAGTATTTCTAACTCTATCATAACTCATCTAAACCAAAATTGTGACTGTTTACTGTAATGTCAATATAATGATTTTTTATTATAAAAATTAGAATGAATTAGTTTGTGAGAGTGATAAGGTATTGTGTTAGAATGTGATTTGAACCTGGCACAGTGGTCCATGCCTGTAATCTGTAATCCCAGCAATGGGGAAGGCTGAGGCAGGAGGATTGCAAATCACCTCAGCAATTTAGCAAGGCCCTAAGCAACTTAGTGAGACCCTGTCTCAAAAACACAATAAAAGGTTAAATGCCCCTGGGTTCAACTCCTGGTACAAAAAAAAAAATGTGATTTGAATGCAGAAGTCATTCATTCCCTGATTTGGCACCCTTAGAACTGTCACATGTCAGACTTCCTCAGAGGCATCCTCAGTTACCCATAGGCTTTTCATAATATTTCTTCCATTGGCCTAGGAGCCATCTGTGATCTTCTACGGAAGCCCAAATTGTGGGATGTACAGCTCAGGGTTGGGGACCCCAAGCAGGAAACTGCTTCAATCCTTAGGTAAGATCCTGCCAGATTGTTGCCTGAATTCACATTCACTGTGTTGGTAGTTGAACTAGCCTGGCCCATTTGTCAGCACCTCTGAGTCAGAAGCCTGGGCAGGGCACAGAGGCTGGTGTTCAGATTCCACCGTTGCAGCCTTTTCTGTTCACATGGCTATGAGCTTTCTGACCGGCTGCTGTGAACTGGCAGGCACTGGGCATAAGGCGATGCTGGTTGGGCCAGAGCCTTCTGCTGCTGTCACATGCATCTGTAATTACCTCCCTCCTTTTGCTTGCTGATTAATAGTCTGGACACGCATCTCTGCCAGAAAGGTCTGCTTTATTCACTCCTCTCACTGATGCCCCCCACCCCCATGCCATGACACAGAGTATAACTGACTTGGCTCCAAGCAAAGAAGCAAGGAAGCTGCAGAGCTCATAAAGCAGTCAAACACATCTCACTTAGCCCTTGCAATTGTAATGCTTTGGCTCTCCCTTTTACTGCCCTTTTCTGTTCTGGCCCTTAACATGCTTCACCAAGGGATGGCTGTTAATTGGGAAATTGACTATATCCAACTTTGATGGCAGTAATTCTTACAGCTATAGAATTACTAAATAAGGCACTAAAATGTGGTAGAGCACTGGAATGGGTGTCAGAAAACCCAGGTTCTGGTCCTGGGTCAGCTGTCCATTGCTGTGTAATCTTGGAGAAATCTCCCACTAATCTGCCCAGAGAGGTGAGGTGGGTGGGCGGCAAGGTTACCCTAGATGATCTGTAGGGTCTAAGTGCTAAACTTTCCATTCTGTTCATACAGATGGAAATATTTTGGTCCATTTCCTAGATTGTTTTCTTTTCCTCTATCCGTGTCTCCCTTTACCTGATCCTTTCCTTGGGTGAAATAGTTACTCATGTATTTCTTTTGAAAGCCACCCTGGGAATAGGGAAAGATGGTAATGATAGAGGTACATAGCTTCTAGAAATTTTTATTTTGGGACAGACATATGGGGCTCAGGATTAAGAGTTTTTGTAGGGCTGGGGCTGGGGCTCAGCAGTAGAGTGCTTGCCTAGCATGTGAGAGGCACTGTGTCAGATCCTCAGCATCATAAAAATAAATAAATAAAATAAAGGTATTGTATCCAACTACAAGTAAAAAATTTAAAAAAAGAGTTATTATAGTCCCATTTGGAATTTTAATCATTAAATCCCAGGGAGAGCAGCCAAGCTAAGCATCCATAATGCAGTGAGATTTAGGACTAAACATATTAGTCTCAGTTCACTCTCTTGCAGGTGCTCTGGGTGACAGCAGAGGGAATAATTTTCTCATCACCTCTCAGTAGCACTGCCCAGAAAAAGCAGGGGAGATACTGAAAAGGGTGTGGTAGCAAACTTTGGCAAGGATACCAGATGAGTGGCAGACTTTATTAAAAGCCCACTGTTTGGCAAATGAGCCAGGCATTATGGATGAGGGAGACTAAGAGGACAGCTTTCTACAAACAATCCCTGCCTGTTCTTGCTTTTGGGCCTACATCAAGTTATTTCCTCTAGTTGGCACGCTCTCTTTCTCCTCTTATTCTAAATCCTATCCCTCTAGCAAGCTCCATCTCTTCTGTTAAGTTTAGCAAACATTTTTTTTCAGGACCACCTAGTTACCCTACCCTTTTTTGGGAAATCAAAGATGAATAAAGATTTATTCCCTGTTTATTGTTCTGCTTGAGTCACTGTTGCTTCATGTGTGTTCCTTTCTCCTCTTCAGCCAAGTTAAGCTCCTGCAGGGCAACAGCTCTTTTGGGGGAATCCCACAACCACCCCAAATTGGGTGATTCATTTAGAAATACAAGATGCAATAGAAGATTTTACTTACAGCTAAGGTTAATTACAGCAAAGTCTACAGAGCAAAGGCAGCAGGAAAAATAGATGCATTGTTCTGGCACAGGCCTTGAAGTCCTTCCCCATCCAGCATAGGAACAATTAAGCAGACTACAGGGACACCTGTGAAATGTCACTCTCAGGAAAGTCTACCCAAGTTTCACAGTCTCTAAGGATTTTACAGAATGAAATTCAGGATCCCAAATCTCAACCAGCTACACCATGAATACCTGGGGGATCCTGAGAAGCTGGTACAGTAAAATATCATCAAGATATCATCAACTGGTGACATAAGAAACATTCAAAAGTCTTTGTATTCTAAAGGTAGGCCTGGGAGAAATCATAACTCCAGAAGAACCTAGTCTATGCAAGGACTGTTTAGCCAATACTTTCTGTTTTAACACTTTCTTCAAAACTGGTTTATACATTTCACATACTCCCTCTGAGTACTTGAAGTAACACAAGACTGACTTCTCCTCTTGGCTTAAGACTCATTTATTTCCTTCTTTTCTTAACATGCCCAGTCCCCATAGACATCACCCCCTCAACATGTCCAAATCTGAACTCGAGTCCTCTCCATCTCAGATAACAGCATCATTTACTTTGTTGTTAAAGCTGAGACCTGGGGGTTATCCTTGATTTTTCACTTACCCTTTATGAATTCTGACTGAGAGGCAAATACCAAATGTGACCATCTCACATTTTCTCAACACCCTAGTCTAAATCATTCATCATTTTTCATCTGGACTACTTGCCTCCTAAATGATTCTGTTTGTCTCCCCTGCAGCCTGCTCTCCCCTCACTACCCAGGGTAAACCTTCGAAGTGTACATCAGATTATGCAACTCTCCTGGCTTCTCAAAGAATTTGGAATAAAATTGAAGCATTTTATTCTCCTGTTCACTCATCATGCTCCAGCCTCAGACCCATTTGCATGGGTTTGTTTCCTCCACGCATGATAATCCTTCTTCCAGGACTATTCTTCCTCTCACTCTTCAAATTCCTGGATCCTTCTCCTTTAAGTTTCATTCCCACTCTTAGCTCTTCATGGAGACCACCTCTGACTGCCCTATCTAAGGTAATCCTGCCCTTCTCTTCATCTGAAATCATGATTATTTGTTTGTATATTTGTTGTGGGTCTTCACTGACTAGATTATAAACTCATGAGAGAAGACCTTTGTCTGTCTTGTTCACAGTGAAATCCCTAGCACTTTGTATGATGCCAGCTTCAGGGTAGGCATTCAACAAATATTTGCTGATAGATGAAGTGGTTAATTAATCATTTTATTTGATTACTTAAAATGGATAAACTCGTCTGTGCCCTACAATGTTTACATTCTACTGAAGATTTGAGTAGGAAATAAAACCAAAATAGACAGGAAGCTTTTCAATGTTTCAGATATCCAACATAGGACATGTCAACATTCTGGGCAGCAGAAACCAGCAAGCAACAGAAGGGCCACATGGAGCATCCATAATCTATCCAATTCTGTGTTCACTCTGGCAAGGGCTTTAGTGAGAACTGTTTGAAGGGAGATAGGAACATGTTGAAAATTCCAAATGGAAGGCAGGGATCATGGGGAGTTGATGTCATCTCCAGAGTAATGGTAATGGTGTTTTTTGCCAGAGCACCATCCACAGTATGCTTGTTCCTTGCTTCTGGCCTCTTGCCTGGCCTTATGGGTCTCTAGAGATCTGTGGACTATGTAATAGTGTTAAATAAATTTCCTTTCCACTTAAACCAGTCAGAGTGGATTTTGTAGTTTGCAACCAAGAATTCTACCCTATCCAATAGACTAAAAATAAAAAAGGTTGAAGTTCAGAATCCTGATTTGTAACTGACATTTAAGTTTGAATGGCAAGTGTTAAAATTATGCTGGTTGTTATTGTTAAGATATGAGGTGTCCCCCAAAAGCTCATGTGTGAGACAATGGAAGAATTTTCAAAGGTGAAATTAGTAGATTATGAGGTGTGTCCTAATTTTTAGTGCATTTCCCACTGATATGGATTAACTGGGTGCTAACTATAGGCAGGTAGATTGTGGCTGAAGGAGATAAGTCACTGGGGTCATGCCTTTGGGCTTGGTTTTATATTTTGTCCTGGTGCAGAGCCCTCTCTCTTCTTCCTGGTGCTGTGTCCTGAGCTGATTTCCTTTGCCATGTCCTTTCCCCATGATGTTCTGCCTCCCCTCAGGTGCAGAGCATTGGAGCTGGCTGTCTATGGACTGAGACCTCTGAAACTTGAGCCCCAAATATACTGTTCCTCTTCTATGTTGTTCTTGTCAGTGTTTGGGGGCACAGCAATGAAAAAGCTGACTAAAACACTGGTATTGGGGGTATTATTTCAAAATGAAATCTAATATATATAACTATAACAAAGTGACATGCTAAGTTGTGTGTGTCGGGGGAGTACTGGAGATTAAATCCATGAGTGCTTAATGACTGAGATACATCCCCAGTCCTTTTTTAATTTTTTGAGTCAGGATCTCACTGGGTTGCTGCTGGCCTTGAACTTGCAATCCTCTTCCCTCAGCCTCTGGAATAACTGGGATTACTGGACTGCACCACCACACCTAGCCAACATGCTAAGTTTTAGGTAATTTATTTACTGTTGTGCCTGGGGAAAATAGTGTAAATAAATGTTTTCATGTATCTGTAAAGCCTTATTTAAAAAACTGAGTGTTTTTGAGCATTTGCTTGTTTAATTTGTATGCTATTATAGTTCGATGTAATTTTTATTGTTTTTAATGTAATTTTTTATAAGTATATTGGTCACTAAGCGAAAGATGCTTCAAATGTTTTAAAAAGGTAAAACTAAACTATAGGATTTTAGGTTGTAACTTGGGTGATTAAACAATACAGAAAAGTAAGGAAATGAATACCATAAAATCAGCATAGTGATTAATTTTAAGATTGAGATGTAATATGTGATAAGCTCTGAGGTAGTTGGCAAAAAGTTTTATTTCTTGTCAGAGATGGTATCTGGAAGGATATTTACTTTATAATACACTATTAAGATATGCAGTTTTCTATATGTTGCATTTTTAATTAAAATGGTTAAAAATAAACATATCAACTATCAAATGTAAATAATTTTTATGGAAATGTCCTCTGGTGAGTTTTATGTTTAGAGGACTTTATTGTAGATTTAGTCTGTGGGATCTTATGAGTTCCTATATAAACTAAACACAGAGTTAGCTTACAGGGTTTATTCTCCCTTATAATCAAAGTCATACAAAGGAAAATAAGACACCATTTCCCCCATTTAATTGGTAAACACTTTTTAAAAAGCATTATTATTTACTTTTGGTTAAAAGCATGGATGCTGGTACTTAATATCCTGTGAGCAGAAATTTTAAGTGAGTATAAGCTTTTTATAAAGTCATTCTGCAATCCATTACAAGAACTTAAAAATATTCATACTCTTTTATCCCAGCACTTTCAATTCTAGGAACTTTATATTAAGGAAATAATCAGAGGTTCATAAGAAGATATATGTACAAAAACATTTCATACCCCAGTTTTGTAATAGTGAAATTGTGGAAGCAATATAAATATTTACCACTGGGGAACTAGTACAATCATATGATTCAATATTACATAGCCATCAATATAAATGGTTTTGAATGTATGTGTATAGAATAATGAAAATGGTGTTGAGGCCCAGCCTTTATTGATCACTTATTATTTTCCAGGGACTTTTAAATCTCTTTATATGACTTTTCTCATCCTTGAATAACACTTCAAGGTGTGTACTCTGATTATTTTCATTTTGCAGATAAGAAAACTGAGACCCAGGAAAGTTAAGTAACTTACCCAAGGTCACATTGTAAGTAAGCAGTAGAGCCAGTACTGAATACTTTGAATTTATATAAAGACTGCTAACTCTAGTAAACTTTAGGTAATAGGATTATAGGCATCTCCCCCGCCCCAACTCTCTCTCTTTCTCTTGTTTGGTGTTGATTATTGAACCCAAGGCCTCATGCTTACTAGGCAAATGGTCTACTACTGAGCTGCCTCCTCAGCCCCCTTTTTAAAAATTTTGAGATAGGGTCTTGCTAAGTTGCTGAACACTTCACTAAGTTGCTGAGGCTGGCCTTGAACTTGTGATCCTCTTGCCTCAGCCTCCCACATTGGTGGGATTACAGATGTGTACCCACCATGCCAGGTTGTAATTTTTATTTTCTACTTTATATTTTCTTTGTGCTCTTATTTTAAAACCATAACCACTTATTACTTATATAATCAGAAAAAACAGTAGTTCCTCCAAGATGTTTCTGTCACACAGAGATGCTCTGACTTCTGGGGGAAGTGTTCAGGGATGAGGGTATTTTTTTTTTCCTAAGAACACTGCCTCCTAACTACAGACTGGAAAAGTGGCCACCTTCTTTTGGGTTCCTCACTTCTGAGCAAGTAGAATCTTTCTGAGGAAGTCAGTGGCATGTGGGGCAGTGACAAAGTACAAGGACTGTCTGTTTTCTGAATTTCCTATGAAATCTGCCTTCTTCGATTCCTGCATTTTATATTGCCTGTGTCATTGCCATGCCTTATGCAGCAGGAGTCCTGATTTCATGCTTCTCAATTGCTTCTATGCTACTTCTTCCTCCAGACCATGGGGGTCAGGTAGCCTCTGCTTGGCAATGGCTGGACAGCCACCTTGGTTAGTCTTGGAGGATTCATGGCTCCCAGTGCATTCTGATAGCTTTATGCTGTACCAATAAATATTATCAGCTACTCCACCTTCCACAACCAGTCTATGCCCAAAGTTGGATCTTTTGAGGAAAGACGAGACAAAGAAATGTACCAGGCTCCATGTGAACCCTGTCTAGGTCTGAGGAAACTTACTCAACACTATTCCTGTATTATGAAGAGTAAATCAGTATATGAAAGAGACACTCAGGGAGTTTGCCTGAAGGTGAACTCAGAGACCTGGGAATACAACCTGGCTCTCCTGCTTCCTAGGCCCCCCTTGTGCTGTCTATATTTAGCCAAGCTGCCCCAAGCCTTGTCCACTTCATCTGTAAGCCAAAGTAGGCACAGTTTGCTCATAAACATTCCTGTGCTTGCCAGCTCACGCCAGCTAACCATTCAGATGTTGGATTTAAAACATTGAGTCTCCCCTTGCACCTGGCTCCTGGGCCCTACAGGGAATACACACAGGGGATCAACAGCCTAATTTTTCCCCAAAGCCAAGTGACTTTAGCTAAATGCCCTAAAATGAGAGGCGTGTCACTTACTGCTTCATCTTGGCAGGGCTTAGTGAATGACTCCCTCTCAGACCCACTGTTCCTGGTCACAGTTCTTTGAGTGTGTTGACCTAGTTTCTCCCCTTCAGAGGAAAAACAGAAACCATTAAATGTCTCTCCAGCAAGTACTCTCATTTTCAGGAGCACTGGCTCTATCTTCTGACCCTTTTGGCTTTCCCTTGCTCCATTATCACTGTTGCAACTGCTTCAAGCATTACTAAACCAGAACTCTGCCTGTTGTTTATTATCCTATCCCCATTCTATGACTGTGTCTTGGAGCTAATATGGCCCACACATCAAAAGGATGGGTCAGACGCTTTTTTCCTGCAGGACCTCATTGCTGCAAGGTACATGGTGAACTGAAATTGCTTCTGAATGAGAATCTTTTGGGAATCAACAAGGTGTCTCCACTTTGGGCCATACTATGCCACATGACTGGCAAGTTTTGGACTGAGAGACATGTAGCTTGAGACCCCTGATTTCACTTAATACACACCTTTGTTGATGGACTCCAAGAGGAGTCTTAAGTGGCTCAACTCTTAGTTGCTTTCACAAGCAGAATCTCTCTCTGGAAAGTATCTGCAGGTGACTCTTGAATATCTTCATTGTGATTCTCCATGGCGAATTGATCATTTTAGGCCATCCTTACCTTTCCCAGTCTGCGTGCTACTGCCCACTTTCTATAGCCATCAGCTTGAATCAGCTTGGAAAATTTATGTTCATTTTAAAGTCGATCTGATAAAAGTTCATTAGGGGGATAAATATGCTGAGGTGCAGAGGTCAGGTATGGATGCATCATATAAAGTATTCCAAAGAACCTTTTGGAGTATATCTTGGTTTTAATAACTTGCCATATCTATTCTTTCTGATCATGGGTAAATGAGTGTATCTTATATAGTTCTCCTGACCTTGGGTGCTTTGTCTTTTCTGCCCTACTCATTACTGTATATAGATGGACTTATAACTGTCCTGCCTTTCAGCATCCTATCAAATTTCATTTATGGGGCTGGGGTTGTGGCTTAGTGGTAGAGCACTAGCCTAGCATGCATGGGGCACTGGGTTCGATCCTCAGCACCACATAAATGTAAAATGGAGATATTGGGTCCACCTAAAACTTGAGAATAAATATTTTTTTAAAAAATTTCATTTATGTTGGAAGTGCTAACATGGACTTTTAAAAAGGTTCCAAGTCCTTTTTACCACTTCCAAAATTATATTGGAGTTGTAGTGACCACAATGGGCTGTACCTCAGCAGCCATCTGCTCTCATGCCAAGTGGGCCAGAGTCAGGGTGAACTCTGTCTGCAGAGCTGAGCAGGTGGCAGGCAGGTGGTGAGACAGGGTATGGCTACTGGCAGCAGCCAGGGACCTCTGCATCTGGAAAGACCTTTTGTACTTGTGACTATAAAGTATTTAGTGTCCTCCACCCAGTCATCTGGGTTTGAGGCAGGAGGAGAATGAATTATAGGGCCTCTGCATTAATAGAACTGGAGGTGGAAGGAGGAACCTGGGACAAATTGCAAGCAGCAGCAAAAGTGAGAGGAATAGTAGGGAGATAGAAAAGGTGCCATCGCTGAGGATGCAGTGATGGAGGGGACAAAGATAAAAGTTATTATGCTGTGGATACCTCAAAGTTTGCTTGAGACTCTGAAGGGAGAAGAGCCAGCCTGGCAGGGTGGAGGGTAGGGTATAGCAGCTGGAGGAGTCTAATGGAGCCTATGCTGTCTTAAAGGGTGCCCTGTCATGAAGCACTGTCCTACAAAACATAGAGATGGAATAATGTGAAATGGACCCTGAGATGTCATTCAGTTGACTGATGAATAGGTGATAGAGAATACAGAAGGACTAATTTTGGAGAGGAAGTTCATGAAGTCATTGGGGACATGTGGAGGTTATATAAGACAGTTTAGTATGTGGAATTCATGGGAGAAAGATATTAGAGTCAATGGGAGATACAAATATTGTAGACATCAGAACTTGGCATCAATCCATTTTCTTCCCATTTTCCTCTTTTATCTTAGTTCATCCATTACCAGGGCTTTGCAGATTTCCAGACTTGCAGCGGTAGCCCTGACCTTCTCTCTGAAGTCTAGACTTCTATATCCAGCTATCTGCTTAGGATTATCCAGCTGGATGACCTCATACACATCTCAAACTTAATATGTCCAAAGCTCAGTTGTTTCATTTTGCAGCACTGGGAATGAAATCAAGGTCTTCTCCCATGGTAGGCAAATGCTCTATCACTAAAACAGCCTCCATCTCCACAACTCAGTTCTTGAAGCAATCCCCACCCTCACCTACTCCTTTGAAGCCTAGTCTTCCAGTCTCAGGGAAGGACAGCCTCCATGTATCTAGTTGCTTAAACCAAAAACCTGGGAGTTCTCCTTGAGTCTTTTCTCCCTCATCCTCTACATCCAATCCATCAGCAAATTCTCCCAGCCCTATCTCCAATAACCATATTTAATTTCTTTCTGTTTTTTTTCCTATTCCCTTAGCCTTCGCCATCATCTCCTGTGTCACTGCAGCAGTCCTCTCCCTGATCTCCCTGCTTCCATTCTCCATACAACAGCCAGAGCCAACTTTTAAATACGTAAATCGGATCATATCAGTCTCCCTGCTTCAAAACCTTCTAAAGGCTTCCAGTTACACTTTGTAAAATATCTAAGCTCTTTACTTGGACCTAATAAGTTATAACTCTTGCTGAAATCCTGGATCTTACCTCATACTACATTCTTTGTTCACTATGCTCCCAGCTATTATTTGTTCTCTTTTAGGATCTTTGTTCTCTACTGAAAATGTTCTTTTCTGTTCTTCTTTCTCATCATCCAGATCTCAGCTCCAGTGTCAGTTCCTCAGACAGGCTTTCCCTGATCATCCTAACTAAGCAGGCCCTAGCCTGGCTAGTGTCTCATCATGTCACCTTATTTTATTTTCTTCCTTCTACTTCCGATCAGCCTGAATGATCTATTTCATTAATCAGTTTTCTTGTTTATTATATATCTTCCCCACCACTTGAACATAAGTGGGAGTGGTGACCTTATTTGCCTTGTCCCTGTTGACTATCTGACATTTTGCACAGTACCAAGTGGATATTTATTCAATGGATATTTGTTGAATGAGTAAGTCAGGAGATGTATGGAATTTTTTTTAAGCCAAGCAAGATGTATGATTGCATCATCACTTCAAGGAGAGCCTGAAGAGTAAAATGTGAATTCTAAAGGGGTGAGCAGAAGAAGGAATGCCAACAAAGCAACTTGGAGGAACAACCAGAGTGGTAGGAGGAGAAACAGTAAAGTGTGATATTACAGAAGGAAATCCTACTTCCCTCCCTAGAAGTAACCAGTGCTAACAGATGGGTGGCTTTCCTTCCAAATCATGTTCTATATATTTACATACATTCATAAATGTTTATATTACATGCATATATAGTTTTTGTTTTTATTTAAATGAGCTCATAGTACATGTATTATTCTACCACTTGCTCTTTACAAGAAAAACAACAGCTTTATTGAGCTGTAAGTCACATAGCATACAATTCATACATTTATAGTGTCCAGTTTAATGTTTTTTAGTATATTCCTGAATAGGTGCAAACATCACCATGGTCAAATTTTCATCACCTCAAAAAGAGACCCTGAGGGCAGGGTCTGGGGCTCAGTGGTAGCACACTTGCCTGGCATGTGTGGAGTACTGGGTTCAATTCTCAGCACTTCGTATAAATAAATAAAATAAAGATCTGCCAACAACTAAAAAGAAAGTATAAAAAAAAGAGACACTGGGGCTGGGGCTGGGGCTCAGCAGTAGCGCACTTGTCTGGCATGTGTGAGGCGCTAGGTTCAATTTTCAGCATCACATACAAATAAATAAAATAAAGGTCTATCAATAACTAAAAAAAATTTAAAAGACCCTGTATCTTTTAGTTATCACTCCTTACCCCCACCCCACTACCATCCCTAAGCAACTACTAATATACTTTCTGTCTATATAGATATATTTATTCTGGACTTTCATATAGGTGGAAGAATATACTATATGGTCTTTCATGACTAGTTTATTTCACTTACCACATTGTCAAGATTTACCCATATTGTGGCATGAATCAGAACTTCATTCTTTTTAATGTTTTTATTAGTGCACTATAGTTATATATAATAGTGGGGTTCATTTTGACATAATCATGCATGCATGGAATATAATTTGCTTCATTTCTGTCTCCACTACTTTGATTTTCCCTCCCTCTCACCCTCCTCCAAATTTCCCTTCATCTATTTGACTGGGTTTCCTTTTATTTATTTCCTGTTTTTTTTAATTAGTGCTTTTATAAGTGTACAAAAGGAGGAATTCACTGTGGCATATTCATATATGTACATAGCATAATTTGATCAATTTCATTCAGTAGTTCCTCCCTTTTCTCATTCTTCTCTTTCCCCCTCAATTCCCTTCCTGTATTCCATTGATCTCTCTTCTATTTTCATTGGATCCCTCCTTTCACCTTTATTTTGCTCTAGCTTCTGCCTATGAGAGAAAACATTCAATCCTTGACTTCCTGAGTTCAGCTTATTTTACTTAGCATAATGTTTTCTAGTCCCATCCATTTACCAGCAAATGCAATAATTTCATTCTTCTTTAAGGCTGAGTAAAACTCCATTGTGGTTATATACTACATTTTTTATCCATTCATATGTTGATGGGCATCTGGACTGGTTCCATAACTTGGTGATTGTGAATTGCACAGATATAAACATTGATGTACCTATATCACTAGAGTATGCCGCTTTTAGTTGTTTTGGACAGATACCAAAGAGTGGGAGTCATATGGTGGTTCCATTCCTCATCTTTGAGAAATCTCCATACTGCTTTCCAGAGTGGCCGTACCATTTTTCAGTCGCACCAACAATGTAAGTACCTTTCCCCCCCACATCCTAGCCAACATTTATTATTTATATTCTTGATGATTGCCATTATGACTGGAATGTGGTAAAATCTCAACATAGTTTTGATTTGCATTTCCATGATTATTAGGGATGTTGAACATTTTTCATCTATTTTTGGCCATTTGTATTTCTTCTTTTGAGAAATGTCTGTTTAGATCTTTTGCCCATTTATTGATTGGGTTATTATTTTGACATTATATTTCTTGAGTTATTTTTATATTCTAGATATTAATTCCCTGTTGGAGAAGTGGCTGGCAAAGATTTTCTCCCATTTTGTAGGCTTTCTCTTCATGAACTTAATCATTCCCTTTGTTGTGCCAAAGCTTTTTAGCTTTATGCTGTCCCACTTATTGATTCTTGATTTTATTTTTTGAGCTTTAGGGGTCTTTTAGATAAGCCATACAGAGCTTCATTCTTCTTATTGCTGAATAATATTCCATTGTATGTATATATACACCTACATTTTGTTTAACCATTCATCATTTGGTAGACACTTGACTTGTTTCCCAGTTTTTGGCTATCAGGAATAGTGTTTCCACAAGAATTTATGTTCGAATTTTTGTGTGGACATGTATTTTCAGAAATAGTTCAAATACTTTGAAAACTGTCTGATAATTCCTCAAAATGTTAATGTCTGAACTATTTCATATTCTTATATGAGGGTTCCAAATTCTTCACATTCTCACCATTTGTTAATGTCTGTGGTTTTCATTATAACCATACTAGTGAGTATACTATCACTTGCTTTTTAAAATTTATTGTGTATCAAATATTTTTTTCATATAGGCACATACAAAAGTCTTGCATATTTAACTATGACATACTATTCCAGAGATACCGTGCTTTTCAGGATGTTCGTGACTCTACCATTGTATTAGTTCCTCTGCTAGGACCCAACAACCTGGAAATAGAAATAGCAGTGGTGAATGATTGAATTGCTCCAGATCTGGAAGTTGTGTGGCAGATAAAGCAAAAGGATAAGGTTGAGAAGGTTGTTGCTTGTAATGGTAAGAGAGTACTTAACATGAGTTATCATACTCTACTTGGTGCCTACCAATCTTAGTGTGTAAGTGACAATGACAAGGAGCTGTAATGAATGGTATAGCTTGGTGCCTGAAACACTAAAAGAAGAGGGGTTTTTTGTTTTTTTTTCCTTTGTTTTTGGTACCAGGGATTGAACCCAAGCTTGACCACTGAGCCACATCTCCAGCCCTTTTTATTTTTTATTGAGACAAGACCTTGCTAAGTTGCTAAGGTTGGCTTTGAACTTGTGGTCCTCCTATCCAGTCTCCTGAGTCATGAGATTACAAATATGTGCCAATGCACCCAGCCAAAGGATGTTTTAATTGAAAGTGGAAAGATAGTTTTGTGTTTTGTTATGTTCTCTGTTCAGGTTTTTTTAAAGATTGCATTATTCACTGCTTTGCCTATTTAAACAGATGATTCAGAACATAATATAACCTTTTCTTGTGACTCAGTATGACCATTATGACCATCTGCTTTTTCTCTGGACCTCTAAGACACGAAGGAACATGTCTTTCCCTATTAAGTGGGTCCCAGATTGTTCTGCTTTTAAAGAGTATTTATGTCCTTCAACTTTTAGCTTTACTGTTTTTGGTGTCAGAGGCTGAGATCAATGTATTTTTAGTTCTTCTAATAAACATTTGTTTGACCAAGGACTGTCTCCATGCATCTCCTGTGAAGTAAAGTTCATAGGTTTTATGACAGCAATTTTATATGCTCTTAGACATTTTTTTCTCTTTTAGGTTTGTGATTATATTATGGTAGAGGTTATGAGGAATCTAATTTCCAGAAAAGAGCTGGCACTTCTTTACCTTCATTTTGCATAGACTGTTTTTGACAAGCTAATTCTCTAGCATTGAAGAATTTAAAGAATACATTTGCATTCACTTTACCATTCATACTCTTTTTAATAGTAAAGAACTTCTTTGCCCAATACAATAGCCACTAGGTACATGTAGATTTGAAAATTTAAATATAAATTGAGTAAATGAAGATAAACATTCAGTTTCTCAGATGTACTAACCACATCTCAAATGCTCACTAATCACATTTATCTAGTGGCTACAATGTTGGGGAGTACAAATATAGAATATATCATCACAAAAAGTTCTACTAGACATTGAATCACTTTCCTCTCAAGCTTCATATTTCTAAACTGTTCTCATGCTTTTACCATGTCTTGCACAACTGTCATGCTCTTCCAATTATTCTACAACACCCAGTGACCTCCAACTCCTTGATCATATTGGTTGCCTTCTTTTAATGTATTAATTTCCTGTTGCTGCTGTAACAAAACATCACAGAATTAGTGGCTTAAAAACACAAATATGTTATTATACAATTCTGCAGATCAAAAACCCCAAATTAGCCATTTTCCAGTTTCTAGACACTGTCTACATTCCTTGACTCATGGACCCTTTCTCCATCTTTCAAGCTAGTAGCATAGCAACTTAAAATTTCTCTCTGACTCCCCATCTTTTGCTTCCATAGTCACATGATCTTCTCTGACTGACCTCCCCGCCTCTCTCTTATAAGGCTCTGTAATAAGATTAGTCTTTTTTTTTTTTTTGGTAATCCAGTATAATCTCATTTCCAGATCCATAAATTAATTATATCCTCAAAGACCCTTGTACCATGCAAGGTAAGAAATTCACCAATTTAAGGAATTAAGATATGGGCATCTTTGCAGACTGTTATTCAGTCTGCCACAGGCAGTCTTCTCCAGAGGCATCTTGCTTTCTTCGAGAACCAGTACTACACAGAGTATGTAATACACTGATATCCAAGGGTTTTTTTTTTATACAAAGGGAGAATAATATTTTAAAATCTTATTATCTGCCTTCATCCTTTGTTGAAATACCAAAATTTGATAGTTCTGACTCCTCAAAATATGATTCTGAGAGTACAGTGGTGCATGAGTGTATTATAGGTAAGACAAACCCACAGCTAACTCAGTGTCCTGTCAGAATGTTTTCCTATGGTAAAACAGTTATTTCAGGGCTGATCTCTGCCAGATTTTCTTTTCAACAGTATACACATGCACACATGCACACACATGCATGAAGGCTTGATATATTAACCTAAGCAAGATAAAGAAAAAAGTTGCAGTACAAAGAAAGAAAAAGAAATGGCATATAAATTGAAAAAATCAAGTTAACACTGGCTCTATTTGTATAAGACTTGATCATTTACAGAGAAGATCCCAAGGAATCTTTTAAAACATCTCTTAGAACTAATGATTGAGGGGTGGGGAAAAAGCTCAGTTGGTAGAGTGCTTGCCTTGCATGCACCAGGCCCTGGGTTCTGATCCCCGGCACCACAAAAAAACAAAACAAACAAACAAACAAACAAACAAAAAACCAAGAACTAATAATTGAAATCAATAAGGCTGTGTAATACAAGTTCAACACCCCAAAATCAGTCACATTTTTTTATATTCAAACAATATGGAAACGTAAAAAAGATTCCCATGCTATCATTCTTAATTGCTCCAAAGGAAATTAAATACTTAGGCATAAATTTAAGAAAACATGCATAGGATCTATATGTGTAAAATTCCACAATACTGATGAAAGAAATCAGGACCTCAATAATTGGAGATGCTTAACTGTTCAATTCTCCCCAGATTGATCTATAGATTAATGAAATCAAAACCACAGCAAGGATTTTTATATTCACAGATAAGGTTATTATAAAGTTTATGTGCAAAAGTAAAGCACCTAGAGTATCTAAACAATTGTGAAAAAGAATAAATTAGGAAGAATCATTATTTCCTATGTAGAGGCTTAGCATATAGCTACAGCAATGAAGAGTATGGTAATGGTGTTGGGAAGACACATAAATCAATGGAAAAGATTAGAAAACTTAGAAATAAACCCATAAAAATTGACTCAACTGATTTTTTTTAATGTTTATTTATTTATTTTTATGTGGTGCTGAGGATTGAACCCAGTGCCTCAGGCATGTGAGGCAAGAGCTGTACCACTAAGCTGCAATCCCAGTCCCAACTCATCTGATTTTTGACAAAGGTGTAAAAGTAATTCAATGGAGGGAGGTAACCTTTTCAACAAATATTATTCACGTGATTTAAATGGCTTAATTTAAATTAGGTAAACAGCTGTTAAGGATTGTTTTTAAAGGAGGTTAACAGATCTGTTTGTTTACTTTCACCTTTCCTTTTCATTGTATTTAATAATTCTTTTCAGGATAATGTCTCTTTAGCATCATTGCCAGAATTCCTATCTTCATCCCAGTGCCGGTGAAGACAAAGATAAAACCAAACTACAGCTTCTATGATAGCTGTCACAGTAAACTGTATAAACTGATGCATCAATGAATATAACTCAACAAGTAATGCTCAATCAAGGACTCGATTTACTTTGGGAGGAAATGGACATATTGATAGATTCCTCCGCTTTGAACTGCTTGCAGAACTTGCCTGGACTATGTATCACTTGTATGCATTGTGAACTATCATTTGGTGCAGCGAATTGTGGTAGTGCTGGCATATCTTTGCTGATGGTGTCACCAGTGATGCAGTTTTTCCAAAGGAGCCGTCAATTGGCTTGGTGTCATGGCATTTCTGTATCCTCCTCCCTTCTGCTAGTGATGATCTAATTTGGGGGGACAACAGAGGTGAGGCAAAGAACCTCACCCCCCCACTGGCACCAAGGCCAAATTTGGGGGCCAACAGAGGTGAGGCAAGAACCTCACCCCCCCCACTGGTGCATAGGCCTATCCACAAGTATGGCTATATGCTGGACCGGTAGTCAGTGACGGGTATGATCCAGTTGCAGTGGTATCAACCTAAGACAGGAGGCTGACGCCTAAAGGTCAGTTTTCCGATGACGGGTAAGAACCATATGTTGAATTGGACAACCTACCAGGCACAGTCCTTAAGCCACATTGCTTGTTGTTTAATTAATCAGAAGGGGGGAGATGCTGAGAGCCATTAGCCAAGTAGGTATGACAATTTCCTTGCCAGCGTACCCCATGTTGCTTAGAGGAAGGACTCGTGGAAATGGACTTGCCTTGGACATTTTGCAGTGACATTGCATGTAAGGTGACCTTGCTCAAGGACCAGGGCGGATCCGGGTTTAGGGCGGATCAAGGTTTAGGGCTCTCCTTGGGTTTAGGGCGGTTCCAGGTTTAAGGTGTACCCTGCTGGGAATAGGGCGTATCCTGCTGCCTCAGGCGTGCCCACTCCTGTAGTTCCCGTTGAGTTCTCACGGGATTCAGAGAGTATTTGGGCAGAGAACGTGGATTCCCGAAGAACGTGATTGTAGAGTGTTGGTGTGAGATCGGGAATAAAGAATTGCTGTTTGAATCTACAAAGCTGTGAGTGGCTCGTGATTTTGTGCCCAGCCAGACTGCGACAATACATGACAGTCGAATATATTTATGCACTTTGATATATCATACATAGATGGAATATAATTTCATTTTTCTGAGTGTACATGTTGTAGAATCATATTGGTCATGCAGTCATATACATACATAAAGTAATAATGTCTGTTTCATTCTACTATCTTTCCTATCCCCACATCCCTTCCCCTCCCCTCCTATCACTTCCCTCTACCTAATCTAAGGTAGCACTATTGTTCCCTAGTGCCCCAGCCCTATTGTGAATTAGCATCCACATATTAGAGATTAATCCTAGAGATTAATGCTTTATCAGAGGTGGATGTGGTAAAGATTTTCTCCCAATCTCTCTCCTCACGTTATTGTTTCCTTTGCTGAGAAGTAGCTTTTTAATTTGAATCCATCCCATTTATTGATTCTTGATTTTATTTCTTGCACTTTAGGAGTCTTTTTAAAAAAGTCAGATCCTAGGCCAATGAGGTGAAGATTTGGGCCTATTTTTTTTCTTCTATTAGTCTCAGGGTTCCTGTTCTAGTGCCTAAGTCTTTGATCCACTTTGAATTGATTTTTGTGTAGGGTGATTTAATTTCATTTTACTACATATGGATTTCCAGTTTTGCCAGCACCATGTTGAATAGGCTAACTCCAGTCAATGATTTTGGCACCCTTGTCTATTATGAGATAAACATATTTATGTGAATTTGTCTCTGTGTCCTCTATTCTGTACCATTTGTCTATAAGTCTATTGTGGTGCCAATACCATGCCATTTTTGTTACTATAGCTCTGTAGTATAGTTTAAGGTCTGGTATTATGATGCCTTATCTGCTTCACTTTTCTTGCTAAGTATTGCTTTAACTATTCTGGATCTCTTATTTTTCCAAATAAATTTCATGATTGCTTTTTCTATTTCTATGAAGAATGTCATTAGGATTTTAATAAGAATTGCATTAAATCTGTATAATGCTTTTGGTAATATCATTTTGACAATATTAATTCTGCCCCTCCAGAAGCATGGGAGATCTTTTCATCTTCTTTCTTTAGTGTTCTATAGTTTTCATTGTAGAGGTCTTTCACCTCTTTTGTTAGATTGATTCCCAGGTTTTTTTTTTGTTTTGTTTTGTTTTTTTTAGGCTATTGTAAATGGAGTAGTTTTCCTAATTTCTCTTTCAGTGGATTCATCGCTCATGTATACAAATGTATTTGATTTATGGGTGTTGATTTCTATATCCTGCTACTTTACTGAATTCATTTCTTAGTTCTAGAAGATTTCTGGTGGAATTTTTTGGATCTTCTAGATACAAAATCATGTCTCAGCAAATAGTGATAGTTTGAGTTCTTCTTTACCTATTTATATTGCTTTAATTTCTTTCTTTTGTCTAATTACTCTGGCTAGAGATTCAAGGATGATGTTGAATAAAAGTGGTGAAAGAGGACATCCTTGTCTTGTTCCAGTTTTTAGTGGAAATGCTTTCAATGTTTCTCCATTTAGAATGATGCTGGCCTTGGGTTTAGCATATATAGCTTTTACAGTGTTGAGGTGTATTCCCACTATCCCTAGTTTTTCTAGTGTCTTGAACATGAAGGTGTGCTGTATTTTGTCACATGCTTTTTCTGCATCCATTGAGATGATCATATGATTCTCGTTTTTAAGTCTATTAATATGATGAGTTATGTTTATTGATTTCTGTATGTTGAACCAACCCTGCATCCCTGGGACAAATACCACTTGATCATGGTGCACTATCTTTTAATGTTTTTTAAAAAAATTGTATTAGTTATTGATGGACCTTTATTTATTTATTTGCTTATATGTGGTGCTGAGAATCAAACCCAGTGCTTCACACATGCTAAGCAAGCGCTCTACCACTGAGCCACAACCCTAGCCCCCTTTTTTAAAATATTTTTTTTCACTTGTAGACACAATACCTTTATTTTATTTTTATGTGGTGCCAAGAATCGAACCCAGTGCCTCACGCATGCTAGGCAAGCATGCTACCACTTGAGCCACATCCCCAGCTCCTCTAGCCCCTTTAATATGTTTTTGTATGATATTTGCCAAAATTCTATTGAGAATTTTTCCATCTATGTTCATCAGGGATATTGATCTGAAGTTTTCTTTCCTTGATGTGTCTTGTCTGGTTTTGGTACCAGGGTGATATTAGCTTCATAGAATGAGTTTGGAATTGCATTAAATCTGTATAATTCTTTTGATAGTATGGCCATTTTGACCATACTACCAAAAAGGGTTTCCTCCTTTTTTGTTTCATGGAATACTTTGAGGAGTATTGGTGTTAAATCTTCTTTGAAAGTCTTGTAGACTTCGGCTGAGAATTCATCTGGTCCTGGGCTTTTCTTGGTTGGTAGGCTTTTGATGGTGTTTTCTTTCTTTTTTTAATATTTATTTTTTAGTTATAGGTAGACACAATATCTTTATTTTATATTTATGTGGTGCTGAGGATCGTACCCAGTGCCTCATGCATGCTAGGTGAGCAAACTACTTCTGAGCCACAACCCCAGCCCATTTGATGGTGTTTTCTATCTCATTATTTGAAATTGATCTGTTTAAATCATGTATGACCTCCTCATTCAGTTTGGGTAGGTTATATGTCTCTAGAAATTTGTCAATGTCTTCAATATTTTCTATGTTATTAAAGTATAAATTTCCAAAATAGTTTCTAATTATCTTCTGTATTTCAGACGTGTCTGTTGTGATATTTCCTTCTTCATCTTGTATTTTAGTAATTTGAGTTTTCTCCCTTTTTCTCTTCATTAGCATGGGCAGGGGTTTATCTATTTAATTAATTTTTTCAAAGAACCAACTTTTTGTTTTGTAAATTTTTTCAATTGTTTCTTTTGTTTTGATTTCATTAATTTCAGCTCTGATTGTAATTATTTCCTGTCTTCTACTGCTTTTGGTGTTGATTTGTTATTCTTTTTCTAGGGCTTGAGATATAGTGTTAGGTCATTTATTTATTGACATTTTTTTCTTTTAATGAATGCACTCAATGCAATAAACTTTCCTCTTAGTACTCCCTTCATAGTGTCCCAAAGATTTTGATGTGTTGTATCAATGTTCTCATTTACCTCTAAGAATTTTTAAATTTCATCCTTGATTTCTTCTACTATCCATTCATCACTCAATTGTGTATTATTTAGTCTCCACATGTTACAGTAGTTTTGATTTTTATTTTATTGTTGATGTATAATTTCATTTCATTGTGGTCTGATAGAATGCAGGGTGCCGCAGTCTGGCTGGGCAAAATAACCGGGGGGCGAGTGACAAGGAACTTGTGAAGGTTGATACAGCGGGAGCTGCTTTATTGTCGGACAGCAAAGGTATATATACATAACTGAATACACAGCTTGTTTCAGTTAACATCATCTAGATTCATCAATCAGTCATTAAGGAATCCTCATTATCTTAATATTACACACAGCTTAACTCAATCAACCCCATCTAGACACAGCAGTCAGGAATCTTCATCATCCTAATGGCTCGCTGGTGTTACTTCACAAACCACTCCCTCTGGCAAAATGCCAGGCGCCATCTTGACTTGTCTGTGGCTCTCAACAGCAGGGTATTATCTCTGTTTTCTTTTTTTGTATTTACTAGGAGTTGCTTTGTGGCATAAGATATGGTCTATTTTAGAGAAGGAGCCATGTGCTGCTGAGAAGTATATTCACTTACTGATGGATGAAATATTCTATATATGTCTGTTAGGTCTAAATTATTGATTGTATTATTTAGTTCTATAGTTTTCTTATTTAGTTTTTGTTTGAAAGATCTGTACAGTAGTGAGAGAGGTGGTTAAAGTCACCCAATATTATTGTATCATGGTCTATTTGACTATTGAAATTGAGAAGGGTTTGTTTGATGTACATAGATGTTCCATTGTTTGGGGCATAAATATTTATAATTGTTATGTCCTGCTTATATATACTTCCCTTAGGAAGTGTGAAATGTCCTTCTTTGTCTCTTCTGATTAACTTTGGTTTGAAGTCTACTTTATCTGAAATGAGAATGGAAACCTCTGCTTACTTATGCAATCCATATGGTTGATAAGTTTTTTCCCATCCTTTCACCTTCAACCTGTGGATGTCTTTGCCCATGAAGTGAGTTTCTTGAAGACAGCATATTGTTGGGTCTTGTTTTTTAATCCAATCTGCTAATCTATGTCTTTTGATTGATGAGCTTAGGACATTAACATTCAAGGTTATTATTGAGATATGATTTGTATTCCCTGTCATTTTGATTTATTTCTGCTTTTTGATTTGTCTTAGTTTCTCATTTGATTGAATATTCTTTTAGTGTAGATCCTCCCTTCGCTGGTTTTCACTTATTTTCACTTCTTCCTCATGGAATATTTTTTGAGAATGTTCTGTAGTGTGGGCTTTCTAGTTACGAATTCTTTTAAATTTTGTTTATCATGGAATATTTTAATTTCATCTTCAAATTTGAAACTTAATTTTGCTGGATATAAAATTCCTAGTTGACAATCTGTTTTCTTTCAGAGCTGGAAATATATTATTCTAGGACCTTCTAGCTTTGAGGGGCTGGGCTGAGAAATTGGTTGAGATCCGAATTGGTTTCTCCCTATATATAATTTGATTTTTTTCTCTCATAGCCTTTAAGATTTTAATCTTTATTCTGTGTGTTAGTCATTGTCATTATAATGTGTCTTGGTGTAGGTCTGCTATAATTTTGTACATTATTGATTGTATTATTTAGTTCTATAGTTTTCTTATTTAGTTTTTGTTTGGAAGATCTGTACAGTAGTGAGAGAGGTGGTTAAAGTAACCCAGTATTATTGTATCATGGTCTATTTGACTATTGAAATTGAGAATGTGCAACCAACACTGGAGTCTCCCCAGAAGCAGTCCTCCAGGCTGTGGGAGCAGCAGTAGTGGTGGTGGTTGCTGGCAGCTGGCAGTGGGTCAGCAGTAGTGGTGGCAGCAGCAGCAGCTGCAACTGCAGTTGTGGAGGCAGCATCACCGGGCGATCTCTGGGGGTCAGCAGCAGTATCAGCTTTAGTTGCATCCATAGCAGCAGTTTTTTCTGTGGCAGCAGCACCCAGAAAGGAGACCTTCAGGCAACCTCAGGCTGGCAGCAGAGGAATCAGAGGCAACAGCAATGGCAGTAGCAGTGCAGGTGGCAGTTGATTCTATAGTATAGTTTTACAAAATGTTATCA
This sequence comes from Callospermophilus lateralis, assembly GCF_048772815.1. Classification (NCBI taxonomy): domain Eukaryota; kingdom Metazoa; phylum Chordata; class Mammalia; order Rodentia; family Sciuridae; genus Callospermophilus; species Callospermophilus lateralis. Next base: position 95,961,572 of record NC_135325.1, read on the forward strand.
TTGAGTGAAACTGAGTATAGGGTTCATAGTATCTCCATGTATTATTTTTTACAATTACATGTTAATCTAAAGTTATCTCAAAATTAAAAGTTAAATTTAAAAAATATATAAAGATGAAAATTTGGGGCTGGAACATTTTGTCAGAAACAGGACTAAAGAATCTGACTTATTTTGTAGACATGAAAGTAACTGGCCATTTGACTACTGAACTAAAAAACAACGATGCCCCAAACTTGGGTATGCAGCACCTTAGAAAGCCTCAGATGTTACAGAGAAATATTGTTCATCTTCTGTAATAGAAGTCATTTGAAAATCACTTTAACGAAAGAGCAGCACTTGGAATCAAAATAGGATTTCTTAATCCATCTCCACTCCAGCCTTTTGTTTTTGATATTGGTGATTGAGGGTCACTTAACCACTGAGTCATATCCCCAGCCCTTTTTATATTTTATTTTGAGACAGGGTTGCTAAGTTGTTTAGGGCCTTCCTAAGTTGCTGAGGCTGATTTTGAACTTGTGATTCTTCTGCTTTAGCCTCCCCAGTCGCTGGGATTATAGGGATGTGTTACCATGTCTGGCTCTACCCCAGCCTTTCTAAAACAGGTATCACAGGCTTGCTTATTGTTCATGAAGGCAAGGCATTAGGTCTTCATGGGCCTGATAACTCAAAATAGTGAAAATCTGTCGCCCATAACCCTAAGTAGTTAGTCAGAAGCTCTGACCACAAGAAAAACTAGAAGGGAAGTAGAGACTAGATGATTGGCTAAACATCCCAATCCATTGCTAAGGCATGGCTTTCAGACTACATTCTTCTTCAGTTTGACTCCTTTAGAAAGAGCTGAGAGAGTTTTCATCACCTTTCATGTCTGTTCTTCAGACCTGGAACATCTTGAACTTACAACTATACTTAATTTTGCAGAAAACTAAACAATGGGGAAAGTTCTATTTTTTTCTGAAATTTTAACTTTCAAATTATATAGAAAAATGAACTGTAGCAGCATACAGTTCTATGAATTTTAACACATGTATAGATTTGTAAAATCAGTACTACAATGGGGATACAGAGTAGTATCTGTATAGAGGATGTTCCTCTACCTCCCAGACTTCCTTGTACTGTCCCTTTGTAGTTATACCATTCCTCCACCCCCAAATCCTGGCAACCACTGATGTGATCTCCATCACTATAGTTTTGTCTTTTGGGGAATGTTATGTGAATGGTCTCATACAGTAGGTCAAGGAAACCAGCTTCTTTCAGTACAATGTCTCTGAAATTCATCACATTGTTGCATCTATCAATAATTCCTTCAAGCACATTTCTTCTCATTTTGTAAAACAGTTATTTACATGTTTTTAATCCACATTCATTATCTCTTCTTCCGGTGAAAAGAAAGTAAAGGCAAGAAGTAGACTGTAATTTCCAAATAAGCATTATAGAGTACTTTTTAAATTAATTTTTAAATTTTTAGTTGTCAATGGACCTTTATCTTATTTATTTGTATGCAGTGCTAAGAATCAATCCCAGTGCCTCACACATGCTAGACAGGCACTCTACCACTGAACTACAGCCCTAGCCCCTTAAAGTTTCATTTATTTATTTTTATGTGGTGCTGAGGATCAAACCTAGCGCCTCACACGTGCTAGGCAAGCACCCTACCACTGAGCCACAACCCCTACCCCAGCATTATAAAGTTCTAAAACCAGAAAGCTGTATCTCCAACTCCTTGAACTATCCTTAGATCAATACTCTAATCAACTAGGAAACCTACCAGGACAGTAGTAGGCACCAAACTTCCGTACATACATGATTGTTGTCAGGATCTCTGTGTGTTTGTAGAGCCAGTCTCAGATAAAGGAACAGGTACACCTTCCGGAAATAAGGTTTCAAGTTCTTAATACCTCAAATATGTTTCTCGCTAAAGTCTAATCATGGCTGAACTTTCCACCATTAGAAGGACTCATTTGGCCTAAGGAATTTCAGTTCATCTCTAACAAATGCACATGTATCACTTAAGAGTCCACCCTGTTAGGAAGCTGGGCCCTGAGGGATTAGAAAAATACTTATTTTAGAAAGTATTTTTTTTTACTTGTCAATGGACCTTTATTTTATTTATTTAATATGTGGTGCTGAGGTTTGAACCCAGTGCCTCACACATGCTAAGTAAGCACTCTACCACTGAGCCATAGCCCCAGCCCAAATGATACCCTTTTATTTGAGGTATAGGAAAGGTCTGGTTTTTAGTTTCCCCTTTTTTTGTGTTTATAGTTTTTCCCTTCTCTCCCCAAATGTAAGCCACCCTTGAAGGTCTACTTGGAAAAGTACCTCAACTGCCAGTTTCTGTAAGGGAAGGGATTCAGTCTTAGGTGGCAGGATTTTTCCTGGAACAGAGGATCATAGAACAATGCTGCATCCTGGAAGTGAACTCCCCCTCTGACAAGAATTAAGATAAAATAAGGGCCTTATTTTATCCCTAATGTTATATTATAACCTTCTTCCACCCCACATAGACACTCAAAACTAGTGAAGGAAGGGGTATAGGTCCATTAATGCAATTAAGTTTCTGTCAATTAGCCAGTGCTCAAACATTGGTAAATAAGTAGATTGTGCTTGAATTGACACTTCTTTAATCTGATGGCTTATAAAACAGATGGCTCCTTGTTTTATTCATATATGTGACTCTTAGTACATCAAAAGGATGTTTAAAAACAACAAAGGAATAATCAAAAGCACAATTTATCACCTTGGTTCTTAACAGACTCAAACCACATAATGACAGCAGACTTTGGTTAAATAAGCAAAGCAACAGACTGACAGCAGAAATATTGAGGCAGGCAGTCTCCTTCCTGATGGGTTCTGGTGGTAACACCTGTATACCAGGTAAGTGTGCTTAGGTGTGGTCCAGGAAGCAGAACTGAAAATTAAGATATTCTAAACCTTTTCAAATTAATAGTCACAAGGGAAGTGTTCTTTGAGAAAGAGCAGAAGTAAAATATACCTAGGAATCTGGTAAGACATTTTTGAGATGCAAATGAGAGTGGGAAAGAAATGTATATTTAGAGCTCCTGCATTTAGGACCCTTTCATGTTGAGGCATGAACATTTTCAACTGGGGCAGCAACCTCCTCTCCATTTTTGTTGATCTAATTTTCCATTTCAGTTGCTCTTTCTCTGTACCCAGCCCTGCTGTGGGGCTGCACACTAATTATCTCATGGTGATGATACCATCTGCTGAAAAAGCTGGCAGCTGAGCAATCCCCAGTTTCCAAAATTGTGGCCTGCCTCTACCTGCCCTAGTATATGAAGCAGAAGGCAGTGTGATGTCCCTGGTACCCTACTCAGGGGACTGAATCAGCTTCACAGGTTGAAGTAGAAACGTAGAACTTAACCAATTCTCTGAGCTGGAGCCTCTGCCTGTGGTGTTCAATACTGAAGCTTTGAGCTCAGCATATGTCTACACATTGCCAAGGTGGTAGACCAGATGTCAATGGTCAATTTAGTTAAGAGTAGTTAATTGGGTTATCAGGCATGTGAGCTTCATGGTCCTGGTTCTGATATAAAGGAACTAGTAAATTACTTGGTTGCTGTTTTTACCTCTATCACTGGTCACATGGATACACATAAAAGCCGTTTGGTCACAAGAGAGTGAGAGGGTATAGATGATTCAGAATAATCCCATCCTCAACCCTGGAGAAAGAGCTGAATGTGGTTTATTCATAGATCAGTTTTATCATTTTTAAAGGACAACAGAATTTGATTCACAATCCCTGTCCAGAAGCATTTTTAACCTTCAGAATAGAAGTGAACAATGGAGATAGTTCACTGGTAAATTGTTCCTAGCTGGCAACATAAAAAAAGGTGGGCACTGTCCCTAGACTAATTTCCACCCGGTGAAGCTTTAAAGATTTGACAAGAAGAGTGGTGAGTTGAGATAGCATTCACACACCTTTCTTTTACATATATTAAAATATTCTTATATATGTATGTATATTTCAGTTGTGGATGAATCTTTATTTTTATTTATTTAGTTGTATGTGGTGCTTAGGATCAAACCCAGTGCCTCACACACTCTACCACTGAGTCACATCCCCAACCCCTTAAAATATTCTTAATGCTTATGTCAACAGTGAGGGAAGTTATACAGAAAAAACAATTTCACTGTCTTGTCAAAAGTTAATAGAGTTGGGGAATAAATCATGAATTGATGAGGAAAAAAAGGTGGTTTGAGTTTTCCCTTTTGAGCTATTGATCTTTGATCTCAAGAGAACTTATCATTATCATGCAGTTGAGTACTGATAAAGGAAGCAAGAGTTCAATCATATTTCCTCTTGTGACTCTTACTTTTACTTGACCATATTTTGAGATTGTCCAGGTTTGGGGATTTTCTTCTCATCAGCTTAAAAAGAATATGGGGCTGGGGTTGTGGCTCAGTGGTGGAGCACTTGCCTCGCACGTGTGAAGCACTGGGTTTGATCCTCAGCATCACATAAAAATGAAATAAAGGTATTGTGTCCACCTTCAACTAAAAATATTTTTAAAAGAATGGTCAGCTCCTAGTCATTTGTCTAGGAGGAAAGTTATAGCCACATAAAAAGTAAAGATAAATGAGAAGTCAAATAATTGTAGGCTGTTCCAACCAAAGTCCACGGCCAGCAGGACTAGAGATAAGTATCTAAATTACAAGGCCAGCCCCTTCACTTTCTCATGTGGAGAAACAGAAACACAAAGAGGGAAGGCAGCAGATTTCATGATCCCCATTCCTGTTTGTTTTCTAGAGTATGATATATGACTATTGCTAGATACTTTTCTTTCTCATTATGATTTGTAAAGATTATTAGTTGACATTCCTGGGGCATGTAGCCAATTAGGTGTTAAGGAGAGTAGATCCAGAGCTATACAAATGATAAAAAAAAAAAAAGGTAAAACCAAACTAACCATTCATCCTGAATGATCAGATCAGGAGTCGAATATAGCTTTCATTGTTAAATGTTGGCATTTCCCTAGGTTCTGTCTGAGGTCTTCTTTTCTTATATTAAGAATAACTCTAGGGGCTGGGGTTGTGGGTCAGTAGTAGTGCACTTGCCTAGCACATGTGAGGCACTGGGTTCAATCCCCAGCAACACATTAAAAATAAATAAATAAAATAAAGGTATTGTGTCCATGTACAACTATGTATTTTAAAAAGAGTAGCTCTGTATTAAGGGTTGGTCTGATGTTAAATATAAGACCAATTCTGAGTTGAAAGTTATTACTGCATTTTTTTATGATTTTTTGCCTCTCTTGCAAGATAACATGTCCTCTATCCAGTTCAATACCAACCTCTTCACCTACCTTAAAATTCTCTGCTTTTCCATTATACTGTCTACTACATTTGTACCCTCAACAAAACATCTGTGTTGTTTTAGCAGAAGCAAATAAAAATTTTCCCTGGTGCCCCCCTCACCAATTATGTTGTCAGCCAAGCCTCTTGAAAGAATACCTATATGTAATGTTCTACTTCCTTCATTTTCATTCACCCTAATGCCCTATCCAATGGCCACCTTTTGGACTTTATTTTCAGTGATCTTCCTCTGCAGGATTCAGCAGTGTTAAACTATTCCCTTGCTTGAAACTCTGTCTTCTCTGGTTTTTATTAAACTACTCTCTCCTGATTCTTCTATTCCTTTGACTATTCCTCAAGGATCTTATTTGACATTATTTATTTGGGGGTTAAATGTATTTTACTGGGATACTTCCCAACCTGCACTTTCTCATAAAGGACTGGTAAATCACAGGACATGGCCAGCTGGACTTGGGATAAATATCTAACCAGAGGTGGATGCCTAACCTGCAGGGGTCCATTCTATCTCCACCAAAATGCAGTAAAATGAGGAAGCTGACAGTAGGAATCCGGGCTGGTAAATCACATAGACTCAGAGATTGAAGCTACCATTTTGGCCATGTGAGTGACAGAATGAATAGGAGGCACTGTTTGGCAGAGATTGGGACTTGGGGAAAATAAACCTAACATTCATGGAGAATAAGGAAAGGAGATTATGAGCCAGAGTAATATAATATATGAAATAGGAGGAGGATGGAGAAGGGAAGAGAGATGAAAAGGAATAAGAGGGAAAGAGGAAAGTGATGAGAGAGACAGTACAGGGGAGGGCACTCAGAAACTTTCTAAGTTCTGTGGGTACCTGTGCTTGCTGTGTTAAATTGCTGTGCAATTCCCCTGTATACTTATAATAACTCTATTTTATTACTTTGTTTTAGAGGGTTATTATTTCTTGCAACCTTTTGCCTAAGGCACCTCTTTTTCCCCAAACTCCTCAAGTTCTCCCTGAGTGATCTCATCTTTTTTTATTTTTTTTAAATATTTATTTTCTAGTTTTTGGCGGACACGACAGCTTTGTTTGTATGTGGTGCTGAGGATCGAACCCGGGCCGCACGCATGCCAGGCGAGTGCGCTACCGCTTGAGCCACATCCCCAGCCCTGTGATCTCATCTTTTAAAAAATAGTTTTTAAATGTTTTTATTTCTATCAATCTCCTCATAGGTTAAAAAAATAAGAATACCAAAGACACATAATAATAACTGGAAATGTCTATGTCCAGCCCTTTTCTGCTTCCCATAGCAATCACTCTTTTGTTAGCATATTTACCTTATTTATATAAAATATTTTTAGTTGCAGATGGACACACTATCTTTATTTTATTTATTTATTTATTGTGTTGAGAATCAAACTCAGTGCCTCACATGCACTAGACAATTGCTCTGCCACTGAGCTACATCCCCAGCCCTTTTACCTCATTTATTTTAACAAATATGCTTTTCTTGGTATTTTATTATTGTGGTAAGGTATGTGTGGCCTAAAATTTACCAATTTAACCAGTTTAAGTGTTCATTTTAGTGGCATTAAGTACAATACTGTACATCTATCAACACCATCTATCCCTGGAATTTTTTCATCATCTCAAATTGAAACTTTATACCTGTTAAAGAATAACTTCTGCTGGGCATGGTGGCACACACACCTATAATCCCAGTGGCTCAGGAGGCTGAGGCAGGAGGACCACAATTCAAATCCAGCCTTGGCAACTTAGCAAAGTCCTAAACAACTTAGTGAGACCCCGTCTCTAAATAAAGAATGAAAAGGGCTGGGAATGTAGCTCAGTGGTTGAGCATGCCTGGGTTCAATCCCTAGTACAAAAAAAAAAAAAAAAAGACTTCTTATTCTCTCCTCCCTTCTAGCCTCTGGTAACCACTATTCTGCTGTCTTTATGCATTTAACTTTTCTAAGTACCTTATAGAAGTGGACTCATATTTGTCCTTTTTTGTCTGGGTTATTTCATGTAGCATATGGTTAGTTTATCTATATTGTATCATATGTCAGAATTTCCTTTCTTTTTAATGCTGAATAATAATCCATTCTATGTATATACCATATTTCATTTATCCATTCATCTGCAGAGTGGCATTTGGGTTGTTCCGACCTTTTGGCTATTATGAACATGCTACTATGAACCTAGGTGTGTATAATACATATATACATATATATATTTCATATGCAAATGTTCCTTTCCTCTAGCTCTGTCTGGATTTTATATGTTGTTTTGATATATACTGTGAAATAATCACTAAAATCAAGCTAATTCACATATGTATTTTACCTCTATATAGTTATTATTTTGAGTATGTTGAAATTCAATTTTAAGATCTATTCTTTTAGCAAACTATAAGCATGAAGTACAGTATTGTTAATTGTTGACACTGTGTTGTACATTGGATTTCCAGAACCTATTCATCTTGCATAACTGAAACTTTGTACCTTTTGACCAATAATACCTTATTTCTTCCTCCTTGCAGTCCCTGGCAATTTCCATTCTACTCTTTGCTTCTATGAATTTGACTATTTTAGAATCTGCATATAAATGAGATCATATAGCTTTTCTCTTGGGTGTCTTGCTTATTTCACATAGTATAATATTCTCCAGCTCCTGCCATGTTCTGAATATTATTGCACTGTGTGTATGCATCTTATTTTTATCCATTCATGAATCAAAGGACATTTAGGTTGCTTTCATATCTCAGCTATCATGAATAATACTGCAATGTTCAGGGGAGTGCAGATATCTGTTTGCAATCCTGATTTCAATTCCTTTGGATATATGCCCAGAAGTTGGATTGCTGAATCATAGGGTGGTTCTATTTTAAATTTTTTGAGGAACCTCTATACTATTTTCCATAATGATGCATTAATTTACATTCTTACCAATAATGTATGAGAGTTCTCCTTTTTCCACATCTTCATCAACACTTGTTACCTTTAGACTATTTGATAATAGCTTCCTAACAGGTGTGAGGTGAAATCTCATTATGGCTTTGATTTACATATATCTGATGATCAGAGATATTAAGGACCTTGTCACATATCTGTCATCATTTGAAGTTCTTCTCTATAGGAGTGTTCATTTAAGTTCTTTGCCCAGTTTTAAATTAGGTTATTTGTATTGATACTGAGTTGTATGAGTTCCTTTTATATTTTGGATCTTAATCCCTTCTTTGATAAATGTTTGCAAATATTTTCTTCAATTCCTAAAGTTGGCTTTTCATTTTGTTGATTGTTCCCTTTGCTGTATATAAAGTTTTTAGTTTGATGGAATCCTTGTTTTCTGTATTTTCTATTGTTACTTATGCTTTTGGTGTCACATTCAAAATATCATCACTAAGACCAATGTCAAAAGTTTTTTGTTAGTTTGGGATGTAATTCAGTAATATAGTGCTTGCCAAGCACCTGTGAGATCCTGTGTCAGGAGCCATCCATGGGCTGTGTGTGTGAGCTATGCACATTTGAAAGTATGAGGGGACTGGTCTGGTGTTGAGCACTGATTGGGTTGTGTGATGCAAATGTTCCTTTCCTCTAGCTCTGCCTGTGATCCCACACAGCACCTGAGATGGGTGTGATATGCCAAGATGTCAATCAATCTGCTGACCACAAGACATCACAAAGCAAGACTCTACCTTTGAAACCCTATTCCCTGCCTATTTGGTGAAGAACGTTCCATTGAACCATCCCCCTATAAAATAAAAATAATTCAGGCTCACGCTCTCTTTCCAGCACTGCTCAGCATGGAGTTGACCCTTGGGGTCACTGAGCAGTCCCACCCTCAACCTTGGAAACTCATTTTTGTGTGTTGCGTGATTTCTTTGCCGTTTTCTTAGTTATTGCTGCACCTAGGTCCTTTAAACCCAGCTCATCTCGCCAGCCCAGCCAGCTAGTGACAATCCTGGACTCTATCCCCAGAATGGCCAAAAGAAGGGTTGGTGGTTTATCTATCATTTCTCTTACATATTTATAATTACTGGGCTTATGTTTAAGTAAGTAATACATTTTGAGTTGATTTTCCTATATGGTGTGAGCTGGAGATCCAGTTGTATTCTCTTGCAGGTGGACATCCAGTTTTCTCAATTTCATTTGTTAAAAAGAGTGTTCTTTTCTCCATTGTATATTTGTAGTACCCTTGTTGAAGATCAGTTGATGACAATTGGGTGGTCCCATTTATTTCTGGGTCCTCTATTGTGTTCCATTGGCCTATATGTCTATTTTTCATACCAGTACCATATGGTTTTTATTATTATGGCTTTCTAATATAATTTGAAATCAATTAATATGATGCCCCCAGCATTGTTTTTCTTATTCAAGATTGTTTTATCTATTTAAGTTCTATTGTGGTTATGAATTTTAGGATTTTTTCCTATTTCTGTAAAAAAAAATGCCACTGGGGTTTTGATAGAGATTGCATTGAATCTGTGGATTTTGGGGTTCTATAGATATTTTAAGAATATAATTCTTCTAATCCATGAACATGGGGTGTTCCCATTTATTCTTGTCTTTTAAACTTTCTTTTATTAATGTTTTATAATGTCCAGTGTAAGTGACTTTCACCTCTTCGGTTAAGTTAATTCCTAAGTATTTTATTCATTTTGTTACTAATTTACGTGGGATTGTTTTCTTAATTTCCCTTATGGTGAGCTATTAATATATAGAAATCCTACTGATTTTAATATGTTGATTTTATATATGTAACTTTATTGAATTCATTTATTAGTTCTAACAGGATTTTTGTGGCAAATTTACAGTTATCTATGTATTTGATCATGTCATCTGTAAACATATAATTATAATTTTTCTTTCTGATTTGAATTATTTCAGTTTTTCTTCTCTTGCCTAATGGCTCTAGCCAGGACTTCCAGAATTATGTTAATTAGCAGTGAGAAAAGTAGGTATTCTTGTCTCGGTCAATCCAGATATTTCAGTCCCACCCCACAATGGTTATGATGTTAGAGATGGGTTTTTCACATATGGCCTGCATTGCTTTGAGGTAAGTTGCTTCTATACCTATTTTGTTAAGAGGGTTTATTTTTAATCATCAAAGGATACTGAATTTTGTCAGATGGTTATATATATATATATATATATATATATATATATATATATATTGAGGTAACCATGTAGTTTGTAGTTATTGTCTCTCATTCTGTTAATGTGGTATGTGACACCTTGATTGATTTCCCTATGTTGAACCAACCCTGCACCCCAAGGATAAATCCCATTTTGTAGAAGTGCCTGATCATTTTAAAGAGCTGTTGAATATGGTTTCTTAACATTTATTGAGAGTTTTTGTATCTTTGTGCTTCAAGAAATATTGTTCTGTAGTTATACTTGTGTTGTCTTTGTTCTGGCCTTGCAATTAGGGTGATGCTGGCTCATAAAATGAGTTTCAGGTGTTCCCTCTTTATTTTTTTTTTAAAAAGTGCATAGTTGTTTATAATATAGTGCCCTATGATGTTTTTATTTCTGTGTCATCTATTATCATGTCTTCCCTTTTATTTCTGAATTTTGAGTATTCTTCCTTTTTTTTCTTGGTTAAGCTAAGAGTTTATTTTGTTTATCTTTTAAAAACAACTCTTGGCTTTGTTGATGATTTTTCTGTACTCTTAGAAATAATATTTATTCAGCTTTATTTCAGCTCTAATCTTTATTATTTCCTTCCTTCTGCTAACTTTGGATTGAATTTGTTGTTTTTCTAGTTCCTTGAGTTGTAAAGTTAGGTTTTTTGATATCTTTCTTTTTTTTTTAATGAAGGCATTTATCACTATAAAATTCTCTCTTAGTGCTAATTTTGGTACATCCCGTAAGTTTTGTTAAGTTGCATTTGCATTTATCTCAAGATATTCTTTGGAAATTCTATTTTGATTTCTTCTTTTATCCATGGTTATTCAACAGTGGGCTTTTTCCACATTTTTATAAATTTTCCCTTTTTTTCTGTTACTGATTTTTAGTCTCTTTCCATTGTGATCTGAGAAGATACTTGGTATGATGATTTCAATCCTCTTAATTTTGTTAGGCCTGTTTTATGACCTAACATGTGATCTGTCCTAGAAAATGTTCCATGTATGCTTGAGAAGAATGTACATTCTGCTTCTGTGGGATTGGGAAAATTTGTTATGTATCTATGAGGCCCATCTGGTTTATAGTGTCTTTCAAGTTAGCTGTTTCCTTATTGATTTTCTACCTGGGTATTCCATCCTTTATTGAAAGTGGGCTGTTGAAGTCTCCTGTTATTTTATTGCTGTTGATTCTGTCTTCAGATCTGCCAATATTTGTTTTATGTATTTTGGTGCTCTGATATTTGATGAATATATATTTATTTTCTGTTGGATTAATCTTTTGATCATAATGATCTTTGTCTCTAGTGACAATTTTTTACTTAAAGTCTATTTTATCTGATAGAAGTACAGTTACCCTTGTTCTCTTTTGGCTACCATTTTCATGGAATGTTCTTTTCTTTCCCTTCACTTTCAGCCCATGTGTGTGTTTGTAACCAAAGTTAGTATTATAGACAGTATAGCAGTGCAACTTTTAAAAATCCATTTAGCTACTCTATGTCTTTTGATTAGGGAGTTGAATTATTTATATTTAAAATCATTATTGGTATGTAGGGACTTACTCTTACCATTTTGTTACTTATATTCTGTCTGTTTTTGTAGTTGTATTCTTCCTTTCTTGCTCTTTTTTGTTATTGATTTTTTTGTAATTTATCATCTATTATTTGAAGCACTGAACACAGCTTCCTCCTAATTTCTCTCTTTGCCTCTATAATTGTTCTCCTTTAATCATATTGTGAATTAATCTAAGCCAATTGATCTAAGCCAGTTAGCCTCTCATATCAACAAGTACTTTTCAGTGAACATCAATAGTCTGTAATAACTAGAGGTAACTGTGGATTAAAGTTTTCATCTCCCTCAATCTCCCTACCAGGTGGTATGTTCTAATGAAAACAGAACTTCGACCCAATTCTGCCAATCATACATGTTATTTTTTTAGCAGTTAGACACAATCCTACAACCTGTCTTCATAAGCTCCATTAAGTCCCATGCAGGAAAGGTTCACTTGAAGCATGTACAGCAGATCCCCAGTAGTAGTAGTTTAACTAAATGTCTAGTCAGATTAGGTAATAGAATTGATCTTCCATTAACTATCCCAATGTGGAAACTTGGGATTCCTAGACTGTGCCACTAAAGGGTCACCAGTTTCTTAGGCCTCATTTATGTGAAGGCAGACAAAAGTATTGATCCATAACACTATTTATTTCACCAATAGAAGGCCCCTTTATGCTAATGAGAAAACCTCGTCTTTGTGGATTTAGGTAGATTGGTTGAAGCTTTTCCAGTAGCTGCTTCTGGAGTGTGGACTTGTAGTTGAATCTAGATGTGAACTAAGTGCTGCTGCAGCATGCTCCTTCTTGGGGGTACTTCAGATATTAACTACACCTAGGGTATATGTATATCTATCTATATGTACACATATATGTATAGGTGCACAGGTATCTCATACTGCACTGAGTATTTTAAAAATAATTCGCATACCGTATAACACAGGTACCCTTCATGTATGCATGTCTGCATTGTTTCCTTGCATAAACTCTTCCTTTCCATAGTTCCCTATAGGCTACAAAATAAAGTTCAAACTTCTTCAAATGGCATACAGGCCTTCCCAGACCTGGCCCTTATCACCTCCTTCTTGACATTTTATACTCTAGTTGAAAATTACCAATTGCTTGAGGTTAGCTTCCACTGATGATGTTGTGTATAGCTGTTCAGGCCCATTTTCTACCCCTGCCTGGGGCACCTTTCCCACCTTTCTTCCCTGCTCACTCATTTTTTTTTTTAAACATCAGAAATTTATTACTTGCTCAAAACATTACAATGATCTTGACATATCATACATCATACATTTGATTCAAATGGGGTATGAATTCTTATTATTCCCACGTGTACAGATTGCAGGATCACATTAGTTATACAGCCACGATTATACATATTGCCATACTAGTGTCTGTTGTATTCTGCTGCCCTTCCTATCCCCTTCCTATCCCCCCTCCCCTCCCCTCCCCTCACCTCTCTCTAGCCAATCTACTGTAACTCATTTCTCTCTCTCTCTTTTTTTCCCCTTCCCCTCACATCCTCTTATATGTATTTTGTATAACAATGCGGGTCTCCTTTCATCTTCCATGCAATTCCCCTTCTCTCTCCCATTCCCTCCCACCTGTCTTCCCTATTTAGTGGTAGTCTTCTTCTCATGCTCTTCTTCCCTATCCTATTTTGAGTTACCTCCCTTATATCAGAGAAGGCATTCGGCATTTGTTTTTTAGGGATTGGCTGACTTCACTTAGCATAATCTGCTCTAATGCCATCCATTTCCCTGCAAATGCCATTATTTTGTTATTTTTTTAGTGCCGAGTAATATTCCATTGTGTATATAGGGCACATTTTTTTTTTATCCATTCATCCATTGAAGGACATCTAGGTTGGTTCCACAGTCTAGCTATTGTGAATTGTGCTGCTATGAACATTGATGTAGCTGTATCCCTGTAGTATGCTCTTTTAAGGTCTTTTGGGAATAGTCCGAGAAGGGGAATAGCTGGGTCGAATGGTAGTTCCATTCCCAGATTTCCAAGGAATCTCCATACTGATTTCCAAATTGGCCGCACCAATTTGCAGTCCTACCAGCAATGTACAAGTGTACCCCTTTCCCCACATCCTCGCCAGCACTTGTTGTTGTTTGACTTCCTAATGGCTGCCAATCTTACTGGAGTGAGATGGTACCTTAGAGTGTTTAATTTGCATTTCTCTGATTGCTAGAGATGGTGAGGATTTTTTCATGTATTTGTTGATTGATTGTATGTCCTCCTCTGAGAAGTGTCCGTTCAGATCCTTGACCCATTTGTTGATTGGGTTATTTGTTTTCTTATTGTTTAATTTTTTGACTTCTTTGTATACTCTGGAGATTAGGGCTCTATCTGAAGTGTGAGGGGTAAAAATTTGTTCCCAGGATGTAGGCTCCCTATTTACCTCTCTTACTGTTTCTCTTGCTGAGAAAAAAAACTTTTTAGTTTGAGTAAGTCCCATTTGTTGATTCTTGATTTTAACTCTTGTGCTATAGGTGTCCTATTAAGGAATTTGGAGCCCAACCCCACGAGGTGGAGATTAGAGCCAACTTTTTCTTCTATCAGATGCAGAGTTTCTGGTTTGATCCCTAGCTCCTTAATCCATTTTGACTTAACTTTTGTGCATGGTGAGAGACGGGGATTCAATTTCATTTTGTTGCATGTGGCTTTCCAGTTCTCCCAGCACCATTTGTTGAAGATGCTATCCTTTCTCCATTGCATGCTTTTATCACCTTTGTCTAATATAAGGTAGTTTTAATTTTGTGGATTGGACTCTGTGTCCTCTATTCTGTACCATTGGTCTACCTGCCTATTTTGGTACCAGTACCATGCTGTTTTTGTTACTATTGCTCTGTAGTATAGTTTAAAATCTGGTATCACTATACCTCCAGATTCACACTTCCTGCTTAGAATTGCTTTTGCTATTCTGGGTCTTTTATTTTTCCATATGAATTCCATGATTGCTTTATCTATTTCTATAAGAAATGCCGTTGGGATTTTGATTGGCATTGCATTAAACCTATAGAGTACTTTTGGTAATATCACCATTTTGATGATGTTAGTTCTACCTATCCATGAACAAGGTATATCTTTCCACCTTCTAAGGTCTTCTTCTATTTCTCTCTTTAGGGTTCTGTAGTCTTCATTGTACAGGTCCTTCACCTGTCTTCTATGACTCAACTCAGACATCAGCTTTTGCAAAAAGCCTTTCCTGTAATGCTCTCAGAGTTTAGCTTGTTTATTTAACACTTGTATAGTGCTTATTTTGTGCCAGGAACTACTCTAAGCACATTTAATCCTCACAACAACTCTATGAATTAGTCTCTTTATTATCCCACTTTATAGATGAGGAAGCTGAGGCACATAGAGGTTTGGTTTAACTTGCCCACATTCGTGTAATTTTTAAGTGGCAAATCCATACTTAAAACTGGGGCCATTTGGCTTTGGAGTCTATATCCATATTCTCTTTGTTTGTTCTAGAGAAGGGAGTTTTGTCTTGTTGCCCAGGTTGGTCTCAAACTCATGAGCTCAAGCAATCCTCCCTCCACAGGCTCCTGATCCATATATATATATATATATATATATATATATATATATATATATATATATCTGAGTTGCTTAGGGGTTCACTAAGTTGCTAAGGCTAGCTTTGAACTTGTGATTCTCTTGACTCAGTCTCCCAAGCTGTTGGGATTACAGGAGTGTGCCACCATGCCTGGCTCATATGTTCTTAATGCATATGCTGTGCTGTTTTCCAAGGGTCCTTCCTCTACATTCTTCCTCTGCATCCTCTATCTTAGCATTCAGATTAATAATTTGAAAATATCTTTTTGTATATGTAGCAGTGTATATACACTGCTCTACCATGAGATTCTTTTTAAAATTTCTTTTTAGTTGTAGTTGGACACAATACCTTTATTTTTTTATTTGTTTTTATTTTTATGTAGTGCTGAGGATCAAACCCAACACCTCACAATTGCTAGGTGAGCACTGTACCACTAAGCCACAACCTCAGCACCTACCGTGAGATTTTTAAAGCAATGTAGTATATGATATAGAGACAATATAAGTATAATGGTTAATATTATAGAATTTAAAATTGGATAGTCCTGGGGTTATCTCATCTATGCTTTGTAACCTTAGGCATATTACTTAACCTTTCTATGACTAGTGTTTTGTTTTTTTTTTCATTTAAAGTGGTGCTAAGAATACCTCACTAGAAGGAATTAAATGGGATGATGTATCTAAAGCACCTGGCAGAGTGTAAGAAATTCTTGATAATGCCTGACAAGTATGGTGCCTAGGGTGCAGACATTCAAAAATTATTTGTTGAACTGAACTATTATGGAAATATTTAGAATGACAGAGATATCTAAGTATATCTGAGTATGTATGACTTTAAAAATGATTACACTTGGAGACTGTGCTCTAAGCCTGCCTCCCCTGGGGGCAGAGGAGCCTCAGGAGCCAATGTCAGCCCCCCAGAGCAACTGCTGCCCTGGAGCAAATAAAGAGAAGACTGGAGAGAAAAAAAATGATTACACTGTAGTGAAATTAAGCAGGATGTGATGTTTTACTTTGCTAGGGAACCTATATAAGTTTTACGTTTACAGGTTCCTCTTAGGCAGAGGCAGACAGCGACCGGCTACTTCCAGCTGATCCGGATGAGGGAATGGTGGATCAGCGTCCTCCTATGACGATGGGGTGATCAGTCTCGTTGGGGTGTCCTCGAATGCTTCCATAGGTGATCTCATGCTCTCGGTTTAAACTGGTGCTGGGCTCAACATTCACTTGTTACTCCCATGGATGTTTCTGGTTATGCCCAGGCAGTATACTCCAACGTTTAGCATGCTCCCTACTGATAGCTGTGGAACATATTGGAATATGCCATCCAGATATGTTCCTTCCATTATTGATATTCTCTTACCAAGAAACTTGCAGGACCTCTAGGTTGACCCTATTACCATCAGTGATCACTACTCAGAATTTTAGGTGGAGAAAGTGGAAGAAATCGAACTGAACATGTAATAATCCCCATCATGGCCTAAAATCTGGCAGTTTTATTAAAATTCTGATAGTTTATGTTGTCAATTTTCTATTTCCCCTAAAAACTAGTGTATAACCCCCTTACATACACACTAAAAAAAAGTTCTACTAGCTGAAGATTCTGGATTCTCGAGGACTGAGGGAATATGATATGAGGAAATGATGAATATAGTTATGTGTTTGGTCAGCCAAGGCTGACTGGAGAAGGTCTCTAGCCAGACTGTGGATTGGCAGGGGTTTCCATAATTGAGGAAGGGGGTCTGGATGTGGGCCAAAGAACACAGTGCACATAATAAACCAGGGTTGATGCTTGCTTCTGGTTTTATGGTCAGGGAAAGGCTGAGGCCGCCCTTTCTTTTTCTGTTCAAATGGTCCGAAACAAACCAAGAAGGGTCCATAAACATGAAGGTTAAAATTGTTTATCTCTAGCAAAGAGTAATGGCTTGGAGGGGGAAAAATGCTTTCTGATCCTGGTTCTACCGCTGACTTGTTTATAATCGTGGGCAGACCTTTCTCAGACCGTTTTTCATCAGTAAGATATTTGTTCACGCTACTACACAGGGCTGGTTGAAGAATTGTAAGATTGGTGAAATCTTACAAAGATCCATCAGAGATGTTACCAAAATAGTATTATTAAAATATAGATGCCATGGGAAGAGAGACTACCTTTGGCCTTGTTAGTTTTTTATATTATTGGATAATAATGCCCAGGAAATGAGTGTCAAATACAGGGAAGAGAAAAGATATTTTTCAACAAATTAAGAAACCAAAGCTCAGAGAGCTTTTCTTCCCATTTATTGAGCAGGGACCATGCCAAAGCTAAATGTTAATAACTTCACTGTTTTGCACCAAGATCCTGGAAACCTATTTGTATTTCTTTGACAGTCCCTTTATGAATGACTCTACTGGTGAATCCAAGGATATTGGAAAGCTACTGAGGGGAATATTTTGGAGGTTGACAATTGATCTCAGATAAAAGTAGTTTAATCTTTCTGTGTCCCTTAATCCACATTGATCTCTGAGTGACTTGATAGCTACAGTGGGTAAACCTTTTTGTTTTACTGTAAAACTTTCTACTTCTACAAATACAGAATTCTAATAAAAATAATTTTGTGTACTTTGGTAAAACCTTGTAAATTTCCTTGGAAGTCTGGGTTCCAGCACCACAGGGAACTTCCTCCAAGTTCATGGATTTCAGCACCAGCTGGCAGGTGGTGCCACCTTTTCAGATTAGCTTTACAGTTCAAACAATTAGCAAACTCTTCCCCTCCGCCTACTCAGTTCAGGGGTGATAGTTACTTCCTGCAGGTTTTATCCTTGTGAAAACTTGAAACAGCATTGTCTAATAAAAATGTGTATAACATACTGATTTTTACTTTTTTAGTAGTCACATTATCAAGTAAAAAGGAACCAGAGAGGGCTGAGGCTGTAGCTCAGTGGAAGAGTGCTTGCCTAGCATGTGAGGCACTGTAGTCAATCCTTAGCACCACATAAAAATAAATAAAATAATTTTGAAAAGGAACCAGAGAATTTAACAGCATTTTGTGTTTAGCCCAATATATCTGATATGCTTTCATTTCAGTATATAATCACCATAAAATCATTAGATATTTCTACATTGTTATATAAGGTCTTTGAAATAAGGTGTGTATTTTACACTTATAGCATAACTCAATTTGGATGATGAATTTTCACCAGAAATACTTGATCTGTATTTAGATTTCATACATTTAGTTGAAAATGTAGATTCTCCTATTGAAATTGTTCCAAACGTACTTAAATTTTTTTTCCAGTAACTGAATTGTCAATTTTTAACTTTATATTTTGAAATAGATACATTAAGTTGAAAAACACAGATGGAGTCCATGTAACAATCAGCAGCTTCCCCCACTAATGACATCTTCCATTACTAAAGGGCATCATCAAAACCAGAAAATTGGCACAACTATAGATCTTAATCAGCTCATTTACCTGTGCATATCATTTTGTATGTCTTTGTGATCAGATGGCATTTTCCCAAGTGTAGTTATATAACCATCATCACCACCATAATCAAGAGAATTGTTTCATTGCTACAATATAAATTCCTTATGATGCCCTTCTATTTCCACTTCCTCCCATTTCTATACCTAATCCCAGGTGGCCACTTATATGTGCTTCATCCCTATAATTTTGTTATTTTTTTTTTTAAAGAAAGAGTGAGAGAGAGTGAGAAAGAGGGAGAGAGAGAGAGAATTTTAATATTTATTAGTATTTGACGGACACTGCCGCAGTCTCTGGCTGGGCACAAATCACGAGTCTCCACACAGCTTGTAGATTCAAACAGCAATTCTTTATTCCCGAACTCACACCGGCCGTCTACAAACACGTTCTGGGGGAATCCACACTCTGCCCAAATTCACTACTCCTGGGCTTCTGTCTCCCAAAAATACTTTCTGACCCTAAGAACTCAAGAGGAACTCAGCAGCAGGATACGACCTATTCTAAAGGGGGAACACCCTAATCTCCTATTATGCTAAACCGCCCTATTCTAAAGGGGGAACACCCTAAACATGGATCCTGCCCTGGTCCTTGAGCAAGGTCACCTTACATGCAAGGTCCTGCAAAATGTCCTATTTCCATGAGTCCTTCCACTAAAGAAACATGGGGGTACGCTGGCAAGGAAATTGTCATACCTACTTGGCTGATGGCTCCCAGCAGGACACAACATCTTTGTATGTGGTGCTGAGGATCGAACCCGGGCCGCACGCATGCCAGGCGAGTGCGCTACCGCTTGAGCCACATCCCCAGCCCCTAATTTTGTTATTTTGAGAATGTTATACAAATAGAATGATGTATGCAGCTCTGCCCACCCCCTTTTTTGGCAGTGCTGGGGATGGAACCTAGGGTCATATGCCTGTTAGACAAGTGGAGAAGACACATGGGCTTCTTAGTTTGGCCTGTTATACACATCCCTTCTACTACCATTCCATTGACAAAGATATATCATAGGACCCATCTAGATTCATTTTCTCAGTCAAGAAAACAGATTGCATTCTTAAACGTTTATTGTATCTTTCTTGGTAGAAACAGAAACCAATTTTCTCTCTGACAAACTTTTTTCAGGGGAACAAAATAAATGCTTTCCCTCTTCCTCAAATATCAGTGTATAACAATCAGAATACAATAGCGGGCCTTTACATTGCGTAAAAGATATAGCTAAGGTGATAGTTTTGGGATTTTCGCAGGTGGTTCATCTGAGTCAGTGCTGCTATCAAAGATGTCATCTTCATCATCATCATCATCTTCAAAATCTTCATAATCTTCAAAATCTTCTTCACCTTCATCTTCTAAAATAAAAAAATGTTTTATAAGATTATGTTCACTACTAGAAAGAAAGATAGCTAAATGATTACAATGAGACAATTTCACTTTAGGGATTAATAAAACCATGCATATTTTAGAGTAAAAAGACTTCAGGAATTTTAATATTTAAATCTTTCCTTTCTATCACTTTCTTTTATGGAGATATAATTCACTTACAATAAATTCTTAAAGTGTATATTTCAGTGCTTTTTCAGAACTTTATTTAAATATTTACTTGCTTGTGCAACCACCATCACTAATTCTAGAATGCTTTCATTAACACCAAGAGAAATTGCATACTCATTAGCAGACATTTACCATTTCCCTTCAGCCCTCGAAACTAGTAATCTACTTTCTCAATGGATTTTCCTACTCTGGACATTTTATATATAGGGAATCATACAGTATGTGGCCTTTTGTATTTGACTTACTGTTTTCAAGATCCATTCCTATTGTAGCATGTATCAATACTTTATTCCATTTTATTGCTAAGTAATATTCCATTGTGTGGACATACCACATTTTGCTTACACACTAACCAGTTAAGGGACATGTGCATTTTTTTTTTCCATTTTTTAGCTATTATGAATAATACTACCACAAACATTAGTATACAGATTTTCAAGTAAACATGTTTTTCAGTTCTCTTAGGAGAATTAACAGTGGTACTTCTGGTTCATATGGTAGATTTATGTCAAGATTTTTTAAAAATATTGTCAATGGATCTTTATTTTATTTATTTATGTGAAGTGCTGAGAATTGAACCCAGTGTCTCACACATGCTAGGCAAGTGACCTACCACTGAGCCACAGCCACAGCCCTATGTCAAGTTTTTAAGGAACTGCCAAACTGCTGTAGGTGGGCACACCATTTTACATTTCCACCACCAAGGTAAAAGGTTCAGAATTCTTCACATACTACACAACACTTGTTATTGTTTTTTATTAAATTAGGGCCAGCATCCACATTATCAAGAGGGAAACAAGGTGGAAATAGTTTACACTCCTTTCTAGAATCCAGTATCTATCTAGTTCTCGGGTTTTTTTTTTTTTTTTTTTTTTTTTTTTTTTTTTTGTTGTTGTTGTTGTTTTTTTGCAGTGCTGGGGATTGAACTCAGAGCCTGTGCCTGCAAGGCAAGCACTCTACCAACTGAGCTATATCCTCATCCCTCGGGGGTTTGTTTTTTGTTTTATTTTGTTTTTAGCTCAGGGCAGTCAAAAATGCACCAACATGTTTCCATATTCTCATTTCAGGTTTTTTTAAGTTAAGAGAATTAAAACTTTATGATTCTACTTTCAAAATTCCTCCACCCAAACTGGAATATAGGAAGAGTCCCCGGTCATTAAGATATGTTAAACTGAAGTCTGCCCCCAATCTTTGGAACTTATCCTATTGTTCCAAAGAATAGATTGTATTCTTTCAAACATGTTTGTAATTTCACACCTGGTAAAACTCCTTTTGCTTTTTCAATACCAAGCTCAAAAGTCAGCCCCCTCTAGAGAAGCCTTCCTGGGTTCTCTCAGCTTGAAATAGTTACAGAGAGCCCAAGTCACACATTTTTATTCTTTTTTTTTTTTTTTTTTTTTTGCAGGGGCAGGTGGTGGTGGTTGTGGTGGTGGTGGTGGTGGTAGTGGGGTGGGGGTAGGGGATACTGGGGATTGGAAC
This sequence comes from Callospermophilus lateralis, assembly GCF_048772815.1. Lineage (NCBI taxonomy): Eukaryota > Metazoa > Chordata > Mammalia > Rodentia > Sciuridae > Callospermophilus > Callospermophilus lateralis. The sequence continues at coordinate 95,983,614 of NC_135325.1, forward strand.
CAAGGGCACTTTATCATGGAGCTACATCCCCAGCCCCCCCCCCCCTTTATTTTAAGACAGGTCCTGCTAACTTACTTAGGTCCTCACTAAATTGCCTTGGACTTGCTATCTTCCTGCCTCAGTCCCCTAAGTCACTAGGATTGCAGCCAACATTACCATACCTGGTAGTTTTTTTACTCTTTAATAGAGAGTGTTTGCCTTTGTTCCACAAGGGCAGAAACTGACTCATATTCACTTCATTCTTTCTCCAGGCCCCCATTGCTTGGCACAGAGTAGTAGGTATTCTGCACAATTTTTTGTGATAGATACTTGGGTGGAAACAGTCCAGATAAATAAAACAATGGGTACCAACTTCTTTTTTTTGGGAGGGGGGTGCCAGGGAATGAACCCAGAGGCACTTAACCACTGAGCCACATCTTTTTTTTTTTTTTTTTGAGACAGGTTCTCCACTAAGTTGCTTAGGGCCTCGCTAAATTGCTGAGACTAAGGCTGGCTTTTTTTCTTTTTTGGTACCTGGAATTGAACCCAGTTGTGTTCAACCACTGAGTCACATCCCCAGCCCTTTTACTTAGGGACAGGGTCTCACTAAATTGCTGAGATTGGCTTTAAATTTGTCCTGCCTCAACCTCCCGAGTTGCTGTGACCGCAGGTACACGCCACCATGCCGGGCAGTAACCACATTTTAAAAATGCTATTCTTCTGACCCCAAGTCTCACTTTCTGCCGTTGGACTACTACATGGGCTCCCAAATCTACATTCCCTGTGTGTCCCACCTCATCCTCCGATTTCTGGGCTCACCGTCCAAAGACTCATCCACCATCTCGTCTACCATGTAGTCCAACGCCTCATCCAATGCTTCATCCAATGCCTCGTCCAACACCTCCTCCAACATTTCTTCCGGAGCCTCCGACATCGGGTCCTGCACTTCCTGCTGAATTAGGGGGTCCAAGAATTCGGTTACTGCCTGTTTCATCTGGGCCACATCAGACAACAGGTTTTGAATGGGGTCGTTGTCATCTAAGGTATCACAGAATACCCGCAACTGTTTTTGTTTTCCGTCAGGGCCAACGCAATTTCCAAACAGCTCCATGGCGACTGCTTAGCTTACAGAATGCACCACAAGAAGCGCCTACCGGAAGCGGAAGCGGAAGTGAAAACGCACGTGTTTCCCTTAAAGAAACCTCTGTACTATTTTAAGAAGTTACGTAAATATCATTTTTTTAAAAAAGCACATTTTATATAATTTACATTCCCATTGATAATGTAAAAGAGAGTTCCAGTTTATTGATAAACTCAACATTTGTTGTCGATATTCTTTATTAATGTAAGTCATTCTAGTCGGTATGCAGTAGTATTAAATTGTGGCCTTAATGTGCATTTACCTAATGACCAATCATGTTGAATTTCTTTTCATATGCCTTTAGGTCATCTGTATGTCTTCTTTGAGGAAGCACCTCTTTAAATCTTTTGTCCATTTTATGTTGATTGGGTTTGTTTTCTTATTGGATGTTTAGAGTAACATATACTCCGAATACAAGTCTTTTATCAGATATATGCTTTGCAAATATTTTCTCCCCATCTATAACTTGTCTTTTCATTGTTTTATCTTTTTTATTTTATTTCCATTTTAACTCTGTGTGTGTGTGTGTGTGTGTGTGTGTGTGTGTGTGTTGTTGGCGATGGAATCTGAGACCTCATGCGTGTCAGGCAAGAATTCTCCCACTGAGTCACATTCCCATCCCATCATTGTCGTATCTTTCAAAGAGCAAACGTTTTTCGTTTTAAAGTTCAACTTAGTTCAACTTAGCAATCTGTTTTTTTTTTTTTAGTTGTAGATGGACATATACCTTTATTTATTTATATGTGGTGCTGAGGATCAAACCCTGTGTCTTACATGTGCCAGGTGAGCACTCTACCCCTGAGCCACAGCCCTTAGCCATCTGTTTTAATGGATTTTTTTTCTTTTGGTGTTATTATCTAAAGAATTATTGCCTAACCCAAAGTTATAACATTTTTGCTCTTAAATATTCTTAAAAGACTTTTATAGTTTCACTTTTTATAATCCATTTTGAGTTAATTTTGTGTTTGGTGCAAGGTATGAATCCAAGTTTTTTTTTTTTTTTTTTGCATATGCATACGTATCGCCAATAGTTGCAGCATCATTTATTGGAAAGTTTTTTTTTTCAGTGAATCACCTTTGTACTTTCGCAAAAAAAAAAAAAAAAAAGGATCACTTTTCTGTATTTGTGTTGGTATATTTCTAGACTCTATTCTGTTCCATTAATATATGTTTTTACACTAATAACACATTGTTGTCATTATACCATAGTTTTATAATAAATATTAAAATAAGGAGCTATATAATAAGTATTAGAAAAGGTAGTGTTAGCTCTCCAAATGTGTTCTTTCATTAAAAGTGTTTTGCCTATTCTAGATCATTTGCGTTTCCACCTGAATTTTAGAAACAGCTTGTCAATTTCTTTCCTTTTTTTGTACTAGGGATTGAACCCAGGGATTTTCAACCACTAAGCCATATCCCCAGCCCTTTTTACTTAGAATCAGGGTCTCATTAAGTTGCCAAGGCTGGCTTTGAACTCATGATTCTCCTGCCTTAGCCTCCCAAGCCACTGAGATTACAGGCATGCACCGCTGTGCTAAGTCTGTTTGTCAATTTCTATAAAAATCCTGCTGGAAATTTGAAAGGGAATGTATTGAACCTCTGAATCAAGTTGGGAAAAATTGTCATTTGAACAATATTGAGTCTTCTGATCCATGAATAAGGTACGAACCTCTTTATGTTGATTTTCTTTAGTTTGTGTCAGCAGTGGCTTATTGTTTTCAGCAAAAAGGTCTGGTATATTATTTGTCTGATTTATCCACAGGTACTTATAGTTTAGACAATATTGTAAATTGTGGTTTAAAATTTTATTTCAACTGCTTGTTACTAGTTGTGCAGAGGTAAAATAGTTTTTACACATGAGTGACTTGGTCTGCAACTTTCCTAAATTTGCCTTGTTGTTGCAGCCAGTTTTCTTCGTATGAGCAGTTATTTGTAAGTAAAGAGAATTGTACTTTATAATTTGGATGCTTTTTTATCATCTATTCTTGTCTAGTTACTCTGATAGTTGTTTGTATAATACAAGAAATTAGCCTGTTTCATCTAAGTTCTCAAATTTATTCACATAAATTTGTTCATAATATTCCCTTGTTCTCCTTTTAATATTTATAGAATCTGTAGAGTTATCTTTTCTATCATTTTTCTCCAGAGGCATAGGCAGTGTTCTTTTGTTTTTTTTTGTTTTTTGTTTTTTTTTTTTTTAGGAAAGCAGAGGAACTTTCAAAAAAGAACGTGAGCTATGGAGAATGAGAAGCAGCAACCTGTTTGTGTACAGTGTTAAATATTTACAAAGGGAGGGTTGCTAGGGGCAGGGCTAGAGGTGGAGTCAGGGTGGAGTTAAGCAATTTTGCCCCAGTTTTCCCTGCACTTACACTTTGCTCTCTCATGTTACTTAGAAGTGAGGACATGGATCAAGGGCAAGGACCAAGGTCTTGGACTGGGTAGTTCAGAAGCTGCAACAGTTTGTGGGTCCTTTCTTCATCTTAATGGTTCATGGGTGGTTTTTTTGCATCTCAGTGGTTCATGGGCATTTTCGGTATTTCAGTGGTTCATGAGTACTTTCTTTGAGATTCAGCAGATTTTTCCCTTTTTTGCATGCTCAATTTCTGATTACATTCTTCCCCCTCACCCCCAAAATTTGATCCCTTAATTTTAAATGTTGGTGAGCGGTGAAGATCCATCTTTTATGGAGGCTTCAGACTGGCAAGGGGCAATGACACTATGTAGTCATGGATCTAAAGTCTTATCCTACGTGATCTAAAGGAGAGACACTGGACTCAGTTGTGTAGATGGATTGGAACTCTTGCATTGGCATACTCTTAACATGAAATTGTTGTAATCTGAAAAATACGAATTTTACAACAAGTTTAAAAAGGCAAGGGTCAAATAATAAGAGTCGGAGGTCCTGATAGTGGTAACAGCCAGGTGAAGATAGACAACTAAATTTTAACATTATTATTTTGGTATATACATACCTTTATAGCAGCTCTAGGGGCCATAATATAAGAAGATGAGGAAGAAAGAATTAGCATGGCTAAGAGAAAGCAGATTCCTAGTCAAGGAACTGGGTCCTGATGGAGTGGAGTAATTCCCATCCCCCCAAAAGAAAATTCCTACAAGAATGGAAAGGAACAAGTTTCCTGGTACATAGTAAATAGGTGAACTTAGCTTAAATAGGGTTTAATTTATTTTTAATAGGATTTGTAGATCCTCAGTGGCCACCAAGAGACATCATGGGAGAAGAAATATCTCCAAAGAGGGATCTGATGAGTTCTCAGATAGAAGGGGGAACTTCACTCAGGAGCAGCACATGCCAGTCAGAGACAAAGATATTTACTTAGGAAAGCAGAGGCACAGTCTAGGAGAATTGGAGCTATCAAGAGGGAGAAGCAGCCTCTTTCATCCTTTTTGTTATGCTGGGAATTGTGCATGCCAAGCAGATACTCTACCACTGAGCCACATCCTCAGTCCAGCCTCTTGTTTTGGTTTTTTTTTTTTTTTTTTTTGGTACTAAGAATTGAACTCAGGGACACTTGACCACTGAGCCACATCCCCAGCCCTATTTTGTATTTTATTTAGAGACAGGGTCTCACTGAGTTGCTTAGTGCCTTGATAAATTGCTGGGGCTGGCTTTGAGTTGTGATCCTCCTGCATCAGCCTCCTGAGCCGCTGGGATTGCAGGCATGCACCACAGTGCTGGGCTCTCATTCTTGACATTGATAATTTTTCTTTCCTGATTCATGTAGGCAGATTTTTATCAATTTTGCTGATTATCTAAATAAAATAGCTTTTGGGTTTATTGAATTTCTCTGTAAATTTTCTGTTTTCTGCCTTAGAGATTTCTGCTTCTTACTTTGGACTTAATTTTATCTACTTTTTCAATTTCTTATGGTGAAAACTGATATCTCATGTTTGAAACTTTTCTTCTTTTCTTACAGATGCATTTCATGCTATAAATTTTCCACTGAATACTGCTTTATTGTCATATCACATTGGGCTATATTGTGTTTGCATCTTTATTCAGTTAAGAATGCTTTCCAATTCTTCTTTTGATATTTTTCTTTGACCCATGTGTTATTTAAAATATGTCATTTAGTTTGCAAATATTCAGGAATTTTTCATATATCTTTCTGTTGTTAGAAAATAGTTTAATTCCATTCAGATCAGAATACAAACTTTGTATGATTTGAATAATTTTTTTCTCTGTCAGGTATTTTGAAGGTGTGTTATTAAGTACAAAAAACCCCATGTTTGTTGGACTGGGGATGTGGCTCAGTAGTTAAGTGCCTCTGGGTTCAATTCCTGGTATCGCCCCCCCCCTGCAAAAAAATATGTTTGTTATGCCTTCTTGATGAATTGAGCCCTGTGTTATTATCATCCTAGATAATATTAGTTGCTTTGAAGTTTACTTGTCTATTATTTATATAGACATCTGTCTTTCCTATTTGGTGTTAGCATTAGTTATCTAGGTCTATTGGTTTCTTGTGGCTACCATAACAGTTCACCAAAATCTTGGTGGCTTATAAAGATAGAGATTTTTAAAAATTTTTTTAAAAAAATTGTTCTTTTTAGTTATACATGACAGTAGAATCTATTTTTGATATATTTATACAAGCATAGAATATATCTTATTCTAATTAGGATCCCAGTCTTGTGGATACGATGGTAAGATTATCTGTGGTATATTCATATATGTACATAGGAAAGTTATGTCAGATTCATTCCACTGTCTTTCCTGTTCCTATCCCTACTCCCTTGCCTTCATTCATTACCCTTTGTCTAATCTACTGAACTTCTATTCCTCCCTCCATTGTGTTAGCTTCCACATATTAGAGAAAATATTCTACCTTTGATTTTTGGGGACAAGACAGAAATTTCTTCAGGCTATTCTCCTTCTTCAAATCTTGGGAAAAATATATTATTTGCCTCTTCCAGGTTCTGGTGTATGTCAGCATTCTTTGGGTTATGGCTGCCCCTCTTTTGGTTCCATGCTCACATTGCCTTCTTCTTTGTGTGTCTGTATCTAAATTCCCTCTGCATTTCTCTATAAGGATACATGTGATTGCATTAGGGTCCACCTGGCTAAGTTCCTCCTCTCAAAATCCTTAATCACATCTTTTTCCATATAAGGTAAAATTTACAGGATTAGGACATGGATATAACTTTCAGTCCTCTATACATGGTATAGTTTTTCAATCTTTTTATACATAATAAATAATAGGAAGGCAGGAGAGAGAGTGTGAAAAGAAGGAAATGTGATGACAGAACAGGGGTTTAAGTGATGTACTTTGAAGATGAAGGAAGGGAGGATGAACCAAAGAATGCAAGTGACCTTTAGAAGCTGGAAAAGGCAAGGAAACAGCCTGCTAATGCCTTGATTTTAACTTAGTGAGATTGATATCAGATTTCTCACCTATAGGAGTGTAAGTTAATAAATCTGTGTTGTTTCAAGCCACTAAGTTTATGGTAATTTATTATAACATCACAGGAAACTAACAGAAGATGTTTAAACTGTTTAGACTTAATGTGATTATTGATATAGTCAGGTTTAGGTCTTTCATCTTGCTATTTGTTTTCTCTCTGTACCACTCATAATCTGTTATGGTTTTCTTCTTTTCTCTCTTGGTTTAATTGAATATGTTTTTGTTTCTATTTTATTTCTTTTTTCACATTCATTTTATTTATTTATTTATTTATATTTATTTTTTAGGTGTAGATGGACACAACACAATGCCTTTATTTTTATGTGGTGCTGAGGATGGAACTCAGGTCCCGCCCGTGCTAGGCAAGTGCTCTACCGCTGAGCCACAATCCCAGCCCTACATTTTATTTCTTTTATTGGTTTTTACCTATAATTACTTTTTGTTGTTTTAATGGTTGTCTTAGGGTTTATAGTATAGGTCTTCAACTTATCATAGTCTACCATCAAATAATATTATATCACTACACAAATAATGTAAAAACTTTCCAATAGAACTCCTCCATTTATAGTCTCCTAGACCTCATGCTCTTCTTTCCACACATTTTACTTATACAAATGTTACAAAGCACATACTACATTGTTACTTTTTGTTTAGTCAATTCCCTTTTAAACACATTTTTAAAATAATTTTAAAAAGTATTTAATCTATGAAGTTTCTCTTTCCAATGTTCTTTATTGCTTTATTTTCATCTGAGTTTGTTTTCCTCCTGCTTGAGGGATATCTTTCAACATTTACATAATTTGTATTTGCTGGGATGCATTTTTTAGTCTTTTATATGTCTAAAAAGTCTTTATTTCACCTTCACTTTTTGAAAACTGGGGTAAAATACATATAACATAAAATCCATCATCTTAATTTTTAAGGGTGTAGTTCAGTGATATGAACTTTATTCACATCCTTGTATAACCATTATCACTGTCTTCAGAATTCTTTTCATGTTGCAAAAAACTGAAACTCTGTATACATTAAACAACAACTCCCCATTCTTCCCTCCCTCCATCCCATTCCAACTTCTGTGTCTGTCAATTTGACTATCCTAGTACCTCATAAGTAGAATCATTCAATATTTGTGGGTTTTTTTGGTACCTGTCTTATTTCACTTAACATAGGTACTCAAGCTTCATCCATATTGTGCCATGTGTCAGAATCTCCTTCCTTACTAAGGCTAAATAATATTCTCTTGTATGTATATACTGCAGTTTGTTTATCAATTCATATCTCAATGGACACTTGAGTTGCTTCCACATTTTAGCTATTATAAATAATGATGTTATAAACATGAGTCTACAAATATCTCTACGGTCCTGCTTTCCATTCTTTGGCATTTATGCTCACAAGTTGAATTTCTGAACCATATGGTAGTTTTGTTTTTAATTTTTTGAGAAACTTCTATACAGTTTTCCATGTTTACTGTACCATTTTACATTTCTACCAACACAAAGGTTCCAGTTTCTCTGCAGCTTCACCAACACTTGTTATTTTCTCTTTTTTGTTATTTTATTATTCTCTATTCTTTTTATTTATTTATATTTTGTAATCCTGAATACCTTGTATTATAAGCATGTGCAACAATGCCTGGCTATTTTCTATCTTTTAAAATAGAAATCATTCATTATGATTTAGGTATGAAGCATCCCTTAAAAGCTCCTGTATTAATGCAGGAATGCTTGAAGGTAAGTAATTGGATCATGAGAGCTATAAACTAGTCAATGCATCCAAGTCTGAATGGGCTGACTGGGTAGTAACTGTAGGCAAGTGGACATGGCTACAAAAGGTAGGTCACAGGGGATGTGTCCCAGAAAGCTTCAACTTCCCTGTGCCTCTTTCTCTCCTCTCCTCTCCTCTCCTCTCCTTTCCTCTCCTCCCTTCTCTTCCCTTCCCTTCCCTTCTTACCCCCCCCCCTTCCTATCTGCCAAGACAGGAGCAATTTCTCTTAACTATACCTTCTACTATGATGTGCTGCCTCATCTTGGGCCCAGAGTAATGGGCTTAGCTGAACATGAACTGAACCTTAGAACCATAAGCCAAAATAAACTTTTCCTCATCCAAGTTGTTCTTGTCAGATATTTTGGTCACAGTGATGACACAAAGCTGACTAACACACCATCCAAATGGGTGTGAAGTAACACCTTTGGTTTTTAAAGATATTTTTGTTGAGTATGATTTTTTTTCTTCTTTCTTTCAAGTCATTTGGAATATAGTTATAATAAGTGTCTTAATATTCTGATCTGCTAATTCTAACATCTTTATCAATTATAGATCAATTTCAATTTATTTATTTATTTAAGTAACTGGGGATTGAATTCAAGGGCCCTTTACAACTAAGCCACATCCTCAGCCCCTCTTTTTTAAAATATTTATTTTTTAGTTGTAGTTGGACACAATACCTTTATTTTATTTATTTATTTTTATGTGGTGCTGTGGATCAAACCCAGGGCCTCACACATGCTAGATGAGCACTCTACCTCTTAGCCACAACTCCAGCCCCCCAGCCCTTTTTTTATATTTTATTTAGAGACAGGGTCTCACTGAGTTGCTTTGGGCCTTGCTAAGTTACTGAGGCTGGCTTTGAACTTGTGATCTTCCTGTCTCAGCCTCCTGAGCTAATGGGATTACAGCATGTACTGCCGCACCTGGCTCCATTGATTTTTAAATTACGGGATATAGGTTTATACCTTTAAACCTTACTTTTAAAAACTGTTAGGTTGAGGGCTGGGGATGTGGCTCAGTGGTAGAATAACTTGCCTAGCATGTGCAAGGCTCTGGGTTCAATTCCTAGCATGCATGAATGAATGAATGAATGAATGAATGAATAGAATAGAATCTGTTAGGTTGGAGCTGAGCAGTGTTTTTCCTGAGGCTACTTATTCCCCACTACTGAGGCAAGACCCTTCTTAATAAGCTATTCAACTCACCATGAATTAGGAAGTTTTCCAGTCAGCCTATGGGAACAGGCAGTATTCTGTTTCTTTAATTTGTTTTAAATGGTTCTTTTTCTGTTCCCTAGTAATTTCTTCACATGTATGCACCTGTCAATGCTCTACCAAATACTCAAAGGTGACCCATTGCAGCTTTCTGGAGTTCTCTTTCTGGGTAGTTCTCTCCTTTTGGTGTTCTGGCTTGCACAGTCTAGCTGCTTTGAGCTGCCTGAACTCTCAGCTCTATCTTTTCAACTCAGGAGGCCCTCGGGCTCTATCTCCCCTTCCCAGTGCTACAGACAGGAAAATCTCGTAAGTCAATAAGCTGGGAAAATTCTAGAGCTCACATCCCTCTTTTCTCTGCTCTCAGAGATCACTATTCTCGTTTGCCTTCCAGGGCCTTGAAAAACCTATTTCATATGTTTTGTCTAATTTGCAGTTGTTTCAAATAAATCTAGTCTGTTATTCTATACTGGCCAGAAGTGGAAGTACCAAGTAACATTTTTAAAAATTTTCAATTTAAATGAACAAAATGAAATAAAATTTAAAATTAAGTTCACCAGTTACAGTAGCCACATTTCAAGTACTCAAAAGCCACATGTACCTAGTGACCAACATATTGGACAGAACAGTGTTATCTGTGCTGGGTAAAACATTGTTTTACTCATTCAGTTACTTATTGAACAACTATATTCCTAGTTAATACTTTTGTACATTGATATTTCTTTGATCAAATAGCTCTGGTAGTTTCTTTCTCTGGATTAGAACCTAGTTGATACATTTATTCTGGTAGTTTCACTATCAAGGAAACAAGGTGATAAGCCTTAGAATCCTAGTGATTTGAAGGCTACAAGTGTAGAACAGTGGTACAGCACTTGCCTAGCACATATGAGACCCTGGGTTTGATCCTCAACACCAAATAAAAATAAATAAAATGAAGGTTTTGTGTCCATCTACAACTGACAAAAATTAAAAAGAATCCTAGTGACTTGAGTTCAGCTGTCACACATTCTGACAACAAACTCTGGGAAGTGGGTGTCAGTCCCCCCATTTTGACATGGTTACATTCTGAGGACTAGAGAGATTAAGTAATTTGCTTGTATAGGTAGCAACATTTAGACTTATAAACAAGAGAAATTTATTTTTCACCATTATGGAGGCTAGGGATTCCAAGTTCAAGATGCTGGCAGACTTGATGTTTGGTGAGGGCTCATTTCTGTGATGGCAGTCTTTCCACTGTCATCTCACATGGCAAAAGGGATGAGGATTCTCTCTGGTTTTCTTTGATAAAAGCATTAATGCAATACATGTGTGCAGAGCTAATCCTTTTCCAAAACCTCACCTTGTAATACCATCACCTTGGGGGTTAGGATTTCAACATAGGAATTTTGGGATTCAGAAACATCCAGACCATAGCAACTTCATCCTACAAAATGTAGTTTAAAAACCATCAATGTAAAAAATATTTTGTGAAGGCTGGGGATGTAGCTCAGTGGTAAAACATGTGCTTAGCATGCACCATGCCCTCCTAGGTTCAATTCCCAGAGCCATAAAACGTATGTATTATTTATTGTTTAAATTTATTTATTTTGAGGTAAAATCATTGATTAATTGAGCAAGCAAAAAACAGAATAGGAACCTGAAAAAAAACCCTGCTGCTCTGTGTATTATTTTAAAATATTTGTATTGCATAGTTAAGTCAACCTTCAATTTCCATCCAAAAAAGAGGAAGCAATAGCACATGAAAACCAAAAATCAATAGTACTGAGCACTAGAAAACATGGTATTATGTTCTGGGGCAGCACAGCAGATTTACATTTCCCTTTGGGCTTCAGATTAGGCAAGTGCTTCTGAACCTCAGCACTGCTGACATTTAAGGCCTGATAAATCTGCCATGGGGATCTGTCCTATGCATTGTATAGATGTTTAGTAGCAGCAGCCCGGGATTTTACCCATTAGATATGACAACCCCTTTCCCTAATTATGATAACTGAAAATGTCTTCAGACATTGCCAAATGTCCTCTGGAAGGCAAAAGTGCCCACAAATTGAGAAACATTGATAAAAATATGTGCCAGGCTCAGTATACAGAAGTTTCTAGTGTTATAGGTGGAATATATAATGCAGGCAGCATTTAAATGGTGATGAATATAATTTATACCAAGGTAATAAAAAAGCGACAATATCAAGAGTTAAATTTGATAATAGTTTCATGGTATTATGAAAGTCAATTTTGGCATCTTTCAGCTTTGTTCCATTCAGAGGTCACTCTGTGGGCCAGATTGGGGCAATCAAATGTTATCCTCTACCACTAATTTCCCCTTTATTGATCCTGTCATGGTACCTAAAATATATCACTTTCTCTAGTTTTCTGTGAAAAGAACACCAACCACCATGATTCATGAGGAATTAATCACTATTACTTTTGAAAAAAATTAAAGAGATAAAATACATATAACATAAAATTTACCATCTTAACCATTAAGTGTATAGTTCAATGGCATTAACTATATTCATAATATGTAACCATCACTATTGCCCACATCAAGAATTTTTTTCTTCTTTTAAAACTGAAATTGTATACCCATTAAAAATTAACTTTCCATTTTCCCTTACCCATGGAAATCATTGTTTTACTTCTCTACAAGTCTTTGGAGGGGAAGTCCTGGGTATTGAACCCAGAACTTCGCACATGCTAAGCATTTACCATGGATTTACATCCCCAGATCCTCTTTTTCATGATTTTGACTACTCTATGTATCTCATATAAGTGGATTCAGACAGTATTTGACTTTTGTGACTTGGTTATTTCGCTTAGCATAATGTACAGGGTTTATCCATGCTGTAATATATATCAGAATTCTCTTTGTTTTAAGGCTTAATATTCCATTGTATACGTGTGCACACATACCACATTTTGCTTATCTATTAATGCATCAACAGATTAACAATCACTTGGGCTTCTTCCACATTTTAGCTGGTATGAATAATCCTGTTATGAACATGGGCAAGCAAACATCTCTTCCTTTTAAGAAAAGAACTTTATTGTTTTTTCTCAGGTATGTACCTAGAAGGAGAGTTGCTGGATAATATGATATTTCTAATTTAATCTTTTGAGGAACCATCATACTGTTTTTTTTCATAGCATTTTATATTAACAGCAACAGTGTTCAAGTGTTCCAATTTCTCTATATCCTATCAACAATTATTATTTTGTTTGTTTCCTGATAATAGCCATCCTAATAGGTATGAGATCTCATTTTAGTTTTGATTTTCATTTTTCTGATTAGTGATGTCAAACATCTTTTCATATGCTTTTTGGCCATTTGTGTATTTTCTTTGCAGACATGTCTACTCAAATACTTTGCCAATTTTTGAATTAGGTTTTGTTCTTTTGCTGTTGAGTTTTAGTTCTATATGTATTCTGGATATTAATCTCTTATCAGATATATGATTTATAAATATTTTCTCCCAATGTGTAGGCTGTCTTTCATTCCATTGGTACTGTCATTTTATTTTATTATATATTTTTTTAGTTGTAATTGGACACAAAACCTTTATTTTATTTATTTATTTGTATGTGGTGCTGAGGATCCAACCCAGCACCTCGCACATGCTAGGCAAGCACTCTACCGCTGAGCCACAACCACAGACCCTCATTTTTTAAAAAAAAATTTAAGCAAGGCTCTTGCTGTGTTGTTCACACCAGCTCCCAACTCTCAAAAGCAGAGTTATAACATTGAAAGGAAACTTTCCAGAACAGAGTAATCTTACCTTATATCCCCAGGGATGACTGATGATGGTGTTGGAGTGGTGTGGCAGATCTGGAAAAGACATTCTACATTTCTCTCCATGTTCCATGTCTTAGCACAAAGACATAACTTGTGCATAGCACCAGTCTCTCAAGATTACAAAGGACTTTAGGGTACAAACCATATAACCTTTCATTTTGTAGCTCCTTCAGCTACCTATTATGGTTCTTTAACTATTTCTATTAATAGTTGTTAATTAGCAACAACCATTATGTTGTTACCATCTAGGGGCGCTGGGTTGGTTGTCTCCACCAGCAAAGAACTGAAGAACAAGACACAGAGATAGCAAGCAAGAAGTAGGTTTATTGCAAAGGCGACAGAGATACAGAGACAGACTTCTCCTAATAGAAGGGACCCCAGAGCTGGAAATCTTGTGGGGGAGTTTTGGCCTGTTCTTTGCATGGTCTGTGGAATCTCCTCCTTTCCTTGTCTCCTCCCCTGTCCATGCACTCCTCACTATTATTGATTGGTGCCCTCTCTGTCCAAGCATCTGTTTTAGTTTTTCTATTGGATCCCCACTTAGGAGCATGAGTACAGAAGTGTCTGTCTGATTGGGTCCCCTGCATGTGTCCACGAGCACTTTCATCAAACAGGAAGTTAACCTCATCAGAAGACCTTCTCCACACTCCATTGTTCTTGTTCTGCCCCAGCCTCCTCACTCATCATCTTGCCCTGGCTACCTAAGGCCTTCTATGTCTCCCTCAATGGGACAAATGAATTAATAAATGGTACAGAGACAAATAAAACTGAAAAATTATTTTTTCTTTCCTACTATCTCTTTCTTATCCCCCTACTCTTTGAGCTCACTGGGCCTTTCTCTAGACAAATTTGTGAAGCAGATCAAGTTTGTCTTTGATGCCATTTGCTTACCAGGTGTTTCTTTCTCCCAAACGCCTAGTATCTCCTCCTATCCAAGATCATTTCACTCTCAAATCCCAGAAAAGCCTGTTCTTCCCAAGTAGCATCTCACACCTGAGACCTCTCCAAAGCCTCACTAAAGCTTCCTTGTCATATGCCCTACTTCTTGTTCTCCATAAAAATTCTATGGAGTTAAGATCAAGCCACCTAGGAATTAGAAAGAAGAGAACCTTTAAATTCTTGCCTCTGTGCATAACTAGGGTACAGAACTTCCCCTCATTTCTTCTCATATCTAAACTCTTAGTCCCTTCTATGTTGGACAACACTTACCCTCTTCTCAAGACACTTCCTTCTTTCTGAGGACGGTTTTCTGTGATCTCAGGGTTGTCTGGTTTTCATGGGCAGCTAAACCCTAAGAACATAAGGCCACCCTTTTGTGGGAAGGCAAATCTGACACCTCTCATGATTCGAAGTGATTGCCCTTCAAACTGATACATTGAGAAAAGCAGAAGCCTCTGTTAGATCAGCCCTCTCCCTCCCCATGTAATTATTCTGTCCTCCTTCGGGGAAGGAAGTGACAGAAACCAACTACTTTGTTTCAATTTTGAAGAATCAGTATTAAGGACTTATTCTTCATTTATCAAACGAATGGTCATTGTGTGCCTAATACATACAAGGCGTATTTCCACAATGGTAGATTATGATAACAATTAACTTTTTAGTATATTCATTTTTCTTTCTGGCTATTTCATCAATGAAATTCTTTAGGAAAACTACTATAAATGGTTCAATAGCAAAAGCAAACAACACCCAACATTCTTAACACTCAGACATCTTTTAAACTACCATCAACAAATGTTTCCAGGTTTTATTGAAAAGGAAAAACAAAAACAACTTGAGTATTTGGTATGACTATAAAATAATGTGATTGTTGTCTTTTGAAGTAAACATGATAGGGTATACCTGTCCAAATATATCATCTGCCCTTTAACCTGGCTACATTGAGAGAGCATGCCCTTATTCTATTGGTGTAACCAGCATAACTTGTCTTCTGGGACTAAATTTAGACATCACTTCCTTCCTTTAGTAAGTTGGCTCTTACCCCAAGTTTTGATGTACCTTTTGGGCTCCTGGAGTGTCCTGTGTTTACATCTGTCAAAGTACCTGTCACATTGAATTGTCTGTCTCCCTCCACAAAAGTATGGAAGGTATCTAGTTTGATTTTTGTATCCCTGGAGTCAAGCATGTACAGAACTGGTTGCTCCATAAATGTTCATTCATTGATTGAAACATTATCTCTGCATTACATTTTGTGGCCATCTTCAATGATAACAAATATTATTATTATCATCATCATCATCATCATCGAACCCAGGGCCTTGTGCATGCGAGGCAAGCACTCTGCCAACTGAGCTATATCCTCAGCCCTCAAATGTTTATTATTTTAATGGAGAATGGTATTTGGAAAATAATGTTGAGAAACAAGTTGGGCAAATAAGATGTTCATCAAGTTGATTATTACTGTCTTTACTTAAAAATGAGCTACTATCACAATCACTAGCCGTGATTCACAAACTAGCCTTGAAAACAACTCTAGAAAAGGAATTATGAATGATCCTGAGCCATAGCAGCTTTTCAGGGCAACATATTTGACAGACTACATTTTTTTAAGAAATTTAAAAATTTATTTTATTTATTTGTTTTTATGAGGTGCTAAGAATCAAACCCAGTGCCTCACATGTGCTAGGTAAAGTGCTCTACCACTGAGCCAGGGCCCTAGCTTGACAGAATACATTTTTAAGGCACAATATGTATTTAGAGAAAAGTCAGATAAACAAATAGTTTCCTTGAAAATTATTACACATGTACTTTAAGCAGCAGAGCATATCTTTTAGAAATTAAGAGCATTACTCTGGAACAGGGCTTCTTAGTTTCTAATCCTGGGTGAATAGCTTACTAGATGTATGGCCTTGGACAAGCTACTCAACCTGTAGGTACCTCAATTTCCTGATCTGTAAATGTGTATAAATATTACCTCCCTCTCATGGTCATGAGAATTGAGATATTTAATCATGTAAAGTACTTAGGATATAGGGTCTATGATATTGTAAGTGCTCAATAACTCTCATTATTATCATTGTTATTTTCTTTATCATTTTTGCATGTTTAAGGCACTGTGTTTGATAATACTAAAGATAAAAAAGGTATGTCCCTACCCTCAGGAAGTTCACAGTCTAAAGGGGAACATAGACATGTGATTTATAGTACACTTTATGGTACCCTTAGAAATGTCACCTGTTGCCTGGTGTAATGACTCACATCTGTATTCCCAGTGACTCAGGAAGCTGAGGCAGGAGGATCAAGAATTCAAAGCCAGCCTCAGCAATTTAGCAAGGCCCTAAGGAACTAAGTGAGACCCTGTCTCATGTAAAAAAAGGGCTGGGGATGAGGCTCAGTGGTTAAGCACCCCTGGTTTCAATCCTTACTATCACTACTAATAATAATGATAATATATGAAAAGGAAAGAAAAAAGAAAGAAACATCAACTTTTGTGAGAGAAACACCTAATATGGGGAGGGGGTCTAGTAATGGTAGCATCTCAATACAGTTCTATAAGCACCAAATACTTTCCACTCAATTAATAGTGTCCTTCAGATATGAATATCAGTACAACCAGATGCTTGGTGTTCATGATAGTGCTGAGAACAGAAGGAGCTGAGACTAGAGATAACATTCTTTTACTAAAATACTTCCAACTCGTTTTTTTTTTTTTTGGTGGTGGGGAGGGGGGGGATGAACTCAGGGGCACTCAGCCACTGAGCCATGTCCCTAGCCCTTATTTGTATTTTATTTAGAGATAGGGTCTCACTGAGTTGCTTAGCACCTTGCTTTTGCTGAGACTGGCTTTAAACTCAGCCACCTGAGCTGCTGGGATTACAGGCCACCGTGCCCCGGGGTTTTCAACTTTTTAAACAAAATAATAGTATGTGGTGTTAATGCCTGTGAGAGAATTCAGTGGTGTTTGCTTCACTGAATAGAAATAACTTCTGGACAGAGAATTCATAAACTCCAACATCAATATGTCTCTCAAAAAATTAAATTCCAGTTTCAAGAACTAAGATATAATGCTGCTCTGATTCTCAAATAAATGAATAATCTATACGGGCTTGTCATTTTACCAAGATGATTTGGAGATTTGCTATGGATTAAAATTGGATAAAAAAATGAAGCAAGTATTACTTAATAATGATATAATCTTCATTTGGGAAGTAAATTTTTTCTTTCTTTACTTTGTCATCTCTTTTACTGTGCAGAAAATATTCTTCAATTAAAATATTTCTTTTTTAACCAGAATTTCCTTCTCTCAGAAGTAGTTATGAAGATGAAAATTTATTTTGCAATTGGTTATTTTGTATGATTCATGAAGAAACACTTTAAAAATAACATTGTAATAAAGACAGAAAACTGTTTCTTCACGATTATGAATCATCATAATTATTTTTGAACATTTGGTAAATCCTATTTCTGTGAACTTTTAAGAAGAACTTTAAAACCCTTTCAGAGCTTGTTTTGATGCTCTCCTTTATGGATTCTGCAAAGGCTTTACTTTGTGAAGAAAATGGGCTTGAGGTAATAAATACAGTATTGAGACAGCAGATATGTGTGTGTGTATGTGTTTGGGGGTGTGTGTGTATTCATTCTTCCACTTTCCTGATCTTTGCAGTTTCTCTAATGAGTTGTTCAAAGAAATGAAGGAATTATTTGGGGGAATTAAAGTAATTCTGAAGAGAAACAGCATAGGTTCATAATCCTTCCAAGTGGCATGCTTGTGCATCTAAATCCAAGGGGCAAGCAGGAAGTGGTCTAGGTATTGAAGTCTTTGTCTTTCATAAGGAAGGAAGATAAGGTTACCAGGCCAGTTTTAAAGACCAGAGCTGCAATGGAGCCATAGATACTTTCCTACGAAAGGGAGAGAGAATATTGTAGTGGTAACAGGGGCCATGTGCTGCACTTGGCATTTGTTCCAGGTTTACTTACTTAAACTAAATTTTCTGCTTCAGGTTTAAAATTACTATTTTGGGAATGGGGAAGATACCACTCTGAGTTGTACAGAATGAGCACACAGCTGTCATCTTCATTTCCCCCCAAAGGCTATTAACAGTTTGTCCTAAAGTGATGGATTTTATTCTGCTGCATGGGTCATGAGCACAGCAATCATAAAGAATACTAGTATTGTGAGGAAAATCTGCATTCTGAGCATGTATATAATTACCACACTTCCTGGACATGAGTAACAATGCCTAGGGTTTCCAAACTCACCTAGAGCTTCCTAGAAGTTCTGAAAATAAAAATTTCACCAACTGCAACTACTATAATTCCTGTTGCACTGCCAGTATCAAGATCGAAAAAAAAAAATTCCAAAAATAGACTTCAATGGCAGTTTAAATTATATTGTTCTTTCCTAAGACCCTGAGACATCCTGATTCTCTCTCTGGGAATTTCTTGTCCACCTCTCTGCTTCCCCTTAGGTCTCCTAACCCAGGTTCTTTTACTCATGGTGCTACCTCAGGGCTACTCAGGGAATTTCTCTGTTGAAATGCCCACCTGATTCTGTCCTCCATGGGCAGTGCTCTCACTTCTCAATTATCATCCCTTCTGTGTGGTCTCTAGACCTTAAAATGTTTGGTGCCTTCCAGCAGCTCAGGAGACTGAGGCAGGAAGATCACAAATTTGAGGCCAGTCTCAGCAATTTAGCAAGGCCCTAAGCAACTTAGCAAGGTCCTGTCTCAAAAAAAAAAAAAAAATTAAAAGGACTGGGGGTGTGTTGCAGTGGTTAAGGTCCTCTGGGTTCAATATCATTACCAAAAAAAAAAAAAATTGTTCCCTCAAGGTCCTAATTCAATCTTTCTAAGGAAAAGAAGTTTTCCTATTAGGTTCATGAATCATCACTTGAAATTGTAAAATGTTATGTATTTGGAGTGGGGGCTAACCACAGATTTCTTTGAATTCTCAAAGAGGACAGTATCCCCCCAAAAGTTAAGAACTACTGCACTGAAGTTGATATAGTTTTGTTCGAAGATTATTGGAATTTTAGCAGAACAACCACAGAAATAATCCCTTAACCAAAAGAGTACTGTAATAAAAGAAAAGTAGTCTCTACTGGGGGTACATATTATTTGGGAGATAATTTGGGGGTGCCTTACCATATTGTATGGATAGCTACTTATTTTTCTGCTCTATTTAATAATGGTGACCAAGGGATTTATGTCTTCAGTGCCACCTGTCTAGACTGCACTTAGTGACATTCTAACAAGTAGAATATGATCAAAGTGATGGGATGTCATTTCTGTTATTAGATTATGACAGATTGAGATTTCTATTCTTCTGGTACTCTCACATGCTCACTGTGATGGGCTACAGCCATATTGTGTGCAAGAAGCTCTATGGGGTGGCCCAAATGGCAAGAAATAAAGGGAGGCCTTCAGCCACCAGCAAGGAAGTGACTACTGACTTCAATAACCCACAAAGAATGGAGTCTTGACAACAACCACATTAACTTGGAAGTAGATCCTCCCTGAGAGTCTTCAAATAAGTCTGCATCCCCACGTAACACCTTGATTATTTCACCGTAAGAAACCCTGAAGCAGAACAGTCAGCTAAGCCATGTCTGGATTCCTGAAAATGTATGTTTTAAGTTTCCAAGTTTGGGGGTAATTTCTTAACTTGTGATGCAACATAATTAATTCACCTTCCAAGGGGTAACCACTATCCTAGATGTGCTGTTTATTATTAACATATGTGACTTTTTTTCTTTTTCTTTTTCTTTTTTGGTACTGGGGATTGAACTCAGGGGCACTGGAGCACTGCAGTAGCCACATACCCAGCCCTATTTTGTATTTTATTTAGAGACAGGGTCTCACTGAGTTGCTTAGTGCCTCACAGTTGCTGAGGCTGGCTTTGAAGTCATGATCCTCCCATCTCAGCCTCTCCAGCCCCATATATGTTTTTATATGTGCATATCTGCATGCATCATTTACATGCTTGTGTATCCATACAAATTGTAAGAATGTCATACATATATGTGTATATATATGAATTGTAAGAATGTTATTATAATACTTTATCCTTCTGGAACCAGGTTTCCCTTTATTCATTTTCCCACAGTGCCTAAAGGCTCTTGGCCCTTTTTAGAGGTCTTTATCTCTGTGGCTGTGAATTCTGGTCTCTTTCTCAGCTCCATACTTGGTTTTCTCTTTAGTTTACCTGCAGCCATTCCAAGCCAGGGAATTAAGCCTGATCCTACCTTAGATGAAGCCCAGCTTCTTACTCTAAACCAAAACCCAGGCATGGGTTCTTCAACATTAGGTGGGCCTCTACACATACCTGGGCCATCACTTTGACTTCTTTTGATAATGGTGCTTTCTAAATCAGTGTATATATTAAAGTTTTATGAGGATAATAATTACCCATAGACCTTGTTAAAATGTGATTTTGTGATTTTGATTTACTAAGTCCATAAAGAGCCTGCAATTCTGTATTTTTACAATAGTTTGAAGTATTGCTGATGCCATTTTTTCCCCAAAGGCATAAACAGGGTTTTTTTGTTTTGTTTTGTTTTGTTTTGTTTTTAGGAAAATAGAGACTCATTCAAAGGAGAATGGAAGCAATCTCAAGAGAGACAGATACCTTTGGGGTAAAGCAAGGAATACACATTCGAAGGAGAATGCAGGCCCATTTCCAGAGGGAGAGGCAGCTATTCATTGGTGTGGGGTGTTAATCTGTATAGAAGAACGATTACTAGGTACTAGACTAGAGATGAAGTCAGAGCAGAGTTAACAAAATTTTGTATCAGTTTTACTTGCATTTTCACATTGCCTGATTTTACGTTTTATAGTCAAAGGCATGGATCAAGGTTATTGGCAAAGAGCATGAGCTGGGTTGGTTAGGAATTGCAACGATTCATGGGCACTTTCTGTATTTCAATGATTTATGGGTATTTTATGAATTTCAATGATTCATGAGTGCTCCCTTTGAGACTCATTATATCTCTCCCTTATCCCAATCCCTCTCACTTTTCACCCCTGAGACATAGATCCCTTAATCTTAAGGGTTAATAAGGGGTAAAGATATACCTTCTATGGCTGCTTCAGGCTGGCAAGGATCAATGGCCCTGTGTAACCAGGGATATAGAATCTTTGCCTGCCTGTATAATGGGAACAGAGAAGAGACTGGTCTTCTCTGTTCCCATTGTTGGGATGGGTTGGAATCCTCACATTGCAATCAAAATTAATGTCTTCAAGTTCCATGTTGGCCCAAGAGATGTCACAGGAGAAGAGCTGTCTCCAAAGAAGGGTATAAGGAGTTCTTAGAGAGATGGGAAAACTTGGCCCAGGACCAGGATTCTTGGCGTACATGATAGAAAAGAATTTTAGCATATATCAGTCAAAGGCATATACAGAGGTTTATTTAAGAAAGTAGGTATATACTCCAGGGAGAATGGGGGCCATCTCAAGAGAGTAATGCCTTTGGGGGTGAAGCAATGAATACACATTCAGGGGAGAACATGGAACAACTTGAGAATGAGAGATGCTGTTGATATGTGGGCCACGTTTAATAGCAAGGTTTTAGAAGCTAGATATCCATCTATCTCTTTACAAAAATTGGTTTAACTAGGCAATATATATTGGATAGAAATACAGGAACTTAAAATACTCTTACCCAATGATGGAATATGATAGTTTTCCAAGAAGGTAAGGTAGGCCCCAAAACAAAGCAAAACAAAAAACCCAAACACAAATAATGTAACAAAACATTTTATTCAGTGTTTTTAAATATAAAGTGAGCCAAAGGAAGGAAACAACAGATTAGAGTAGGAATTAATGGAAAAGATAATAGAAAACAATTGAGAAATACAGTGAAACCAAAGGTTGGTTCTTTGAAAAAATCCACAAAATTGTCAAACTTTTAGCTAGATAGACCAGGAAAAAAAAGAAGACTCAGATTATTAGAATCAGAAATGAAAGAGGGAACATTACTACTGACCTGACAGAAATTAATTATCAGGGAATACTCTGAACAGTTGTCTGCCAATAATACATGAAATGGACAAATTCCTAGAAAGGTGCAAACCACTGAAACTGATTCTAGAAGAAAAGATAAATGTTAATAGACATATAACAAATGAAGAGATTCAATTAGTATAGGTTGAGTATACTTAATCAAGAAATCTGAAATCAAAAGCAGTCTAAAATTCAAAA
Organism: Callospermophilus lateralis; assembly: GCF_048772815.1. Taxonomy (NCBI): domain Eukaryota; kingdom Metazoa; phylum Chordata; class Mammalia; order Rodentia; family Sciuridae; genus Callospermophilus; species Callospermophilus lateralis. The sequence goes on from NC_135325.1 coordinate 96,006,059, forward strand.
CTTTTTTGTCACTGACGTGATGCCAACAAGTGGAAAATTCTACATCATGAAACTTTGTTTCATGTACAACACTATTAAAATATTATAAAATTTCCTTCAGCCTATTTGTGTAAGGTATATATGAAACATAAATTTATTTATGTTTAGACTTGTGTTCCATCCCCAAGATACATTATTAGGTATATGTTTTAGTCAGCTTTTAATCACTGTGACTGAAATACCTGACAAGAATAACTTAAAGGAAGAAAAGTTTATTTTGGTCCATTGTTTCAGAGGTCACAATCTATGGATGCCTGACTCCATTGCTCTGGGTCTGAGATGAGCCAGAACCTCATTGTAGAAGGGTGTTCTAGAAGAAATCTGCTCATCTCATGGCAGCTGAGAGGCAGAGCAAGAAGGTGGAGCCAGGGGGACAAGATATAATTCCCAAGGGCATGCCCACAGTAACCTACCTCCTCCAACCATACTCCACCTGCCTAGTTACCACACAGTCCATTCAAATTTTTAATCCATCAAGTGGGTTAATCTGCTAATTAGGTTACAACTTTCATAATTTAATTACTTCACGTGTGAACATTTCTACATTGAACAGGAGCTTTGGGAAGATACCTCATATCCAAACCATAAAAGTATATGCAAATATTTCAACATCCAGAAAATAATTGAAATCCAAAACACTTCTGGTCTCAAGCATTTCTGATAAAGGATGCTCAATGTGTAATTTTTTTATAACTTTATTTTATTTATTAACGTTTTATGTGGTGCTGAGGCCTCACACATTCTAGGCAAACACACTGAGCCACAACCCCAGCCCCAATGTGTAATTTTTAAAAAATTGCCCACCAACAAAATCCCAGGCCTTGATGTTTCACCACTGAGTCATAACAAACATTCAAAGAACTAACACTAATTCTTTGCAAACTTTCTCTAAAGTAGAAGAGGATGGAACATTTCCCAATCCACTTTAAGAGGGCAGTATTACCCTAATACCCAAACTTAATAAAGATATCACAAGAAAACTACTAAGATATCTTATGAATATAGGTGAAAAATCTAAAATGAAGCACTAGAAAATGAATCAACAACACAAAGAAAGAACTATGCATTATGAAAAGTGGGATTTTTATCCTAGGAATACAGGCTGGCTTAACATATATAAATCAATTAATATAATAAGCCACAGCAATTGAATTAAAAAACCAAATTACACAATCATCTTAGATGGAACATAAATCATTTGATAAAACCCAAAACCCTTTCATGATAAAAATACTCAACACGGGGCTGGGGTTGTGGCTCAGCAATAGAGCACTCACCTAGCACGTTCGAGGCCCTTGGTTTGATCCTCAGCACCACATAAAATAAATAAAATAAAATAAAGGTATCATGTCCAACTATAACCAAAAAATAAATATAAAAAAATACTCAACAAACTAGAAATAGAAGGAAATTTCCTCAACTTCTTGAAGGGTATCTATAAAATCCCACAGCTAACTTCATATTAAATGATGAAAGAAGAACTTCTTTAAGATTAGGAACAGGATATCAGCATCTCAACATTGTACTGTAGTTCTAACCCTAACCCCCCCCCAAAAAAATGAATTGGTAATGAAGACAGTGTTGTATTGGCATAAGGATAGGCATATACATCAGTGAAATCGAATTGAGAGTCCAGAAACAAAACCATATGCCTATGGTCAACTGGGTCAACTGATTTTTGACAAGGGCTAGTAAGACCATTAATGAGGAAAAAACAAATAGTGTTGGGATAACTTTATAGCCACATGTGAAAGAATGAAGTGGGACCATGCCTCACACCATATGCAACAATTAATTCAAGTGGATCAAAAACAAAAATAAGAGCTAAAAATAGAGGGCTGGGGCTCAGTGGTAGAGCACTTGCCTAGAACGTGTGAGGCACTGGGTTCAATCCTCAGTACCACATAAAAATAAATAAAGTAAAGTTTGTTTTTTAAAAAAAGAGCTAAAAATATAAAATTCTTAAAAAAATGTAGGGGTGCTGGGTGCAGTGGCATATGCCTGCAATCCTAGTGACTTGAGAGGCTAAGGTAGGACGATTTTAAGTTTGAAGCCAGCCTTGGCAAATTAGTGATTCTGGCTCAAAATTTGTAAAAAATAAAAAGACTGGAGATGCAGCTCAATGGTAGAGTGCCCCTGTGTTCAATCCCTAGTTCTGAAAAAACAACAGCAACAACAACAATAAAACCCTTGGGATAAATGTTCATGCCTTCAAATTGGAAAAAGATTGTTATTTATGCCACCAAAAGTATAAAAACGTAAGAAAAGCAAATAAATTGGATCTCATCAAAATTTTCAAAAACTTGTGTTTCAAAGGATGCCATCATAAAAGTGAAAAAAGCTGATATAATGGAAGAAAATATTTGCATATTATTAATATAAGGGATTATTAGCTAGATTATAAAGAATGCTTAGGACTCAATAATAAAAAGGCATATAATCCAATTTAAAATGGGAAAATGATCTGAATAGACTTTCCTTGGGGAAGATATGCAAATGGACAATATGCACATGAAAAATTGTTCAGCATCGCCAGGGAAATGCAAATCAAAACCACAATGAGAGGGCTGAGGTTGTGGCTCAGGGGTAGAGCACTTGTCTAGCATGCCTGGGGCACTGAGTATGATCCTCAGCACCACATAAAAATAAAATAAAGATATTGTGTCCAATTGAAACTAAAAAAATAAATATTAAAAAAAACCCACAATGAGATACACCTTCATATCCACTAGGATGACTATAATTTAAAAAACCAGATAACAAGTATGGGCTAGGAGATGAAGAAATTGGAACTCTGTACACTGCTGGTGGAAATCTCAATTATGCAGCTACTTTTAAAAACAGTCTGGCAGTTTCTGAAAAGGTAAAACATAAAATTCTCACATGACCTAGCAACCTAGAAATTCCCCTCCTAGGTATATACCCAAGAGTAAGGAAAATATATATCCACATAAAAATTGTAGATGAGTGTTTACAGCAGCATTAATAATAACCAAAAGATGGAAACAACCAAATGTCCATTGACTGATGGGTGTGTAAACAAAATGTGGTGTATTCATGCAGAAAAGGTGGCTACCTATATTATTTGGTTATAAAAAGGAGTCAAGTACTGGTATATGTTACAACATAGATGAACCTTGAAAACATTATACTGTGTGAAAGAAGTCAGTTACAAAGACCACATTTTCTATGATTCCATTTATTTGAAAGGTCCAGAATAAGCAAATCTATAAGGACAGAAAGAAGACAAATGGCTCTGCGGGGGAGGGGAATGGGGGGATAAAGAAGTGATAGCTAAAGAGTGGGGATTTCCTTTTGAGGTGGTGAAAATGTTGTAAAATGTGCGATTTTCCACATTTATAGATATTGTTAGACCAGGATGCAAGAAAAGACCACTGACTCCAATTAAAATCAAATTGATGCAAGCTTATTATTTCGACCAGCCGGGCTGCCTCTCCCACCCAAAACCATGGGAACAAGACAGCCACCCCAGCTTTCCTGCAGCCCAGCTTTATAGCCCAGAAAGTTACACAAAGGGGGGTTACAGATAACAGAACTCTGACGAGCATCACATGAATGGTAGTTTACGTTTTTGCTGGCCCCAACATCAGAATTTATGAAGGTCATTAGAGCCTCAGAGAGGGTCGTTATCTGGCTGGGGAAGACCAAGATTTGTGAGGCATCACTAAGGTTTCAGAGAGGACTACTATCTGGTCAGAGAGCCAGGCATGGGTGAGTTCAAGGCACGGGCAGACATTCCAAGCAGGTTCAGAATTTGCAGTAATTTATAGTAAAGCCAAAAGTAGCTTTTCATGGCTTTGTGGCGAGATGGCTCCCAATTTTAAGAAAAGATCAGGCTGGGTCTATCAATACGCTAAAATCATTGAATTGTACACTTACATGGGTGAATTGTATGCTGTGAATTATAGCTCGATAAAACTGTTAAAAAATAAGCTGGGTCATTTAGAGGGCTCACCTTGTTTGATCCTCATCTCTCTGGGGTCATTGTCCTTTTTTAAAAAAATATTTATTTTTTAGGTGTAGATGGATGCAACACAATGCCTTTATTTTTATGTGGTGCTGAGGATGAACCTGGTCTGCCTGTGTTAGGCAAGCAGTCTACCGCTGAGCCATAACCCCAGCCCTCATTGTCCTTTTTTTGCCTATTGTCAAATGTCTTTTGTTTCACATTGTCTTTTTAAAAAATTTTTAATATTTATTTTTCAGTTTTTGGCGGACACAACATCTTTATTTGTATGTGGTGCTGAGGATCGAACCCAGGCTGCACGCATGCCAGGCGAGCACGCTACTGCTTGAGCCACATCCCCAGCCCTTTACATTGTCTTTATTTTATTTATTTGTTTGTTTGTTTGTTTATTTTTCATGCAGAAGGATAAACACAAACTCTATTCCTCCATCTTAGCCAGAAGTAGAAATCTGTCTGTATTTTAATTTGGGGAAACTGAGGCCAGAAGCAAATGACCAACTTGCCGAAGTTCTCACTAGTTAGTGGCAGAGTCAGTACTGCAACCAAACTTTCCTGATTTCGAATCTGAAATTGAAACACAATGGCTTCTTGTCTGTTCAGCTTCTGGGGCCACTTGATAGCAGGTTAATTAATTGGGTTTAGACAAAAGAAGCATCTTTGACTTGAGAATCCCTCAAATGCCTTTCTATCAACCAGCAAGAATTTTCTGTGCACTTATATGCCATGCCTTTTGGGGAGTCATTCCTGGGGATAGAGAAGGTGCTACCATTTCTGGCAATAAGGGGTGCACTATCTATTTCGGAAGAAAAAACCTCAGGTGAAATATCTCCCTGACTCAAATTTACTGTTAGGTCGGTGGTGGCGACTTAGTGGCAACTTAGAACAAAGCAGCCCTTGCCCGAAAAGAACAGCAATCAGATGCCGGCGGAAACGCCTGTCAATCAGCCAGATCTCCTGACTAACGCCTGTCAATCAACAGGACCCCCCTGGCCAATCCTGGAGTTCAGCCAACTCCCCTGACCAACTTCAAGGGGGCAAGGGACCCTAGAAACACCTTTTCCTGTCCCAAGCCCTTCCCTTCCTGCTGTAAGCCCCATAAAAGTCCAGTCCGGTCAAGCTTCCACATGGTTTCTCCAAAGACCCTTCTCCTGTTCCCTCTGTGGGTCTGATCGAGTTCCGCCCAGAAGTGATATCTCAATAAAGCCTGTTCAGCGGCCCTTTTAAATCTGCCTCCTTTGGCTGCTGCCTGCCCAGCCTGATCTGACATTTACCTTCAATGATTTATTCAGCCATGTAGCCAAGAGATCCAGAATTTTTTCTTGGGAAAGGTTTCCCTGAGGAGAAGGCAACATCCCTTCACTGGGTAGGACAGTAAAGGCAGGACTTTGTATACACAGGCCTGGGTTGCAATGCAGAGAAGTCCTCATAAGGCCATTGGCTGTAGGGGAAGGAAAGCGATATTATCCTGGCCAGAAGGCAGAGCTAGAGGATTTGATGGAAGCCCTGTGGTGAAGACAATGACTAATAGAACACCTCTTTTTCCCTACTGCAAAATCAAATCCTCCCAGGTAGAGAGTTTCATAGGAAAACAAGGGTCTTCACTGGTCATGAAATGCTGGGTTGTCTATCTGAAGCTTCACTTCAAACCTTAGTCACTCAGTGAGCATACATTGAGAACCTACTACATTCCTGGAGTTTTGCTAAGGGTAGCAGACTCACAGGTGCTTAAGACTCTTGGCTTGCCCTTATTCAGTCTCAGTGAGAAAACAGACACTTGGATGATGTTGACAGATTTCCTTAGGGAAAAGTGCTCTCTACCTACCCAACCCCTGTCAGTTAACACAAGTGGCCGAGTCTTTTTCCTTTGAAGACCCATAACCAGGGGTCAGCAAGAGATAGAGGAAGAGGCACTCTCCTTTACAGACCAGCTCAAAATTCAATGCCTCTTGGCACCCTTTTCTTCTGCATCTCCTCCTCCTCTCCTAGGCTATCCTGAATTAGTACTATGCAGGTCCTTGGTTTAACTTCTCTAGAAAAATACTCCCTACCCCCCAGCCAGGAGTGGTAGAGTGCACCTGTAAGCCCAGAGGCTCCGGAGGGTGAGGCAGAAAGGTCACAAATTCAAAGCCAATCTTTGCGATTTAGCAAGGCTTTGAGCAATTTAGTCAGATCCTGTCTCAAAATTTAAAAAAATAAAAAGGGCTGGGGATGTGCTCAGTGGTTTATCAGCCCTGGGTTCAATCCCTTGTACTGAAAGGAAAATATTATTACCCTATATACATGTATGATTACACTACTGGTGTGACTCTGTAAGGGTCTGACGAACGTCAGAGGAAGAGACCACCAAGAGACCGACTCATGCAATTCACAGAAGGGGGTTTATTGAGAATCCAGCGCGCTGAGGCTCCGTGCTCACTCAACAAGGGAGAGCAGCCCAGAGCCCCGAGCAGGGGTTGAGCAGTGCTTAAGTACACTTTTTGGGGAGGGTGGGGACTTTACATACATCACAGTCTCCTTTAACAAATCACCATACACCGCAGGAAAATCAAACAACAATTCTTAGATATGATTAGTACATTCATTGGCGGGAACAGGTAGGGCTGGAGTGATAGGTCAGCCCTAAGGAGGGGGGTACATTCAAACTGATTGGTTCGGGCCCTGAATGCCTACGTGCCAAGCTGCACAGGGTCCTAGGTTATTAAACAACTAAATGGTCAGGGGGAATATCTACTGGGCAGTCCCGGGAATTGTCCGAATAGCTACAGGAATTTCAGGTTTTGGGTGTAGCCTAGAAACTTAACAATACCTGGTCCTTTACATTTTAACTCAGGCTTTGCAGCTTAGAAGCTTTACAATACCCGGTCTTTTACACTTTAACTTCAATTTCTTTTACTCTTACAACTCTGCACCATGTACAGCCAGAGGAATGAGAAGTTGTGCTCCATTTGTGTACAATGTGTCAAAATGCATCTTACTGTTATGTATAACTAATTAGAATACAAATTTAAAGAGTAATAAAAAAAGAAAGAAAAGCACAGCCCCTTTAGGGGGAAAAGTCAGGCCTTCCTCAAGTTTGTAACACTCATGGTCCTTATCATGGGATTCTGTACAAAGAATGTGTTTGGAAAATGTTCATGGAATGAATAAAGGGACTCTGGAATCACTGTCACCATTAATGTCATTTCTCTTCTACTTAACCAGGGTATATCTTCCAAGGGCCTCCAATCACCCTTCATTTCTTCATTTGGATCCTTACAAGTCTCCCATGAGGTTTCTGCCCTTATGGCCAGGTGTTATTCTCCTCTGATGCTGGGGACAATGAGAGATTTTACCTCTTAAGTGAGATTTTGCCTCTTTTGTCCCCCACATACAAGTCAGGGAGTGACTTGGCCTCTTGCTGGCCTCCTGGTCACCATGCTACAGCCAGAGTGGGCTATGAGTACTCGCCAAAGAGAAGCATCCATGTAGGAGTTCCATTGCCTTACAGGAGGGGTAAAGGAATCAGGGTCCTTAAGCCCAGCACCTCATGTTGCTCATGGAAGCCATGGGAGGTCACCATCAGAAGTACTGGTCTCTTTTGGAACTTGACCTTGGCTCCCATATCCCAAAGAGTTCACTACACAGACCCTGAGACCTTAGAGCCTAGCCCCTGGGAGTAGAGCTGCATGTCAGAGCTCCATCCTTCCTGTTAAACAGGAGCTGCAGCCCCAAGTCCTGGGCAAGTTTACATCACCAAAGGCCCCCTTTTACTCCCAGACTTGCCATGCTGTGAAAGAATCATACTGCTATTATCACCCTGTGCCTGTGCAGGGCCTCACCATCTACACAGATAATGCCCCTTCTCATTGATGCTTCAGAATAGGCACAGTAGATGAACTTTTTATGGATTGTAGTTTCACCCCTTGTTTTTCTTGTCTTTCTGTTGGTTTTATAACAGTGAATTTTCCATATATATGTGCATATGCAATACATATGTATATTGTATATATATTAGCAGTACAAATGTCTCAGGTTTAAAAAAAATCATGTATCTTGGTTGACAGTTTTGAGTTTAATATCATCATGCTCAGGAACTAAGGCACAGGGATATACTCCCTGGTGATCAAACAATAGAGTTTCAGGGACAATAATGACAAGGGTATTATGGGATCAGAAACACAATTTACCAAACAGACTAATGAGAGAGTGGTTATTAGTTTTTACATTTATTTTGGAAGACATTCATAAATTTATTGAATTGGAGTGAGTATGCATCTGTCCTATTCTCCTGGTTTTTTCAGACAAGAATTTATAAAAAATAAGTGACTATTTGTATATGACAGATACTTTGTGGCCAAGGCTAGGACTTGGGCTTCCTGTTTTTGAGCCTTAAGCTGTTTATTTGAGCCTCCCTGAGATGGAAGGGTTTGCTGATCTCATTAAACTCTTATTAAACAGAATGGGAAGTAAAAGAATTACTTGAAGGTCAAGGATTGGAAGCCATAGTATATGAATGACCAATGAAAAACTCAGATAAAATACCTCTGGAATGATTATTTGCTGCATAGCAGTCACTAGGGAAACAAAGGAGATTTACACACACATATATAGAAACTTGTCTTAACAGCATGTTTTCATATAGTGATCAGAGGATGTCAAAGTGGAAAGCCAGAGTCCTGATTGGATCATTTCCAGCTGTGGGACCCACGTACAAATCACTTGGCCTTCCTCAATCTCAATTGCTCTGTTTGAGTGAAATGATGATGATACCTGAGTTAGTTACTTGCAAACTCAGGTCATTCATTTAGTTCCCATATCTGCTCCATTTTATCCTAAATGAACCTTGCAATTCCCTATCATTGTTCTTTTCTTAGCTGCATCCCCTTTTTTCTGCTCTGCACACTGCAGTCAAAAAGTTATTTCTAAAAGGCAAACTCAGTCACAACACTCATCTGCTCCAAACCCTTCCATAGCTCCCTATTGTTCTCAGGATAAAAATTTCAACTCCTTAACCCTGGGCTCTAAGACTTTGTGGTCTCACACCTACTGATCTTTCCCCCCTGGGTCATCCCATTCCACTCCTCCCTCTTGAATTTTAGCCTCCAGCCATAGTAAACCAATAGCTGTTCCCCAATAAGCCAGCCTCTCTTGCTTCTGGCATTTGACCTAGCTTCTTGTTCTACCTTAAACATTCAGGCCCTTCCAGCTCCCCCTTTCCTTCCATCAACCCAGTAATCCTGTGGAATTCTCTATTACCTACCCAGGAGGGACTCCCCCAATCTGAACTGCTCTTTCTCTGTGCCACTCCCCCCAGCACCCCATACTCCTGTCCTTTTAGCACTTACCAGCCTGATTAAAACTGCCCTTTTCCTTGTTGATTTCTCCCTCTCAGTTCTGCAGGACTGTGTCTTACTCATCATTATGTCCCCAGAGGAGCCTGTTGAATGAATGACAAATGTTTAAATGCTTTGTAAACTGCAACTTGCTACACAAGTGTTAAGTGTTATGTAATATTATTGTGCTCCTATTGGTTTCTTAGTATGATTGGCCTACTCACTCATTTGATAATAGCTAATATCACATTTCAGTTACGTCATTCTGGTTCCTTCTTAAGCTGATACTAAATAAAGGCTACCACTTATTGAGCACTTAACTGGGCAAAGGCTCTAAGGTAAGATTTTACATGATGATCTCATTTATTCAATCTTATAAGCTAGGTCCTACTGTAAGAATCATCTCTGTTTTTCAGATGAAAAAGACTAGGGCAGGCTCAAGAAGCTTAAGTTACTTGCCCACTGTCACATAGCCAGATTTTGAACCCAGGTATTTTGAGTTCAAAACCCAAACCCTGTTCAAGTCTCCAGATAAGGAAACTTTCAACAGAGTAAAAGGCATTCCACAGAATGGGAGAAAATATTTGCCAATTACATACCTGATAAGTAATTGATAAATGGAATTTACAAAGAAGTCCTAAAAATCAACAATTTTCTTTAAAATACATTTTAAAAATCAGCACATGGCTTGAATAGATATATATATATCAAAAGAAGATATACAAATAGCCAAAAAGCACATGAAAATATGTTCAACATCACTGATCATTAGGGAAATACAAATCAAAACTACAATAAGATATCATTTCACACTGATTAGGATGGCTACTGATACACTGTAGTTCTGGAATGTCTCCCAAAATCTCAGGTATTCAGAAGTGGGGCTCTTGGGAAGTGATTAGATCATGGGGCTCCGCTGATGACTGAATGGACTACTGGGAGGTGAGACCTACATGGAAGAAGTAGGTCACTGGGGGTGAATTCTAGAAGGGTATTTCTTATCCCTGTTCCCTGTCTCCCCTGGCTTCTATGAGCTGAACGGTTTTCCCCTGCCATGCTCTTCTGCCATGATATTCTGCCTCACCTCAGGCCCACAGTAATGGAACTAGCTGATCAAGTACTGAATTCTCTGAAACTATTAGCCACAATAAATCTTGCCTTTTCTAGTTGTTCTTGTTGAGAGCCACAACCGAGTCAGAATGAAGCCAGGCATATTGCCATAGGGAATGTTGAAAGGTGACGAAATGATGATTTGAGTTAAGCTGTATATAATTGCTGTGATGCTGGATTGATTGAGTTGTATATGGACCCTGCTCCAGGAATAGGGTGGCTCTGGGAATCTGCCTACTTTGGAGTTCCCGGTGGAGTTCTCGCGGGGGTTAGGAGAGATTGGGCTCAGGGAGTCTGGTGGAGAGTGTGTTGAGTAGTGTGTGTGCAGTGCTGGTGAGAGTTGGGGAATAAAGAGTTGCTGTTTGAACCTACAAGGCTTTGTGGCGGCTCGGTTATTTGTGCCCAGCCAGACTGCGGCAGTTCTTGTCAGGTATTTTGTTGGATCATGGTGACAAAAAGCTAACACAGCTAATATTTTCTATTTAAGACAGAAAACAACAAGGGTTGGCAAATATTTGGAGAAAATGGAACCTTTGCCCATTGCTGGTGTGAATATAAAATGGTCCAGCTGCTGTGGAAAACAGTAGGGAGGTTTCTTAAAAAAAAAAAAAAATAGAAGTACCACATGATTAAGCAATTCTACTTCCTACATACCCCAAGGAATTGAAAGCAGGGTTTCAAAGAGACATTTGTAAACCCATGTTTATGGAAGCACTGTTCACAATAGCCAAAGGTGGAGCAACATAAACATCCATCAATGGATGAATGGATAAACAAAGCATCTACATTCAATAGAACCTCATTTGGCCTTTAAAGGTATGGAAATTTAAGGATGCAAACTAACCAGGGGTGACGAGCAACTTGTGTAGATTGATACAGCAGGAATGGGAGCCGTTTATTGTTGGACAGGAACGGTATTTATACATTCCACACAGCTTATCTAATTAACATAAAATAGATACAGCAGTCAACCAATAAGGAATTTTCACACTTAATGGCTCTCTGGTGTTACTTCACAAACCACTCCCTCTGGCATTTTGCCAGCCGCCATCCAGACTTGTTTACAGACTCTAACATAAGGATAAATCTTGAGGGCATTATGCTAAATGAAACAATCCAGTCACAAAAAGACAAACATCATATGAATCCATTCAATGGAGTTACCTAGAATAGTTCAAGTGATAGAGACACAAAGTAGAGTGGTAGTTTGCCGCAGTCCGGCTGCAGGAAAATAACGGGGGTGGGGTGGGGGGGTGGGGGGTGGGGTGACGAACAACTTGTGTACGTTGATACGGCAGGAGTGGAAGCCATTTATTATAGGACAACAGAGGTATTTAAACATTCCACACAGCTTATCTTAATTAACATAAACTAGATACAGCATTCAACCAATAAGGAATCTCCACACTTAATGGCTCGATGGGCATTACTTCACAAACCACTCCCCCTGGCATTTTGCCAGGTGCCATCCAGACTTGTTTACAGACCCTAACATTTCTCTAACAAAATGCCAGGCGCCATCCTGACTTGTTTACAGATTCTAACAGTAGTTGACGGGGGCTTGGAGGAAGGGCCAATGGAGAATAGTGTTGGATGCGGATATGTAGTATTTTTTTTTCTTTTCTTTTTTTTTTATTTTTGTTTTGGTTGTCAATGGACCTTTATTTTGTTTATTTTTATGTAGTGCTGAGAATTGAACCCAGTAGCTCACACATGCTAGGCAAGCACTCTACCACTGAGCCACAACCCAGCCCTGGATGTATAGTATTTTGACTTTGCAAGATTAAAAAATTGCTGGAGATGGATGGTGGTGATGGTTGCACAACGTGAATGTACTTAATGCCATTGAACCATGTATTTAAAATGGAAATTTTTGTGTTATGTATATTTTAGCACAATTTAAAAAACTAAGCCCTGATTTTAACCATTTCCCAGCCCCAAGTCTTCAGAAAATTCACTCCTGATAAATGTTTGTGCATTTTATTTCTTTTTCCTCTTAAGACCATACTGCTCTCTGCCAGGGTCTCTAGAGCTTCTGAAGTCAGTGTTTCTGAAGAGGTCAAAGTCCAGCCTCAGGCCTCCAGCTCACTCTTACTTAGAAGTGTTATGCTCGAATTCGGGACCCCCAAAAGACCACCAGAGACCAAGATCGATGTAAGCAGCAAAGAGGTGTTTATTGCGAGCTAGCTCGGTCCTCCGCGCGCACACAGCAACTGGTGACGCTGAGAGGCCCCGAGCCCAGGGTTAGCAGCAGTTTTATACATTCTTTGGAGAAGGCAGGGACCCCCACATACATCCTAGCATCTCTTAGCAAATCATCACACACTGCGGGAAAATCAAATAACAACTCTAAAACATGATTAGCACATTCACTGGCAGGAACAAGTTGGGTAGGAGTGATTAGTTACTACAAGAGGGGGACTCGTTTGAACTGATTGGTTTAAGCCAAAAGGGGTGTTCGTGCTGAACTATATGGTTTCCCGTTATCAACCACCATAAACTACTGGGAGGGTCATCTGGCATCCCAGGTATTTCCCTGTCTCATGATGATTGATGGCTGCTAGGGGGTTGCTATGGGTCCCCACCTAGCCTGACTGAGTCAGGGACACCTGGTGCAGCAGATCTCTCCTGTTATTTGTATATAAACAACTTAGCAGGGTGGGAATGTACCTAGGAGTGCTCTGTGGGTCTTTTCAAGGACAAAGGTGATGTCCCTTCCTTGGACAGGCTTTGCTTTGAGGTAGAGGCTTGTTTTTCAGAAGCAAATGCTTATTTTGAGGGCAGCTAGCACATATTTTACTCATAACTATTGGCAGATGGCTGTGGATCCCTTCTGTTCCTAGGAATCACATCAGGACTAATGGCACTATGCATTTTCCATTACTGTAGCTAATCCTAACAAAGATGCTGTGCATTGTTATTAATAGGTAAAGAACAGACATAGAGAAGTCAAGTGGCTTGGGTTGAATCACATCACAAAGTTAGAACTCCAAGCTCCTGTTATAGGGACAAACGAGGCAAGGCACCAAAGATAGCAGGAAACAGTTTTATTTGGCTGCAGCCAGGTTCAGAGGGTACAACCTTTGCTGTAATCAACCAATCCCCTGAACTCCGAGTTTAGGGAGTTTCAGAGTTTTATACCCAGCATGTAAGGGGAGGGGCTCAGAAGTTCACAGTCTGCAGAAGTTCACATAAAAGCAACTTTTTCTTTCACTGTTCTGGGCATGTTAACCCTTCAAGGACAACACCTGAGAAGGGGAGAGCTTCTTCTCTTCTTTCTAGCCTCCCCCTGCCAGCTATTACCATGGAGCCCATTTGTAACTTATTTAAAAATGTAGACATCTCTGTGAAGCCCCAGCTCAAGGCCAGAGGCCTTGTTTGCACATTTCTTCAAAGTACTATACTGGATACATTTATGAAAAACTAGTAAGGGGGTGTCCAGCACCTGGAGTGCTGGTATCTTCTCGGCCAGTGGCCAAGTATACAGGGCGACATTAAAATAGGAAGTTTATCTACAATGGACTCTTTTGCTGACAGTCCTAAAATCAGCCATGGTGAAGAGGGCTTTTCTGTGGAGAAAGGGGGTGCCACTTCACTCCCAGGGACTAACCTCACCTTGGGCTCTGTTCTACATATCTGGCAGTTCCACAGATTTGCTCCTTTTTGTACTTTGGGCAACAGACTCCCTACCTAACCAAGTGGGTCAGACTTGTCTTGCAGAGAAGTGAAGCAAATATTCCTTGGGATGATATTTTGCCATCTTTCTGTTTCTACTGGTTGGTAGGAGACCAGAGTGACCTCCAGTTGAAGAGTGACCTTGGGCACATCTGTGAAAGTCTCTGGACTCTCAACTTGCTTTTCAGCAAAATTGAGAGAAGAATTATTGATGTCCCTCCCCTAGAGAAACTGAGGATAAAGAAGGAAAAGATGGATTGGTGTATAGCACTCTAATCTACTCTGCATCATCTTTTATACAAGTGGACACCACACCTAGCTAAGCACCATGATCATGTGAGGATCCATTAACAGTACAAATTCCATGGCTGAGAAGGTAGCTTGGTGATATAGTACAAAGCCTGGGTTTGATTGCAAACACTGAAAAAAAAAAAAATTCTGAGGCTAAGAACTAGCTTACTTGCTTGAAATTCTCCTCCTTTCTCCAAGCCACCTAGCTCCCAATGTATTAGGAAATCCCCTTGAATTGAGCAGCAGCTACTTAAATACCCTCTCACCTAACTTAAAGTCACCTTTGCTATAAGCTGGGAAGCATCACAGATTGTTGACTTTGAGTACTTCCTTGGACACACTATTCTTTCAATTTTGGCACTTATCACATAGTGCCTGTTATTTTTATCTGTTTCAAATCTTTGCCTCTTGTTTACTCAGTGAGCTACTGGAAGATAAAGACTGCTATATCTTTCTATTATTGCTCCACAAATATCAGCTCCATTAGTACACAGTGTATGTTCAACGAACATTTGTTGAATTGATGGAAATCGTGTAGGTGCAATATCTAAAATAATTTCTTACTTATTTGGAGGGATGTTCTGCGTGCTTTGGAGGCTTTTGATTACATGGGGGGGAAAACTAAACAAAGTGATGAGCCCTAGCTTCCAATCCTGGCCATGTCACAAACTCCCTTTGCAACATGCAGCAAGTCACTGGCCTTCTCTGCCACTGAGTTGCCTCATCTGTGAAACCTGGGCTACTGAGTAAACTTTCTGTTAGTGTTGGATTTGGGTTACACTCTATGGCAAGGGGCAGTCTTTTTTCTTACGTGAATTTTTTAATGCCCATGATACCTTTTTTTTTTCCTGTAAGGACTACAAATTGATCCCAGTTTATGAAATGAGAATCTCAAATAGAGAGCAAGTGCATGCTTTGGGAAAGTTTCCATGGAGAGAGAAAGAGAGAGGGGGGGGGGAGAGAGATTGCTCACTCCTCACCCCCAAGTCTCTGGTTTTAACTGGACTCTTCCATCCCAGAATTGTTTAGTGTATGGGACTGTCAGCCATTTATTATATGCACACCCACTATATCAACTATGAATGAGCCAGGGAAAAAGGTACATTTTAGCTGGATTTCCTCTCTGCATACTACTAGCCAGGGCCAGAATGTCCACTGCCGTGTAAAGTAAGATCAGTTCAAACATTGTCCTCTGAGGAGGAGATGAAGGACAGACATACCAGTCCTTGCCTTCATGGAGCATCTAGTTTACATGGGAAGCCAGTAGAAGAATGTGTGGGAAAAAGAAATGCTACCCTCTGTGAGGGATGACCTGGGAGCTAAGTGCTGCTTTAACATGTCTCCAGTACCAAGAGTAGTGTCTGGTCCATAGATGATGCTCACCAAATGTATGAAAGTAGGCAAAATTTCCATGACTTTCAAACTTTTTATGTCAAAGGGAAAAATCTCTTCTTAATGAAATTGTACCTGGAAGCTCACTACATGAAATGAATGCAATACTGCCCTAGTTGAGGAGAGTTAAGGTTGAGTCCTTCCTGCTCTCTCCTCTAGGCACCAAAGAGGTTTCTCAGAGCCCAATTGAAAAATTATTGCTGTGTAGTCAGTGGCAATAAGGGGTAACTCATCTCTAGCTCCTTCTTCCAGGTTCACCTTAGCCACCCACGATCTTAACAAAAATAAATGGAAGTTTAAGGAATCTGGGCTTCTAAGGAATATTTGCATCTAAAGGAAAGATGCCAATCTCTCCTCTGTCCTTCCTCCAGGGGTTCCAATTAGTAAAAGCAGAAAGGAGGAATTTTTGAATAACACTTCAGAGTTGGTCACAAATGTTTATCAAGGTAATGTTTGTTTAACTTAAGTAAAGTGGTCAAGTTTTCTAGAATTCAATAGAAACTTACTTGGTGTGCCCCTACAGACAGTCCTGATTACAATACAACATCAAACTCCCTGTGGAATCTGGTTAGTGAGTAGGTGGTGCTACCTTTGGCACCAGCATACCCTTCATTTCCCTGACAGCTATTAACATTCCTGACCAAGTTCATGGTCAGTCTCTTACATATATAGCTGCCAAGAGAGGCTGCCTGGAGAACACATCTCTTCTCCATGACTGCGGGACTGTGACCTTCTGCTTGACCTGTCCTTTTTGTTTCCCCATTCATCAACAGGGCAAGGAGGGTGGTCAATACAAGAGGTGCTCACTTGTCAAGGTGGTCCAGAAAGCAAGGTATATCCCAGATCTGCACCTGGAAGACAGTTTGGATAACATTGGTTTTTGAAGACATGTCAAAAGGATAAATCTCTCAAGGTTTTTTTTTTTTAATTATTATCTATCTCATGGCCCTTCAATTTAAATCTCTTTATCTGCCCCACAGACTGTCCCTCCTACAGGTGCCTGAGTGTTAGGGATCCCATTTGACAGCAAGGAAAACTGAGGGGTGAAAGGAGCTCCTCAGTCAGACAGCAAGTCACCAGAAGCTCCATCTTTTCCCTGACTGCCTGGCATAGTCACCTTGTCCACCTTTTCTTGGCCCTTGACTGATTGCCCTATCCTCAAAATCTAGCTCAAGCTTGACCCTGGCTAAGAGGAGAGCCTTCCAGCTACTGCTGCCCTTCCACAACTGCTGCTAACTGTAATCCTGAATCCCAGCACCACCCACAGCTTCTGGTCTAATCATTTGTACTTAAGAAGTTGAGTTAGCATCCTGAAATCTGGTTTTGGGATCAAAACCACTCCAGGTTAGGGCTGGAGGGTACCTTGGAGATTAAGAAAAACTAAGACTGAGAGGATTTGCCAAAGGTCTCATAGTAAGTTATGAAAAAACCAGAGCTTCAAGCCAAAATTTCTCATGTTCCTCACGTCTTCCTGGCTATATTTTGAGCCCCTCTGTTTTCTCTGATCTCTTCTTTTGTCTATGCACTACTTCCCCTTTCCCTTCTGTCCCTCTATTCTTGTCTTACCAGAGAGAGGCTCTAGGGCTCCCTGCGCAGTATCTGTTCTCTGGAACCTTGGTGTTGACTCATGGTGGGATTAATCACACAAAGAGGTGCAGAGCCCCACGGAGTCTGCTGTCCTCAGCTCTGAAATATTATTTAATCTCGACTAAATCATCCCTAACTTTTGTTCAGAAGTGAAAATGACGGCTCCCAGAGTTTAGGTGATATGCCCAAGGTCAGCCAGATAGGAAATGGACACCTCAGGAGCCCCTGAGGCGGCACTCTGCTCCAACTCCTGCTCCTGGTGTTGCCAAGGATCAGCAGGCTCTGAAGGCCGGCTGAGCCACAGGCAAGCCCAGGTCTTGCCTCCCAGCTTGGAGCGTTATTCCTTTAGGTCTCCAAGCCTATCTTGTCATTCGTGCGTGTGGCTCCCGTCTGAAATGTCGGGGTTGGTCGGGAGACAAAGCATGTGCAGTTGGCTATCACTCAGTACTTTTGGAGGTGTGCTTGGTACCTGCGGGGCCCCCTAGGCATTGTGAGGCAGGCCCTGTGGCTTGTGCCCAGCCCTACCTCTGCTGTACAGCCCGACACTGTGACGTGCTCAGGAGCGCTCAGGAGCAATGAACCTGGAGGCCGCTTGGCCGCTCCAGGATTCACACTCTCCCGAGTTAGCGCTCGGGGCTCGAGTCTTCTGCCTGCCGTTCTCCCAGGACCCCAAAGTACCCACCGAACTCAGCAGGCCATTCTAGCGGCCGCGCCCATCCGGCCAGTAACTCCGGGGGCCGGTGCTTCTCCAGAGAGGCATCCGACGACGTCCCCAGCGCTGGTTCTGGCGTTTGGGGACAAAGAGGTGAGAAAGGCTGGTGGGGTGCCTCTTCTGGGGTGCAAGCCAGCAAGCACATCTCCGCGCGTCCCTCACTGCCCAGCGAGCGCTGCCCAACTTCTGTATCTGCCAGACACGCTGCTCCAAGTCGCTCCCAGCACCGAAGACCCAGTGCCCTCGGGAAACTGCACTCACCACCTTGAGGGAGTCCCCTGAGAAAGGCAAGGAGCTCTGGTGGGTCTTCTAGGGATCTCCGGCAGAGGCCCCAGGGTGGGGGGTGGGGGTGCTTCGCCGATACGCCTCCCTACTACCCACGTCCCTTCAGAGACAGCAGCCGATGGATGGCCCGGTAGGGAGCATTTTCCACGTCCTAGAAGACCCCGAGGACCGCGCCTGGAGGTACCTGTTCTCCACGAAGGGACCGGGCGGGGGTGAGCGGTAGTGAGCGCCTGGCAGAGGGAACCTGTTTGCTGGCCAGTTTGGAGGTAGGATGGGGTGGGGTTTGGAGATGGAGAAGCTTGAGAGACGAAGTTGGGTTCCTCTCCCCCATCCAAAAGAAGCCAAGTTGCAAGTGGGAAATTAGGCAGAGTGTAAACACAAACAACCTCAAAAAGAAGCCAAGAAAAGCGAAGCCAAAAGAAGCAAGCGCAACACTGTTACAAAACTGTCTGGTTTTGTAACAATTTCCCCGCTGCCGGCCAATGAGCAGCGTGGTGAGGAGTCACGTGGTACCGTTTTATATAACACTTTGCTGAGACAAGACAGTTATTAGGCGGCGCGGGGCGGCCGGCATGGAGCTGGCGGAGAAGCGGCAGGGGCCGGTGCATGGTGGCACCGCGGCAGTGGCAGTCTCAGTTCTTTCCAGGCGCGACTCCTTGCTCCGTATTCCTGGTCCCTAGACGCCTCTTCCCCGCGCGGTCCTTCTCCGTATGGATTCATTTCAGAGTGAACAGATGTTGAGCTTGCCCGCCGAGCTGGGCAGCAGCAACTTAGAGCAGGCGGAGCCGGTGGATCGGGCAGCATCAGTTGCCGGAGTAGACACCGGTCCCCAACCGGAGGAGGCTACAGAGAGTCCTGAACCTCTAGCGATGCGGGAGCCAGAGCAAGAGCAGACTCCGAGGAACTCGACGCTCCAGGAGTGCAAAGTCCTGCTCACACAGGCGGACGCCTTGGCGTCAGGGGGGCGCCTCCGGGAAGCTCTCGAGGTGTACAGACAGCTCTCTGAGCGGCAGCTGCTGGTGGCCGAGCAGCTGGAGCAGCTGGCGCGCTGCCTGGCCAAAAGCATCCCGCAAGATGAGGCACTGGTGCCGGCGCCCTCGGCGAGTAGCGCGACAAGCTGCACTGTGGCGGCGGAAGAGGCAGGGGCGGCAGCGGCCACTGAGGTGTGGGACGGCTTTAAGTGCCGGAAGTGTCATGGATTTCTGTCAGACCCCGTGTCCTTGTCGTGCGGCCACACCTTTTGTAAACTGTGTCTGGAACGTGGGCGGGCAGCCGATCGCCGCTGTGCGCTGTGCGGGGTCAAGCTTTCCACGTTGATGATGGCCTCTGGACGGGCGCGTGGGGCCCGGAGGGCTGGACAGCAGGCGCCGTCGCCGCTACGGGTCAACGTGGTGCTCAGCGGCCTCCTGGGCAAGTTGTTCCCGGGCCCTGCACGGGCATCGAAACTCCGGCACGAGGGCAACCGGCTGTACCGTGAGCGCCAGGTGGAGGCGGCGTTGCTGAAGTACAATGAGGCAGTTAGGCTGGGTGAGTCCACCGCGCCACTGGGGCCCCGGCGAGGGCGAGGGCTTGGTCACGACGCGAGGGGGCGGGAGAATGAGCCCAGCAGGGAGATGAGGGAAGGACCAAGGCAGAGGAGCGTGCCGGGGACAATGGAATGGACTGCTGCCTGTGTGCAGGATGGAGATTTCTGGGACTTTTAAAAATTCTTTTAGCGTTCTTTAGCTGTGCCTCTGTCTGTTGCTTTTTTGTCTCTTTCTGTGTCTTCTGTATGCTTTTGTGTTTCTGCGTCTCTATTTCTGTCTGTGTCACCCTGTTCTTTTTTCCTCCGTCTCTTTGAATCTTTGTCATTCGGTTTCTGTCTTGCTCAATGTCACCATCTCTATTTCTCTCTCGCCTTCTTCCTCTCCCTTTGCACGCCTGAGCTCTTTCTTACACCTGCCCGCACCTTCCCTGCCAGGAGGGGAACTTCGCACCCTTCCCACACTTGCGCCAGGTCCTCCCGGCTCTTGTCAGACAGAGAAGTCAGGTCGGCGCCTGCGTCTGCGGCTCCCGCCTCTGGGAGTTGTCCCTTCCGGGGCCGCGGCTCCCTGTGGGGTGGGTCCGGCCTGGAATTAGGTCAGGAGAGCACTGGTTGCATAAGGGCGGCGAGCGGCCCAGGCCGGGCAGCCCCTCCTCCGCGCGGGCGGGCGGGATTGTGTAACGGCTGAGGTAACCGAAGTGGGCCACGCTCGCCTCGGAAACCATCCCGCGAGCGTGTGCGGGGGGAGGGGGAGCGCTCGCGCCCCGCTGCCCTGTGACTCATTGTCACCGCTTCCTATCACACGATCCTTGGCTGAAATAGACGCACACCCCCCCACCCCCCACGGCCGCGGTAGCCGCCAGCCAGCAGCCTGCACTGGCACCTCGAACCCCTTTAACCACACCAGCCCAGAGGGCGACGGGACCAGGCTACTGCTTGGTGATCCCCAGGGAAACGGGCTGGTTGTGAAGAGGCACGCCTCTGTCCCGTTTTCCCGAGCTGCCTGAGGTTAGGTGGGCTTTGCAGCTTCAAGGGCAACGTGGCAGTCCCACACCTTGAGCTGGACTAGGGCACCCGAGTTCTTTCAGGGACATGCTTTGCTCCAATGATTCTGATTCCACGAGTCTGGACCCAGGAAGTGACCGCTGAGCTGCTGGCCGGTATTGCCTAGTTTGGGCAGGCTGCCAGCCGCTCTGCCGGCGGGGCGCGGTGCCTGGCGAAGCATGTCGGGGAGGAGGCAGGGTAGACAGGGCTCTGGGATCCGAGGATGCCCTGGGCAGGACTCTGATGGGTGGAGGAGGGAGTGGGCTGGAGTCTCCACATGTTGAATCTCCACTAAAGCATGCAACAGGTAATTCGAGCACGGAAAGGAACAAGGGCTGAACATGCAAAAGCTGGTGGTCCATGGAAAGGGAGATCCCCGCCCCCAACATCACAAGGAAGTTTGTGTCCAGGCAAGGCAAATTGTGAGTCGCCACTGGGCTGTCGTGTGCTGCACAACAGGAGGGACAGAAAAGACTGAACTCTTTGCTGATGTAATAAGGGCATGTAATGGGCACCCAAGCATACTTCTGGGAAAATCCATAAAGTCTGTTGCCGGTAGCAGAAGCTGGAGTCCAAAGCTTGGGGAAGAATTGGGCAACGTGAATGAAACAGGTGGAGGTGACTTAAGTACAGATCTGGGAGGGAGGTTCCATTCCTTTCAACCTTTCCCTAAGGGGCAGGGAAAGCCCCTTCCAGCTCTCTGGCTCCACTGTTGCTGCTACCACTTTCCCTTGGAGGGTCTTCCCTATACCTTTGCTAATTCCCTCAGAGCAGTCTGGGGAAAAAAAAATCAATATCCTCTTCACCCTTCTGAGAGGAAGCTACAGAGGTTAGCTTTGTTTTGGAGATGGCCAGTGTCTTATTATTCTAAATACTGAACTTGTCTACAGAAAAAGGAATCCGATCCCACCCCAGCTTTGAAGTTTTGAAGTATAGTCAGTTAGCCATGATTCTGTCCAACTGAGTGCATGATCTTGAGTGAAGCCTTTCCTTCTGGCCTTGATTTCCCACAAGAATGGGTCAGTTGAGCCAGATGATCTCTAAAAGCCTGTTCAGCCCTGGCATCTAGTGATTCAAAGCATTGGTAAGACACAGCTTCACCTTATTTCCAGAAGCCTTGCCTAGGTTCATTCACATTTGACATCTGTAATGGGAGGAAGAGATCTTATAAACACATTTCCATTTTCCTGGAAACTTCATATATACTGGGCTTTGAAGTTAGAGATGCTGCTAATGTCAGTCATCCCACCTAGAAGACCGACAGGGACTTGTCTTGCCAAAGGTCAGGACAGGGGTCACATCTGGCCACATCCCCCTTTTCTCCCTGGCTTTATTCCTTGGTGATGATACCTCACTCAGAAGCGAGGCTGTCAGGCACTCACTGTGTGTAGCCATGAAACAGGATTTCCTCTAGGTCAAAGTTTCTAATGCAACATAAACATCACAAAACCTCTAAAGAACACCTTGAGAGAGGGGGACAAATTGCTTCTTTGAAGTTGGGGAAGCTCTGACACAGTGGCCAACAATGTGTTGAAACCAGGAAGATAATAGGACTGAAAATAGAGCTTAACCCTTTTGATCCCCAGTAGAATCATTCTACATAACTTGTCATTTGTTCAAGATCCACCCTCTTACAAGACTTATGTTTATGCTGGAGGCTCTTAATGAGGACTTTTTTTCTCTCATTTTGGCAGCTCCAAATGATCATTTGCTCTACAGCAACCGTTCTCAAATTTATTTCACCTTGGAGTCTCATGAGGATGCACTGCATGATGCAGAAATAGCATGTAAGCTTCGCCCAATGGGTTTTAAGGTGAGTATGGGACTGGGAAGATAAAAAAGGGTTTAATTGGGGCTGGGGCTAGGGCTCAGCAGTAGCACACTTGCCTGGCATGTGTGAGGCACTGGGTTCGATTCTCAGCACCACATATAAATAAATAAATAAAAATAAAGATCTATCAACAAGTTTTTTAAAAAAGGGTTGAATTGTATATAGGAATTGTGAGGAAGGGCTGCCTCCCTGGGGCTCAAGCAGAAGAGGGAGAAAGCTTCCCAAAGGAGCTGGGGGTGAGGGCGCATCCCTTGGCAAAGGGTGATTCAAGTCTCCAAGGGAACTGGATTCTTCTCTCATTCTGTCTTCAATTGGTGACCTGCAGAACAGTCTGAGCTTTGAGACTTTCCACAATATGCAATTGGGAGCCAGACTACCTGGGTTTATGTCTCAGCTCTGTTAATTTTACTACCTGTGTGTCTTTGGGCAAATTACTTAACTTCTCTGTGCCTCATCTCCCCATCTGTAAAACACAGGTATTCAAAGCACCTACTAAATAAGGCTGTTGTGAGGATTATGTGAGTTTATATAGAGAAGATACTCAGAAGAATGTGTGGCGTGTAGCGTTATATAAATTTTCTATCACCCCCACCACTATCATCATCTTCCTCATTTTCTAGGGACGGTAGAAAGAGGAGTGTGAGAGAAGTATTGCTGAAATGGCCCTCCTGAACTTCTATTGATAGGCTTCTCAGCAGTTTAGTTTTCTTTGAAGAGATACACTCACACATTGGTTGTGCCATTTTGAATCTTTAATATAGTAGGTCAACTTGCATCCCCAAGCTTCCCCCACATGGGAGGGGTGGGAAGAAAGACAGGCTAGGCATCTCTCAGGATGTCAGGATACAAAGTGTCACTTTCTATATCTCTGCCTGACCTCAGACCAACCTCTACGTGTCAATATTTTGTTTAGAAGATTATATTTGAGCTTAGGCTCTACCACTGCAAGCTAAGTGACCATGGGGAAGTGGCTTCACTCTCTGAATGTCCTTATTTGTAGAAACAGAGCTATTGTTATCTGCCTGGATTGCCTCACTGTATAATGATCAAAGGTGACCATGGTCAAGAGAACATTCTGCAAGCTAGAAAGCTTTCTGTGTTTTTGGTGTAGTGCTCATTCTGAATAACTCCAGGATTGGGAAACCAGTTTATCCAAGTCTGGGGCCATGATGCCTTATCTAAACCTCATGGGACAAGATGTGTTTAGAATCCAGAATCTTTCTGATTGTGGAAAGGTCAGGCATTAGGTAATATCCTCAATGAGCTCTGGACAGAGTCCCAATCACACTAATTAAACATACTATCTCTTCAGCAAATTGCATGAGAGTTCAAACTTAAGTAAGACAAATACTTTAAAGCACTTTATATCTATTCAAGTCAAGTTTTGTCATCTAATGAATTTTTGGTGTCAAGCTTATGAAAGTGTTGGATTATCAGAATGGCTTTTGGATCTAGAAACATTGTGGACCTGTATACACTGCTGTTAGTATCAGGATGAATCTCAGGTTCATATCATGAATGGGTCAATATGTTCTCTTTCCCCAAGGAATATATTTACAATTACAAGTCAGCAGTTTAAATGAAAGAAGGCTTCAGCGGTGGCGGGGGAGGGGGGGTTTCAGTCCTCCTAATGGTAGAAGTCAGGGAGCTGCCTGAGGATAAGAGGACTTTTCTTAACAACTTTTCCCATTCCCACCCTAAGCCTAGGACCTAGGGTTAAGGGCCTTGATAATCATGGTGGGAAGCAGGATCAAGAAGCACATTTTGGCTAGGCATGGTGGCACACACCTATAGTCCCAGTGACTTGAGGCTGAGGCAAGAGGACTGCAAGCTCAAGACCAGCCTCAACAACTTAGTGAGACCCTGTCTCAATATAAAATATAAAAAGAGCTGGGGATGTGGCTCATGGTTAAATGCCCCTGGTACCAAAAAAAAAAAAAAAAAAATTCTGTGGTGGGGAGGGAGAAGCACATTTTGGATGAAATGGGAAAAGTGATTTCCCTAATGAAGGAATCATTGATGCAAATATTAAGCAGTAGATGCATTTTCCTATAGTTATGGAATAAGGGGGAGGGTAATGATGAGAGAACTTATATAGTCTTGAGGGTTGAAAGAGCTGAGGCATATAATTCAAAACTAGCTCACAACCTGATTTGCTTATTTCCCACCATTTCTATGTAAAATGCTCCAGGGGAGAGGGCTCACCTAGCAATTCTAATCCCCCCATCCAGCCAGGCCCAGTAGTATTCATTGCACCCTGCAGGTGGTACAGTTCACGGTGGGGTAAGTTGGCTGCTCAGAGTAGGTAGAGTATATGAGTTGCTGCTTGGTCAATTAGTGCATTTCCAGAGGCCTCTCTAATTCCCTAACACCTATTACTCTAGCTGCCCTGCAGTGTCATACAATCCTTTCTTTAGAGGGTCCCTGGTAAGCACAGTGGGGAGGAGCAACAGGAGAAGACATAAGCATCCCAAATAAGCCATGGTTAGACTTCCAGAAGGAGGTGGGGGGATGGGGAGATGGGGAGATATCCCAAGATATTTGGAGTAGGGGCCACTACTGAAGAAGGTAGCTTCCAGCCAGCTCCTGTAGCTATGTGGAAGCATGTTAGAAGACAAGCTAGGAGACCATTTTATTCACTATCCCAAGGCACAAAGAAAAGGCAGCTCTCCCCCCTCCTCTTTTCTTCTTCCTCCCTCTTCCCCAGATTGTTCCTCTACTTTCTTTAGAGAGTCTCTCCCAGAGTACTTGGGCTTGGACCTTGAGAAGCCCTAAGACTTCTTTATATTTTTAAAAGAAGTTGTGAGGAAGTAGAATCCAGCAGAGTTCCACGAGCAAAAACATTGGTTAAGCCTCTGGAGAGGGGAGCAGTCCATTTTGTGGGGAAAAGCATTCTGGGAACCAGAGACCACAGTTTTAGTTCCAGTGTTGCCACCCATGAACTTTGAGGTCTTGGAAAGGTCATGATCCTTCTCTTGAACCTCTTCTGAAAAATGATCATCAAGTCTAGGAGCTCACTCAAGCCACTACTATCAACTAAGTTTCTTCTTGACAGATTAGTTCAAAGGAAGGCTTGTCAGAAAGGGCCCTGAAAGCTAGGCTAATATGTGGTCAAATGAGGGTTCTGGCTATGTCTGATTTTACTTTCCACAGTGGTGAGACAGAGAGCAGGTAATGTGGCATACCAATTAAGAATATAGTCAGTTCCAGGTTCAAACCCTAATTCCACAATTTACTGGATGTGTTACTTTGGGCAAGTCAGTTTTCTGGGACTCAGTTTTGTCTTCTTTAAAATGGGGTTCAGAAAAGTTGCCCAAGTTATATGATTAAAAAAAAAAAAAGTCCTTTGGAACTTAACACAATAGTAACTGCTCAGTAAGTACTAAGTGACTGATCTGAATAGTAGTAACAATCTGCTATGGGGTATTGAATGCTAATGTGTACCTACCTATATCAATAGGATGGTAATAAATGCTATGTATTCTTCCAGGCACACTTCAGAAAAGCGCAAGCCTTAGCCACCTTAGGCAAGGTGGAGGAAGCACTGAGAGAATTTCTCTACTGTGTATCACTAGATGGAAAGAACAAGAGAGCAAGAGCTGAAGCCCAAAGGGTGAGTTGGAAGTTGGAAGGATATCAGATCCAGCTGTCCAGTCAACCCCCCACTACTCTGTGTCCTCTAGGGTGGGGAATGAGGGTTCTGCCCTCTCTGCCTCCAGGGGTGACAAGGATGTGGTTCTTTGGGTTTATTGGACAGGAAGGAGACACGAGTGTTAATTGATTGTCAGAAACACTGTTTTCCTTGTGTGTTTGGTCAGAATGTGCAGTTCCTGCATTTTCATTGGAGTCTTCGAGAAATGTTTCTTTAACTGAGGGTCTGGATTGTTAGTGGGATCTAAAACCAAGCATGTTAACCTGGCATGGGAGGCTAACTGAGGATGTTCTGGCTGTTGAAGAGAGATGTGAGGTGTGGGGCTGCCTGCAGCTGTGGTACTTTTCTGTGGTTGAATGTGGTTTCACTAGCCACGCAGGAAAGCCAGCTCCTGGGAAGGAGAATTCCAACTGTCATCTTTTTGTTAGAAATTAAACAAATCATCTCACAAACACAAGTCAAAGACCATTATAATATGATCCAAAAAGCCATTGCAATTCTTGGGTCCTAGGAGAATGTGGTTGCTATAAAAATTTATATGAAGCCAGGAGTGGTGGCATAGGCCTATATAAGCTCAGCAACTCAGAAGGCTGAGGCAAGAAGATCACAAGTTCAAAGCCAGCCTCAGCAACTTAGTGAGGCCCTGAGCAAGTTTGTGAGTCCCTGTCTCGAAAAAAAAATGGCTGGGAATGTGGCCCAGTGGTGATGTCTCCCTGGGTTCATTCCCTGGTTACCCCCTCCCCAATAATTATATGAAATACTGAAAGCATGATTGAAGGGTCAAACATCCTCAGTTCATATAGTTTGTTGTTTATTGTTCTGCAACTTACTCTTCTGGTGTCTAACTGGCCTGGAGGTTTGACACTAATAGTGGCCATCCCTGTTCTTTGGTGCCCTGCCCACTACTTACCACAAGGCCACAAGCACTTCTATTCCTGTGTAGTTTGGGAGAGCGGTGGATGAAGAAAGTGAGCAAAAGATAAGTCTGGTGTCTCAAGTCTCCAGAAAGAAAGTTTTAGCAAAAAATGTTAAACTTGGCAGAAGCTGGGTTCTGGATTTTCTGCCACTAAAGGAGGAATTCCTGTCTGGGTTGTTTCTTTGACCTGGTTTGGATATATGCACAAGGTTTTCTTGAGAGGAGCATGGGTCAGGACAAATTGCTCCAAGTTTGGAACCTTCCTCAAATATTAATTGTAGTCCACAATGTGAGTTCCAACATTACTTGAGCATTTGCTATACATCATGCAATGCTAGGTGCCTTATCTAGAAGATTTAATTGAATCTCCACAGCTTTCCTATGAAGGTAGGCACTGTTGTTTATCCTCCTATGGTGAGACAGATTTGAAAGCTGAGGCTTGTTTTCTTTCCTGAGGTCACCCAGCTAGTGACTGGTGGGGAGATATTCAGAAGCAACTTGGTCTGTTTCCAAGCCTACCCTCTTAGCAACTTCAACATCTTGCCATACCGGGAGGACATGTACATGTCCAGAGTCTTAGCACTTATATGTGGGGCTGGGCCTACTGTAGCAATGGAACTCTTCATTTCTGGGATAGACAAAGGTAGTTAGAAGAGGCTTTGACTTTAGGGACAGAGTATGCAAAGGTAAAAAAAGAGGCAGGTCTTGGACTCAAAAGGAATAGTTCTTTTTTGTTTGTTTGTTTTTATCTCTGCTTGTCCAACTGGGTGTTGGCAGGAGGGGTTCTAGAATTGTCAGTTGAACTGACCTCTCTCCAGTTAGGTGTCATTTTGACACATGCTTAATGGGATGAGAGGGAAGGCACTGAGAAAAGCTCTAGAAACCCAAAGAGGCTTTAATCCACAGCATTGGTCCTCAAGGAATTTAGTCTTATGTTTGTTAATGTGAATGCCAGACAACAAAAGTGAGCATATGCCTGAGAGAGTGCTATATAGTTCTGAAGGTAGTGTGAGAATTTAGAGGTGAATGTCCACTGAATGTGATGAGGCTATGGCAGCCATTTACAAACACGGGAGAGGCATCAGCTGTGCTTATTCATTGAATTGTCTCAGTTTCAAGGCTAAACATTTGACAAAAATGGGTATTCTTCATTTGACATTAGAAAGCTGCCTGAGAATTCATAGTTCTGCATTTCTTTTTAGTATTTTTTGTAGCTCAGATTCTTAATTTCTTTCCTTCTTGACCCCCTTCCTAAAGTTAAAACTGAGTGGAATTGACTTTCACTTGTGGAATTATTATATTATTCTCACTGAGAGTTGACCACAACTTTTGTTTTCCAAAGCCAATGAGAAGGCCTAGAGAGAGATATTAGGTAGTAAAGTGAAGGGAACTGCCACTGTTATTTCTTTTCTTGTTTCCTTTGATCTCTTCCCTTGGCTTCCTTTCCCTCTTGCTACCCTCTGCCCTTTCATCCTTGTGCCTTGGGATGCTGTGTGGCATATACGGAAGAACATCATGTTCTTTTGGAAGAATTCCAGGGAGACTGCCTCAAAAGTAGGTTGGTCTTGTTGGGCCACTCAGTAGGGTTTCCAAGAGCTAACATTGGCTCCTATGGAGGAGAGGCCTCTGAAAGCTAACATTTATAGCACTGGGTACTGCAAGAACCTCTATCTCACTCCTTTGCCAACTTACACCTGGAGAGTGGGTTTTCCAGAGGTGGAAGGAAACATAGGGATCTGTCTGAGGACTTTGGGCCTGCATGCTAGGCTTCTCCTTGGGCACTGGTATGGATAGACACCATAATTCAATTCCATCTAGTGTGATGAGCATTTAGTGGACATCTGTTCTGTGCCCTCCAGAAGCCGACCTTTTTTTTTCCTCCCATGAGAAAAAAAAACAGACTTATATCTGTGATACAATTCCAGGACAGCGTAAGATGTTAGAGTTTAAGATATTATATCATGGTGTAGGAGAGAGCATTAAAGGACAGGAGAGGGACGGGAGAGATCAGAAATGGAAGTAGTGAGGGGTGGCAGCATTTGAGCTGAGCTTTGAAGATTGAGCATGATATGGCTTCATGGTACATGCTAGTCTCTGAGGGAACAGTTTCAGGAAGAAACTTCTGGGGACCAGCAAGAGAATAAATTGAACTTTGGTGTTCTTCAAATTCATTTATCTATTAATACCCTATGGAGGGCTGGGGATGTGGCTCAAGTGGTAGCGCACTCGCCTGGCATGCGTGTGGCCCGGGTTCGATCCTCAGCACCACATACAAACAAAGATGTTGTGTCTGCCGAAAACTGAAAAATAAATATTAAAACTCTCTCTCTCTCTAAAAAAAATACCCTATGGAGCCTAAATAAGGGTGTGGGATGTTCTCTAATAGGTCTCCAAACACTCCAGGGGCAGCAAGATGTTAAACATTTCAGTATGTTTTAGAAGGCCAGTGACCTGTGCTCCTTGTGTTACATATAATATAATATGTATGTATGAACCATATATATATATATATGAATGTGGATGGTCAATGGTGCAGTTTTCATGTGAATAAACATCTTTGGTTTCCAGTTCTTTCTGGTTCTTCTCACTGTACATTCCCAGTGTATCCAATTGCAATGAAAACCATCAATAGATTGGAACCTGCCTGCCCTGTGTACTTGAACTTAAGATGACATTTTCTGGAAAGTGAAGGCCAGAATGAAGGAGTAGCTAGAAGAAGGAGGAAGAAGGAGGAGGAAATTTGGGTTCTGCTTTTCTAACATTTCACTGCTCAGTCCCTCAGCTCTGAAGCAATTAAAGACCCAGGGGTGATAGGGAGGGGAGAAGGAAGCAAGATGGGTAGAAAGAGAAAAGAAACAGCAAAGAACCTAGGGGACAGTTGTAGATTTCTACCCATGGAGGTGTTATAGATGTGACTCCAGGTTCTCCAACTGAGATTTCTCCTGACTTCACCTGTCTTTCTTTCTTCCCAGATGTTTTTTTTTTTTTTTAATCACTCTGTAGATATTTCTGCAGAAGAGTAGCATCAGAGGAGTGGCTCTTAATCTTGGCTAAGTAACAGAGGCATCTGCAGTGCCTTCTCAAAATTTGGGTTCCTGGGCCACACTTCAGACCTGGGGGTGACAGGAGTGAGAACTAGGAACCTGACTTTTTCATAAGCTCCTCAGTTGATTCTGATGCACAATGAAGTGAGGACTCCTGTCCTTGTGTGTCCAGATACGGGTCCAGGGCTTCCTCCCAGGAGTTTTGCCCTGAAAGTTGTGTCCCCTGTCCGTCCCTACTCCTTTCCCCTTCACCTGAGCACCTATAGAGACTTAAGTAGTGAAGTCTTCTGTTTTATGTCACAGCTTCTCTTTAGTTTCTTTTCACCATCATTTCCGGGGGATTCTCAGGAACATTCTCCCGATATCCTGAAGCTGTTGGCACCTCACCCTAGATTAAAGGAACAAGTAGAGTCAATGGCTACTGAAGGCACCAGAAATATTCTACAGGTAAAACTCAATTCGCCCAGCTCGCTCGTGATGCTTCATTTGGCTGTTTTGTGGGCAAACATGGGGAGTGAGCCCTACCTCTCCTATTTTGGCTCCTGACAAAAAAGAAATGGAGTCAGTAGTGGCTGTGTTCTTTATTAAGAATTTTTCTTCTTAAAGATACAGCTATGAATTTCAGTCATGGTCCCAAAATTTGTTTACTTATCACATTTATTTTTTTAGTTCTTGGTCAGATCCAGCTGAGAGAGATTTGATACAATTACAAAAGGATTGGCCCACTTCCCTTGGAACCATACAATCAGGGTGGGCATATTAGCTGCAGCTTTGGGGCAGAGTCTGGGAAGAGGGCTTCACTGCCCCTTCTTTGCCTGCTTTTTGTTTGTTCAAACTGCTGGCCTTTAAGTACCAGCTGAGATCCTTGTGCAAGGACAACTCCATTTGATTCCCAAATGAAGGTAATTCCATATTTTCCTGTACTATAACTTACCATGTTAGTAGCCTTCCAATACATATTTGTAGCAGAGAAGAACAAAGAGATTGGGGAAGACTATTGAGTTGAAGATCTTGGGAGGAAGATAGGCATTTGTGCCTTCCTTTGAAAATAAGGGAACAAAACACAGAAAGATGGGCTCAGGCACTAGCTTTCCTAAAAGAGGATAATTGAGCAGTGCTGGAGTTCAGACATCCAGACTCAAAGGCAGACTTTAGTACTGAATACCTGGGAACTTTGGGGATCATTTTCCCCTCCATTTGTGTCCAATATTCTTCACCTGTATTTCAACCCTGGTTACTCACATTTTCCCATTTTGCCCCTGCTCTAGAAAAGGAATAAAATGCAAGTGTGCCTGACTTTTTTAAAAATATAAAACCAGAGCTTAGAGTATCTCCTGAAATCATAGAGCCCTCAGGGGTCATTATTACATGATTGGGAATGCTAATACTGAGCCCAAGTAGAGGTACTTGTACTTGCAGCTCAATCTGAAATGAAGAGAAATAGCATCCCTAGCTTTCCAACAAGAGCTGACTGAAGAACAGGGATTGAATTTCCACCCAGACTTTGCTGTGCAAGGCAGGATACTCCTATGAGGACAATGCCTTGGGCTCATGGAAAGTCAAGGTTGTAGAATTGCTATCATGCTAGAAAATCTTAAACTCCCCAGGTTAGAGACTAAGGAAGCCTACATCCTTTTCCTCCTCATTTCATTTTCTCTCAACTATGTGCTCCCCTTTTCATGTGTCTACCAATTTTTTCATAGGGGTTGGAGGGGAATAAGAAAATGGGCATTTTGACTTGTGGTCTGTGGATTTAGATCTCCAGGTAAATCTGCATAAACATGCTGTCATAAGATGTATTTCTAGATCCATTTTCAGATATACCTCTCCTGAACTAAAAATAATTTTGAAAGATCGGGTTGATTATTTTGCTAAATGATTTTGTCTCTTTCAGACCTTTCACCCAAAACCTAATAAAAGGAATAGGGAATTCCTTGTTCATTTGATCAGTATAACATAGAGCTCAAGAGCTTTGAACATGGCATGAACAGACCTGGGCCAAAGCCTTATCAAAAGTCCTTTTGGAGCTGGGTTTGGGGGGTTGCAGATGGCTTGGAATGGCAGTGAGGGTGAGAGGAAGTACTGAGTGACAGGATATACTCTTACTTCATTCCTTGGTTTCCTAAAGTGGTTACTAAGGAAAGATTTGGATAGGATAAGGAAGTGGGACTTCCCTGGCATTCCCCTCCCTTCGATACTATCCAGGGAACCACTTCTCCTACATGCCTTTCCTCTTGCAGTAAGGAAGTTCCTAACTCCACCCCAGCTGGGCATGCCTTTGTCACAGATGCTGTATGGATAGGAAATGGGGAAAGCCTATGACTCTCCCTCCCTCAGTTGAGCTATGTGTCCATTAAGTGATCAGGTATGAGGATCAGGGTTTATAAAGCTTTCTCTTTGTCCTCTCTGGGTAAAAATACCAGAGGACATTATTGGTCCTAAAAAGATTCTGATATTTGACTCTTACTTCATCTAGGGAAATCTAGAGCTCCCACATTGTTCTAGTCAAGAGGAAGCAGTAGCCAGGGGAGATGCCAGCAGTTTGATGAATGCAGCTCAAGTTAAGGTGAATAGTCAGCAAGACAACATGAAAGACGAGGAAGAAAAGGAGGAGAAGTGGAATGCTGCCTCTCCAGATGCTGCCTCTGTCAAGACTGGCAAATGCCAGGAAAAGAAAAGGAAACATTGCCAAATTGAACCCCAAGAAGACGCAGAGGTGCCTAATAAAGTCTCAAAACAAGGTACTGACTCTACTCTGGAAGAAAATAGATTGGAGGAGATGATTGGGCTCACTGATACATGCAAGTTAACATCCATTTTGGGGGTTCCCTGGGCTCTGGGTAGGTGGCCCAACTCTGACATTTACCAGCTGTATGAACTCAGGGCTTGTTGTGAGATTTCTGTGAGATCACACATGGGGCCTAGTACACTCTTTAAGTGCTCAATTATAGTTATGGAAATTCAAGGCATAAAGTCAAGCAAAGTATCAAGCAGTGACAGCCCAGGCCCTTGACCATAGCCATTCCTTCTAGGTCAACCTCTCCCCACGCCCATCCCTGTTCCAAGAATGTAGGATGGAAGAAGTATGAGCAGGCCTTACCAAATTTTGTTCCCCCAGATAGCGTCTGAGAAGCAGCAGCTACAGCTTGATATCTTTTCATAAGATGTTGGCTGTGCCAAGATATTCAGCCCCAGCTTTGAAGGCCTGACTCAGCCCATAGAGTTGCTGCTGCTGCTGCAGCTGAGTTAGGTGCTCATTGTGTTTGAATGACATCTCCAGGGCTGCTGGATAGTCTCTGACTTGCACTTCTCTTTTTATGGGGGCTGCTGTCAACCTCTGAGCACCTGTTTTCAGGCATCCCATTTGCAATGGCCTGAGCCATCAGGGAGGTGATGAGAGTGGCAAATATAAAAATGATTTTTTTTGGCTCAAAAGTACTGTTTGTGAAATCAAATTTGGTCTAGTTCTGACTTACTGCTTTCTACATCATAGATCCTCCCACTGATCAGGGGACCAAGCCTGATCTCAATATTCCACTTGTATCTTTTGATGCATCTGACCTTGAATGCTCCCTGTGTATGAGGTAGGTGATGTTTACTATCACTTACTGCCTGATTGTTCCTCCCCTGTGATGTCTGGACCTTTCTGCTAGTGATCTACTGCTTGGTTGGTTAGCACATAAAGAAATTGTTATAATGAAATAGAAATCACAGCATTGTCATATGGGCCAGCTTGTGTCCCCTATTTACAGATTGCTTTCCCTGCATCCTTGACTCCTGATTTGGAAATATCTGAAGAGTGGAAAGGGAATAGCCTACTCAGAGGTCACAAACTGATGACCTGCACATTGAATATACCTTTGGTTTGTCTCTCATGGGGATTGTTTTTGTTAAACGTGAATGTCTTGAGACAGGACATACACTTTCTAGTTGTTTCATGGTCCTCACTGCCCCTACTATCTTATTTGCATTATTTTCCTGGCCCCTGTGGTGTTTAAGTTTGTGACCCAGGAGCTAATTAGAACTATTGGATCAAGAACTCAAAACTCAAGGGTTAATGTCAATGCCACATGCCTATTTTTTGGAAGCCAAATAGAGGGTTTAACTAGCTTGTGTTTTATGCTGCACCATGAACAATAGTTAGTAGATGTAAAATACTTGGTCAAACAGTTCCCCTCCAATTAGTGTCACATCATTTCTACTTTCTGAGACCCCTGGAGAGGCAAATTAGCCACATGTTACCCTCCCCTACTACAAAAAAAATAGAAAGATGCTTTGATCCTGGTCTATGTAATCACATATGATTTTTGAAAATTACTTTCATTTATTTTATTTCACAGCTGTAAGTTAGTGGCTAAGAAAAGGGCCTCCAAAGCCAGGGTTTGAATTCTGTTTTTTTAAAAACATTTATTTATTTTTTAGTTGTAGTTGCACACAATACCTTTTTTTATATGTGGTGCTGAGGATCGATCCCAGGGTCTCACACATGCTAGGCAAGTGCTCCACCACTGAGCCACAACACCAGCCCCCGAATCCTAGTTTTGTCCACCTAACAGACTTTTTCATGGGGTGAATGACATTCTCTGTCACTGTTTTCTCATCAGTAAAATAGAGAACAGTAGTAGCAATCCCATGGAGTTGTTATGATTAATTGAAAAAACCTGTTTAATACTTAGAATAGTGCTTGGCATATAGTAAGTACTCATTATGTGTTAGCTATTTTTTCCTCCTAGACCAGAGGTTCTTAATATTAGGACCACGGATTGCTGGAGAGGTTCTGTTTATGGATTCTAACAGATCTATGAATTCACTAAAGTTGTACAAAGAGTTTTGTTTGTGTGTATGTGTGTGTGCATGTTTCCATTACAAAGGTCCACAGCTTCTAGTTTGAGACATGTCTGTTTTCCAAATTAGCATTGAATGGGGATATTTAGACAAAACCTATTGGGGGTGGGTGGGTAACTAGCAATTGAATTCAGGGACACTCAACCACTGAACCACACCCCCAGCCCCTTTTTTTGTATTTTATTTAGAGACAGGGTCTCACTGAGTTGCTTAGCACCTCGCTGTTGCTGAGGCTGGCTTTGAACTCAAGATCCTCCCTAGCCAATGGGATTACAGGCATGTGCCACTGCACCAGGCTACAAAAACCTTTTTTAAAGGGGACTGATGCAGGAGAAGAGGTGTCAAGAAGAGCCCTCACTGGCAGAGACTCCTCATGTGTTTTCTTGCCCTTTATAGGCACATATGCCTCTCCTATCAATAACATGTATTTGCATTCTGAACAACTTTTCTTGTAGAATGAATAAGAATAAGGCATCCATTACTTGAAATGTAGACTTTTTCTTTCTCCTAAAAATTTTTAAGTGGGGCTGAAGAATAGAGTGCCTACCTAGCATTCATAAGGCCACATGCACAAGGCCCCAGGTTCAATCCTTAGTGCTGAAAAAAAAAAAAAAAAAAAAAAAAAAAACTAACAAAAAACAACTGAACGGATAAAGAAATAAATAAAACTTTAGAAGTGACGATTTCTCCTCATCTTGGGCAGACTTCATAATGAACAATTCAGCAGATGGAATGTAGAAGCAGTCACAGCAAACTGTGTGTATACTGTCAGGAATTTATTTAGATGGAGTGGGCTAGGATGGGATGGACTAATGGACTATACAGCCAGCTCCCTTTCACCACTTCGCCCAACCCCTCACAACAGGGTGACAGGTAGATCATGCCAAAGCCAAGGTTTGAGATCCAGAAATGCTGCTTCCAAAGCAGAGAAATGGCTCCTGTGGCTATCACCACTGTGACCCCAAGCCCATGATGTGAGCTGTGGAGTAGACTTAACTTGATTTAGCTCACTCAGAGAGAATAGGTCTTTGTTGTACTTACCCTCCTTAACACGCACTCCAATATCCAGGCGATATGAAGTCAAATATACAGACCCATCCTGTTTGTGTTTTCTCTGTGGATTAAGAAATCTAAGTTTGAAGTTCTTTTGTTCCTCTTCCTCTGCTTTCTCCCTTTCATCTTGTTTGCCCCTGATCTCAACAGGGGATTTTGGAGGAGGGTGAAAAATCTGGCCCAAGAATTAAATACCAAAAGGATAAGAAACACTTTTAGATTGCACACTGTGAGTTTAAAAGCCATTATTTCCCTTATCACATTCTTCTGTTCTAAGTAGAAACTTCAGCCCCAAAGCCTTTCCCTGGAGTAGCTGTTGTGCTGGCTGCTAAGGTATAGGCAGACTGTCACTGTTTTATAGTAGTAAGAAACCTGTCAAATCGAGGTCATTTTCCATCTTGAGGTTCTTAAAACTGCTGCCCTCCATGGGTAGCATGTAGTTCCTCTTTAAAGGATTGTCTCTAAGTTAGACCTCAAATGTTGACAGAGGGTATATTTCATATGCATAGTTAGCTAAGATTCTTTCAATCTTGAAAAAGTTCCTGTCTCCAACGCTCTTTAGTATTTTTCATCTGTTGTTCAATTACTATTAGCTTCTGTTATTACCTTGTATTTTTGCAGAAGGATACTAGAAATAGCCTCAAACAATCATGAAATTAGACATTTATACCACCTGTGCAAGTTTCTAGAATGACATCCAGTTCCATGATTGTTATATTGGTAGAAAGACAAGTTAGATCACGAATGCGTGTATTTTGATTCTAGAGAGAGAATCAGGAGTAGGTTTAAGTTTCACAGGAAAATGGTGGAAAGAATGAAACAGTAACTGGAAGGGACATTAATGAGATACTAAAGTCTCGCCTTAATGAATTGGTAGAGCTCTATTGAGCTCAGTTGCACCCAAACTCAATGTCTCAGAACTCTGCCCCACAATTGTTACTAGCTGAAAAGCCTCCTTTGAGATTACTGGAAACGAATACCCCAGCCATTGGGGGCCAACTCTGGGGCTGCTATGAAGCAGCACATTTGGGGGGGGGTAATAAGGATATTTTGAGATATGAAGCAAGAATGTTTGATATTTGAACCAGTTACCTAATGGCCCAGTGACCTCTTTGTCAATTGAAAGAAGACGCTTTATATTTAACCTAGTTTTAGCTATTCAAGTCACTGGGTGTTAAGGAGTCAGTTCATTCTCCTTTTTCTCTCCCTCTGCCTCCCTCCCCCGCCTTCTCCTTCCCTCTTTGCTCTCATTTGATAGCAAAAGAACACAATACAAGGATGTAACTGGTGGGAAAAGATAGCTATTTTCAGACAAGCCAAACATTTTATCCGGGTTGACATCTAACTGAAAGTATTTATTATTACTATTGTTTACTCCATCACTGTGACAATGTAAAATGCTTTCTTGTGAGAAAATCTGGTTCTACTTTGATTTATAAATGCCAAATTTTCTATCTTGAGATTCTTAAAACCTCAAATTTTCTATCTTGAGGTTCTTAAAACTGCAGTCCTTAGTGGGAAGAATGCAGGGAGGCATTTGTAAATCAGTGGTAAGTCAATGGGAGAGCAATTCTAGTATACAACACTATCTGTATAGATAAAGATCTTTCTTTCTCTTTCTTTTTCTTTCTAGAGAGTAGAGACAGGAGGGAGGGAGTCAGGGAAGGAGGAAAGTGTGTATATGAGTGTACGTAGGTGTGTGATGTTCATTTGAGATATAGAAATACATATAGTCCTCACTTTGTCAGAGTGAAAAAGGAAGATTAGCTGAACAGTCAAGTCTGACTTCACATCCCAGTCTTTCTGCTTACCAGCTTGCTGTGTGACCTTGAGCAAATTATTTAACCTGCCTGAGTTTCAGATTCCTCAGTAGTAAAATGGATCTAATCATAATTACCACCTATTAATATATAAAGTGATTTGATATGAAAAACAATTTTTTCACAAACCCAGAAATATAACAAGAGAAAGTTGTTCCATCTGTTCCCAGGCTGTGCACTGAATATAAAGGTGAATTGAGTATTGAAAAGTGATAGGTTCTAAGCACCTAAACCTTGATGGATTTCAAAGTAATAATTATGCAGCATCCCTGGCCACAGTTGTACTTGTTACTTCTCATTGAAGGGCATTTTAATTAAGAGTCTTGCTAAGAAATTACCTTGTCCTTTGGTGTATGTTTCATGCATCTATTCATTAAATGTCAGTGTTTACCAATTTATGTGGATTGCATTCTTAAATGATCAACAGGCTCAATTGTGAAATTCTTGGGAAAAAATAGTTATGTGTATTGGTTGTAGATACAGATTCATTAATCATTTCCATCATTAACATCATCAGATAATGCATAGAAGTATTCAGATGCACAGTATTCAAGTTACTGAGGAAATGAGCTATTCTGGTTTGGCTGCTTGGTAGTTTGATCACAGCTGTGGTTCCCAAATCAGCGTGCAGATCACACTTTTAAAACACATTTCGGATTGTGAAATATACAAATTGCATAAAATTAAAAGTGTTTTCTTAACAAAATATTGTAAAGAGGATGCTGCATAGTTCAAGAAATAAGATTGTCAGGACCCCAGAAGCTGCCCATATTCCTCTTTCCAATCAGGACTGCACTCATTCCCTGCCCTGAGACTACAATTTTGACTTCTATCTCATTTCTCTTTATAGTTTTACCACCCATGTATGCATTTTCAAATGGTATAATTTAGTTTTGCCTAATTTTAAGCATTTATATAAATGGAATTATCTGGAATATATTTTCAGTCTGGCTTTTTTTTTACTTGCTATTAAGATTTATCCATGTTGCTGCATGTACATGAAGCAGTCATGCCCATTACTGTACAGTATCCCATTGTATGAATCTACCACAATTTGTTTATTAATTGTATTATAGATAAATGCTTGGTGTTGGTTCTAATTGGGAGATATTATGGACAACATTACTTATGAACACTGTTTTTGTATGTATCAATGTATTCTTATATTTTTTAATATGCTTCTCTTTTCTTACTGACTGATAAGATCTCTAGGTATACTCTAGGTACAAGTCTTTGTTTAGTCATATGTATTGCAAATACTTTCACTTACTATGTAGCTTGCATGTTAGCTCTCTTAGCAATAACTTGGAATGAACTTCCAAGTTCTTAATTTTGATGCACTCAAAATTGTCAGTCTTGGGCTGGAGTTGTGGCTCAGTGGTAGAGTGCTTGCCTAGCATGTGTGAGGCACTGGGTTCGATTCTCAGCACCACATATAAGCAATTAGATAAATAAATAAAGGTCCATCAATAAGTAATAAAAATATTTTTAAAAAATTATCAGTCTTTTCATTATAGTTCATTTTTTTGTGTCTTAAGACATTTTTACCTCAGGTTCATATTCTTTTTTATATTCTGAAAGATGTATTGTTTTGCTTTCCATATTTATTTTTATAGCCCACATGTAATTGATTTTTGCATATGATGTGAGAGATGGTTCAATTTCATTTTCACATATGTGTGTATACATACATACGTATATCCAATGTAGTATTAATTGAGAATGCAATTTATATATTTATAATCCTGCCCCCATCCCTACCCCTGCCCCCTGCTTTGAAGTGTCACATTTGTCATAAGTTAAGAATCCATGTCTGGGTATATTCCTGGGCTTTCTATTCTATCCCACGTGTCTATTTGCCCTTGTGCTAGTCATATACTGTTTTAATCACCACAGATTTATAATAAGATCTGATGTCTGGTAGAGCAAGTCTTCCCACATTGTTGGTCTTCAGATGTGTCTTGGCTCTTGGCCCTTTGCATATCCTCATTAAGTTTAGAAATTGACTTGTCAAGTTCCACAAAACAAATGAAATCACCCATTGGGATTTTTAAAAAATATTTTTGTAGTTGTCAATGAGCATTTATTTATTTATTTATTTATCTATGGTGCTGAGGATCGAACCCAGTGCTCACACATTCCAGGCAAGTGAGCTACCCCTGAGCCACAACCTCAGCCCACCCACTAGAATTTTTATTGGAACTTGTTAGGTCTTCTTTACTTTCATTCAATGAGGTATTTATAGCTTTTTCCAAAAGAGGACTCAGAACTTTTGTTAGATTTATTCCTGGGTACTTGTTCTTTTTTTTTTTCTTAAGCAGTTGTAAATGTTATCTTTTAAGAAATCATTTTCTGGGGCTGGGGATGTGGCTCAAGTGGTAGCGTGCTTGCCTGGAATGCGTGCGGCCCGGGTTCGATCCTCAGCACCACATACAAATAAAGATGTTGTGTCCGCCAAGAACTAAAAAATAAATATTAAGAAAAATTCTCTCTCTCTCTCTCTCTCTCTCTCTTTAAAAAAAAAGAAGAAAGAAATTATTTTCTAATGTTTATTGTGAGTATATAGAAATACAATTGGGTATAAGTATATTTACCTAGCAACCTCACTAATTCTATTAATTCCAACAATCATTCTGTACATGCTTTTATGTATTCTAAATTTGTTATTCATCATACCATTGGTGAGTAATGACAGATTAATTTTCTTCCTTTCTAATTTGCATACTTTTTCTTCTTACTTTAGTGTACCAGTTAGAAACTCTTATCATAAACAGTCTTTTTTATATTTAATGTTACTTTTTGGGCAAATTTAATAAAACATTAATTTTGTTAGAAAAATTAATTACTTTTGAAACAGAATGGTAAAATTCAAATGTACAAAAAGTAAATACATGAAGTCTCTCCTCTACTTCAGATTTTCATGGGTTTGTTAAAAATATCAAATCACTCCCTCTCCCTGACCTGCTGAATCTGGAACTGTAACCAGCAGAGCTTTGCCACATGTATGTTTTTAAATCTCTATCAGTGACTCTGATAATTATGTTCAAAAACCAATACAGAAGGTTCACCTATACAGAGCGTAGTAGGATTGTGTAACACAGTGATTCTCAACCTCTGTTGCACATTAAAACCACTCAGGGGGGCTGTAAAAGAGTCCTGGTACCTGGCCTGAACTTTGGCCTACCGATCTGGATTTCTTAGATGTAGTACTGGGCTTCTGGACTTTTTGAAAGCTCCAAGATGATGAAGGTGTTGGTTTGGGAAGGGCCAGGAGGAAACATTTGGAAGTAATGGGTATATTCACTATCTGGATTGTGGTGATGTTTTCATAAATGTGTGCATACGTCAAAACTTACCAGATCATATGCTTTAAGCATGTTCATTTTATTGTATGTATGTCAATTATGCATCAATAAGGCTGTTTAAAGAAAAAGTTCCCCCAGGTGATTCTGATGCACATCAGTGGTTGAGAATCATTATCTAATAGAAAAGGCACATGACAGGAAATGAAAGTTGGAGAGACTTTTCATCTGTCAACAGTTGACTGCGTATACTTAGACAAGTGACTCTATCCCCAGTGGACCTGAGTTTTATTCTAGTTGGTGGGTTCCATTTCTTCTCAAGTACATTTAGCTCTTATATTTTGATTCTTGGGCTCAGCCTGGCAGTGCAGGCCAGGCTACTGGTGCACCTCCTGGCCACACGAGGGAGCTGTGCAGCCGTCAGTGTCTTCCTCTCTATTGAACACTCTTGAGAGGTCAAAATAAGCTATAATCCTCTCTCCTTTTCTGTGCTCATCCTCTTGATGAGTGCGAGCCCCACTTCTTAGTTGTCATCATCAGCTGCTCCTGCTTCCTGGTCCTGCTGAAGGTGAGCCTCTCTTTATATGATGTAAATCCATGAACCTCTGAAGGTACAGGATAGCTTTAATAAAGGATCCCCAGATTGCTTCAAAAATATCTTGCCCTCCCAAAGCAATTGAAATAGAATCTAAGTGATATATGTGGGTATATGTCAATGTATATCCATGTTTATCTATTATATCAGTGTGCACTTAATAATATTAAATATTACTGTATTAACTCTAGTAAAATTATTCATCCATATAAAAGACTTATGTGTGTGTGTATGTGTATGTGTGTGTGTGTGTGTGTGTGTGTGTGTGTGTATGTCTATGTATACTCAGATGAATAAGTTGGCTAACATCTTTAGAATGGAATCTATTCAGACATTCTAGGCACTAATCTCTATTTTTCTTGGACCAGACTAGGGTAAAAAAATCTTTCTATTTTGAAGAGATAGACTAGAATCAATGTTTCAAAAACGATCTAGCTATATTCTAAACTTTAACAAATGTATTATTTTAAATATGTCCCAGAAATCAGAAGCAAATTCTTTCTTGGAGTGCAACAATAGCAGTGATTAAAAGTAAAAGGTATCCTCCCCACATAGGCTTTCCCAATTAAACTTGAACCATGAGTACCCTGTCTTCTATCACATTTTGATTTTCTTACATTTTGATTCTTAAATTTCAGATTATTCTATGAGCCAGTCACAACACCTTGTGGGCACACCTTCTGTTTAAAATGCCTTGAAAGATGCCTAGATCACAATGCAAAGTGTCCATTATGCAAAGATGGCCTTGCTCAGGTAAACCAATATTTCTTTCTTGGATGGATTGGCTTGCTTGTAATTGGTTATACTTGGTGTTTAGTTGGGTCCCAAGCTACTACTCTATGCTAGAGCCCAATACCCTTTCAAACCATCTGTTTCTGCTGTCTTCTAGACACCACTTTCCTCTTCACAAAGTCCTTCAGGAAATTAAATCAAGTAATTTGTGCTGGAAACTAAAGTATTAAATAGATGATGAACATGGATCCTGGTTCTAATCCCATCATGGTACCTGATACAATTTGATCTTAGATGAATCTTTTGTCCTCTCTGGGCTTGTACTAGATAGCTCTGATATCTTCTTGTCATCAATGTTTATTCTGTGCTTTGAAGAGATCATCTCCCAGGTTCCTGGAAAAACCTCTAGACTATCATTGTAGTCCTTGTCTAACCTCTTAGGAGTCACTGTACTTATTGGCAGATATTTGGCTACTTGAAAAGACCTGGGCCTTCCAAGTTCTCTAAAATTAACCACACAAACCCCTACCTTCATTTTTCAAATGGACCTGATGGAATTTTCCTTTATCAAAAGAAGACCCAGGAATCT
The DNA here is from genome assembly GCF_048772815.1 of Callospermophilus lateralis. Taxonomy (NCBI): domain Eukaryota; kingdom Metazoa; phylum Chordata; class Mammalia; order Rodentia; family Sciuridae; genus Callospermophilus; species Callospermophilus lateralis. Next base: position 96,049,395 of record NC_135325.1, read on the forward strand.
GTTTTGGTTTACCTCCATCAGGGATTATGAATCACATTTTATAATCAGTTTTGATGTTCCTTGACCCCTGTCATTCCTGAGTTGAAACTGGACATGCAAGATTATCTCTAGGTTAATGTAGGCCCATATTGTGCTTGTTCCAAACTTTAACATTTACACTAAAGGAACAGAGTGAAATAATCATCAAGTATAGCTTTGAGGGTGTGTATCAGGATCAGGGGAGGGTTAAAGTCATGCTGTTCCCTAGGTAATGGGGTGGGATTTTCTGGCCTGATTGTAGGTGATAAACCCATGGTCCTTACACTTAAACAATACATGTATGTTGTGATAACACTACAAAGTTCAGATAAGCAGAAAGAAGAAAATCTACCCATAATGCTCAACACCTAAAGAAAACCACAGTTAACATTTTAGAATGTGCCCTTTCTGGGTTTTTGTTTTAGCAGCAGCAGAGAGGTCTTCTCTCTGGATTGGCTACCTCCTGAGTCTCTGCTCCCCCCCCCCCCACTGTCACTGAGCAACACAGTTGGTTCTCCTGTAGTCATACAATGTTGGTGACTGAAAAGGCACCCAGGAGGCAGTTGCTGTGTAGTCCCAGACTCAAGGGCTATGAGATATTCTCATCTTTCTCTGTGTAGTCATACAGAATTACACTTTTACAATTTTACACAGGGATAAGTATTCCAATCATGTTCAATACAGGGAGAGAAACAACTGCCCATACAGGGAGAGAAACAAATTGTCTTTTAAGCCGACAAATTGTCTACTTTTAAGTAGACAAATAGTCTACTCAGGAGCTCCCCTGCTGGGTTGGTAGGGGTAGTTTCCACAGCAAGCAATTTAGATGTTTTAACATCTATTGTTTGGGTCACAGCATTACATACCCACTGCTTTCAGATCCCTAGATATGTATGTGGTAAGGGTATTTGGAAGGAAAGTGATAGTTCCAATTGAGCCTGAGTTTGGTTCTGAAATTATGGCTTATAATTTCAGTGATACCTAGATGTCATACTAAAAAAGCAAATAGATGAACAAAATCACCAGTATTTAGCTGCTTGTGTATGTTTGTTTCTTAACTAAAGTTAGAACAAAATGTACAGAATTGTCAATATCAAGAAGCCAAGCACTGTATTGGAATGGGGGCAGGTCAGGAAAGAGAAGGAAAGGTTCAGTGAACATTGCTTTTGACTATTGACTTTCAGCACATTCCAGAGAGAGTCCATTTCTGTGAGCTTATAAACACAATAATCAGAAAAAGGAAAGAGGAAGAGTTTGCCTTGTTTGGGGACAAGAGCATAATTCTAATGTTCCTGTTTGGGGAAAGCAATGAGATTTTTAAAACTTTAATGCAGGCTTATTCCTGTTAATTTTTTCCTAATTATAAAGGTAATCATTGGGGCTGAGGTTGTGGCTCAGTGGTAGAGTGCTCGCTTAGTACGTGTGAGGCACTGGGTTTGATCCTCAGCACCACATGAAAATAAATAAATAAAATGAAAGTATTGTGTCCATCTAATATATATTGTGTCCATTTAATATATATATATATATATATATATATATATATATATATATATATATATATATATATATTAAATGAAGGTAATCATTTACATGTTTAAAAAATTAAATTCTGATATCTGGAGAATACATATATTAGAGTGTTAGCTGCTAAATTGTGGGTCCAAATTACTCCAATATATGAGTCACTTGGCTGTTCTGCTGATTGTGTTTTTTTTTATTTTGATGATTGAATAATATCAAATTGCTTTGTTCCCCCATATAGTGCTTGGTATCAAGAAAATACAGCAAAAATGTAATAATGGAAGAGCTAATAGCTAAGTTCCTTCCAGAGGAACTAAAGGAACGAAGAAGGCTTCATGAAGAAGAAATGGAAGAACTGTCTAAGTATGTATATGCATGTTTCTGTTTTCAGTTTCATTCCTACCAGCTCATGAGAGTTGAATGTGCAGATTTTTTTCCCCAGCTCCTTATTCAGAGATATCTTGGTGGCAACTTTAAACTGGCCATGGTGAAAACATTCATACCATGGAAATCAGCAAATGCTATAAAGTAGGATTCCCTCTACCCCAAAGCCAGTTGTTAAGCATTTACCAACACACCACTAAAGATGCATAAGCCAAACACACAAACTGATATGCATCTTGGCACTTATAACGGGTCTTGCTGGGAGGAGTAAACTGGAATAGCATAATCAGGAGAACTTCTGCTAAATGAGGCTCCAAGCTCTGTCTGCTTAGTTAGTGGAAGAAGTAAGGGGCCACCACTAATTTCCTTTTATTACCGCCCCCCACCCTCACATCCATAGTGCAGTTCTCTCAGTATTTTATGAGTATTCTGTGAGGCATGGTTTCCTGTTAGCAAAAACCAAAAAGCAACTAAACAAGAAAAAACTCTTCTGGTTTTATGTCCACCCTGTGGAGAATATTTCTAAACTGTGCCATCAGTTTGTTTGAATGTTTCTCTCAATTTAAATAATGTTTTCCTCTGAAACTAGAAATGTTTTTATATTGACTTATACTGAAACTACTCAGAACATCATTTTCTTTTCCCCCTCATTCTAAAGTTAACCTTGAGTCTCTCTGAGCCATATTCTCAAATATCACGTAAGGTGTTATTAGTAAACATGGGAACATACTTTGGGGCTTTCTATTTGAAGGAATTCTAAACCTAACCATTTTGGGATTTGTGCAGATAGTCTTATATCTCTGTAGGTTTAGGTTCAATGTTCCTGCAATGGATTGTTTATCAAATAAGAGGATAACAAGGAGCTGGCCCAGCTGGGGATTCTGCAGTGGGTCATATGTCTGAATCTTTGGGGGGTACTGTTGAAACACAAATCCCTGGATCCTAGTTCCATAGCTAATCCCATCAGTATCCTTGGGAGTATGGTGGCCTAGTCATCTGGATTTAAGGGTCCCTGGTATCTCTGATGCACAAGAGTATCTGAGCATCAGTGGGTTAAATTACTCTTCTCTGTCTCTTGCTTGCTCCTCTTCCTAGTTGGTCTTTCCATGCACATTTCTGGCGGGGAAGGTGTTACAAATTTGAGATGTCACAAGGACCTTGCAAAGAATTTCCCATCACCTCTTGATGCACTTATGCCTTCAGAATTTGTCAGCAAAACACCTAAAGAGGGACCATTTTGAGTGAAGAGATGAATCATAGAAAGAAAAAATACACAACATAGCCATAACTCACAATCTTAAGGTACTAGAGAACTTCTGAAGCCACATTAGAACATGAGCAATCCAATTTTAATCTTTTAGACCTTAGGTTAACCTTTGCACCACATTGTGGGACTCAGATCACAACATTAGTATTTTTTTTAATCAGTCATCAAAATTTGATGGCTCCTTGACTTCTCTCTGGGGAATTACATGGTGATATTTCACCATCCTTTTTGTGTTCTACTCCATTGCTTTGAGATCCATCTAATTTGCTCTTCCTGACAGCTTAAATAAGAACGTGCCTATTTTCGTGTGCACCATGGCCTATCCCACTGTTCCTTGTCCCCTACACATCTTTGAGCCTTGTTACCGCCTGATGATTCGCAGATGTATCGAAACAGGTACAAGACAGTTTGGCATGTGCCTTGGAGATCCTGTCAAAGGGTAAGTGAGAAGCCCTGGGAGTAAAGGGAGGTTGGTAGAGAGAGATGTTTTTGTTTTACTCTGGAGGGTTCCCAGAGGTAGGGAGACCTATCTCATGAGGTTTAGCCAGCTTAAGAACAGGAGCATTTGTAAGGATGATGGTCTCTTTGGTGCCCCATTTACTAAGTGAGAGGCTGCCTGTTTAAAAGAATCCTAGAGTCAGTCTTTTGTAAAGCAGGTAGTTTATATTGTAAAACTTGTTTTATAAGAGTGTAGGCCGGGGCTGGGCATTTGGCTCAGTGGTAGAGCACTTGCCTGGCATGCATGACCACTGTGAAGAAAAAATGATGTGGTCTCTGGAGTCAAACTCCCTAGATTTATGTTCTAATTTCATCCTTGGAGCAATTTTGATTTTGGGCAAGTTATTCAAACCTCTCTATATCTAGTTTCCTTGTCTGTTAAGTGAGTAAGATGATAGTGCTTACCTCATTGGGTTTATTTGTTGGGAGGATTGATGAGTTAATAATACACATAAAGCACTAAGTGCAGTTCCCAGCTGTCTGAATCCATTTTGGGATGCTTTGACAGAATACCATATACTGAGTCATTTATAAACAATAGAAATTTATTTCTCATGGTTCTGGAGGCTGGGATCCAAAATTAAGGTGCCAGTGTCTGGCAAGGGCCTTCTTGCTACATCATAACATGGCAGAAGGGTAAAGAGAGGCTGGGGGGTGGAGAGAAAGGGGGTGATACCAAGCTGTTCTTAACTCTATCAATCCATTCATGAGGACAGAACCCCTTTGGCCTAATCACCTCTTAAAGTTTCCTTATCTTAATTAATTTCAGCATGAGTTCTGTAGGGAGCAGACATTCAAACCATAGCACTGGTACACAGTATGTGCTCAATAAATGGTAGTAGTTATACTGCTATGTTAAGGTTTTTTTTTTTCATATAAACACTGCCTGTTACTGTGTGAGAGGCTGCTTATTTTAAAAAACCCCAAATTGGTCTTTGTTAAGCAGGTGGTATTTATTATAAAACTTGTTTTATAAGAACGTGGGCCCTGGACTTAAACTGTCCAGGTTCATATTTTAGCTCCATCCAACTATTGTACAGTTGCAGTTGAAACCCAGGGGCAGGTAAATAGGCGGATGTTCCTTAAGGCACAGCACAAGGTTATAGAAATGATTGGGGTCCAGGCCAGTGAAATAAAACTCAAGGATCTACCTTCTTGACTTCATTCTTAATAAACAGGTTTGCAGAATATGGCTGTATCCTAGAGATCAGAAATGTTCAATTTTTTGCCGATGGTCGCTCTGTGGTTGACAGCATAGGCAAGAGGCGCTTCAAGGTGCTCCATCAGGGTCAACGAGATGGCTACAACACAGCTGACATTGAATATATTGAAGATCAAAAGGTGAGGGTGTCTAGTGCCAAGAATCCCTGTAACTTGGCATACAAAGATGATTGCAAAAGGATTTCTCAGAACTGTCTTGGGACCGTGTGATTTGTCACCAGATTGCTACAGCAATGCTAAATGCTGCTGGATTGCTGTCCAATTGCAGATTTGTAGTGACAGCACTCATTGTCCTGGCTCTCCCTGTTTAGCTGCTGAGTTGCAGCTATGCATAAGAAATGCTACCTCAGGGGGCTGGGGTTGTGGCTCAGTGGCAGAGCACTTGCCTAACATGTGTGAGGCACTGGGTTCGAGTCTCAGCACCACATAAAATAAATAATAAGATAAAGGTGCATCAACAACAACTATATATATATATATATATACACACACACACACACACACACACACACACACACACACACACACTATACACTACCTCAGACCAACCCTGGGGCCCTTTCAGCCTACCAGTTAGGTCTCTACCAGGGAAAGCAGGGGATAGATCTGGAGTGGGGCCTATACATAAGTATTTATTGATCAATTTATTTTTTTTTTTGTGATCACTGTAAATTCACATATGCATTTGGATTTTTAAATGTACAACATGGCTAAGAGCCCTTCCCTGAAAGCAGAATCACTGATCATCCCCTAAAGCAGAAAGATGACCTGTCCAGTTAATCCTGAGTTTTTTTAGCAAATGGGTGGAAGAAGTCAGTCATCCCATGTTAATTTATATTTACTTCACTATGTAGTAGATTAATGAATATTTGATCAGCAAATAAATGTATTTGACTTCGGAGATAGTTACACATTGAGACACATTTATATCTCTGTTCCCAGAGAGCAGTGGGAAAATAAGTGTAAAAACAAAAAGGACAGAGGTCTACACCAGCATAATCTGTGTCCGCTCAGGCCTGTTCCACCGTTTGGCTTTCTGAGCATCTTGCTCTTTTGGCTAGTCTCCACAGCTGAACTTTCCTGCTTCCCACCCCCAACCGTTGTATGCACCTGGCTGTGGAGTGTGTCATACCACATACAGGAGAAAGATGTGTGGGTGAGCCTTGCCACAGGAAGGCAGAAGGGATGCTTAAAGAGGGTCAACATCAAAAGCAACTCTGGGAGGAATGGAGAGGGTACAGAATGTCTCACTTCCACCTTGATACTTTCAGGTTCAGGGAGAGGATTGTGCTGAACTTATGGGATTGCATAACTGTGTCTATGAGCAAGCGGCATCATGGTTTCACTCACTCAAATCATCTCTGAAGAATCGGATACTCAGTCACTTTGGTCCAATGCCAGAAAAAGATGCTGATCCCCAGGTATATAAAAATGTCTTCATATAATGGGTTGCTCCATCAGATGGGAGTGCTTGAGGCTTGTGATTAGATAGGTGTGTAGTGGTCATTCAGCAAATCCTAAGTGTAAAGGGGGAAAATGGATACAATTTGGTATTATTTGGCTAGACAGTGAGCATCATGGGTAAGACCAAAAGGATTTTAAATCAGAATTGGGGTAACTGAAGTAAAGCATTGGAACTTGAATCTAAGATAGACATTGAGAGAGAAGTGAGGTGAGTGAATGGTAATATAGATACCATCAACAAAAGAATGTTCAATGGAGTTCAGACTTATAACTTGGTAAGTTTAGGGTCACAAGATATATGCAAAGGCCAGGATTTAAGAGAAAAGTATTGTGGGAGCTAAAATCAAAGGCTGCCACTTCCAGAGAGCTCTAGAACTTCTCCTCTGTTAATGCAGGAGCTTGGAGATAGGGCCAGTTACCCTACAAGATTCTAATTGCAAGGCCACAAGAACTTTTCATGCCCTTGCTGATCCATACTTAGTCCTGCAAATCTAGACATTCACTGTTGTCCTCATCAGAGCAAACAGGTCCTAAGAAAACAGACCCCATCGTTAAAGTTATCCTTGTTTGAGTCATACCAGAAAATAGTTGATTAGGTCCTATTGTATCAGTCTTCTACCTTGAGAGACAGGTCCATTTACAAGATCAAGCTGAAGATCGAAAGCCCACTAGGAAAGAGGAGAAAGTAGTTTCTTTGCTTGCCTGGTATAAATCAAGGAGTACTTTCAGAGAACTCCAGTTCTAGGAATGCTTCCTTCCTAGGACAAGGCTGGAGATATCCTAACCTTATATTTCCTTACCACCATCTTTTCACTCCTATAACTTCTTTGATTCATTACTTAGGTTCATTCTTGACACAGCATAAAAATATGAATATTTTGAATATCTACATTCTGGTTTCTCTGCCAAATGACTGATCCTGTTTACCTTTCTAGCAGTGTGCCTTGGTTAAATCCCTTCCCCTTTCTCAGCTTTTCTCTGAAGTGAGAGAGTTATATGAGGAGGTCTCTAAAGTCTCCTCTTCCTCTTGCATTTTGAGGCTCTAAGACATCTGTCTTGCTTCCTTATGGGCTGATATATTTTGCTGTCCTCAGACCACAAAGATGGCTCCTTTCCTTCATACGAAGGCATTGTGAGTTTGAAGGGAGAAAGGCCAGAAAGTGCTTCCCAGTGACCCAGCTCCTGGCTCTGGGCCATGGTGACTCAGGATTACAGCAGAGCTCTGAGCAAGCTCCATGATCAATCTTGACGCTCCCCTTCATCTTCTGGGACACATTCTCCCCGAGTCAGGCAGAAGATAGAGATCAGCAGTGCTTACTGCATCTTCCACAGGAAAAAATACAGATGCTACAGTATTATTTATAAGAACTTAATGACACAGAAAGCTATAATTTTGGGTTTTGTTTCTTTTCTTTTTAGTTTTGTTATCATGTTGCTTCGTCAGTGGCAGCACCAGCAAAAATCAAAGGCCATCCAGTTTGCTAGCCAGTGCTGCAGCCCAGCAGTCCTATGAATGATTGTTCTTAGCTCTGGGAGGAGGTTTCCTAGAAACTGCCACAAAGATTAGCATCAGCTTCAATATCTTTGTTGATGATCCTGGGAAAGAATTCAGAATGTCAATCTAATATGCAAAATGATTATAGGAGGGAGATCATGTTGCAGACTGCAGTGAGGGACAAAAAAAGAATCCAGGTGAAGCTAGAGACAGAGAAGTAAAGAGGGCAGTGAGATTTGGGGAGAATCAGTTGATCCAATTTGGAGCTAAATAATTCCAGGTGTAAGGAGTTTGGCTAGAATGTGGTTCTCCATAGTTAGTTACTAAACCAATTTCATGAAAGTTCTGGAAAGAACTCATTTTGAGTTTCATAAGAAATAAGTTGCCAATGTTTAAAATGTACTGGGGAAACTGATTACAGACAGAATTTTGGTGAAGAATATAGATGGGACAAGAAAGCTCTTTATTTAAGAGAAACATGGAGAAATATGAAGGTTAATATGAATGTATTTTTAATTGGAATTTTTGCAAAATGGGATTGCTGTTCTTTGAAACTGTAAATCATGCCCTTGGTTTTAGGGGAGAAGATAGCTGTGGCCCTGTATAGTGACTTGGCATAGCTAGACTATTGCCTTCAGCCAGAATAAGAAAATGGAAGGAGTTAGGACACCTATAAAGCCTGTGGAGTCATGGGAATTAAAGACCTACAAAGTCCAAAGGACCTAAACAGGATCTTAAAAGTAGAAGGGCCTAAATAGGGATATTCCAGCTCATGACATCACACTGGCTAGAACACTGGGTGTTGGCTTGTCTGCTTTAACAAGTACTCAAAATAAATCTAGCTCCAATGGAATAGAGGGTCTGACTCTTGGAGGGCTAGGGTAGCTCTATTCCATGAGACCATTCAGGGTCCAGACTCTATCACAAAGGCCTACCATCCTTAGAATGTTGTTTTTGTCTTTTTGATTGAGAAAATTAAAAAAAAAACATCATCATGTTCATTGTGTAGCTAGAGGAAAGCCAGGAGAAAGAGGGAAGCAGAGGGCACATGCTTCTTTCCTTAGAGTATGACCCAAACACTATATATAACACTTCCCTTTATACCCCATTAGCCAGAACTTTGTCTTATGGCCTCACCTAGCTACAAGGGAGGCTGAGAAATGCAGTGCCTCTCCACTACAGCTATATATTCAGCTAAAATACAGAGGAAATAAATATGGAGGCAGTTACCAGTCTCTACCACACACACAGAAGCAGTTCTACCTGGATTGTTTATTTTGGGCATTTGAAAATCTGTAGACCCATATGGCTTGCAGGGAATAAGATGATCCCATTGTGTTTCTCTGTTGCAGATCAACCCAAATGGTCCTGCCTGGTGTTGGTGGACATTAGCTGTTCTTCCCTTGGAAAGCCGCGCTCAGCTCCCATTCCTAGCAATGAGGTCTTTAAAGGATAGATTGAACGGTATTCGGCGAGTCCTGGCCTTTATATCCCGAAACCAAAACTAGCAAGATTGGATCATTGAAGAGGAGCTCCCACCCTCCCCATTGCCTTGGGGAAGTCTTCTTGTAAATATTTCTCATTGCAATAACATCTTAACAGAAGGGGGGTATCAAGCAAACAGAGGCATTACTCTGCTTTTGATCACACAGACAATTAAATCAAGTAGAAAGACCAAAAGAATGTGACCTGTTTGGAACTTTCTGTCTTAAGATGCTTCTTGATATGCTGCATAACTACATAAATAGCAGAGGTGTTTAAGAACCCAGGAAAAATTGATTTTAACAAAATTTTTTTCCTGAAAGTTTAAGACAATTTTGCTTTAATTTGTCTTTCATAGATGAATAACTATGTGGCTGAAATGTGAAGCAAAGATACTAATAATGAATCACGTTGCTGCATTATCTCACTGACTTGAGGTCTCATTCCAAATGGTTCAGGTTTTATAGAGCATTGTGTAAAATAATGTTCATACTTCTATCTGTTTTAATAATTTATTTTTTGCACTACTGTATCCTTTTTTCTACATGTGTGTTTGTAACTATTTAAGTGTACATTACTGAAAAGTCCATTGCTTTATTTATTGATGTGGTTTACCATGTACCTTGGGGGAATAACAATACTAGAAATGCACATTTTTTTCCTTTAATCAGTTTTTACTACATTGATCCCAATTTGGGGACTTTCTAACTATCTGGTGAATGTTTAAAAGAATTTCCAAATGATGCTAAGGTCATCTATTTTCATAGAATCCATTTTTCCAGTTTGAAATAAACAACATAAAATAGCTAAGTGATTTAGCAAAGATTATGGTAGATGCCAGGGTATAGTTAAAAATCCAATTTCTATGTGTCATACAGAACAGGGCTGAAAGAATTATTGTTCCAGAATGAAGACATGAATCACAGGAATGTCTTTTATGATAATCTATTATGGGCATTTTTTTCAGCAATCTGATTAGAAGTATATTTTTCCCCAGTGCAGTCAGGAATGGGATTTTAGGCAAGATAATATTTAACTCTTTAGAGGAAATGACATTCAGTTTGACATATTACAGCCATCCCCCACTATCCTACATACCCCACCCCTTTTCAAGGTTCTGAGAATCAAGACAATGGGCTAGAATGTGCTGAAATACTTGATGAAGGACTATTCAATATTAAAAGTGTAAAGAAACCAGATAGGGTAGAATCCTAAAGAGCCAGACAATCCATGATGTCATTGTCTAAACACTGTCATTTTTCCTACTTACAGTGGGCCACAGTTTTCAATCAGGGTGGGTGGGGGAAGAAGGGTTGAGGAGGTAGGAGTAAGCATTGTTTAGCTTCTTTAACAGGCAAGTTGTCTCATCTATGTGATTTTTGGATAGCTGTGGTGCATTATTCACAGTTGTGAAAAGCAGCCACCTGCATTAGCTTCACTTCGTGCCTCTTCCTGGTGTAGAGAGAGGGAAGGAAAAGGAGCCATGTCTGCCTACTCTGTTAAGGTTAGAAGGTCATGCTCAAGACACTAGGACTTCTATCACCACCCATGGCCATAAATAGGAAAGGGAGAATGAAGTGATCCAGAGACTTGTGTAAGCAGAGACCAAATGTTTTTCTGCACTTGATTAATGGAGTTGTCAGAGCATTATGTTACCAGATTTGAAGTTTGGGGTAGACTGGGCTGGTGAAGAATGTATAGATAGAATGGAATAAAGGCATAGTTAATTGCTCAATCAGATTCTTTAAGTCTTAGGCAGCAAGAAATTAGAGGCTCTTCCCTCCCATCTGATGCCCAACCAAGTGGTCATAACATGGTCCTAGTACTGTAGTTTCCTATTATCTAGTGTAAACACAATAAAGAAAAAGGACATATGGTTCCCCACATACTAGATATGTTACTTTGGCAACTGATTTAACTTTGACTGAGCCCCAGTTTCCTCATCTATGAAATGGTGATGATAAATACAGTTATGAACAGTTGTTATAAACATTAAATGTGATATTTCAAAAGTCATACAGCACAGTGCCTTCACAAGGGGGGGACATTCAACAAGTCATAGCTTTATTAGATAAGTTATAGTTACAAAATATCATCGAAGGCCTATATTTGCATAGAACACTGCCTTTACATGCACTACCCACTTGCAATACCTATAAACTTGGTGGAATTTGCACTACTGATTTTTGCACCATAACTTGATGGTTTGCAGCTAATTTCTTCCGGTGTTAAGTCTGTTTCGGAAAGTGAAGACTGGAGAACAAATGAGGGTCAGAGACAGGGACTAACATAGACCAGCAAACATTTTCTTATTTCCATAAGAGCTAAAAATTAATGTTGCTTGAAGGTCTAGAATTTTGGATGGGACGGAAGCCTTAAGTTGTAGCTCCATTATAATAACCAAGTCATCACTCCTTGTTCTCCAGAAACTCAGCCATTACAGGGTGATTGGATTTTACAATCTATGACTTGTGTACTTAGTTCATGGTATTTTTTTATGCCGTCCAAAATAACAGATTCAACAAAAATGCATTGAAAGCCTATGATGTACTGGGTACTAACCCAGGTGATGTCACTTATATTAGCTCATTATATCATTTTTTTTTCTCAGAGCAGTTATTATCTCCATATTATGGATGAGAAAACTGAGGCTCAGCAATATTAAATACTTTGCCCAGATAATATGGTCATCCAGCAAGTAACCATTCTTGATTTTGAACTTTGCAGACAAACATATTTAATAGTTTGTGTTATACATAATATTATTTAACAGGCATGGCAGGCACATCACAAAAGCACCCTAAAAGCTCACAATGGGAGGTTGCCAGTAAAATGAAGTTACCCAAAACATCGCTGATTAATCTAAGTCAAGAAGGAAGTGGATTTCTTATTATTCCATATCATAGAACATGAAATTCCATACCTTAGAATGCCTCTTGATAAGGGAGTACCCAACTCCAGCACATGAAGATCTTGGCTAGGTAGAATTGCACTTTACTTTCAGTAGTTGTAGATACACAGTTAAGTTGTTCCACAGTAAGCTTATGTTTCATAATGCTAGTGAAACATAGTCCTTGGCTTTATTTGAGACATACTTGAACAGGGTAATCAGTTAGACTTGACCATTTTTACTTTTTGTAAATTGGTTTTGCTGCCAAGCCAGAGAATGAGGAGTATATATAGAAAAGACATAAGGCTAAATCTAGGCCAGAAGGATAAGGAGTTCCCCCTTGGTAGATAGTGCCACTTGTTGGGTTAGTTTTTCTGTCTGTCTTGACTGACCCAGTCTTTTCCTAGTAGGTTATTTTATGTCTTTCTGTCTGTCTCTGTGTGTACCTATGCACACATACACACATATATATATATACTAGGTAGCAAGCAGACACCATGCCTTTCTGCTTTGTACCATAATACTGCTGCTAGCTAATAACCAGCAAAATGTAGAAAATGAAAAAGGAAGAAACTAATTTTTTGTAGACAACTAGAGAAGAGTGCTTTCCCCTGACTTAGGGGAGCGGAGAATTGACTATTTCAACAGCTTGCCTTTTCTGACAGCTGACTGCTCTAGGCCAATGCTGCTTTAATAGCAGGGTCAAGTCACGTCACTGCGCCTGTGGCGATTCCAGCTCTAACTATGAAGCTGGCCTAGGCTCAGATAATCCCCTGTGACTGGCCTTTGGAGTGGTAAAACTCCTGAGGCTGGTTCACAGCACCCAGAGGTCTCTTGCCATCAACAGATTGCATACTGTTGATGGACTATAATCCACCGGGGACTGTGTTCCTCATGCCACTTCCATTTCCAAGGTAAGAGTTTTATTCAGGGACTCCTTGCTTGAGTCCCCAATTGTTGACCTTGACTTCACATCCATTTCCACTCACCAAGGCAGAGTCATAGCAGAGGTGTGTGACAAAGATGTGAATGAAAGGCAGCCCGAGTACTGGAAAAGGGCAGGTTTTCAGCCCATCTTTGGGCCTGAGGAATGAGGTTTTGATTCATGATTGAAGACAGTTGTGAAAAGCAGCCAGCTGCATGAACTTCACTTTATGCCCCTTTCTGAATGCAGAGAGAGGGAAGGAAAAGGAGCCATGTAAAATGCACACATTCAGTTCATTTCAGAATGATACTCATCTTGTTCCACGTTTAACTGGTTAATAATCTGGATTATGCACATCCAGAGGTAAAATGAAGAAATTTTCACTTACAAGTGGGCATTTCCGAACATGCTAAATTAACCTCCAGAGAGAAGTGCCTGTGATCTCTGTTCCTGGTATCACTTTAAAGCTTTTGCTTTATGACTCTGTAGTCCTTTAAAAACTTTTTGCAGCAAATGTGATGAACAGAAGTTTACAAAGCAACACTGTAGCGTATGCGTCATTTTAAAAGTCAATTAACATTCATTTGTTGTTGCAATGACAATAAACCACAACAAAATTAATGGAGAGTAAAAAGTTCAGTGTGGCACCGTTGGCTTATCTTAGATTAAGTAGATCCATTGTTGTGTGCAGTTCTCAGTAATGCCAGGATTAAAATAGTGGCAAATGTGTATGTGTGTTTGATTTCCATCTGTTTGTTAAACAGCCGTTTTACTCTTGCACTGTAATAAATTGAAGGGAAATTAAGACAATGATCCTCCCCCTCATTGCTATTCAACTACCTCTATATGCTTGATTTCTTTTTAGGGGTTCCCTTCTTCCAAATCTGTACAAAAAAGTTTCAGCTCATTTGTGTTGTAATAGAAATGTGACATAGATAGTCTCTGTGAAAGTTGTTTATTCATTAAAAAAGGTTTCCTATTGTCTCACTTTGTATCTAACAAAATTGTGCTCACACCTTAGGAAAAGAATTATCCAATTAGCTTCACTGTCATTTTCTTGGAAGCTGAATAGAGAGGAAAGCTATGGGAATGTCCATTTTGTTCTTGTTCCTATTGGGTGTAATACATTTCACTGGAAGATCCTTTAAGGAGCTGTGGGTATAGCTTGGTGGTACAGTACTTGGCCTGCATGAGCCCTAGATTCTAGTCCCAGAACTTCAATAAAAAAGAGCCTTTAAGGAAACAGACCTGCATTCAGATAAGCTCTTTTGTATGTGGCAGTGAAGTAGATATTAACAGATTAATGTTACTTGTATTATGAAACATTGGCCATAAATTGTTTTTTTTTAAAAAAAGCTTGTCATATGAAGAATTATGTTGAAGTATTTTTAATATTTTATTTTTTTAATTGTACACAATACCTTTTTTTTGTTTGTTTAAGGATCGAACCCAGGGTCTCGCACATGCTAGTTGAGTGCTCTACCACTGAGCCACAACCCCAGCCCCAGAAGTATTTTTTATCAATAATTTTTTTCAATAATTTGCCCTTAGTTTATTTGTGAACCCAAACATATATTGTGTTTGTTTAAAGCAGAGCACACTACCCACTGTTTTCTTTAGTGTTATAAAATGTTTATGAGTTCAAGCTACGTGTTTTTATTTTAATTATTTAAAGTCAAGGGTCCCCCCCACAACATACTGGGGATGAATCCAGGACCTCACTTGCTAGGCAAGCACTCTACCACTGAACTGCATCCCCAGCCCAACATGAACCTTGACAGGAAAAGTGGTAAAATTGATCAAAATGATGAACAATATTGACACAGCTGACCCCCATAAGAGATTTGGCAACATCCAATTAGTGCTGATTTTTGTCTCATGTCTTTGTTGGCTTATACAAGTTCCCTTTTATGACTAAAGGAAAAAGGACATAGAAATTAGACAAAAATGAAGCAATAAGCCCAGGTGCAGTGGTTCATGCCTGTAATCCCAGCTACTCAGGAGGCCAAGGCAGGAGGATTTTAAGTGGGAGGCCAATGTGGTCAACATGCAAAATGTAATCTCAAAAAATGATACAGAATTTCACTTTGAATTGAGCTTGTTCTGTATAACAGAATCTTTGGGGTTATCAATAAAAATCAGAACTCCTGCCCAACTAGGCCCCAGAGGAAATGCTTGGCTGTTGAACTGTATCCTTCTGTGCCAGGGCTGCCACTTCCTGGTTCTCATGAGATAAAACCCACTCAAACCAAATCAGAAGCTTCCATCCAGGAGAGATCTTCCTTCTAGAATGCCCGCATAACTTTCTCTCCAGATTGGGCCATCTAAGAAGGTCCTATTTGCAGTTGTTCCTTCGGCGTTGAATAGAACTAAACCTAGTGCTTTCTGCTTCCTGTCCTCTGGGATTCACTCTGGCTCCTTTGAGTTTTCCAGAATCAAATATGCCTCTCTAGGATGTACTCTCAGTCACAATATGATATTTGAACAACAGAAGGAGAGTAAAAATGCCCTAAGCCTATAGGCTTCCCCAAGTTGAAAGTTCCCCTTCATAACTAATGATTTTTTCATTCCTGGGAGGGGCTGGTGTCAATACCGTTCATATTGACTTCTTCCAGGTAATGCAGAAACTTCCTAGCCAGAATTGTCTGTGGTCAGCTCAACATAGAGCTATGGCCTAGTCAAGCAACTCTGCCTCCATAGAGCTTAGCCCCCTGCTCCCATCCTTCCCAATTTTTTTGGTTGTTAATATCCACATTTCAACCTACATGCACATTAACTGGCCATTCTTGTTTCCTGTCTACTCGTACACATGTGTTGCCAAATGTCATTGGTGCATTAGAAAATCCTGAAAAAAAAATTTTCCTCCATTTATTCAAGTAGAGTTCCCCAAATTATACCTCTTTCCGTAATACTATTTACCTTCCATGAAGTCAACATCAACAATTTATGGATTCCATAAGCAGCATAATTAAGTCTTGAAATAGCCCACTTTCCCTACATCCAGTATGTTATCTTGAACTTTAGAAGTATATTATGGGGATATTTAACAGAGTCATGGGAATAGAGGAGACTGCAGTCCTTTTGTCCCATCAGGATATCTACTGCCACTCTTAGAATAGTTGTCTTCTATGTATGAGCCCAAATGAGAAATTTCATAAAAGGACCAGTATTTAGGGCTGAAGGAGCATTGTGTCCACAAGTGGAGTTAACACACTTCCTCTTAAATGGTCTACCACAATGAACTCCCATTGGAGAGGGAGATGGATGTATGGAGGGAAGGAGGAAGGAAGGGAAGAAAAGGAGGAAGAATAGAGAAAAGAGTTATGGAAATTGCCAATTGTGATAACTGAAGTGACTATCTCTTCATCTCCTGGGCAGAACTTCATACATCTTCTTCCCATATTGACTGTGGACTTCCATCTTCCATGCCCATTGTGGATGTCACTTATTCCCAAACCAAGACTGCAGTCATGTATGCAGGACATATAATTCATGTTCTCACACCCTTAGGCTGATCTCATAAAGGACAAATAGTATGCCAAGTGTCCTTTGTTAAGCTGGTTACCCAGCCAAAGGCTGGTGCCCATTGAGTGTTTACTACATGCAAGGTTGTTTTTTTCTGGATTTTTTAGCATTTATCTTCTCATTAGAACCTCACCATAATCTATGAAGTAGGTCTCTATTCCCACATTATAAGTGAGTGAACTCTAGCTCAGGGTGGTTATGTTACTTGCCTACAGTTTACTGGTTAAAACCTGGGCCAGATCCTGCATGGATTCCAGAGCCCACATATTCTTTCTTTCTTTCTTTCTTCTTCCTTCCTTCCTGTGCTGGGGATTGAACCCAGGGCTTTGCACATGCTTGGAAAGTGCTCTACCACTTAGTCACACTCACAGTCCAGAAATGAAGACATTTTAATTTCAAAAGAAGAGCTACACATCGCAGTGCCACAGACCCAGGAGGACAAATCAGCTCATGGATACCTGTGGAGAACTTCAAGTCTTGATGACAGCAAAATGGTAGCAACCATGTACTGAATGCTAAGTACGTGTTGGCCACTGTGCTACACATTATTTTATTTAGTCCTGAGGAAGGTGCTAGTGTTACCCATGCTTGACAAAAAAGGACATTGTGGCTCAGAAAAATAAAGTATCCTTTTCAAGGTTGTAGCTAGGAAGCAGGGAGGTTGGCTTGGAATTCAGATTGTCTGACCTCACAGCCATTGTTTTGACTACAAGTTAGGTTTCCTCCCATGAAGGCTATTCTCCTCACTTCTCAGACTGACTCCTACCATATTATTTCTAATTCTGGTTCTCCAAATACTTGTCCCTTCTTGTGTCTTTAGGGCCTTTCTTTATGAGGGCCTCTCTCCCTAATGACTACAAATTCAGGGCCCCATGATAGTCAATAGAGTTTTCCCAGCTTATTCTTCACCCTATACACCTCTGTGGCTGCTTTGATTCTTTTGTTACAGAAAAAAAAAATGTACGTGTAGTTTTAGACATTTTTTTGTTTTAAAATTTTTATTAGTTATTGATGAACTTTTATTAATTTATTTGTTTATATGTGGTGCTGAAAATCGAACCCAGTGCCCCACACATGCTAGGCAAGCACTCTCCATTGAACCACAGCCCCAGCCCTAGTTTTGGACATTTGAAAGAAATGTTTGAGGTGATAGATGTGCTAGTTACCCTGATTTAAATTATACAATATATACATGTATTGAAACATCATGCTGTACCCTGTAAATATATACAACTATTATGTGTCAATTAAAAGTAAAGTGAAACTTTAAAAAGGCAAAATAAAGGACAAAAGTCAAATACTACAACTTCATTTTTTCCAGAGTCATACATCCCAGAGCTGGAAGGGGCCATAAGAAGTCATTTAGCCTGGCTTCCTGCTTACAACCACTAGTTTTGCCCATTCTGTATATAAGAGAACTATGATTACACAACACAGTGTTCATGGTCATTTCATGAGTTAGTAGCTAAAATGAGACAAGAGCTTCAAATCTTCAACACACTAGAGGAAGATCTCAGATGTCTCTCTTCACTCCATCAGAGGTCTCATGGGCCTTCTTGGAGATGGAAATTTCATTGGTGTTTTAGTCAGCTTTTTTGCTGCTGTGACCACAAGACCTGACAAGAACAATTTTTAGAGGAGGAAAAGTTTATTTGGGGCTCACAGTTTCAGAGGTCTTAGTTTATAGATGGCTGACTCCATTCCTCTGGCCAGGAAGTAAGGCAGGACATGATAGCAAAGGTGTGTGTGTGGTGGAGGAAAGCCACCAGGAAACAGAGATTTTCTTTTTTTCTTTTCTTTTTTTCCCTTTTTATATCACTCTATTCCAATCTGAGCACTTCAATATAAAACTAAACACTGGTGAACTGTTTTCCTTACTAATTCTGAATTTCTATAAAATGTACAAGTTCTGCTAGCAGGTCAGCACTTAAATAGATTAAATCATCTCTGACACATGGTAGATTTTATATAATGAAAAGATCTAAAATAATTAGTGCAATATTCTGAACTGATCAAAATAAAATGGACGTTGAAAAACAAGGTTGCAAGATTGTTACTAACATTGCAATGTTTATGTTACAAATTGCAAGTACATTGTTTATTATGGATCTAGCTCTGAGGAACAACTGAAGCACCTTCCTTTCAAAGGAGGAAGAAATAATTATCTGTTTTAGCAACTGTATGTTTTGAATACTTTTCAAGAAATTCTTAAATATTAGAGAAAAATAATAAACATATGGACAATGAAAGACCCTATTTACAGTACAACTGGAAATCAAATTTAAAGTAATCAAGTTTGAATGTACAGAATTGTTAGTGCACTGAATATAT
This sequence comes from Callospermophilus lateralis, assembly GCF_048772815.1. Taxonomy (NCBI): domain Eukaryota; kingdom Metazoa; phylum Chordata; class Mammalia; order Rodentia; family Sciuridae; genus Callospermophilus; species Callospermophilus lateralis. Next base: position 96,068,419 of record NC_135325.1, read on the forward strand.
TTATGTCCAAAGAGAACAAAAGCCCCCTTGCTACCCCCAAACAAGACCTATATACGGATCAGCAGTAACTAAGTAGAAGTCACAGACACCTGGTTTGTTTCATTTTTGTCGAAGAGCTCACATGAAGGGAACATTATTAAATTTCATTTATTATTATTATTTTTTTTTTGGTGCTGGGGATTGAACCCAGGGCCTTGTGCATGCAGAGGCAAGCACTGTACCAACTGAGCTATATCCCCAGTTCCCCCTGCATTTATCAGTTTTTATACTCTTAAAACAAGATGGAGTTTTATTTGATTTTTTACTCTATTTTAAAAAATAATGGGGTGGGATTATAGAGTGCTCCTCTTGCACTGGCAAGGCCCTGGGTTCCATTCCCAGCACCACATAAAAATAAATAAATAAATAAAGATATTGTGTTCAACTACAACTAAAAACAATAAAATATGAAAAAAATGGGACTGGCTATAATTTTTATGCCACTAATTTCTTTTCTCTTCCTGGAGACATGGGATAGTTTTCCTGTGTTTAATTTATTATCAAAATGTGGAATGTAGACTTTATATAAAAGAAATTCTTTTTTGCCTGAATATTTCAGCTAAGTATAAACATCTGGAGAATCCTAAAAATGTTTTTCAAAAGCCCACATTAATCATGTCTAAATCTTTTCCATAGATGACTACTGTTCCAGTTTGGAGAAACTAGATGACTAGTTATGGATCCAGTCATTTGTCTTTAATCCCTAATGATGAGAGATGACTCCCTCATAACTTTCCAATGAAACAAGTATACACATAGTTCTCATCTTCCCTTTCTATTGCTGTAACATTAGTTGGAGGGATACATGCATGTTATTAAAAATTAAGTTCAAAACATATAATTCTGTATTAGAAACTTGCCTCTATAATAAGTTTCTTCTTTTTGGAAGTTATACTGAGCTGGTTAAATGCTCCAATTCTGAAGTTAACAACATTTAGGAAGCAGAATATTCCAGCTAGTTCAAACTGGAGGTTTAGTTAGTACAACACTGACTCCTTGTTGGTTGTGTAGGTTCAGCAAAGTCTACTCCTCCTCCTCTAGCAGAATTTGCTCGCTCCGGTATTCTGTGGTTCATTTTTTTGGCAACTTTTTAGCTATTGCCATGAATATTTCATTTACATTCATTGACATTTTAGCTGATGTCTCCATGAATAATAAACTGTTGTCATTTGCATAGGACTGTGCTTCCTGGAAATCTACAGTTCTTTTATTTGCTAGATCAGCCTTGTTTCCTGATAAAATTATTACAGTGTTAGGACTTGCTTGCCTCTGAAGTTCTTTAACCCAGTTTTTGGCTCTTGCAAAGGATTCCTCTTCAGTGATATCTTATACAACTATGGCTGCTTGTGTTCCTCTGTAGTACACTGGTGCTAGGTTGTGGTATCATTCTTGATCAACTGTATCCCATATTACTGTTGTGTCATCAAGATACACAGTTTGGATCAGAAAAGCAACCCAAATACTACTCTCTTGAAATTCATGACATTGGCCTTTCACGAAATGAAGCACTAGGCTTGATTTGCCAACCACATATTCTCCCAGAAGTACTAGTTTGAACTGGCATATTTTATTTCCAGTGTTTGGCCCATTCCAGCTAGTTACTCCTTGATTAGCCATGTCCAAATTTGAAAAAAAAAAAAAAGTTTCTAATTTCAGATTTCTAAATGTACTTCCAGGATGCAAATTTTTTTCTTCCTGGAGGTAAAGAAATCTGAGATTGTGCTATGCAGAGTCTCGGGGCCACAGCTCCCTGGTAGTAAGGCCTAGGTGAGGCCTAAAGGACAAATGCAGTTGTAGCTACAGTGGCATCTCCTCCTCATGCTACTCCCCTCACACTGCAAGATATTTCCTTTGACCCAGACAAAGTATAAAACCCAAAAGCACACTGCCAGCCACTCACCTTCTCTATCCACACCCTAGCCTACCTGTCTACAGCTACCACCCAGTTAATCCCTATAAGAGGATTAATGCACTGATAAGGTTAAGATTCTCATAACTCAATCATTCCACCTCTAAACTTTCTTGCATCATTTCACATATGCTTTAGGGAGACACCTGATATCTAAACCATAGCAATTGGGAAGAACAAGGGATTTGTAGTCTGGTGGCCCCCTTCTCCCACATAATTGTTTTAAAGCAGCTATAGCTTATCTAGAAAGCATGTATCAGGGACTGTTCCTTCTGACATCTCCCCACCCACTTTTCTTTACATCACTTTTTTTATTCTGGGAGTTTTCTTCCTCAAAACCTGCTGCTTGGGGAAAATCTCTACCACTATGCATGGAAATCCAGGTTGACAGATCTGAGGCAGGCTGTTTTAGCTGGGAAAGAGAAGCCCTTAATCACTATCTCTGTCAATTGAGACACCCTTCCACTCCCAGTCCTTCTTCTAATCATGGAAGGAATTGGAATCACCATCCCAGCTAGGAACAAAATTAGATTTGGGGGCCCTTATTCAAAACAGATGGTCCTGTGACCCACAATGCTTTTCTACTATATGAATTCATTCATAAATGCATCTAATATCAATAAGTAAAGTGTAGCAGTATAGAAAACAGACTCTAGAATTAGATTGTATAGGATAGAATCTTGCCTCCATTGCTTGCTACCCATGTGATCTTAAGTCACTTAACATCTCTGTGTTTCAGTTTTCACATCTATAAAATGATGGTAGTAATAGCATCTATCTCATAAGGTTGTTGTGAGGATGAAATGCGGTGGTGCTTAGTGAATTCCAGCTCACAGAACTCAACAAAGCACTAGCCTACATATAGTCATTAACTACCCAGTATATCCCAATTTTTCTCTCATCATTTTGATTTGAGCAAACATGACTCTTGGCAGTTTAACAAAAATATATTGGGATTTGGTTTTCAAATGTGAGATTATACAGATTTTAACTATAATCCCCTCCCCCAAATAGACATGCATGATTTTTTAAATAGAAGCCAAGAAGCAAGAAATATCAAGGCTTGTCCATAAACCCATCAAGGGGATGGTCTGTTTCTATCTTTCCTGAATGTGTTTAAAGTCCCATAAGGAAATAGGATCATGAAGAAAAGGCTGGTAACCCAGTCTTCCCTTCAGGATGCCAGATGTCTGAAAGGAAGAAGTTTTGTGGGTCAACAGATCTACAGAGCTGTTGAAGATGAAGGCATCTTGTGGGGAGGGGAAGTTACCAGGAATTGAACTCAGGGGTGCTTAAATACTGAGCCATATCCCCAACTTTTTTTTTTTTTATAGAAACAAGGTCTCACTGAGTTGCTTAGGATATTGCTAAGTGCTGAGGCTGACTTTGAACTCATGATACTTCTGTCTCAGCCTCCTGAGCTGCTAGGATTACAGGCATGCACCACCGCACCTGGCTAGATGAAAGCATTTTTAAGGTGGGAAAGAGGAATTCTAGTGTTCATGTCTACCTCAAGGTATAAATGTGAAGATGCTCACCAGAGGTATTTCCACCTATAGGAACTGCTAGGAAAATACAGGCTCAGACACAGTGGTAATTCTTAGTCCAGGCTCTCCAAAGGCATTAATGCCTCCCTCTGATGCATTCCCTTAATAATGGAACAGGTGTTCACAAGACACACATCATAAATCAGGCATTGGGCCACAGAGAGGAATTAACACTGTGCCTGACCTTAAGAGGCTCACAACCTCGGGAAGAAAACACAGATCCATCCACCACAGAGAACATGGCGGCCCTGAGCTGAAAGCCACCTCATCCTGCATGGGGAGGTGTTCAAGGAAGGTTTCAAGGAGGAAGCATTGCAGGAGCTGAATCCAAATGAATGAGACATTTTCCAGATGAAGAAGTCGAGAAGGTTTGAGGAACATTCTAGATAGAAGAAGCAACACATGAAGAGAGTCTACTGTTCCATAGAAAGAGTATTCACCAGTTGTGTGGAACACTGTACACAGTTAACCTGGTAGAACACTGGGTTAAAGACATGGCAGTTCCTGACAGAAAAGCAGGGCCCGGTTTCTTAGGCTTTTGTCTTTTTCCAGTTGAAACCAGCAGCTTGTCTCTAGAGGGGTTTGGGCAACAGAACTCTGGGTGAGGGGTAAAGGGCCAGTTTGTGAGAACCCAGCTTGCTGGTCAAGTCAAGATTCACTGGGTAATCACTATGGGATTCCTCTCAGCATATCTGGATGCCTATAGCTGGACCCAAGGCTTTGGACCAGAGGAAGAGAAATGGGGTTGGTGGGTTGGTGGTGTGTACATATTTTTTTGCAGTATTGGGGAAATGGACATTTTCTGAGAATTGTTCAGAATGGGGAGACTGGTTGTGGAGAGGGGGGGAAAGGAGTTGGCATGAATGGAATAGAGATCTGTGATTTTTAAAAATTTTTATTTGTTTTAATTAGTGTCAGAGACCAGCTCCAACAGGGGGTCTCAGGAGACGAACGGATGGTGAGGAATCGACGAAAGAGGGTGGAGAAACAACACAGACACCAAAGTGAAGGTGCTGAATCCCAATCTTTACTTGTGAAGTTGATTATATATACTTTTCATTTTGGCAGGCTCACAGTACTTTGTGGTTACAAAACAGGAATCATTATTCAAAGAAACAAAATATTACGTAGCTACAATTAGAATAGAAGAATGTATCTTGGCTTATGCATAAGCAAGCGTTTTTCCTTTCAGTTCACGTTTTGCTTTGAGTTGTTTCTGCTTAGTTAACTTTTTTTTTAAGAGAGAAAGAGAGAATTTTAATATTTATTTTTTAGTTTTCGGCAGACACAACATCTTTGTTTGTATGTGGTGCTGAGGATCGAACCCGGGCCGCACGCATGCCAGGCGAGAGCGCTACCGCTTGAGCCACATCCCCAGCTCCTGCTTAGTTAACTTTTAATAATAGTTAGAAATGTCCCAAACTATTGGCCTATACCTTGACTATTCTTTCTTGATTTACTGACTGGAACCGGTGCCATGGTTAACTTGCTATTAATTTTAATCAAACAAGAGTAAGAGCACAAACCATTGTGCACAGGAACAAGAACAAGTTGCCCAGTACCAAGTGCTAATCTGTCTTCTTAACATTAATTCTTCTTCTCTAGATTTTAATTTAATTTCTCAAAAACTTCCTTGACAGGAATACAGGGAGTTTTTCATTAGACATTAACAACTTATGCTCCACAGCTGAATCATTGCATTTAGAGCAAACAGATCTATTCTTTAGAAGTAGTTGCATTAATTGGGAAAGTCATGTTTTTTCCTTCATACTTAATGGTCATATGAGAAGTCACAACTATACTTATTAAAGGAATACAAAAACAAACCAGCCCATTCCCAGAAACATACTGCGCTCCTCCGGAGGATGGACGCCTTACGCCATCCACCTCAGTAGAGCCTTGCCATTGCCTGAGTCAGGGGAGGGGCACAGCAAATTAGTTATACATGACAGTAGCATGCGTGGGGCATTGGGTTCGATTCTCAGCACCACATAAAAACAAAATGAAGATATTGAGTCCACCTAAAACTAAAAAATAAATATTTTAAAAAAAATTTATACACTTATATACTTTGATATATCATACATAGATGGGATATAGTTTCTCATTTTTCTGATTATACATATTGTAGAATCACATGGGTCAGTCACATACCTACATAAAGTAATAATATCTGTTTCATTCTACTGTCTTTCTTATCCCCACATCCCCTGCCTTCCCCTCCTTTCACTTCCCTCTACCTAATCTAAGGTAACGCTATTCTTTTTTTTTTTTTTTTGCATTACAATTCTTAATACACCTATATACCACAATTTTTGAATCTCTGTTTGTATATAAAGTATGTTGACACCCAATTCAAGTTTTCATACATGTACTTTGTATAATGGTGTCAGTCTGGAAGCTTTGGGACCATAAACCCAGATGAATCTCCCCATCTTTTTTAAAAAGATATTTATTTTTTAGTTTTAGGTGGACACAACAGCTTCATTTTGTTTTTATGTGGTGCTGAGAATCGAACCCAGTGCCCCACACATGCTAGGTGAGCGCGCTACCACTTGAGCCACATCCCCAGCCCGAATCTCCCCATCTTGATCAACCAAACAGAACAGAGGTCTGGCTGCAGTGTGCTACAGCTGGCTCATAGTGGCTTATGACAGCCAGTTTTTAAGATTTCAGAAATTTTGCAAGCCTGCTATTAAAAACAGCCATTATTTTTAAAAAAACAAGTGAGAAAAACTTATAGCTAAATAAATTACATTCAAAATAGTAAAAAATACTGTAAACTTATCACTTTCTAATGATTGTACTACTTTTTAAAAAATATTTTGTTTTAGTTGTAGTTGGACACACTACCTTTATTTTATTTTTATGTGGTACTGAGGATCAAACCCAGTGCCTGGCATGTGCTAGGCAAGCACTCTACTGCTGAGCCACAACCCCAACCCCTGATTGTACTACTTTTAATGTTATCTATTCTCTTGAAGTTATTTAGGTCCATTGAATCTCTGTGATAGGAACACTATGAATGGTGTGCTATGGAGCATCTCTTCCCAAGTCCATGTTCAGTGAGGTTAGGTTAGTAGCTGAGGTGATTCTAGGCCACATTAGAAATTAGGGCACCCCCAACAGAGAGCCGGTTACCAGCACCATTGGCTCTGGGCCTTTTTCCTTTCTCTGCGTTTAACTTTCCTCTAATGCCCATTTTTCAGGAGAAAGCAATCCTGAAAACTAATTCACATGGACATGTGAAGTGCTACAAGTCCAGATTTCTGGTTTGAGTTCTTATATAATGTTTTTGCATTTTAACAGAGATCTTTTGGGGACATTATGATGGGGTAATTGAGAGATATTTCCAGAACAGCCATTTCAGAGGCTACAGGAACATGCATAAGGGACAATGTTCTCCTATGCTTTTGCTTAAAGCCAGTCTCCAACCCTCCCACTTCTAACCATAGGACTGAAACTATTCTCCCTGCCTAGGACTTCAATGGATTTAAGTGTCTGAGTCCCTCATTACTCTTCCCATTAAGGTCATAACAAAATGGAGATTCAGGTTCCCGGTCCAGGAACATCCAGTTAGAGAGGATTTCTTCGGTCACCATTACACAGAGACAAATACTAATAATTAAAATAATGGTTCTGAGAAGCTGCTAATATATATTGAGGGTCACTATATACCTGGTGAAATGCTCTTTAACACAATAGTCCTTTAAGGTTAATACAAATGTCAACCCCAGTTTATAGAAGAGGAAATTGAGGCTCAAAGAGGTCAAGGAATTTGCTCAATGGCACAGAGCAATCAAATAGTGGAAGAGGATCTGGACATAGGCAGTCTTCTTCCAGAGTGTTCACCATTATAGCTTTCTTCCATCAAAGCATCCTCCTGGTCTCCCCATAGCTCAGCCAAGCTCAACCACTGCTCTCTCTGACCAGCCCATTCCCTCTTCCTGTCCATTTTGGGCCAGCATACCTGGCAGTTTATATGAATGGTTGAACTTGCCCGATGAATGAGGAAATTGCAAAAGCTAATAAAGTTTCCGATCATTTTAGTTTATGATCCTTCCAATGTATTGAAACAAACAAAAACCAAGGAAATGTCGAAGATAAGGTTACAAAATCTGTGGTAACACACATTCACACATTTAATATGATTTTTCTATTCACAAGACAAAGTGGGGAGTTGTTCAATGGGAAAAATTTCAGTTTTACAACATGAAAAGGTTCTAGAGATTTCTTCTATACCAATGTAAAGATAATTAATGCTACTCAAATGTACACTTAAAGATGGCTAAGATAGCAAATTTTGTGTGATGTGTTTTTTAACCACAATTTTTAAAATGGCATTTTGAATATGTGGGGAAAAAACACATTAGAAAATGCCAAAGATAACTTTGCAAAATTTGTGGTGACACATTTTCACCTATAATTATGGTGTAATACATTATAATTTTGCTACTTGTAAGATAAATCCAGGGTTTATATGAAATTAATTTGTAATGCAATCTATGCAGTGTGGTCTGGAAAAGGAACACTAGCTTAAAGTTGTATGATGAATGTTGTCTTTCTGTAGTTTCATCCATGAATCTTTGTGAATGTATGAAAAATAACCTTTCTGGAAATAACCTCAAACATTAAGGCCCTTCATGAATGTGAGGCCTTGTTCAAATGACTCTTCTAGTCATCACTTTCATGTTTCACCCTGACAGGGTTTCATGAAATAGAGGGACTCTCAAGAGTACTGTCTCTCCCCTCACATTAAAGTTCTTACTGTCACTATGGCTTGCAGAGGGGCACGAGCTTCAGAGACCTTCCACAAAAGTGGAAGCGGGCTGGGAATGGAGCTTGGTGGAAGAGCACTTACTTAGCAATGTGTGAGGCCCTGGGTTCCTAGCACTGAAAAAAAAAATTTAGAAAAAGTCCTTCCAGGCAGAGATAGTCATCACCCTTTTAGTCTCCTTCTAGTCTTTTTTGGTTATCTGAGCAGACAGTTTAACCTTCATTCATCATTTTTTATGTTGTTGTATTTAAGTGACAACATCTGCTCTCCAGAAAAATGTCATACATGCATTCACAATTTTGCATGCAGCTTACAGAGTTCCTCTGAATTACTAAGTCCATATATATGCTCCCTATATAAGGCTTTCTACACATTGAAGTCCATAATCCTTAATAAGAGGTTCTAAGACATAACTGTTGGAGACTATTTGGCTTGTATTAACATGAGAGCCCCATGATATTACAGTGATTTGTTGGTAGTTCAGCATATCAGGGCAACATGTTATGTTTGGACTTGTCTCAAATTCCAAATTTCTCTGTTTGTCGAGTTTGAGGACTGTCCCTGCAAAATATTCTGACATAGTTTCCCAGGCATTGCTGACTATTTGAATTGACCCAACAAACAAATGTCATCAAATCTTTCTGGGGAAATTCTGTGTAAACAAAAAAAAATATGTAAGTTGTTCTAACTTTGAGAAACTGCTAATATATATCTTTTAGATCCTCTAACATATATCCATGGATTATTCTTCTCCATTTCCTCTCTAACTTCTGATCTGGGAATCTGGGGACTTTTGGGGAATAGTCTTTCTAGAGACCGAAGTTGTTTAGACATTCATTTCTTATCTTTTCCCTTTTTGTTTGTTTCTGTTCTTGTTTCTCCACGCTTGGGCTCTCCCATCTTGGATTCATAATCATATTTCTACGTGGTTTCTCTCCCTTACTCCTTAAACTCTTATTTTCTTGAAACTTGTATTATACTGTCTGTCCTTTTGGTTTCAGTTCCCTTTTCCTCACAATAATCCCTGAGCATTGCATGCCCAGTCATTACCTGCTTGGTCCAGCTAATGGCTGCTAGCATCTCCCTCAAATGAGCTTTGGCTTTTCCCCAAGAGTTTCATATAGCTTCACAATATGCATCTGCATTTTGATTATGATTCCCATAGATTTCTGTTTTGCAAAAAAAAACATAATTCAGGAAGCAACATTGGTAATTTTCTTAGAAGTCTAGTTTTGATTATTATTCTATCCTGCATTTGCTACACTCAGTTACAACCCCTTCCTTGTCAGGAGTAGCATTACACCTCCCCCCACCTCTCCCATCCCTTAGTTGTTGGGTTAAAGAATAGAACATTCTGTCTATTTGGCTAAAGAAAAGAGGTCATCAGATTGAGCATGGAAGATGTATATGTATATGGGCTCATAAACAAAACAAACTCATTTCCCTCTATTCAAACAGATTTTTTAGCTAGGTCACTTCTACTAACAGCCATATCTATTGGGGGGTATTAACAACTATCAATTTACAAAACAGGATTATGAAAATTTGCAAAATGACAGCCAGATAGAGAAATATTTGAATTAATACTCCTCAGTAACCTAGAAGTACATTGAAAAAGAAAAAAAGAAAAGAATGTATTTCTGATAATGAATACATGACATCTGTACCTAGCCTTTTTAGATTAACAGTGGTACATATATAAGGACAATGAGGTCACACTCTGAATCATTTTCTCCAGAGTTTGTCTTTAGGAACATGATAGTCAAATGTTCCTGGGTATTGCCATCCATCTGGCTCTCATGTCATGAGTTGATACTCATACAGCAATTAGCTGCCATTAGGTGGAACAATTTGAAGTCCAATAGATCATCAAGAAGAATATCGGATCAGGAGGTTTAAGGACTCCAGATGTTTTAATTTAGGTAAGTGCAGCCACAAAGTATGCTGAGACATTAATAGAGAACAAAAAAGTATTTGGTATTAGATGAGATTGTGGGAGAGGGAATAACCTGGTTTGCCTTTTGAAGGAGTGGAAACAATAGAGTAGTGGGCCAGCAGTGCCCAAGGCAGGATGGTAAACTCAGGGAAAGAAACATTTGTCCTTGTTCTAGGCTGAATTGAATGCCCCTCCCTAAATTTATAAAATTGAAACCTTAACCACAGTACCTTTTAATGTGAGTGTATTTGAAGGTAAATTCTTTAAAGATGTTATCAAATTAAACAAAGTCATCAGAGTGGGCCTTAATCCAATCTGACTGGTGTCCTTAGAAGAAGAGAAAGGGCCATGTGAGGGCACAGCAAGAAGGCAGCCCTCTACAAGCCAAAGAGAGAGGCCTTAGAAGAAACCAGAAATGTCAACACCTTGATCTTGTACTTCTAGAATTATGAGAAAATAAACTTTTGTTGTTTAAGCTATCCAGTCTGTGGCATTTTATTAAGATGAACTAGCACACTAATACATTCTCTCTTTTGACTTCCCGTACTCTAAAATCTCTTCCAATATTGGGGGAAGTCCTCACTGATAAGTGTTGGTGGGAGGCAGAGCCTCTCTAGCAGCAACAATAGTTGGATCAAGATGGAGTTCCTGGTTCAGTGCTAAGAATCCTAATGGGCCAGGCTACTATGTTTAATGCCATTGGCAAAGACTGCAGTAGTGTCCTGAGTGGGTTAGTTTTGCAGTGTGATGGTCATTGCTCTTGTATAGACCTGGTCTTGGCTCCCGAGCTCTCCCAAAGACTCTGAGCTACCAAGAAGCTTTCAATAAATTCATTTTTCTTCTCAATCCATCAGTGATGATTTCTGGGGATTAAGGTAAAAAATCCTGAATGCTATGCTGCAGATCTTCATCTACATCTTGGGAATAACTCATCTCCAAACATTATTACCAAAGTCAATTGTTTGGGCTGTCCTGACTCAAGTACTAATATTAGAAAGACAAATGTTGGTAAGAAGGAATCAGGTTTATTCAAGGCCAGCCTGGAAGAGGATACAGGGGCTAGCTCCTCAAAGGTCTCTTATTCTCAGGCTCAGAGGTGTGAAGGATTTTTATGAGGAGGGGAGGAGGCAGTGAGCTGCAGGCTGGGCAGGGTCTTGGTCTACAAGTGTGGAGTGGGTGTGTCTTTTCAAGGACATCTTAGTAGGTTCCAACCTCCTACAGAGTACTTAGTAAGGAAAGGTGTTTAAAAGGCCTATCTGGGTCCTGAGAATCTAAAGACAGTTTTAGCATCTAACATCTGGGGGTGAGAGGCTTCTCTACAGCCAAAGGATTAGGGAGGGGTGGAAGGGCAGAAGGGAAGGGGGAGCAAAGGCAATTTCAAGGAATTCCCTATTATTGGGTGTCAAGGAATTTGGAATTGGATAGGTAATGGCCTCAGGGTTCTCAGTAGTCAAGAAATTTGAGCAGTACCCCACCCATTGGAAATGCTAGCAAGGGGGATACCTGACCCAATCTGAGGTGGGATTTGTTTTGTTTTGTTTTTCCTTCCCTATTTTCCTTTTGTTCTCTTCTTTTGCTTTTCCTGTTTGGCTAGGCAAGTATGTGCCACAAACAATGTTCACCCTTACATGGGGGCCTTGAGAATAAAAAAATGAGCCGTGCTCTGTCTGAGCTCCTTTGGGAATGAAAGTTGCCTTGGAGTGGGTCCCCTCTTAACCTGGCTCTTCTTACACTCAGCCATGAAGACTCAACAATAATAATACCACATTTTGTGTGTGTGTGTAAACTGTGAGTCTCTTACTTGAAAATGAAGGGTCAGGATGGAGCACACTGGCAGCTCTAGAACATCTATATGAGCCTCAAATGGTTCCAAGTGGGAGGTGGGGAAGTGTGCCAAGGAGAGGGAGGCACCAGGGTGGCCAGGGGACTGTCTGGAACCTGAGTTTACATAGTACTTCTATTTAGACAGTATGTAGTAAAGGAACAGAAATTTAAAAAGTTTCTCTAATGATTCTCTTTTTTCTCACCTTTTACCTAATGTTTAAAAATATATATTATCCTCATCAAGGAATTATTTTTACATTTATTTCAGGGTGAATTTGGAAGATTGGTAGACATAAAAGGGTGTCTACAGCTTTCCCAAACAACTTTCTGTTGCTCCTACTCCTGGACAGGGGGCATCTAGGGTTCCCAGCCTTACTTCAGAAGGCAATTGTTGAGCCTCCAGTTCAATTTTTGCTGTTAGGGATTCATGCTGTTCCTCAGCCACCTGCCTGGGGCCTGACTTTCAGTTGCCCAGAGACCTAACTCTTTGGTCTCTATTCTCTCAAGCACAGGATTTGGGGCTTTTGTGTCCTCATCTCTTGGGCCTAGAGCTGATCTTTTTTTAAAGTGACTTCAGGCTTGCCAGTCTTCTAGTACTTCCAATTTTCCTGTGCTGTGTGTTGTCAATTCTTCTTGTCCATTCTATTTCAGCCTTTAGAATTCAGGCATGACAAATATCTTTTAGCAATAGTATATATAACTGAGGAATAATTACCAGGTTTCTATTTCTTTTTTTGAGAAAACTCAGTAGGACATTTGGTTGTAAATGTAAAAATACAAAGCAAAACAAAAATCCTAGAAGACAAATTGAATTTTTCTGAGGTAGAAGGCTTTCAAGCATTCCCAGGTGTGCAAAAGCATATTAAACATAAAATATACCCAATTCCTTGTTGAATAGTTACTTTTACTTTAATTTTTTTATCTGTCAATGAATCTTTATTTTTATTTATTTATATGAAGTGCAGAGAATCAAACCCAGTGCCTCATACATGCTAGGCAAGCACTCGACCACTGCACTATGACCCCAGCCCTCATTACTTTTACTTTTTTATTTAACTTTTTATTAGGGGGGAAAAGGTCAGTAGAGCAAAAGTTTATATAGCAACCTGACAGCCACACCTCTTGTAACTTATGAAATCATTAAATGGAGAAGTACAACTAGGTCAAAGAAAAGCTTTATGGGGATTGGTTGACCAAGGGTTACATAATTGGGATAAGTGAAAGTCACAGCCCATTAATCCAGGAGGTAGAAGGTATTGACAAAGGCCTGAGGCTGCATCATACTGCCCTACTGTTAGGGAGGCCTGCACCTTGGGTGTAGGGTACAGATATATATGTTGTATCTGTGTTTTGGGGATGGTAGGTGGCATGATGCACATGGAATGGGAGGACAGAACGTAAGAAAACAGAAAGCCCAAGGCTCGAGTTAGAAAATTCTGGTGCTACCCAGATTAGTTGATTCCTGCTTTCCTGCTACCCTGGTAAAAGTGGGCAGCCTATTTTGCAGGGAGGGGAAAGGAGGAAGACATTAGGGAGTAAAGTGATGTGAGAAAGAAAAAAAGTCAGGAAGACCAGGATGGGCAGGCTGGCATGTACAGAAATCCTCGGCTGAGGTATTTGAAGGTTTACCAAGGTTAAAAGGCTGAACCCTTAGGAGACCCATCCTTTCTAGTCCTTATTCTCCTTCATCCCACAGCCTATTACAGTAACCATAAATTCTCACTGTGCCTACAAGGGGCAGGCAAAAAATTGTTGATTAATACAAGAACTGCTGGAAATGAATACCCACCATTAGGTTCTTTTATCTCAATGACACCTCTGCAAACCAGAGGTAAGTAGACTCATCAACCCAGTTTCATCCAATGTGGGAATTACAGAACATTATATAAAGCAACTAAGCAACTATTTTATTTTGCAAGAATGGGGTTAGATTTAGAAAAAAAAAAAACGGTATCCTGCCTGGGTCATACCATAAGAGAGAGAGAGAGAGAGAGAGAGAGAGAGAGAGAGAGAGAGGAAGAAGGAGGAGGAGGAGGAGGAGGAGGATTCTGTTTTCTCAGCATCCTGGGGGAGGAACCTCTACTGTCTGATCAACATCAGCCCCATCAAGGGGTCAGAATTCCCATCCTTACTAATTGTGCAGGTTCCAAAAGACTGGTTTGGGATGCTGCCCAATTCCTGGACCCTGGAAATTACTTCTCTGACTCCCTCCCTGGTGCTTCAGAACCCATCCCTGCCCTCCCCATTCCCTAAACAGCACACCCAGGCAGTTTATCTGTCACCTTTGATCACATTTGTGAGAGAGAAACTGGGAGTGGAGGACTGAGGAATGTATAATGTTGGGGGAGTGGCAGTGTGAAAGATCAGGTGGGGATAACAACCAGAGCTACAGTGCTCATGTATTGGCTCTAATATAAAGTCCAGGGTCATTTCCAGCTAGCTGAGTGACCTTCAGTCTGCTCTGAGTCACAGCTTCAGCTGAGTCACAGGCGAAGTGTCTGAGTTTTCTGTTTATAGGACTCCTTCCTCCTTCCCTCCCCTCCCATTCTTCTTAGTTAATTGAGGAAGGAGCTGTACCTTCTATTATGACATTCTATGGCTTTGGAGTTCTACAGTTTGTCATTTACCATCTGTAGATTATTTCTTCTGTCTGAGGATTAATTTCCTCATCTACAATGGTGGCAGGGGCGGGGAGGGTCAAATTGTACTTCATAGTATATCATAGGATTGATATGATATTTGAATAAGATAAATCATATAAAGAATATCTTAGAGTCTCTGTTACATAGTAGGGGCTCAAAAAGTGTGAATCATTCCTAAATTATTCTGTAAATGTAATTGCTTGATAAAATCCCAACATCTGGAAATCATTGTGTATAGGGGTCAGTAGAAGGTTATGCCTCACTGTAAATTACTAAATTGGTCTTTTGGTTTTAAAATCCATTTATTTGAATTTGATTAATGAGGATCTTTTCCCAAGAACCTCATTATCCTGGAAGAGGAGGCAATGACCCAGTCTAATTTCTGCATTCTAAAAGCTAAGAATCAATCCTAAGCATATGTGAATATCAAAGGGCACATATCCTCAAATCCATGGGTGAAACAGCATATGGGCATCTCTCTGAGTTTCTCTAGCACTTGGGAAGGAGTAGATGAATGAATTAACTACTTTATTCTTATTAGGCTTCTGCTAAGAGCTGAAGGTATCTCAGGGTTCTGTCTTTCAGTCCTAATAGAATGGTTTGTCCTACTAGTATAGAAAGACAAAATTGTTTCTCACAGTCAGTAGAACCTATCCTTTGGCTACCTAAATGCCACCTGGTTCCCTGCACACTTGACCTTATAGATCTCTAATTAAAGGCTATTTTGTTTGTTTCTTTCTCTGGAAACAGCACAGTAAGGTTTCTTTATTTCTTTATGTATAATTAATTATTTTTATCTTTCAGAGAAAAGAAAGTCTGTCTGTAAGGGAGCTTCTATGAAGTGTTACTAAGTCTTTTCTACAACAGATTCAGAGAGCCAATTTCAAGGTAGAGTGTGCTGTTAATATCCCTTGAAGTCAGTAAGGACCGATTTATCACATAGCCTTTCAATTCTAGATTGCAGTCATAGGAAATCACCAGGCTTCTAGGCACCATAAGCAGAACAAAGTTTCAGTAATGGTTCATATACACAAAGCCAAAGGCAAGATCAGTGTGGATGTTTTAATTGTTTCAGACACAGTCATCCAAGAACTATTGTGTTGGCACCTTTGAAGCACACTTGTGTGCTATGCTGCAATTGCAAAGAGTAAACATATATAAATATTGATGACAAGGTGTGAGCTGAGTGACCTCATTGGGCATACTAACGACTTACCCATTGGCTGTGCCACCATCTCCAACAGGTTACTGCAGATCTCCTGCTATACTCTACCTCTCACAGCAGACTACAGCCATAGGGAGAAGTGTACTGCAGCCCTAGGGGGCACACTTTGTCTCCTCTGCTAATCTCAGAGCTCAGGGACTTCTTTTATAATCTGGTAACAGAAGACATTTCTGTTTTCTCATCTACATAACAGTAGGAGGCAGAGTGGATTTATCTATAATAAAAGAGTTATGGAATTGTTGTGGAATGATACTTAAAATTGGAAGGGCCCTTAGAAATTATCTAGTCCAATGTCTACATCTTTTTCTGAGAGTAGAATAGTGGTTACCATAGTCTAAGGAGGGTATAGAGTGGGTTGGGAAAATGTTGATCAAAGGGTACTCAATTATAATTAGATAAGAGCAAGAAGCTTTGGTATGTTATTGTGCAGTAGGATGACTATAGATAACAATATACTTCACATTTCATGTTATTTTTATGAGATTGTCTAGACATTTCACTGTTTCTTTTTTAAATTTTTTTTAGTTGTAGATGAACACAGTACCTTTATTTTATTTATTTATTTTTTTAATGTGGTGCTGGGGATCAAACCCAGTGCCTTGTGCATGCTAGGCAAGTGATGTACCACTGAGCCACAACTCTGGCCCCCATTCCACTGTTTCCTGAAGGTACAGTGTGAAACAATGGATAGAGTTGGTAATCTAGCCAGCTAGGATTTTAGTCTCAGTTATCCCCCCAGAAATTGTTTCCCCTGGGTTAATACCTACCTTTCCAACATAAAGAGTGACTAGAAAGACAGTGTGAGAAAATGTGTGGTGATTCTTTGAAAAGTTACAAGTACAAATTGTACATAATCATATGAGCAAATTATTCATAACCACTCTCTTACACACACACACACACACACACACACACACACATATGCATACACAATTGGTCCTGTGAAGGTGTGAGTCAGCCTATACTAGGTCTTCCACCTCTGTAATACTCCTGCTGTGAGTAGCCATCATCCACAACTGGGATATTCCTAACCTCTATCTCTTTTTCCTTGCTCTTTTAGCCCTGACCTGTCACTGTGCTCCAGATTGAGTTATCACTCAATAAATATTTGCTAAAGGCTTGTCCTAAGTGCTGAATAAGATATACAAGGCCTCTGCTCACAGAGAGCTTACATTCTAATGTAGAGACAAAATAAGCAAAGCAAAAAGTAAACAAGACTGTATTAAATAATGATAAGTTCTATGATGAAAATGAAACAGCAATGTGATAGCAATGAGATTGAGTGAAGAGGCTAATTTAGATTAGAAGGCTAGGCTTTCCTGAGATGACTTTTAAAGTAATAATTGAATAAGAAGAAAGAGCCAACAATAGGAAGAAGGAAAAGCTAAAGCAAAACCCTATGACTGTAATGAGCTTAGTGAGTTTAAGAAATGGCAATAAATTACAGTGGTTGTAACAGAATTAATGAGAGGAATTGGTACAACATAAGGTCACAGAGACAAGCAGAAGCCATAATGTATAAAGTATGTGGGGCATGGTAGATTTAGGTTTCTTTTATGTGCCAGAGAAGGCCATTAACAAGTTTTAAGTAAAGAAGTACCATGAGGGGGGCTGGGGATGTGGCTCAAGCGGTAGCGCGCTCGCCTGGCATGAGTGCGGCCTGGGTTCGATCCTCAGCACCACATACAAACAAAGATGTAGTGTCCACCGAAAATCAAAATAAATAAATAAATATTAAAAAATTCTCTCTCTCTCTCTCTTTAAAAAAAAAGAAGTACCATGATCTGATTTATGTTTTTTTTTTCCAGTACTAGGAATTGAACCAGAGGTACTCTACCACTGAAAGATACCATCAGCTCTTATCTATCTATCTATCTATCTATCTATCTATTTTATTTTATTTGAGGCAGTGTCTTGCTAAGTTTCTGAAGCTGGCCTCAAACTGTGATGCTCCTGCCTCAGCCTCCTGAGTAGTCAAGATTATAGGTGTATGACACTGCACCAGACCCTATTTATGTTTTTAAATGATTACTCTGGCCACAGTGTAGATAGTAGAATGGAGAGATAGAGAATTAAAACAAAGAAACTAGTTTGGAGGCCATTGTAGTCATCTGGGAATAAATAATAGAAAAAATTTGAATTATAGGATAAATTTAGGCTTGGTCTAAGGTGGTGGGCGTTGAGATGGAGGTTAAGAGGATGGATTTCGGATGTTTTGGAGCTAGAGAAAATGTGATTTGCTAGAGATTTCAGTCAGGAGATAAAATAATAGAAAGAACTAAGGTCACTTTTAGGATTTTGGCTTGAACAACTAGTTGCTAAAATGAGAAATGCCATAATTGAAGATAGAAGAAAGTCAAAAGTATTGTTTGGGACATATTAAGATTGAGATGTCATACAAATGTAAAGCTGAATATAGAAGTTGATGAAAGAAAGCCAAACCTGAAGTTAAAAAATGTGGATGTCATCAGCACTGACTGTGTTTAATGCCATGGGACCGGATGAAATTGTTAAAGTGTATATGTACTTGGAGTAAATGTAGAATAAGAGTCCTAGGACAGAACCCTAGGCACTCCAATATTCAAAGATTGAGAAGAGAAGTAGGATCTAGCAAAAGAAATTTAGAAAAATAAGTTGGTGAAATAGGAAGAGAATCAATAGACTGGTTTCCCAGGAGTCAAAAGGGGAGAGTGTTTCATAAAACCTGGTGGATGTTGCTAAAAGGTAAAAGAGAAAAAGATAAATAGCCACTAGATTTTTCAATATACCATATTTGTGTTCCAAAATATCACTGTAATGTCAGAATGAACAGAGGATTTGGAGAGGCAAGAGGTTGTTAGACTGGAGATGGAGGATGCCAGTTAGAAGACATCCTCTAACTGTATTGTATTGTTACTACAACTTCAAGAGAAAGATCTCATGGGTCTGAACTGAAGCAGATATATTGCAGGAGAGAAAAGAAGATGCACATGGAATTCCTTTTAAAAAAAGACCAAAGTGCTCTCATAAACACTTCTTCTTTTCCATGTCAACTGATCTTATTTCAGGACCTCATTATCTCCAAAAAGCACAGGGCTTGTTAAAAAAAAAAAAAAAAAAAAAAAAAAAAAAAAAAAAACTAGATATTACCCAGACTAAGCTCTGTTACAATGATTTCTGAATTAAAAATCACACCAGTTGTATCCATATTGAAAAGCCTTCCATGAAAGAAATAAAATTTTATAAAAATCAGTTCTGTTTATCTAAACTAAAAAAATGAACATTTCAAAAGTATAATGAATAAACCACTCTATTTACAATAGTATGAAAATAATAAAACACTGGAGTAAATTTAACTAAAGAAATGCAAGATGTATACAATGTAAAGTACAAAATTTGGCTATAAGAAATTAAAGAAGATCTAATAAATAGAAGAATCCCATGTTCATAGATTGGAAGACTTACTATTGTTCAATAGTGGACTCCTCAGATTGACCTACAGATTTGATACAATTCCTATAAAAAATCCAAGCTAGATTTTTTGTAGAAGTACACAATATAATTGTAAAATGTACATAATTGCAAGAGATGCTGAATAGCCAAAACTATCCTTAAAAAGAGAACATAGTTAGAAAATTATATTCCCTGATTTCAAAGCTTACTACAAGACTGCAGTCATCTGAACAATGTGGCACTAGCATAAATTTAAGCATAGGCCAATGGAACAGGCCACTGGAACAATTTTGAGTCCAGAAATAATATGGTTCATCAGTTTTTGACAAAGATACTATGAAAACTCAATGGAAAAAAGAGTATTATCTTTAAGAAATGGTGCTGTGACAACTGTATCCACATGGAAAAGAATGAAATTGAAACCTCACTTCTCTCACACCATGTATAAGCACTAATTCCAAATGAATTCAAGACCTAAATGTAAGGCCTAGAACTATAAAACTTTTACAAAAAACATAGGATTAAATTTTGTGATCTTGGAACTAGGGTTATGGCTCAGCAGTAGAGCGCTCGCCTAGACCATGTGAGGCATTGGGTTCAATCCTCAGTACCACATAAAAATAAATAAAATAAAGATATTTTTAAAAAATGTATACAAGGATTTGGCATCAAATGCACAAGCAACCAAAGAAGTGATTAACCAAACACTATCATGATTAATGCATTTTGTGCTTCAAGAGACACCATCAAGAAAGTGAAAGACCATCCATAGAATTAAAGAAAATACTTCGCAAATCATATATCTGATAAGGCACTTGTGTTTAGAATATATGAAATGCTCTTAGAACTCATAAATTAAAAAGACAACCCAATATTTTAAAATGGGAAAAGGATTTGCATAAACAGTTTTCAAAAGGAAAATATATAAATGAACAACAAACATTAAAAGATATTTGACAGGGCTGGGGATGTGGCTCAAGCAGTAAGCGCACTCACCTGGCATGCGTGCAGCCCGGGTTCGATCCTCAGCATCACATACAAAGATGTTCTGTCTGCCGAAAACTAAAAAATAAATATTAAAAAATCCTCTCTCTCTCTCTCTCAAAAAAAGATACTTGATATCATAAGCTATCATTGAAAAATCACACTAGTTGTATCCATATTGTATCCTTCTCTCCCGTTTCCTTTATTTTACTCTAGTTTCCACATATAAGAGAAATCATATAAGAGAAATCAAAATCACCATGAGATGACACTTCACACCCACTAGATGCTTATAATAAAAAAGACATGGGGCTGGGGATGTGGCTCAAGTGGTAGCGTGCTCACCTGGCACGCGTGGGGTGCTGGGTTTGATCCTCAGCACCACATAAAAATTTAAAAAAATAAAGATGTTGTGTCCACTGAAAACTAAAAAATAAATATTAAAAAACTCTCTCTCTCTCTCTCTCTCTCTCTCTCTCTCTCTCCCCCCCTCTCTCTCTATCTCTCTAAAAAATTATTTTAAAAAAAAGACAGATTAAAGTACTAACAAGGATGCGGAGAAATTGGAACTCCCATACATTGCTGATGAAAATATAAAATGGTGAATATTCTTTGGAAAACAGTTTGACAATTCCTCAAAAAAGTCAAAAAAAGAGTTACCATATGACCCAGCAATTCCATGTCTAGGTATATACCCAAAATAAATCAAGAACATATAAAGAACATACAAGAACAAACAAAAACGTGTGTACAAATGTTTGTAGCAGCATTATTCACAATACTCCAAAATAAAAACAACTCATATATCCATCAACTGATAAATGGATAAAGTGTAATATATCTGTACAATAGAATATTATTTGGCAATAAGAAGAAATGAAGTACTGAAACATGTTACAACATGATGAACCTTAATAATATTATGCCAGAGAGAAAGAATTCAGTAACAAAATGCCACATACTGTATGATTTCAATTACATGAAATGTCCAGAATAGACAAATCCTTAGACTAGAAAGTAGATGAGTAATTTCCTAGGGCTAGAATTGGAGGATGGTAGGGGAGGGCAGATACCAGAGAATGGGTTTTTATGGTTAATGCCTATATGTTTCTTTCTTTTTTTATTAGAGCTTTATAGTTATACATAGTAATTGGATTCATCCTGAAATATTCATACATGCATGGAATTAGATTTCAGTTTTCCCTCTCACTTTTCCCTTCTGTCCTCCCTCCCCTCTCCCATTCTCCTTCCTCTACTAGACTTCATTTTGCTTGTCTATTTATTTATATTTCATTGGTTTGTTTTACTTACACTTAAAGATGGAATCCCCTGTGGCATATTTATGTATGCACATACCGTGGTTTTTAAAGAATTCATTCCTCATTACCTCCCCCTTCCCATCCCTCCCAGTCTCCTTCTTCTACACTACTGATTTTCCCATTATCTTTATGATATCCTATCTTTCCCTCCCCTTTCCTTTATTTTACTCTAGTTTCCACATATGATAGAAAACATTTGACCTTTGAGTTTCTGAGTTTGGCTTATTTCATTTAGCATGATAAGTTCCATTTCTATCCATTTACCAGAAAATGCCATAATTTCATTTTTCTTTATGGTTCAGTAGAACTCTGTTGTGTGTGTATATCACATTTTAATCCATTCATCTATTTATGGGTGCCCGGGTTGATTTCATAATTTAGCTATTATGAATTGGGCTGCTATAAACATTGAGGTGGCTGCATCACTATAGAATACTGATTTCAGTTCTTTTGGATAAATACTGAGGAGTAGGATAGCTGGGTCACATGGTGGTTCCATCCCTAGTTTTATGAGGAATCTTATGGGTTTCTTTTAAGAGGGACAAAAATGCTACAAAATTAAGTTTTATATTCCTTAATTTTTTTATTTAGGTCTTCTTTAAATTTCTTTCAGCAATGTTTTATAGTTTTCAGTATACAATTAGATTGTGATGAAGAATGCACAGCTCTGAATACTATAACACATTGAATTGCATACTCTAAATAGGTCAGTTGTATGGTATAGGAATTATATCTCAATAAATTGTCAAAGAAATTTATAAAAAAAAAATTTCCATGTCCCTCTTGCTTGCCTGGTCTATCACCATTTTACTATATATGTTAAAGCATCTGGCCAAATTTCAGTAAACACCATTCCCCAATTATCTACCCAAACCTTCCTGCCTCTGTGCATTTATTCAATATGATTAATTTCCTCCCATTCCTCCCTATGGAAATCTCATTCATACTCTGAGACCCTTTTTTCTTTCATTTGTCAATATTCAAATATTTTAACTTGTATTTATTGTTCTTTGTCTTATGCCCATTATTGGGCTGGAGTCCTTTGAGCTCACAGTTCATGTCTACTTTGTTGCAGCACCTAGTGTGGCAACAGTTGGGAGTTGAAAAAGAATTCATCTTGAAGTAAGAGAGCCCCACCAAAGATTTTCTTCTAGTCCTTTTGAACTATGAAATGCTAAAGTTTTCAGTTTTTGTAAACTTTTGAACTTAGTTTTTAATCTTGGTTCGTCCTCCAGCCTCAATAGTTTTTCTAGACTGTCTGGATTCCTGCTGAATTTTTAGCCTTCTGTTAGCCATATGGTTCTGGAATACTTAGTCTTCTAATCTTTCACAGCTGTTTATTTAAATACACTATGAGATTGAATATGTGTATCTATACATAAACACACATTATGTATATCTAGAGAGAGAATTTATTGTGTGCTACTTACTGGGAGAACATTAAGAAGTAAAAGTCATAACTAGTTGAGAGTTCACAGTCTTTGCAGGTGAAGAGAAAGGCGGGTATATGCAGACACAATATAAGTTGACCCTAGAAGTTCAAACAGGAAGTAGCAGTAGCCTACACGGAAAGACTGCTGAGTGCCAGAGCTCTTTTCCTCAACCCATCACCACCTTGGACTCCTGCACGGTACATAAGTCTTTTTAGCTGCCCCAGTTTGTTTTGAGTTCATATCTAATTTACAGATTGGCTTGCTGAATGGTCAACCATATTGTTTTTTAAGTGTCTTATTCTTATCCAATGTATATGTTTTAATTATTTTTTGTTGCTAATGTATTAACTTGCCCTTACACAGATTAATTTTGCTTATTGACCTATTTTAGACTTTCTGTTGTCCTCTTTCCAAACTTGGAAAACTAATATCTCAAAGCCTGCAATTTCTTAATTTAGAAGACAGGATCAAGTTGCACAACATTGAATCAATAACTTACAGAAATAGAAAAAAACATTTTATTATCACTGCCTTCATCTGATCAGGATTAAGAATGTTTTCACCATCAAAGGTGAAAATCATAATTGAATATAGGCCACAGATGTGCTTGGGAATAAATGGGACAAAAACACAGATTTCTTAATTCCAGAGTTATCCAACATATACTTCTAATAAAGTCACATTTAATTACCTTCCTAAAGTTACCATACATAAAAATTAAGAAGATATTAAAATGGTTTGAGGAAATCATAATTTTCCTTATGTTTCTGCAATTATTTTGTTCTTTACAAGGGGCTGGGAAAGGGACTTATAGATCAAAAGGCTAATGCCAGGAACCTCAGTCAAAAGACACGCACTCCATCTTTGCACAGTACAGGGTATCCAATCACTGAAATTCCTGAGGGATTAGTCTTTCAATTAGTGGATGTTTCAATAGAATGTATGCATTATTATGCTGTGACCCTCACTTTTTCCCCTAAAATGTGTGGGTTCACTTTCCAGCCTGTCTAACACTGATGTTCTATGATTCTTTGAGAGGAGCAGGCCCTCAGTACATTGTGAACATCAGCCATTACCATTCAAACTGAAAATAGATATAGTGCAGGAATTACTCTCTCCTGTGTCCAAATGGCCTTAGAATAGCTTCTGAAATATCCAATCATCCTCTTGATATTCTTCCAGTCTTTGGCTTGTCTTTTCGTTACCTTAATGCTGTCTTTTGTGCAGCACTTTTAAAGTTTAATAAAGTCAAACATACCAATCTTTCTTCCACAGACTGGGCTTTTGGTGTTATATCTAAACACACATGGCCACACCAAAAGTCATAAAATTTTGTCCATTTTTTTTCTGGACATTTTATAGTTTTGTATTTTATATTTAGTTCAGTGATTCATTTTGAGTTATGTTCTGTAAGGTGTGAGGTATGTGTTGAGATCCTCTTTTTTTTAAAAAAAAGTATGGCTGTCAAATTACTCTAGCCATCATTTAGTGAAATACTCTACTCAATTTTTACAGAATTTTGAAATTAATTTTGAAATTGCTAGTCTTTGTTAAAAATTTTGTTATGATTTCCTTCACGTGGAAAGTAAAGAATTTTTTAAGTTCTTACTCATGCAAATTGGACTTGCATGAGCAATGCCTATAAAAACCTCTTGTTACATAAATAATGATATTTATACATTATATGGTATATCTTATTTATAATTGTTAAATATTCATTTTGCTTCTGAATAAGCCAAAATAACAAGAGAAAATTAGGTGAAATTTTAAAACTAGTTTGAAGTCAGGAGTTTGGAAGAATTTTGTAGCTAGTATCAATCCAGGAAATATAATTTATTTTAAGAAACCTAACTTTCCCTACTTCATGCCTTAAACCAAAATGAAGTCCAAATGTATCAAAGAGTTTAAAACCAAAATTCTCTTGCCTCAGTCTCTGGAGCAGTATTTCTAAATCACTATGTGTAGAACATCTATTTGAAGTAAACACAAGAAACCAGTATCCTTGTTTTTCTCAGGAGGATGATCTAATAAGACAGAGATAGGAGGAAGTCTTCTTACTGATTATCCATTTGTGCAAGTACTAATATTTTAATAATAATATAATTTTACATTTAAGTGACAGTTTTAAACATCATATTTTAAAAGTTCTCACTCTCAGGGTATTGAGGTCAAAGATCTAGTTCCTCAAATAGCATTCCACAGGTGGGTTAGTAGCTCTGAAGAGCAAGACTCTAGAACTTGGTATTCTTTTCTATATACAAGCCAGCCTACAATGGACACTCAAAAGATAAGAAAGTCCTAACAGCTCTCATTGCTTCCATTAACTCATATTAGCTCATATTTAATAGTGCTGTAATATGACATGGTAAAACAGTCATGGTAATGGAAATAGTGGCACTTTTGAGATCTACACAAGAAATTTCTGAGTATGAATACCTTTTTAAAACAGGTAGAGCCAGGCATGTTGGTGCATGCCTGTAATCCTAAAGGCTTGGGAGGCTGAGGCAGGAGGATCACAAGTTCAAGGCCAGCTTCAGCAACTTAGCCAAACCCTGTCTCAAAATAAAAAATAAAAAAGGGCTGGTGAGGGCTGGGACTATATCTCAGTGGCAAAACACTTGCCTAGCATGTGTGAGGCACTGGGTTTCATCTTTAGCACCACATAAAAATTATCAAATAAAATAAAGGCTTTCTATCCATCTACAACTACAAGAAAATAAAAAATAAAAGTAAAAGGACTGGGGATGTGTCCCAGTGGTTAAGTCCCCCTGAGTTCAATCCTTGAGGCCATAGAACAGAAAGAAAGAAAGAAAGAAAGAAAGAAAGAAAGAAAGAAAGAAAGAAAGAAAGAAAGAAAGAAAGACCAAAATAAATAGATAGATAAATAAAAAATAGGTGTGTGTGTGTGTTTGTGTGTGTGTGTGTGTGTGTGTATGGTGTGTGTATCTGAAAGAAAACACACAAAAGAGTTAACAATGACAATATCTGGGTAATGGAACCATAAGCTATTTTTCTTTGAATTGTTTAAATGGGCATTTTCTACATCAATCATGAGTTGACGGTGTAATTAAAGAAAATCCCCCTTCCTTTGAGCATTTATGTTAACAGGCAAAATTATCTTGCCCAATTTACTCTGTCTGTCATAACAGTGAATAATCAAGGGCTCATTATTTTGTTAAACTATGGTCTCAATGCCCCCACCAAAACTTCTGTTGACATTTAATCCCCATTGTGAGGTATTCAAAGGTTGGTCCAGGTGAGACCTTTAAGAGGAGATTAGGTTGTGAAGTTTTTTCCTTTATGAATGAATTAATCAACTCATGAATTAATGGGTTATACTGAGAGTGGTCTATTTTAAAAAAGCCAGTTTGGCTTTGCTTCACCATATGATGCTCTCTGGTATATTT
The DNA here is from genome assembly GCF_048772815.1 of Callospermophilus lateralis. NCBI lineage: Eukaryota > Metazoa > Chordata > Mammalia > Rodentia > Sciuridae > Callospermophilus > Callospermophilus lateralis. The sequence goes on from NC_135325.1 coordinate 96,094,893, forward strand.
TGATGCAGTAAGAAGGCCCTCCCCAGATGCTGAGAAAATGCTGGCACTGTGGTCTTGGACTTCCCAGACTCTACTCCAAAACCACGAGAAAAGAAAGCTATACTCTTTATAAATTACCCAATCCAGGTATTTTATTGTAGCAACAGAAACAGGCTAAGATGGCTCATATACTGAGAAGATGAGCATAACAGTAGAAAAGCACAACATTCAGGCCTAACTATTATTCTAAGGCCATATAGTTTTTGCTCATAGAGAAGGAATGTGGCCTGCTTACTCAATACAGGTACCCCTGGAATTTAGACTGAGCAAAAATGTTGAACTAGCCAGGAGAAGCAAGCACCAAATCCCAGAAAAGTCTAGGCAGGGCTTAACTTGGTCCTCTCCAAAAGTGACCCCAGCTCTGTTTAGTTCCATTTTGCCTTTCCATAGAGTCCTCATTTCTAGCCCTGTTCAGAGATTGGAAGTTAAGGATAGAAAAAAATAAAGGAAGGTTTAGAAATAGAGGTAGAGTAATAGAAACTACTCTGTGGTCTGGGCTGAATCAGGAATTCACCATGGCTTTTTCTCTCATACATAGAAGTTGCACCTAAGGATAAAGATCAGACACAGTGATCAAAGAAGGAGGACAGCAGAGAGAGGTTCAAAATCCATTGTCCAAATAAGTTTTGTTAGAAGCAAGCACATGGAAATGTAGCAGCTCAATATTATATGACAAGAATACTTTATTATAAAAATATGCCATTGACCAAGGCAAAATGCCAGTTGCATTTGTCAAGGTATATGACAAGTTAGCCTATGTTCCTGTTGAAAGAAGAAAAGAGTTGGGGGAAGGAGATTTTTAAAAGAAAGAAAATTATCAACAACAGTTCACCCAGAAATACTACTCCATGTGATATGGCCACAATGAGATAAAGTATAATAATGTACCCCATAGCCATTCTTTCTTTTTAAAAACTTTTTTGGTGTAAAAAAATTCATTATGTCTATTAAGAAGAAGGCAATAATCCTTCAGAGCGTCCATTTTTCAGAAGGCGTGGGCATTAAGTGGACCTGCAGCCCCTATGCATTAATGAACACTACCTTTGTTACCACTTCAAACTTAGCCAGCCAATTTCAGGAACATTTTTTTTGAGTAATCTTTCAGAATCAGTAATCTTAACAGATTTTTTAGTAGTTCTAAAGCTGTTAGGTTTCTGTTGCTTGGTGCTTCTGTGAGAATAAAAATCTGAATAGGACGGTTGCACATGGCAAAGCGACTCCTTTCTCACTTAAATTGTGTCACCCAGAGTCACTCATCAAGGACAAATCTATGGGAGAAAAAAAACATGGAAAACAATATTAAGTAACTGAAAATTACATAATAAGAGACTAAAGTCTTTTAAACTAGTGTCCCTAAATAACTCATTTAATGAGGCAAAATAATAAACACTTTACTAAGAACATGTCACATATATCTGAGTTTTCTAAAATCATAATACACAGATATTCTCTGTTGTTTCTGTTTACACTAGTGAGTGTGTTATTTTCTGTACAAGTAGAAATTTAAATTTAAAAGTTCTAAGATAATTAATAGAGTAGTGTGTATTTGAGATTGTTAATGTAGATCTTTTATTTATTTATAACTAAGAAAATATTATACTCATTTTTGGAAAAAATGTTACTGGCATGTTTTTAATTGAAAAGATGATATATCCAAATATTAAAGAACACTTTAAAGTGTTTCATAGTTGTAATTAAAGTCAACTTGCTTTAAATATATCACAACTCTGAGTAGTTTTATATATAAAATCAGAAATTCCAAATCATATACAAAAATGCTCTTTTAGCTTCACTTTAATTATTGCTGAAACTGTAGTTTAAATATTTGAAATTATTTTTTTAAAGATTGAGTAACATGAGCTGGGTTATAGCTCAGTGGTAGAGCGCTTGCCTCACACTTGTGAGGCACTGGGTTCGATCCTCAGCACCACATAAAAATAAACAAACAAACAAACAAATAAATAAAGATTTTTTTTACAAAAAGATTGAGTTAACAGTTTAGTTATTACCTCTGCAACGAGTATTTTCATAGTTGATTTAAGAAAAAGACTTGTATATTTATTCAGTATTAAAATTTTCTCCTTCAATGTAAAGTAGGTACATAAAATAAAACTAAAATATTTTCATGTAGCAACATTTTGTAAATTGATAGAAATTTTTATTTTCTGTTGCATGTATTATTTTGATGCTAGTGACACTGATGAGAAATGACTGTTTTGAACAAGAGAAAAAAATGGGAAAATATTAAAAACTGAAAACCAAATCAAATCACTACTGGAAATGAATCACACAAAATAAAATAAAGTAGCTAAACTTAGATTCTACACACATAAAAGGGAAATAAATTAAAACCATTTTTTACAATAAAAGAAATGAAGATCTATAAAATATGCAAATGTTATTATCTTTTAGATAAAGTATTTTAGATAAAGTATGTTCTGTGGTATGCTTTCCCACATACATTATATTGGGTTTCCTTTAATAATATTTTTATTGAATTTAAAAAGTAATATACATTGGGGGGAAAGATATATATAGGAACTCTTTGTACTTTCTGCTCAGTTTTGCAGTGAACCTAAAACTTTTCTGAAAAATAAAGTCTATTTTTTCATAAAAACAATATATACTCATTGCCGAAAATTAAATTTACAAAGTTAAAAAGAAGAAAAAATTATCCACAATTCTACTACTCAGAAAGCATCATTTTTCTCTAGGTATTTTCTGTATAAACATGTACACACACACATACACACACACACACACATGCACACACACACACACACATGCACACACACACACACACTTATAACTATTTTCAAAATAAAGTTGGAAGATGGGCTTAGTGGCACATCCCAGCAACTCTGGAGACTGAGGCAGGAAGATCACAAGTTTGAGATCAACCTCAGCAATTTAGCAAGACCCTGTCTCAAAATAAAAATTAAAAGTGCTGGAGATGTAGCTTAGTGGTAAAATGCCCCTGGGTTTAATCACCAGTACAAAGAAAGACAGAAAGAGAGAAGGAATCTGGATGCATATACAAAGTAAAGTAAGCATCCTATATTTACAGAAAAACAAATAAAAAGTTAGCAACAGGAATTAATATGCCTTTCACAATAAAGTCAAATAGATTCTGTTCACTGTTGGGTCAAATAGAAATTCATTTTCACAATTGGTAAACATGTAAAGCAATTGAAATATTCTCCAAACATTTTTAGATGCATATACTTATAATGACAAACATGCATTTTTCCCTTTTCTGTCTCATCAGGGTTGTAACTCAAGAGACTAAAAATTGAAACAGAGATCAAGAAGGATCCTAGTATTTCACTTTTTCTCACTAAAGATATATCAGTATAACTAAAGAAAAGCATCCTGCAACAGAAACAAAGCATATGAAAAATCATATGTACGAAATTCTATATACAAATATTGAAAAATGAAACCACAGAGAAATGTGAGTGTAATGTTATGTATAAAAATAAGCTTAGGGGGCTGGAGTTGTGGCTCAGTGGTAGAACACTTGCCTGCTATCTGTGAGGCCCTGGGTTCGATCCTCAGCACTGCATATAAATAAACAAAAGATCCATTGACAACTAAAAAATATTTTGTAAAAAATAAGCTTAAGAAATATTAAAAATATAAGATATTGATGAAAGAAATTGAAGAAGACAAATAAATGGAATGTCCTGTGTTTGTGGATTAGAAGAATTATTATTGTTAAAACGTCCATATTACTCAAAGCAATTTACAAATTCAATACAATTATTGTCCAAGTTCCAATGACATTTACCACAGAAATAGAAAAAACAATCCTAATATTCCTATGAAACCACAAAAGACTCCAAGTAAGCAAACAAATTTCGAGCAAAAAGACCAAAGCTATAGTCATCTTACTACCTGATTTCAAAATATGCTGCATGCTATAGTAATCAAAACAGTCTGGTACAGCCATAAAAACAGATATATGGACGAACAGCAGCAGAATAAAGACCTTGGAAATAAACACACACATTTACATATAATTGATCTTTGAAAAAGGTGCCAAGAACATATAATGAGGAAAGAATAGTCACTTTGATAAGGATGTTGGGGAAACTGGATGTTCATATGCACATAAATGAAACTGGATCTTTATGTACAAACATCAACTTGAAATGAATTAAACACTTAAATGCAAGATCTGTAAATGTAAAACTATGTGCTAGAAGAAAACATTTGGAAAAAGCTTCTTGACATTAGTCAAGATAGTGATTTTTGTCATATGACCCCCAAAACACAAGCAATAAAAACAAAAATAAATTGGATGACATCAAACTTTCTCTGCACAGAAAGGAAACAATCAATAGAGTAAGGAGCCACATACAGAATAGGAGAAAATATTTACAAATAATATACTGATACAGATATATAAAGAATATGTAAAGAACCCAAAATATATAAAGAACTCAAGCAACTCATTCATAAGAGAACAAATAACCCAATTTTAAAACGGCAAAAGAACCAGGTTTAGGAATACACACCTATAATCCCAGCAACTCAGGGTACAAGTTCAAAGCCAGCCTCAGCAATTTAGTAAGATTTGGTGTCAAAATAAAAAGGGCTGGGCATGTACCTCAGTGGCACAGCATCCCCGGATTCAATCCCTAGTACTGGATAAAAGGGGAGTTACAAAAGACCTGAAAACACATTCCTTAAAAAAAAAAAAAAAAAAAAATATATATATATATATATATATATATAACCAATCATGGTGGCACTCACTTTTAATTCCAGAATCTTGGGAGGCTGAGGCAGGCGGATACTGAGTTCAAAGCCAGCCTCATTAATAGTGAGGTGCTAAGCAACTCAGTAAGACCCTGTCTCTAAATAAAATATAAAATAGGGCTGGGGATGTGGCTCAGTGGTGGAGTGCTCCTGAGTTCAATGCCCAGTACTCCCAAAAAATGTATATATGGCCAACAGGTATATAAAACAAAACTTAACATTATTAATCATCAGGGAAATGTAAATGAAAATTACAACAAGCTATCATCTTATACCTGTTAAAATGGCTGTTGTATAATATAAAGATAAATGTTGGCTAGGATGTAGATAGAGAAAAGGGAATACTTGCACACTGTTGGTGGGAATGAAAGTTGGTATAATCATTATGGAAAATAGCATGGAGTTTTCTCAAAAAATTAAAAATAGAACTACCATATGACCCATCAATCCCAGTTGTCAGTATATATCCAAAGGAAATGACATCAGTACATTGAAGAGACATTTGAATTATCATGTTTATTGCAGCACTATTGATAGTAGGCAAGAAATGGAAACAACCCAAGTGCCCCTCAATGGGTGAATGAAAATGTAATATATATGCACAATGAAATAACTATTCAGCCTGAACAAGAAGAAAATAATTTTGCCATTTGTTATGACATCAACGAACCTGGAAGACACCATATTAAGTGAAATAAGCCAAGCAAATACTGCATAATTTCAAAGAAAGACAAATACTGCATGATTTCACTTATATATGAAATCTTTTTTTGGTGCATGGGGTGGGGTATGGGTGGGTACCAGGTATTGAACTCAGTGATACTCAACCACTGAGCCATATCCCCAGCCCTATTTTGTATTTTATTTAGAGACAGGGTCTCACTAAGTTGCTTAGCACTTCACTATTGTTGAGGCTTTGAACTTGCAATCCCAAGGTGCTGGGATTATAGGTGTGTGTCACCACCCCCGACCTATGGTTAGTTCTAATGTACTGTATACTTAAAAATTGTTAGAAGTAGATCTTAAATGTTCTCACAACAAAAGCATAGTATCTGAGATGATGGATGTTGGCTTGATTTAATCATTTCACAATGCATACATATATTATAACATCACATTGTATACTGTAAATATGTACAATTTTATTTGTTAACTATACCTTAATAAATCCAGGGAAAAATAAGATTATAATTACATATCTAAAAGAATGGCTAAAATGACAAGGACTTATGCTGATAAGGATGAATATCAGGCACATGTGACAAGTGGGGTTTTGGGAACAGAAGCAGAAATTCTCTCTGGAGACCTTTCAAATCAGAGTTGCAGGTCTTTACCCACTTGAGATTTTATGTTTTTTCCCCTATGTGTGGGCAAATTCACATTTGGCACATGTGTAGTTAGCTGCTTGGCAATATTTCCCAGGAGGGCTAGGATTGCAGTGAAAAATGACCATTTCTGGCACTGTTTTTGGATCACCCTAGATGGACTCCAGTGGTCTCAAAGGAACATTGTACTTTCCCTTCAAAATTAATTATCCCAATTCACTTTCTATCAAAGTCACAAATTAAGGAATAAACTGTACTCTGAAAAATCTTTTAATCTACATTTTATTTTACTTCCCCTTCTTCCACAAAGCCTCCCTGAACTCACCTGAGTCACAATGAGTTCTTCCTATGAGAATTCCTCCTGTATTTATGAGACAAGTCCAAGTAGCCTTTCAAAGGGTCATGTAACATTCTTCTGGTTCACATTTTTGTTCTGTTTGTTCATGACTTGCTATCTCTCCAATCAGGCAGTCCACTTCTTTTTTTTTTTTAATTTTGTTTTTGTTTTGTTGTGGTGGTAACACTGCTGGGGATGGAACACAAGGCCTTAGGCATGCCAGGCTATCTATTTCTTGACAATAAGATTAGTGTCATATTCCTTGACTATACCACCTCTCCCTTCAATGATTAGCATGGTTTGAACTCAAATAAATGTTCAAAGACATAACTGAGAATGAGCATGGGGGGCAGTTATAAAGTATATGTTTCTATAAAGCACTTAAGAAATCATCACAAGTTCCTTCCATGAACAGCAGTTGCAATTTTCTCCTGATGCTAAGACCCTAAGTAAATTATTTGGGGCTCTGTATTTAACTGGACTGAAGTCTGGAGCTATCTTCCCTGGGCCCTTTGCCACAGATCACAGAAAGAAACCAGCCTTGGATGAATATCTTGTTGGGAAGTAGAAAGACGCAGTCCAAGTGTTGATGTAGGAACAGCAGCAGACTAGCTGAGTCATCTCTCTTACTGGAGGGTGATCAGGAAGAAAGAAAATTACTATGCACAATGAATTATGGTATTGTGCTTTGTTGGCAGCTGGTGAGTGGCAGAGCTGGAATAGAAATCCAGGCAGGCTGGCTCCACAAGCTGTGTTCTCAACTACTAGGTTACACAGCCTCTCAGGAGAGCCCTCTGTTGAACATACTTGCTGCTTCTGGCTTTCAAGAATTGCACTCTCCATTAATGAAGGAACTCTTCTCTTTTCCTCTCTGTCTCTGTCTGTCTCTCTCTCTCATTAACTCCTGTATCCCCACTTCCTTTTATTTTTAATGTAGAAAATAGTCTTTCTTCTCTCCCTACAGTGCTCTGTGATTACCTCTGTCATTTTACCTGCCACACTGTGTTGTATTATTTAGGACTGTTTTACTTCAGACATTTCTTTTTTCTGGTATTTTCTATTAGTATATATTAATTATACAGAATGATGGGTTTCATTATGGCATGTTCGTGCATACACATAACATACTTTCATCATTTCTACCCCAATGACTCTCTTACATTATCCTCCCCCTCCCCCTGATCCCCTACCTCTTCTCTAATAGTCTCCTTTGAGTTTCATGAATTTCTGACATTTCTTTGTTTCTGGGAAGTTTTGAAATGAACCTGAGTAAGAGGTCTGCCTCTGTACCCCTCAATCATTTCAGCGATGCTGTTACCAAGAATACACATATAGTGCTCAAGTCAGATTTCTTGCTTGTTGCAGTGAGGGAAAACATATACCATGAACTGTGAGGTGTCTCAATTAGAGGGTGTTATAAAAGATTTATGGGATTCAGACGTTGGTTGAGTAACTTGGAGGAGGGTCAAAGAGAGCTGTGGTTCACACTAAATTGGATGCTGTCAGAAAGTGGGGCAATTCTGTCAATGGGTATTTCAATAAATATTATTGAGAAGGAGAACAGATTAGAGCAGAGCTAAAGTACTAGTTAGGAAAGAAGCATCAGTCACTCATTCCATCTGGGAGAGGGATATTTTGTCATTTCTGTGGTTTAGACAATGCTCATATTTTGTCTGGGTTCAGACATTACAGAGTGATCTTGCTTTTGTTTCCATCCTGCATAGTCACAGAGCTGCCTTGTCTGGTGTTGGCATCCTGTGAAATTATGTTCAACAGAACAGCAAGACCTAGTTTGGTGTTGAAACTACTGCCAGGCCAGCTCCTAGCAACACTGAGGCCTAGCTGATAGCATTGCTCCAACTCCTGGATATTGAGAAATGCTTTTCTCATTCTGAAATCAGAGTTTTACCAGAAGGGTATACACAGGGGGCTCTATCTATCCCACAGGTATTTGTGCCTCCAACCCTTCCTTCTCTTGCCCCCATTGTTTTGCTCCATCTCCATCTATCTAACCCCTGGCATATTTCTGGGTGTACTCCAAGTCCTACCTCCCCTATGAGGCCATCTCTGACCACTCTACTTCAAAGGATCTTGGCCTGTTCTGATCTCAGTACTTTTATTGTTGCCTCACTACCATCATCAAAGGTCTAACACTCCATACAATCTAGTGATAAGTGGTAGCATGTATGGTTATTTACTTATTAATGCGTGAATCTCATCTCCTCAGATGAATTCTAAGCTATACAAGGGCATGAATTATGTGCTGATAACTCATAGGTTACTTATATACCAGGCTCTGTTCTATGTTTTTACATATATCAACTTGTTTAACACTCAAAATAAGCCTATAAAAGTAAATGTTATTTTTGTCTCCATTTTTTTCAGATTAAAAAAAACCACTGAAGCACCAGAAAGCTAAATAACTACCCAAGATTATACAGCTATTAAGTGACAAAGCAAGGGTTCAAATACATACAGTTTAGCCCCTGAGTTTAACAAAAGTTTCTTTATATCACAACAGGAACATTTGGAATTAAAAAGTACTCTGGAGACAGGCTTCCCTATTTTTTCCCTTCTGGAGCTGAGGTGTCTCCCATAGAGTCAGAGAAATGTAAATTTCCCTAGTGCAAGAGGACTCAAAAGTAGAAAAAAAATGTGGTGGGTGAAAGCTTACCATACAGATAAATTACTATGTATTATTTGCATCACCAAATCATTTTCTCTTAACAAACCTTTACATAATAGATTCCTTCAAGGAAGAAGCATCCTTCCTGAATTTTGAATAGGCTCTGATCTATAATTCCCTTTCCATCCCTTGCCTATCTCCACCATCACCATTTGGCTACAAGTCATTGTAAGGACTCGAGTTTTTAGAACTTGTGACAACATGTGTGTGTCCTTTTAACTCTCAGAAAGCCTGGGTCAGTGGCCTGATGAGGCAATCTGTAGCCCAGCAGTGCCATGTGGTCATTTGAAGGCAAACCAGCCTGGAGCATGGGCCTCTGAGCTGTACAGTAAATGAGGTTCTCTGGTAACTAGCACTGGGCTTCCTGAGCTAGAATCATCAAAGAACACAGGGAAATGCCTCTACATTTCCTTTGATTAGGGTCATTTACAATAACTCTTTCCAAGTCTCTCCTAATAGTCCTGCAACCAGAGTCAGAAACCCTTCTGCTAACCCACTTCTCTCTCTCTCTCTCTCTCTCTCTCTCTCTCTCTCTCTCTCTCTGTCTCTGTCTCTCTCTCTCTCTCTCTCTCTCTCTCTCTCTCTGTGTGTGTGTGTGTGTGTGTGTGTGTGTATATTTTTTTTTTCAAGAGCAACCTGATTTTTGTTCTCATTTCTTTGGGATCTATTCAGATTTCAGACTAATTAAGGCCCTGGAATTTTTTTTCCTAGCCCTTTCTGCTACTTCTTCTATGCTTTCTCCCTCCATTCGACTCAGAAGCTGGTGAATGATGGAAAACATAAGGCAAGGTGGTTGTGTACATGAATTTTCTCTCCAAGTACTATTTCAGCATAATTTTCTTTACGTAGTACATGCTCTTGAAAATAAGGATCATGAAATCTGCATTTTCTTCTCTCTCTCTCTCTCTCTCTCTCTCTCTCTCTCTCCCCTTTCTTCTTCCCTTTCTCCCTCCCTTTCTCCCTCTCTCCCTCTCTCTCTGTTTCTTGTACCAGGGATTGAACAAGAAGCACTCAACCACTAAGCCACATCCCAGCCTTTTAAAAAATATATTTTATTTAGAGACATGGTCCTGCTAAGTTGCTTGGGGTCTCACTAAGCTACTGAGGCTGGCTTTGAACTCATGATCCTCTTGCCTCAGCTTCCCAAGCCACTGGGATTACAGGCATGTGCCACCTGGCTAAATATGGTCACATCTTGAATAGAGTACCTACCATTATTGTATGGATTAGAGTAATATTATAATGAGGATCTAAGAAGATACATGCCAAGTTAGATCAATACAATTTGCTATGTAATTTCTCCTTAAATACTCACAAGGAGAGGATCTAAGGAGAAATTATCCTCATTTTACATGTAAGGAAAATAGAAAAAAATGATTCTCAGAAAAAAAGAAGAGGACAACAGAATAGAGAGCTTAAAGGTAAGAGAAAGAAAGTATAGGAAATGTTGGGCAGGAGGTAAGAAGATGGTGGTGGGGTTTGGTGGAGGTGGATTAGGATAAGAAGCTTTTAAATGGATGCCCTTTTTTGTGAACCTGGGAGGTCAAGGAAAAGAAATCAAGACTAGAACTTTCCTGGAGGAATTGCCTGGGTCACGGTCCTGGAGTGAGAACATCTGAAGTCAGAGTAGCTCCCCACCACCCAGTACTCTTATTTTTATTGGTTCTTTTCATCTATATATAACAGTAGAATTCATTTTGACATAATTATACAAGCATGGAATATATCTTGTTCTAATTCAGAGCCCGGTACCTCTCCTTCTCCTCCCCTTTCCCTCCCACTGCTCTTTTCTCTCTATTGATCTTTCTAACAGGGGCTGGGGCTGTGGCTCAGAGCGCTCGCCTAGCATGTATGAGGCACTGGGTTCGATACTCAGCACCACATAAAAATAAATAAAAGTAAATGTATTGTGTCCATCTACAATTTTAAAAAAAAGATCTTTCTAACATTTTCTGGGGCAGTAGTTTCAACACTAAACTGGGTCTTTGAGTTCTGTTGAACATAATTTCACAGGATGCTAACATCAGTTATTTTTTAAATTAATTTCTTATGGATGTACACAAAGGTAAAATTCACTCTGGTGTATTCAAATATGTACATAGAAAAGTTCTCTTGGAGCAGCCAGACCTCTGTTCTGATACAGTCACACTGCTCCACCTAGTGACTATCTCTTCTTAGTGCACTGAGAATGTTTACTGCAGCCACCAAGATCCACTGAATCAGAACCTTGAAAATGTTATTTTTCAACAATCCCCACTGGGTTCTGGTGTGATGCCCTATTTGAGAATCAGTGGGCAGACTTGTGCTTTCCTTATGACATGGAGACTTTTTCCTCATACTAATCAGATGCACCTAGGCAAGAGAGTAACTTAGACTCCATCTTTGCTTTATGCATGCCCTCCTCAGAAGGTTCATTCTTTTTCCATCAACTACTACTTCTCTGTGGGTTTTGGTCTATTACGTGCTGATATAGGGCATTGCAAAGGATGAACAAGTTTGGTATCCTCTCTCATGGGGATTATAGTGAAAAAGGCAGATCACGAGCTGGGGTTGTGGCTCAGTGGTAGAGTGCTTGTCTAGCATATGTGAGGCACTGGGTTCAATTCTCAACACCACATATAAATGAATTTAAAAATTCCATTGGCAACTAAAAATATATTTTAAAGAAGACAGATCACAAAGTCTGTACTTAAAAAAAATGGCAATAAATTCTATGAAGGAGATAGACATGGCACTGAATTAGAAGATAATTGAAGTCAGAGAAGGCCTCTTTGAGAAGGTAAGACTTGAAGAATGAAAAGCAGTCAGATATAGCAAAAGTTGCAGAAGGGCCTCTGCCAGCCCACTGAGTGCCTTTGTTCTAAAATAAAATCTACTCCTTTCTAGACACACAGCCCTGCTGACATGTGCTAAATGCTCTTTGGCACTTTGGGGTCAAGAGATAGAAGCTATTTCTGCAAGCAATTACAGCCCCACACCAAGAAGTACAGCTTGGCAAACAGACTGTGAACTAGAGTTCCATTCACCCTAAACATCAGCTGGTTATATTGTGTAGAGAAACATGCACCATCTTATAGAGGGGCAAGGGGTAAGCAGTGGTTCCAGAAGAGAGAACTGCGTATGCATGGAAAAAAACTTCATGTGTTCTATAAACTATGAGGCCAATGGCAGGCAGAGACTAGATCTCATCGAGTCCTATAGGGTAGAATAAGGACTTTACTTTTTTTTTTTAATTCATGAGAAGCCAGTGAAGGTTTTTAAGCAGGACTGAAAGAATCTGAGTTATATTTTAAGAAAATATAACTCTGAAAGCTGTGAAGATAATCTATTGGAGTAAATACCATTTATAAGGAAACTGAGTGGTCAAGTCAGAGATGCTAATTATGTGTATTAGGATGGTAGTAGCTGAAGAGGTGAGAAATACATAGATTTGAGAGCTATTTAGGAGGCACATTGACAGAATGCATGTAGAGAGGAATTAAAGAAAGACACCAGATTTCTGAATAGATAAAATGGACAGGTAGAGGTGTTTTTCCCAAAATGAAGATGACAGGAAGAGGAATAAGTGCAGAAGAGGAGCAAATCAAGAATTACATTTTAGCTACTTTGAGTTGGAAATATCTGTGAGGTAGTCAGGTGGAGATGCCAAACAGAATTTGTCATAAACTCAGAGGAGGGGTTTGAGTCAGAGATATCAACTTGGAAATTATCATCACTGGGTTATCCATAACAAAAGTATCCATATTTTAGTCCATAACAAAAGGATCAGATCACTGAGGAAATGGGAATTCAAACAAGTGAGATTTCAGAACAGGACCTAGAGAAACTCTAATTTGGGGGAATCGGGTAGAGAATGGCCAAAGAGACAAATAAACAGGGAACTGTACTGCCACAGAAATCCTGAAAGGAGATTGTTTTCAAGAAGAGTAATATAGTCAGTTGCCATTGAAGGACCAAGAATTACGAGGATCTTAGAAAAGTAAACCCACGGTTTTGAACACATGATTGTCATTGGGGATCATGGTAATAAGCTTTTGGTCTCCAAAATCTCATGCCCATCTCATAATGTAAAATGCATTTAGTCCATTTACAAGAGTCCCCATAGTCTTAACAGTTCCAGCATTTCCCAAAGTCCAAGTCCAAAGTCTCCTCTGAGACTCAAGACAAACTTTTGGTTGTGAGCCACTGTGAAGATCAAAAGCAAGTTACATTACATCCAATATATAATGACACAGAGTAGGGCTGGGGATGTGGTTCAAGTGGTAGCATGCTCCCCTGGCATGCCCAAGGCACTGGGTTCGATCCTCAGCACCACATAAAAATAAAATAAAGATATTGTGTCCACCTACAACTAAAAAAATATTTTTTTTAAAAAAATGACATTTACATTAAAAAATGTAAATGTATAGAAAGGTATAGAGGTATAGAAAGAAATGATGGGACCAAAGCAAGTCTGAAATCCAGCTGGGCACAAATTAGGTCCTGTAACTCCACATCCAACATTCAGGGCACATACTGGTGAAGTGTGAGTTCCAAAGGACTAAGGCAGCTCCATCCCTATGGCCTGCAGGTTGCAGCACTCATTTCCTCTCTTTTAGGTTGTCTACAACCACAGACAGCAACTTTTATCAGAAGATGTTCTACCTTACTGGCGTCTTTTAATCCAGGGACAGGATCTGTACTGCAGCTCCGATTTCCTTCTCAAATCTTCATGCATCACTCTCTCAGGGGTTGTCCACAGGGATTCTGACCCAGCTACATTTTGTCAGACCTCCAAGGCCTTCCTTTGTCATCTCAGTGGAAGCCTCCATGACCCACCCTAACTCCAGCATCCTGCGTTCGTGCAGAACCAGCTTCATGTGGACAATGTCAAGAACTGCTGCCAGCTTGAGCAGTAATCAGGTCCTCTTGGACCATGACTGCAGCAGCCTCTGTGTTTGAACAGCTGAGCACAATGAAATAAGTCCTGGGGCAATGATTCCTTAGTTACTTGTATGTGAACAGTGTGCTCTCAAGGTCTCTTCTCAAAGAAGTTTCCCCTTTACATTCTTGAGCCTATAGTCTGAGTGTAGTCTCACTGATTTCTCAGATGTCTTCAACACATCTTTCCTAGTGTCTCTGTGTAAAGTATTTAGCTTCTATTTAGAGGTGGTGATCTCTTCAACACCATTCCTTTCTTGGCCCCAATTTATATTTGCTGGCTAATTGCAAGTTTTTCAAATCATTCCTCTTAGATTTTTTTCTCCTGATTCTCACAGTAAACACAGTTAAAAGCTGCCAGCAAAAAAATAAATAAAAAATTTAAAAAAATAAATGAATGGAAAAGTAAAAAAAAAAAAAGAAGCTGCCAGCAACACCCATGCCACCACGTGAATTTTGTGCTGCCTTGATATTTCCTCCAGCATACTAATTAATCCAATATATTTAAAGTCAGCCTCACAGAAAGTCTCAGGATATAGGCAAAATGTAGACAAGTTCTTTGCTAGGATGTAACATGAATGGTCTTTAGTCTAATTTCCATTAAAGTCCTTACTCCCTTCTGAAACCTCATGAGCACAAGCTTCACTGTTGATATTCCTATTGACTTCTGATCTCCCACCACAAGTTCCAAAGTCTTTTAAACCATGTGGTCAGGTTAGTCATAAAAATGACCCCATTCCTGGTACTAACTTCTGTGTTAGTTAGCTTTTGATTGTTGTGACTTGGGCCAAACATGAGGCAGAGCATCATGGAGGAAGTGTGTGGTGGAGGAAAGCTACTCAGCTCATGGTGGTTGGGAAGCAGAGAAGAGAAGGAGGAGCCAGGGGATAAGATATAATCCCTGGGCTGGGGTTGTACCTCAGTAGTACAGCACTTACCTAGCATGTGTGAGGGTAGGATGGCCTTAGGCCTTAGCCTAAGCAACTCCATTTTAAAAACCTGCAGTCTCACCAGCCACAAGCCTACAGAGCCCTCCAATATGCCATCAGGCATAGCCTGATAACAAACATATCAGTTACCACCACCCTGATAACAGTCAGAGTGAAAGTCATTTGGTATAAATATAAACATGTCACTTACCACCACCCTGATAAGAGAGTGTAAAATTAGGGTGGAAGCTGCCAATTGTATTGAGTGGCTTAGCTCTGAAATGTAAAATGTCACTAAGAAACCCAGTAGCAGCTGATAGGGACCCAAAGGGCAAGCAGAAGCTCCCAAAATTGGGGCTGGGGATGTGGCTCAAGCGGTAGCGCGCTCGCCTGGCATGCGTGCGGCCCGGGTTCGATCCTCAGCACCACATACAAACAAAGATGTTGTGTCCACCAAAAACTAAAATAAATAAATATTAAAATTCTCTCTCTCTTAAAAAAAAAAAAAAGAATTCTCAGATCTGATCTAGTCCTTGTGACTTAAAAAAAAAAAAAAAAAAGAAGCTCCCAAAATTGGTATAAATTATGGAGTAAAAGGACAGACATTCAACCAGCCGATACTGATGCACACTTGCTGGAGAGCCTGATGAGACCTGGACTGATATCCATCTGCCTGATCCTCTGCATTGTCCTCACCACTCTCAAACTCTACAGCAACCTCTTGACCCTGGTGAGAATGGCAACTTCTCCTTACTACCATCTCCTTGACCAGCCAACAACTCTACTCCAGAAGAGACCTCCACCGATTGTTGACCTAATGGCTGTAGTCTGAGTGAGTGTGCATCTGCTAGACTCAAAACCTAAGACTTCAGATTTTACACTTGGCACTTAAGCTTAGCATGCAGAGGGAATGTCTGTAATAAGTCTGTCATGATTAAGTATGTTTTCAGTGCTTAGAGTTAACTTAGAATTGTTTGCTTTGAACTGATATATGCCTATTGCAGTGCCCAGCATTAAGAATTGCCATTTTTTTAATTTTTAAATTTGTTTTAATTAGTTATACACGACAGTAGAATGCAATTTATGCACTTTAATATATCATACATAGATGGGATATAATTTCTCATTTTTCTGAGTGAACATGTTGCAGAATCATATTGGTCATGTAATCACATAATATACATAATATCTGTTTCATTCCACTATGTTTCCTATTCCCACATCCCTTCCTCTCCCCTCCCATCACTTCTCTCTACCTAATCTAAGGTAACACTATTCTTCCCTAGTGCCCCAGCCCTATTGTGAATTAGCAAGGTTATCATTTCTTGATTAAGAACATATTGAGTGAATTATTGAGTTATTTGAGTGAATAAAACATTGGAAAGGGCATAAATGTGTGGACATTCTTTATTTCTACCCTCGACTACATGAGTTGCACCCTTTGCCTCTCATGACAGTGAGGCACTGAGTTCGATTCTCAGCACCACATATAAATAAAATAAAAGGTACATTGACAACTATATATAAATAAATAAATAAATAAATAAATAAATAAATAAATAAAATTTTTAAAAAAATATAATCCCCAAAGGTATGCCCCCAGTGACCCAACTTCCTCAAGCCACAGTCTACTGCCTACAGTTATAATCCAATTAGCCCATTTAAATCATTGATTGTTTTGATTAATTATTAATTGATTCACTATTAATCTATTGTTAAACCATTTAATGGCTCCATTAGGTTACAATTCTTACATCTAATCATTTCACCTCTGAATATTCCTGCATTAACACAGGAGCTTTGGGGAACACCTCAAATCCAAATCATAACAGGGATCAAAGTGGAAAAATAAGACGTGTGGTCAGAGTGAGGAATACTTGAGACTAAGATTTTGTATGTGATGTAGATTTTCATTACAAAAAAATTGGGGATCCTTAGCATGGCTGTGGGAGTAAGTAGCTAAGGTAGGGTAGATGACAAATCATTGGAAAGTAAGTAGCTAGGAAACAGGGGCTTGGGTGTTCAGTAGTGAAACTGTCAGATCTGGGATGGATGGAAGGTGTAGTGAGGTTGTCAGGGAATCTTGAGTGTGATCATTATCATCATCACAAATTTTTAGTAAACCAAGTCAGCCAATTTTTAATATTTTTAAGTAGTTTAGTTAGGGGCAAGTAAAGGAATACCATGTGTTAAACTGAGATTGTTTTTCTTTCCCTAGTAAAGATGAGCTAAGAAAAGGAACCAAGTGACTTTAACAGTGAGTGTGTATAGTTTCCTGTTGCTGCTATAACAAATTATCACATACTAAATGGCTGAAAATACCACCAGTTTATAATATTACATTCTGGGGGTCAGAGTCCAAAATGGGTCTGACTGGGCTAAAATCAAGGTGTCAGCAAAGCTGTGTTTCTTTCTAGAGGATCTGGGGAGAATCTCATTCCTTCCCCTTTCCATCTTCTAGAGAACACCCACTTTCCTGGGCTCATAGTCCACCTCCAACACCTTCATAATATTGAAGGTCCTTATCTCTTGACCACACCTGTAGGGAGATGGCACTCCTGCATAGGGGCTTCTCTTTGGTGAGCACCCAGAGTATGTTCTAGCTGTGGCACAGTGACTAGGAGGCCATCAAATGTTCAAGTAGCTTCCTGTGGGGGAAAGAGGGAGTAGGTCTCACTTGAGAGGAGAAATCTTCCATTATCATCAGCATCATAGCAATATAACACCTGGCCATAAGGGCAGAAATCTCATGTGAAGCCACTGAGAGGATACAAAGGAAGAAAGGAAGGGTGATAGGAAGGCCCTTGGTAGACAGTCAGGTACTGGGCAGGTGGAAGAGAAATGGCACTAATGATGATGATGATTCCAAAGCCCCTTGATTCATTTCATGAATATTGTCCAAACACCTCCCTTGTGCAGAGCCCCATGACAGGTGCCATGGGCGTTACAAAGTTGAGGAAGGTCTTAACTTTCACCCTAAAGGGGCTGTGCTTTTCTAGAGGAGTTAAACCATGGCCACACATAATTCAGGATATCCTGGGTAAAGGGAAGCAGACACAGAATAGAAGGCTCCTCAGAGGTGGCAAGTTTTGAGCCAGACTGTATAGGAAAGATTTGGATTGGTCTTCCAGGGGTGTTCCCTACCATCCCCAACATTAAATAGAACCCTCTTCAGGTTGTGTGGTTCGAGGCCACACCCCTCTCCCATTCTGATCTGGATGATGGATTTATTAATGGAAAAGACTTGGCCACTTATGTTGACTGACAGAAGAGTAGGGTTAGAAAAGAGAGAAACTTTCCCTAAGAAAATCTGAAATCTTGTCTTGTGCCAACTACCCAGCTTGGAAATAATCATATGGGTGATCTTGAGGAGATCAAATGGGTGAAATGGATAGACATGGAAGAAAGGCACCAACTACACACCAGAAATTGGGAGTGTGACCTCCTGGATGGGTTTTCATCCCCAGACTATCTCAGGCAGATGACTGAGGCTATGGAATCCATCCCACGTATCTAGGTTATATACCTGTCATAAAGAGAACACACATGTGGGAGCTGAGAGGCAATTTTCCCTGTTTCACTTCAGGGAGTTTCATGAAGCTTCCTGAAGGTACACCTACTCAGTTTTCTCTTTCTCCTTTGTTAGTTAGTGCCAAACTTTTCCCTTTCCAGGGTCTTGGAACCACCTTCAACCATATGGGGAAATAGTTTGATCCCACAGTGAAGGAACCATCTGTTTTGGGATCTTCTATACTTCTTTACAATACCTTGTTATGTGACAATCCCAGTGTCCAGTCTTACCTACTAACACAAAGAAGAGAATCCAGGTGTGTCCTTCATTGCCAGAGACTTTAATATTGACAGTAATCAATCAATTCAGTGTTTAGTCCCACTAATCAGTGCAGGAGGAAACTGGAGAGGAAATGATTGAGTATAAACTAGACTTTTGGCAAACATTTCAGAACACTGAAATTCTATGCAGCCAGCAGGACTTAGTTTCCAGAGATCCTAGACAATCCCCTCTCCCAAGGGGCACAGGAATAACAAGGTATAAAGCACAAGGATGTAGACCATGAGCAGTTCTGTTATATTTAGATTTCTTCAAGCAAGCAACAAACAAATCAAAGTTCTAAAGGGGCATTCCATTGATGCATGGAAAACACAAATAAATTTGATAAGTGAATAAATGTATGGTTAAGTGAATAGTTAATCAGTTTAGATAGGAGCTGAAGAGGATGGGAAGGCACTCACTAAGGGAGTAGGGAAGAAATGAAAGCACAAAGAGGAGTATGTGCTTGTATGGAATGCAGAAAGTCCATATAGTAAAGATTATTTGTAGTAATGATTAATTATCAATGGTAGTAATTATGGCCCCCAGCTGCTTTCCAGGTCCATTTGCCACTCTCCCCTACAGAAATAATTTCATTCCTCTGACAAGTAGGTGCACATGCATGGGCACACATATCCAAGTACTGTATTTATCAGAGCTCTCCAGCAAAACAGAAGAGTATATATAAGATAAGGTTTGTATATTATATATAATATGTATTCTATAATAAGATATGTATAAATATGATAATGGCTTGTGAAGTTATGGAGGTGGACAAGTCCCATGATCTTCTTTCTGCAAGCTGAAGACCCAGGAAGGAAGGTCAGTGGTGTAGTTTAAAGGCCTGAGAACAAAAGAACCAATGGTGTAGATCCAGTCTGAGTCTAAAGGCCTGAGAACAAGTAGTGCAGAGAGCAAAATTTCAATGTCCCAGTTAAAGTAGTCATGCAGAGAGAATAAATTCTCCATTATCTACCTTCTTGCTGTATTCAGGCCCTTGATGGATAGGATGATGCCTACCCACATTGAGGAGAGCAATCCACTTTACCTACTCTATTGATTTCTGGAAACATCCTCACAAACACACCAAGAAATAATTTTTAACCAGCCATCTGAATATCCCATGACCCAGTCAAGTTGACACAAAAGATTGTCACACACACACACAAACATACATATGCATGCACACACACATCCCTACCTCTGTTACTATATATCCTGTTCTCCTAATGATGTCCTTTCACTACCAGTTAAATTCTTAGTTTCAGAGCACTGCTGAAATACTTCATCATGAACACACTTCCAGGCACCAATTCACTTCCCTTCTCCCTTTTCCTAGCTCATAATTCTCTCTCTTGTGCTCCCATAGC
This sequence comes from Callospermophilus lateralis, assembly GCF_048772815.1. Lineage (NCBI taxonomy): Eukaryota > Metazoa > Chordata > Mammalia > Rodentia > Sciuridae > Callospermophilus > Callospermophilus lateralis. The sequence goes on from NC_135325.1 coordinate 96,115,092, forward strand.
ACTTTTCACTCATCCCCATTTTTTTTCACTTGACACCTGTGCTATCATTATCCAATATTTGTCTTCCCTATAGATAATACAATAGAGCAAGCCAAGGGTGCTTAGACATCTGTGAGTCCGTAGCCACAAGTACAACTCTCAGAACAGGGTAGATGCCCAATAAATGTCAGTGAATGAGTGAATGACTAAGGTCTGAAATGTTCAACATGAAGTTTTATGAGTTGACAGATGTTGTATTTATTGCTAGTTTGCTATTTATTTGAGCAGTCATTGATGCTCAAAGTGACTTAAGAATTAGTATTCATGAGTAGCCTGCATGGAACAAATATAGAGGAAATATTTTTGAAAAATTTGAAAAAAACCTCATGAATTTAGAATAACTTGAAGTAGAATCTGCTAAAATGTGTTACAACTGAAAATGATTAAAAATTATGTGTGGAGCAGAAAAAGGGTTAGTGAACAAACATACAAAAATTTTGAAAATAGAACGTATTTAACGCCTATGGTCTATTCATTGAATTATTTGTCTTCAGTTACATTGCAGAAAACCTTTTAATCCCTCGTGTGCTATTTAGCTAGTAGTGCTGCTGTGGAACTTCATTTATTTTCATGAACTTAACCATTACTGTTCTATGAACTTAATCACAGCAATTCTATGGCTGAACAGTGGTAATGGAAATTTTTGTATGTGATGTTTTTTTAGCTCAGGGCTTATATTGAATTATTTTTGATCAAGAAAAATACCTCTCAGTTATTATTATTGAATACTGAATGGCTTTGGAAATTTATATTTGTTGTATGCCTGTTAATGCTTCTTAATAAATTCAACCTAAAATCACAAGACAAGCAGTGCTTATATATGAGATTTATACTGGTTAAAGTCATCTCAATGGCAATTAATGTTGGTTGAATAAAAGTAATGTCAGGTTACTTTATGTACTTCTCACACGAATGTGCAGTGGATATTTTATCCAATCTTAAAATTTCAGTATTTTTCCCAGACTTCTATATAAGTACAAATAAAATTTCCATATTTCAAACATACTTAACTGTACATTTGAATAACGTCCACCTAACTGTCAATTGGAAGTGATTACTCTGCAGTATAATACATGCTCAATAGCATATGTGAAGAAAAGAATCTAATTGAACTTTGTAAATTGTCTTTCAAGAGATGAATATGTTCAATTAAAATCATATGCTGGCGAGTTGATACTAGTGTTTGAAAGTACCTATCTCTTCGATTTGTATTAGTGTTTTCCAGCATATATCTGTGAAGATATTTTCAAAGATGAACAATGTAAAACCTCATTAGAAAAAAACAGATCAACATTTACAATCAATTTTGATGACAGAGAACATTAATACTGAATCTTAATTAAGCAAATGTCATCCTCCCAAGAGTTTCATTCTCATCTTAATGAACCCATATCATATTTAAAATATATGCAATTATCATTATGTTTTTAGTTTCAACAATAAAATATTTGTGGAAATTTGTTTTTTTCTCCTGTTATACAAGTACTTTCATAATAACCTCAATTCTGCCTGTAGGCCCTGCAGAAACTAATGTTAACTGTGTGCCCTTTACAGAATAAGTTTTCCCAGCTCAAGGTGCCTTCAAGTAAGACCATTATACTTTCACCAATAATCATCAAATCAAAATAGACAGGACTGGCGTGGATCTAAAGGGTTGACTTCATTACTAAGACTTCAAAGAAAAGGTAGGTAATACTGAATAGTCCTAGAACCTCAGAGCCTTGATCATTCATTGGATGTAGGGTATGTCAATCTTCAGTTTTCAGCCAATGAGTTTAGAGCTTGTTATGAAGGGATGCAGTCCTTTATTGACCCTTTTGACCCTGCCCTATCTCCTGTCTCTTGGAAGTTTTCATTCCTAGTGGGGGTCTTCGGAGGCACAGCCTTAGTTGACAACTCCTGGAGCCTGAGATTGACCCCCTGCCCTTCGCGTAGTGGGGCCTCCTTAGGAACCACCGTAGATTGTCCCCTCAGTGGGAGGCTCCTCCACGTTCCCCTCCCCTCAGACTCCACTACCAACGGCCTTCCCTCAACGGCAGCCAGCTAGGCCTCCACCATCTTCACTGTCCACATTGCCCCAGTCCGATTGCAGCCCAGTTGAGGTACCCACTGGTGTCATGTCTGCCACAGGGGATCGAGACCCAACCCAAGAGGGCCTAGTGGGAGAGTGGATGGGGGCTGCTGGAGTGGGTGAAGGGATAGACCTCGACTTGGGCCCAGATGGGGGCAACATGGCACCTGAGACCATGGAAGCCGAGGTGGCGGGCTCTGGGGGGATGGAGATCCTGGAGCCTGAGGGAGGCCTAGAGGAGGAAGAGGGAGCTCAGGGCCTAGTCTCGGCCAGAGCCCGGGAGGGTGGCGACGGCGAGGAAGACTCGGACATTGGGCCGGCAGAGGAGGAGGGAGGGGACCTGGAAGAGAGCCAGAACATCCTCGTGGACGCCCGTCAGTTCCCCATGGTTGGCTTCCGGTTCATGTTCCTGGATCTGGTCCACTCCCTTCTGCACCGTATCTATTACAACGACCACATCCTGATCCGCCCCTACCGTGGCCCTGTGGTGGTGCGATCCCGCTCGCCAATGGCGGATGGGTCAAGCGAGCTCCCGGTGCTGCACATACCCCAGAGGCCGAGAATGAGGGCCCAATCTCGGGAGGTCCAAGACGAGGGCCTTCGCTTGGGTCTAGGCCAGCCTGAGGTGGCCACCTCAGTCCTAGAGTTCCAGGAGCCAACAGACAACGCAGAGGCAGCCCATGTTTCCGTGGAGCGGACAGAGGAAGTGGCAGAGGAGGAGCAGGCAGAGGAGATGATAGATCAGGTCACAGAAATAAGGGGTGAGGAATGGGTGTAGGGGCAACTGCATGGGTACTTGCTTGTGGCCAGTGGCAGCAAGTGGGGATGGTGTGCTGGCTGAGGGAAGTGGCGAGATCCCCGGGCTAGGGAAGTGGTGGGTCCCGACCTCCTCCAAATTAAGGCCGAATGTGCCAGGGTAGAAGCCCAATTCAAAGCAACCTTTTCAGTTTTGAAAAAAATATGCTGTCCTTTTCCAACCTGTATTTAATAAGAGTTGGGACTGTCAATGCGATTTGCCAGAGGACTGATGAATGTCAGGTGTTCAGGAGGGAGCTCAGGAGGAAATGGAAAGAACCCTGGAGGAAAAGAAATAGCAAAGGGTGCACCTCCTCTTTGGTTCACAGCTTTTGAAAGTGAAAAGGGTCTTAGAAAGTTGAGCCTAAAAATGATTTCGGAGCACTTGGTAAAAAAGACAGGTTCTGGGGTTAAGGAAACAATTGGCTTCGCTGCAGAATTTGTCTTTGAGACAAACAAGTATTTTCCCAACAAAGTTCTGACCAAAACATTGAAAATGCAAACTGATCCAATCACTCTGACCCTTTCTTCCCTAAAGGAGAAGTAATCAGCAGCATTAGGTGGGAGATTTCCTGGGAAGAGGGAAACATGTCACTGTGGAAATGATTAAACAGAAGAAATATGAGGGCCATGGAAGGGTAATGTCAACCAGCAGGAAGGTGCCTGGCCACGTTTTCTTAGCTACTTCTTCTTACCTCTCCTGAGGGGAGATGATTGGTGCTGCTGCTGGGTATGAATTGGGCTAGTTTTTCTATGAGTATCTGATTTCACTGTTTGTATTATTCTTCACCAAAGAAATAACTAAATATCAGTATAGTAACTGGAGTGAAGATGATGTAGACTTTGGAGGTGAAGAAGAGAAAGAAGAAGAGGAAGAAAAAAAGATGGAAAATGAAAAACAAGAAGAACCTGAAAAGGACCCAGATCCACTGGATGGCAGCCCCAGAAAACCCAGGTATCTGTGTACAGCTTTGGGTATCACTCAACAGTTCGGGCCTTTATCTGCTACTGACAATTTTATGTTTTTGGTTGATTTTTTTTTTTTTGATTCTGGGAAATTGAGAAAAAGTTTATTTAAGATCACATTACATTTGATTAGCATAATTAGAATGTTACTAGAATACTCATATACCTAGTAGTATAAAATATACCGTATTGTGATATATACTTCATAGCTACTCATCTGTTCTTGTGAGGTCTTTCATCCTCTGGCAACCGCTACAGTGTGGGCTGGACCAGGTACTAGTGGGGTCTTCATTACTTGGCCATTGAATTGAATTCTCCTGTATTAACTAGGAGGCAACACCTTAAGAATGTGACTACTAACAAATAGCAAAAGTTAGGAACTTCAAGTAGGACCACATTTAATGCTTAATACCTAAATATTTGTTTAATTGTTAAGTTTTGTATTTTATGTTAGTCAAAAGGAAGAACCTTGGTCATAGTATGATATTTATCACTGAGATGTTAATTAAGTCTTAAGCTATGTCTTGTCTTTGAGCATATTTAAATCATCAATGTTTTTTTTTCTTTTTTGCATTTCACAGCTGTGTATTTCACAATAGTTCATTTCTCATATGGTAGATGTGAAAACTAAGGATCTGGGAGGGTAAGGGTGTACCATTTGTGGAAACAGCACAGGATTTTAAAGCTTGAGAGATTTATTTAAATGATAGAATGGACTTCAAGTAAAACAAACAACACACACACACACACACACACACCAAGAATGTCTGGTGTTCGGCAAGAGGGAGACAAGGTTGGTGTCATCACATAATTGAAGCCCTCAGTTGCATGAGCACCTTGATACCCAAGGGTTCGAGCTACTAGAGGAAAATGTGTTGTTCTTCTGTACTTGTTGAGATACAGCACAAATGCGGCAGGCAAATGTAGAGCCTATTTTCTTAGATATAGAAAGCAATTTATGTTGTATAATTGTTCTTCTTTCATTTTATTCATAGTTGGAAAGAATAGAAAAGGATGAAGAAAGAAGAAAGAATCTGATCTTCACTCTTTTTATGTGTTTGCTTTTCAGAAGCCCAAGGCAATTTTATCAATATTGGTTTCATTCCACAGTTCATCACCCCAAAAGTGACATCCAATGATACCCGAGTTTTCTATTTATTTATTACACTAATCTACTTATTTATTATGTTTTAATGGCATTTGTTCAAGTGAACAAATAGTTTGTTTTCAATGACTAACTTGAAATATAAGTATATTTTTAAAAAGATAACACTCAAATCTCTGTTTTACCTCTTTATCTTCATTTGAAATGGATCACATTCTACCACTTGGTAAACTTTATTTATAAAGTCTTTTATAGCAGCCTAAACATTTACAATGTCAAGTTTAAAAATGTTTTATGAGGAAAGAGATAGAGGTCAAACCTTTAGTTAAAACTATGTTAGTCATTATATTAGTCACTTAGCCATGTGTGGCCCTTGAGCATGTAAAATGTGATTAAGTCCTATTTAAGATGTACTGTGTGTGTAGAATAAATCTAACATAATTCTCCTATGTACACATATGAAAAAATCTGAGTGAATCTCACCATTGTATACACCCACAAAGATGGGGTCTTAATTAGATATAAGATATACTCCATACTTGTATAATTTTATCAAAATGCATTGTCTTGTATTACTAAGAAGAAACAATAAAAAAGAAAGATCACTAGACTCTTCAGAGTTTGTCCAAAGTGTTTTAGTAGTTCATGGATCCAGGTGATCATGGAGTAATGGGAACTCATAAGTGGGTACTAATGTTCTAAATTCATTTGAGCCTTGGAAACAAGGTTGTGATGGCTAAAATTCCCTCAAATGTTAATTCTCCTATTATAGAAGAGTAGTAAACAAAAAGGTGTAAAAGAGCATACAAAGAAAATAATTTATTCAAGATTTTTGCCCATATTGTTGATTTCATCTATCTCTCAATTCCATTTCATTTTCTTAATCTTAATAAAATATACTTCTTTCAAGCCCTCAAATAAAGATGTACTGTGTGAAAAACAATGTAAAATATCTTAGTAATAGCTAATGGTATATTGAGATGATAAGATATTTGGTTAAACAAAATATGATATTAAAATTATTTTCATCAGTTTCTTTTAAATTTTTAAATGCAGCTACTAGAACATAGATCGAGTTATATGTCTTTTGGACAGAGCTGCTCTAGAGCATGGTTTTGAAGGAAACTTCATGGATGGCTGAAGTTGCCTGGATGCCATGTGTTGCTGTTGATGTTGGGTCCAGACTTTGATTTGGAGTAGTGGCTAGATGTAGTCTCTGGACTAGCAGCAATCTCAGGTCACATGTGTAACCTCTGAATCAGCAACTCTAGGGGAGGGGACCACCTCTGTGTTTTAATCAGTCCTCCAGGAGATTCTGATATATATTATGATTTGAGAACCACTGGTTTAGAGCAACAGGGGAAGCAGATGAGACTCACCTAAGATAGGACCAGCCTTAATCACTGGCTTGGAACTGTTGTAGGTAAACTTAATGGGATGGCAAGGGCTGGGCTAGGAGGAGACATAGAGGGGCAAAGATTGGGTGATAGCAGCAAAAAACACAAAAGGAAAGAAGCTAGTTCCAGAGGGATATAACATGATACCAAACATGCCAAATCTAAAAACCATGCAAAATAATTACCATATATTGATAGTGAATACAAATATCTGGAGTAGAAAGCATGCATAAGAAGACAGCATGGTTGGGAAAGATAAACACCTCATTTAGGATAGGGTTACCTCCAGGGGAAAGAAAAGAAGGCAGATTTTACTGGGGAGGGCTTTACAGTGGATAACAACTGTACTGGTAGTGCTCCATTACTTAACTTGGGTGGTAGATGCATGCTTATAGGTGATAGATTCATGCAAGAAGGATGTATGGGATGAGCTCCCTATTTTGCCTCTCTACCAGCCATGCCCCTACAAAGGTATATTCTCTATACCTTGTATAGATCTGAAATATAAGTTAATACAAAACAAAATAAATAAAAAGAGGAAAGTGGGAATAGGATTAATCTCTAGACTCTGCTGAAGTGGGAAAAAAGGTGAAGTCATATTTGACCAGAGTAGGAGATCAGAAAGAAGGAGAGGGCACAGGAGTTTGAGATAAGCTAGCTTCATTTCTGTATTTAGTGTCACCTCAGGTACTCTCTTGCTAGCACTGATACCTTTGCTCATACTGTAGGAGCATGTCTTAAATTATAACTTATACTAGTATTATTTTTAACTGAATTAAAATACACGTGACAAAATTAACCATTTTAAAGTAAACATTTCAGTGATGATTAGTGTCTTCACAATTCTATGTAATTACCACCTCTATTTAATTCCAAAATATTTTCACCACCCCCAAATAATGTGCCTATTAAGAAGTCACTCTTCATTTTCTGCCAGACCCCAGCCTCTGGCAACTACGAATTTTTTTCCTACTGTATGAATTTACCTATTCTGGACATTTTATATAAATAGCATTTGCATCTGACTTATTCACTTAGCATAATGTTTACAAGGTTCATCTACCTTATAGTATATATCATTATTTCATTCTTTTTATGGCTGAATAATATTCCATTGTATGTACATACTGCACTTTGTTAATCTATCCTTGTATTGATGGACATTTAGGTTTTTTCCAACTTTTGGCTATAGTGAATAGTGCTGCTATAATAATTTGCTTACTAGTACTTGTGCAAAATTTAAACATGGGTGTATCTACTCCCCTTACCACCCTACCCCCTGCACTGGAAACTTCTGAATGATCAGGACTTTAAAGGGTTTTATTTATCTTCCTCTCCCAAAGCCCTAGACACTGAGTTTTCCACATAGTATTTGTTCAGTTAAAGTCTATTAATAAACTAAACTTAGCACATTCAAAACCCCTTTTTATTGTCACTAGTGCTGATATTTTAAAGTCTACTATCATGTAGAATTCCTTATGGCTAGAATTACACAGTGAGACAGAGGCACAGGGCCTCTAACCATCATTACTTAAATTGAAAGGGCAGGCCAATAGATTGTTTTCCATATAGTGTTATTTGAGGGTCTTCAAACTGGTATTTATGTTTCATAAATTGTTAATATGGTATTTCTCTTAGACTTAGACAGGAAGGATGTATGTACTGAGTTCCATACTTTAGAGGCCCTACTTTGGCCCTCTACCAGCCATGACCCTACATATAGGTCCAGGAGACTGTTGAGAACAGGGTTATTTCCTTGCTAGGCCATGTTTCAGGTAGCTGGGACCTCTGAATAATTTCAAGTCTGCTGTCAGGCTCTGCATGCTCTTCTTGGAACTCTCCTTGGGAGGTTGACTATCCTATCAGGGTATCTGCTCCCAGACCTAAGGGGTGGCTGTATGCCTGGAACAGAGCATGGAGCCTGGTCTTGGAGACAGGCCAGAACCAAGATCAGAGGAGCAGGGATGGGAAAGAGAACCATGGCAAGGAGGCGGGACTTTGGGGAGTCTGAAAATTCAAAAATCCAACCTAAGTCTTCAGGTCATTATTAAGGCATACTTGTTATTTGTAGTATTGGTTTATTTAAATGTACATTTGTACATTTGTAGTATTAGTTTTTTAAACATGGATCCCCAACTGAACTCTTATCTTAATCCAGTTAAATATCTAGTTAGTTAGGCTAAATATCTAATCTAAAACCCTTTTCCTTCCCTCATTCCATGCCACACCTTATTGCCTAAGTATAGTGGCCCCATGTTTCCAAAAATGCTGGTTCCAGGAACCCATCTTGCTTTAAGAGTTAGAACTATCCCTGAGCTAGGCTGAAGGACAACCACCAACAATCATGTCCCTTCCATTCATCTAGCTGCACCCCTCCACCCATCTCTCTCTTTGCTCCCCAGATATTCATACACAAAACTTCTTCAATAGCAGTCCCTCCCAATACAAGTGCCCACCTGGAGCCACTGGCTTGGTCAGGCACAACTATGTAGAGACCCTTTCTATGTAGCACAAGGTCTTAAGGACACTTTACTCCTCTGACAAACTTCAGGTCTGAGTTGCCAGGATTCTATTTGACTTCCCTCCCCAAGTCACCAACAGACTGAGACAGACTACCAAATAGGTTTTGTTGAATTTATTTGGTTTGCACATATCAAAAATCAAGAAAGCTAAAAGAAGCTGAAATCTTGCCAAAATGTGCTTTAGGCATTAGTAATTCTTAAACTCTTCATTTTAAAACAGAGCTTTGTTAACAGTGGAAAGAAATTGTTAATGGAAAGTTCTCAGAGTGAGAGTAACCTAATAGAAGTCCACTGTCAGAAAAGTGGGAAGGAAGATATAACAGCTACTCTTCCAAGATTAGCTGGAAAAAGGGCTTCTACTTTAATAAAGTATTCACTATGGGGATACAAAGGGAATAAATCAAGTCAACTGAAAATCTAGTATAGCCCAAAAGGCTAAGCTACAATATCAGGAAAAAAAAAGATATTTTATAGAGAAAATGCAAAATCTAGCATGTATTTGCACAGTGTCACATTATACCACCATCAGCAAAAACCAGCACCAAGTATCTAAATTAGCTCTGGCATCTCATTGCCTCTCTGGACAGTTTTGCACGAAGAAGCACCCCACTCAGAATGTAAAGGCACAGTTAAATTTCTAGGCCTATATTTCTGTTCAAGCAAAGTAGCCCCAGTGACAGAGGATGGTATGGTGATTGCTATCCTGAAGAGTTGTTTTTGAGTCTCTAGGAAAATGAGTTATGTTTACTTCACAGGTATCTAAGGGAGTGCCCCCCAAATGTTTGATGGGATTAGGGGTGGAACAAAGGGAAAGGACATGGAAAAGATTTAAGTGACTTCTGGTTCACCTGGATGAGGCTCTAGGGTGGCCTGCACCTTGGAAAGTGAGCCAATTGAGAAGCCAACTGGGGGTCAAGGTGCCCACATCTTTACTCCTGAGCCTGGGAGTTTAGTGAAGACCATGCCACCAGGATGGGAAGGGAGCAGTCAAAATGTACTAGGCTATTTCCCCCTCCCCTCACTGTGACCAACTCTCTCCTCCTGCTTCTTCCTCTCCCACTCTTGTCTTTTTGCATTTTCTCTTCCTCGTGTTGGGTGTGAGCAGGTCACTGGGGAGGTTGGGGCTTTCTGACATAGTAACTTGGGAGGTGCCTGTCTCTAGGAATGGAGGGTGGGGAGAGGCTGGTTTCATCATTTGTGGTTTCCTAGAAGCAGAAAGTTCATTTCTCTGTGGCTTTGTCATAGCAGTGTTGCTTTGGGCTAAATCCTCATGAAGCAGACTGCTAAGGGGAAGGGATTAAGACTACATGGAGCTCTCCATTATAAGACTGGAGTCAGAGGAGACAGGAGCCCTCTAGTGGCCCCAGACATGCATCAAGGTAGTGAGGTGGTGAGCTCACCACGTGCCTGATGGAAACAGTAGCTTTTGGCATCTGTAGAACATTGAATTTTGACAAGTACTTGGTGCTTAAGCACTAGGATATTATAATAGGAGGAACATTGACATTTCTGGGCAACTGGAGAAGGTCCCAGTGGTGTTGGGATAAGAACCCAAAAACTGATGAACTAACCATCTAGAGAAGTAGGATAACTTCCAAGAAGCATTGTGCTCATAGAGATGGGTACACATCTGCCAGGGCTGCCACAGATTGAGATGGGGCCTGTACTCTGTGTTACTGTCACCCAAGTTGAAAGATTGATAAGTGCTGTGTTACTATCACCCAAGTTGAAAGCACTGGAGGCCCCCAGGGACATGTAGAAGGTGTTTCAAGGGGTAATGGGTTGATTAGAAGACTGGCCTTTGCAAAATTTTTCTTGGAGATGCAGAATTTTCACTTCCACCAACCAAGTAATTCAGCATTTATGTAGGCTCATAAAACCTAAAAACCAATCCCTGGGCCAAATCATCTCAATATTTATTTCCATTAGGATTACTTTATTTGGTTGAGGAAAACAACCATCTTTTAATTGCTCTAACAAAGTGTTTATATTTTCTTCCTTTGAAGGCATATTCTCCAAAGTTAAATATTTCACAATTCTACAGCAGTGCAAAGATTTTCCCATAGTTTTATAGAGGAAATGCTGGGTTTCTAGATGCTGGCAGTGACTGTACTGAAAGTTAGGCATTAATGGCATTTATTTCATTCAAAGAGTTAAAAGTTTTAATTCCCATTTCTAAGGCTCTTTTGCTTAATAAAAATTGTCATAGTAAAGAAATCACTACACAGAATTACTACAGCTATTTGGCAATTATCATTTAAAATGCTGATGCTCCACCCAGGAGCTATTTATTGCATGATCTCTGCTATGTGGCTCCATGCTTTGGCTTTCTTCTTGGCCATAGAGAACCAAACAGGCTCATCTGGCTCCACAGGCACAACAGGCTCCAGTGGCTGTTCGGGCCCAGCTGGAAGACTTGAAGATCGTTTAGTTTCTTTATCTATCGCAGACATACGAAGTGTCTTCTGATCTTCAAAAGCAACTGGAACCACAGCAAATAAATCACAACCAGTAAGAAGTCCCAGAGATGTTGGTGTATTTTTATAACATGAAATAAAATGTTTCATGTTTTCAGATTTCCCCTGAGTCCCTTTCTCTTAGTACTTTCCACCTCCTGCCCCCTTCGATGTCAGGCTTCTAAAAGTCAGTGCCATGACTTTGGAATGTCAAAGGAGTAAAATCGACATGTGGCCATAAGGGCCTGGCCATGGGAAGTCTTGAGAAGTAATTACTATGTTGTACTGCCAATCTTTGGGTAGTTATTATGGGCTTGTCTTACACTTTTGAACTGAGACCAGAAGGGAAACATATCTGATTGATTCTTTTAAAATTTCAAATCAGGTAGTGTTTTTTTGTTTTTGTTTTTGTTTTTTTGCCAATCCACAATGTAGTATGAAATTAAATCACTGGTGACTCAATAGCTCCATCCAATAAAAGTCAATATTAAACAATATTGTAGCAACCACCCCATCCTGGCCAAGCACACTACCTCCCTATTTTCCAGTTCCACACCCTCCCTCATCCTGCTCTATGACTGATTGACTCAGTGACTTAGACTCAACCAGTATTTCTCAATCTTGAATGCACATTAGAATCTCCTATGGCTCTTTTAAAAAATACCAGTGCCCATGTGTTTTCTGAACCAACCTCATTAGATAAGCCAGGGCCATCTAATTTTTTTAAAACTCACCAGGTGATTCTAATGCTCAGGGAGAGTTGAGAATGACTTGACAGCAGTGTGGTGCCCATGAAGCAATGAACAGGTCAACTGTTGCTATTTCATGGCTAAAATAATGGGTTCCTGAATTCCTAGTCTAATTTCTTCATGAAGGGGATTAAGGGAGAAGGCAAAGATGGCATCATTTAAATCCATCCTCCCTTCATCCTACTCCTGCTGGGAAAATCCCTCTGGCACATAACTCTTACTGATGAGATCACATTATTTTATCACATCACAGTGGTCTTTCAGCAGTTAAAATTTCCCCACTTCTCACATCCCTACTGAGAATACAGAGGGATTAAACAGTTAAAAATGGTTCGATACCATTAGGCCTTCATAGTGGATTATTTTCAAAAATTTCATGGGGGATATAGCAGGTGGAAAAACATCACTGTGCCATGAGCTGGAAAATGACTTGGTATTTTTCTCTTGCATAACTTAGCCGCAAGAATGTTTTAGTGAGTGACAACAGTTTTGTGCCTCCACAGCTTCCTCAGTGAGATGAAAGGCTGGAAGAGCTTCTGAAAGTTATACACTGGTCTTAATGTTAGTCATAAGAAATGAATTTTCCTAAAGTAAGCGAACATCTGTTATCTTCTTATAGAAGAGTCATGACAGTGATTTGGGGAATAAGAGACATGTTAACTGAGCTTGCAATTGCAGAAATTTCACAACATTCTTCCAGAGCAGGTTTTTGTGAGATCAGGGGATGTGCTTTTACCTGATTTGGCAGGCTTAGGTGGCTTTGTTGGTGGCATCTTCTCCTGTATATGGACAGTAGAAGTCAAAATCTTTTTTACTTGGCTTTCATTTGCAGAGCCAGCTCCCTTTAATATAAAATTGAAAACAGAAAGCTTGTAAATCCTGACCAACCCCCCCCTCAGCAAATTGCTTATTCAGAAAATATATGGGGCAATGTATTTTGGGGAAGGGGGTAGGGGAACCAGGGATTAAACCAAGGGATGCTTAACCTTGACCACTGAGCCACATCCCCAGCCCTTTTTATGTTTTATTTAGGGACAGGGTCTCACTAAGTTGCTTAGGGTCCTGCTAAATTGTTGAGGCTCGCTTTGAACTTGCAATCCTCCTGCCTCAGCCTCCCAAGTTGGTGGGACTACTGGAGTGCACCACTGAACCTAGCCATATAGGGCAAGTTCTATCCTGGGCACTACAAGTAGTTCAACAGGATAAAAGGGAGAGGGGAGAGAGAGATCGACCATATAATATATCTATATAGACATATAAGAAAAGAAATAGCACTGAACCTTTCGTTTAGAATGTATGTTGACAAAACCTAAGCTGGCTCATGTTTACCACCTTTCATACCTGGAAGAAAAGGTTGTCTGATTATACAAATAGTGTAAACAGAATAACATGATAATTATTTAGCTTGAGAACAACCTTTTCCCCAGCACTTAACAGCAAGCTAGCAGAATGTGATGGCTACAATGAATCTGATCAATTCATTAATTCATTGAAGTGAGTTCCATAGGATTTCTACTTTGCAAAACTTTCTGACATGACTAGAACATTCTTGCATTAGAAAGTGTTGGTGTAAGTCTTTTCTAAATTTTCAAATTAACCTCTCCACAATTGGCACACTTTAATGACTTTATACATACTAGGATATTTCCCCCTGATAAAACCTTTCACCAAGGTGGACTTAACTTTTGTATGGTACTCCTCCCATATAAACACAAATGATAAGAAAATATCTTTAAGCAAAAAATTAGTTTTTCACATGATCCTTCAACAACTTTACTAAGCCCTTAAACGCATAGGAATTGCTGGATGCTATGATGCACACCTATAATATCAGTGACTCTGGAGGCTGAGGCAAGAGAATCGAAAATTTAAGGCCAGCCTCAGTGACTTAGTGAGAGCCAGTCTGAAATTTTTAAACTGAAAATAAAAAGGGTTGGGAATGTAGCTCAGTGGTAAAGTGCCTCTGGGTTCAATTTCCCAGAAAAAAAAAATGCATAGGACTTTAGATATATTTTGATATGTTAATTTGATATGATTTCTTGAGACAGCTTTGAGCAATTTTTATAAGGGAGGAAGGCATCATTCTATCATCCTTGATCCACATGTAGTACTATTAGCCTACTTCATTGCATAATATTTTTTCAAGCTTCAGGTAAGTACCACACCAAACCAAATTAACACCTAGAAATCCAAATGTTGAACACATTAAGGTGAATTGTTATCTACTGATATGTAAAGGTGCCCAGAAATGAAATGCTCAAGAAAAAGTAGACAGTAGGCTGGGGTTGTAGTTCAGTGGTAGAGTGCTTGGTTTGCATGCATGAGGCACTGGGTTCAGTCCTCAGCAACATATAAAAATAAATAAATAAAATAAAGATATTGTGTCTATCTACAACTAAAAAAAAATTTATAAAAAATAGTAAAGTAATCCCCCTTTATCCATGGTTTCACTTTCTATAGTTATAGTTACCTATGGTCAACTGCAGTCCAAAAATATTAAATGCAAATTTTCAGAAATTTACAAATTTTAAATTTCTTGCTTTTTTTTCAGTAACATGATAAAGGTTCAGGTCATCTCACTCCTACTGGGATGTACATTATCCCTTTACCTGGCTTATCTACACTGTATATGTTATCTGACTGTTAGTCACTCAGTACCCATTTTTTTAAACTTATTTTTTAGTTGTAGATGGATACAATACCTTTATTTTATTTATTTATTTATATGTGGTGCTGAGGATCAAACCCAGTGCCTCACATGTGCTAGGCAAGTGCTCTACCACTGAGCCACAACCCCAGCCCCTCAGCAGCCATCTTAATTATCAGATGAACTGTCAGGATATCACAGTGCTTGTGTTCAAGAAATCCTTATTTTACCTAATAATGGCCCCAACTTGCAAAGAGTAATGATGCTAGCAATTCAGATATACCAAGGAGAAATTGAAAAATGCTTCCTTTAAGTGAACAGGCAAAAATTCTTGACTCAATAAGGAAATAAAAAATCATGCACTGAGGTTGCTTAGATCTATGGTAAGGATTCGACTTCCATCTGTGAAATTGTGAAGAAGAAATAAGAAATACATGCTACTTTTGATGTTGCTCCTCAAACTTCAAATATTAGGGCCACAGTGCATGAACAGTGCTTAGTTAAGATGAAAAAGTCACTAAATTATGGGGCTCAGTACTATATATGGTTTCAGATATCTACCAGGGATCTTGTATCCCTGTATAACTATAAATACACTAGTCCCCCCCAGTAAAGGGGGGACTAGTGTATTTATAGTTTGATTCCCATTTATAAAAATACACATATGTATTTATAAGCATAAAATATGTGTAAAGATAGACACTCAACTTTTACCCCAGTGGTTACCTTCATGGGTTGTTTTTTTTTTTCATTGTTGTTTTGTCTATTTACACTTATTTCTCAACCAATTTCATGGAATCCTGCTCTAGAATATTTAGGACAGGATTTGATTTATTCATTACTTTTGGCACACCCTTTAAGAGCATCAAGTAGGTCACATTTGTACAAGTCTTTTCCCCTGCAGAGTCCTCCTGTCTTGATAAATGCTCCCAAAGAGAGGGGACCTGAATATCTGACAAAGTTCTCAGTGCAAACGTAATCAATGACTCCAGAAACCCTTTTGGAGTGTTTTCTGAGCTGCTTCACATCCTACCCCATATCTAGGATCCTTGGTCTCATCCTTGGCTCCAGTTCTACTTGTGGGTTTTAGCTCTTTTTTAGGAACATAGGTCTGGGAGCCTCTCTGTCTCTGCTTTGTCATGGTTATCCAAACTGCCTCTGTGATGGCACAGTCTGGCTGGTGACAAGAAGGCTTTCCTGAGAAAGAAATGAAAGGTATTAGAACTGAAGCAAGGCAGGCACAATAATGTCCCAAGTGGGATTCGTGTTAATTACCAAATGAAATTAAACAGATGTCAAGTAGAAAAGGATTCCTTTCTTTTGTGCCCTCCATATAACCCGGCAAGGCAGGAGTCCCTTGGGTAGTTAAGAAGCTGTTCTTAAAAGTGAGCATACTGTCCCCTTACTGGATCCTTTCCTTTTTTTGTCCATCTCTCTTCTCATCCCCAAATTGTGGCAGGACAATGGTCGTCAGGTGGGCTGGGAAAATTCCTAAGAGGCCATAGGCTTGGGTCATTGGTATCATTCCTCCAACTCCAAAGAAAATCTTTGAATTTCCTGCTTGATAGTCCCTCATGCAAGTGTGTGGTTACATAGGTATGTATTTACCAGACTATGTGTGGGTTGGAATGATGGTAGAAAGGTTTTGGGAGAGACTTGTGCTCACAAGATCACCTAGCTCTGGATTCTTAGACATTTCAGATAAAGGAAGAAGCTGTGTAAATACAAATATTTACAGTAAACTACAATTTCAGGCTGGGAGTCTGAACATCATGGTATTCTTGAATTGGCTCTGAACAATGTACATGGTGGTTTGGAGGGGTATAATACATGTAAAAGTATTTTGATAAAAGTTATAAGTCCATCCAAAAGTATGGTGTACAGAGGGTGGGGAGAGGGAGTGAGGAGGTGATCATGTGTCTATTATAAATGTGGGTAGATATCCAGACCAGTGCCCCCTTGGGAAGGGGAAGAGTCAAAATGAACTACCTCCAAGTCTATTCATCTATATTGAGGCTTTCCCCTGCTCCTACATCCACAACACAGCCCTAGCAAAACAATAACCTAATAGGCAAGGCTAGAACAGACTTCAGACTCATTCAAGGCTTTGCTTTCCCATTTTTCCTCCACATGGTACCTACTTGCCATCTGGAGAGATAAAAGTCTCACCTGGGGGTATGTAAACTGGTGGCCTCTTGAGCATGCTTTCCAATTTATTCCTGTTCTGTTGCTTCTCCGCAAAGTTAGCAATATCACTGAGGTCTTCTGGGGTACTCAGGAACACTTGGGGATTGCTTCTTCTCATTCGCTGTTCCTTGCCCACAGAGTGTGCAATTGGGCCCAAGGGCACTGAAGAAAATTGTGCCAAATTATCTCGTTTCTCATTCTTAAATTTCTGTGGAGAAGGAATTCTTCTCAGTCGGACTCCAAAAAGGTTTTCCACCTCAGCTTCACTGCTGGGTATGCTGGTATGGCCATCATTATGTCCAGTACCACTCTGAAGAACTTCCTCCTTAATGTAAGCACTCCCAGAAATGGGTGTTTTCCCAGGAAGAGTAATGTTGAACTTCCCAGGTTTGTTAGCAGAGACTGGGATGCTCTTAATGAAGTCTTCTGAAACTTGGCTGAATTTCTTGGTTTTCTTTGGAGAAACAGGGCATTTTGATAAGGACCAATTGCCTCGATTGTTCTCAACAATGGTTCCCTCAGCAGCAACATTCGTGGAACTTGAGTGGGTCTGTTGCTGGTATCCAGGATTTCCATATGCCTGGAAAGGATTAACAGGAAAGGAGGCCTCTGCAGGACTGCTCCAATCTACAGGAACATTCCCTGAGCCTGGTGATAAAATTGGTGGCTGCTCAGATCCATCCAAAGTTTGGGAAGGGTGTCTGGAAGGCATATGCTCTTCAGAGATTCTCCACTCTTCTGGGGAGTCATCAGAAACTGAGGAGACTTCCTGCTGGTACTCAAACTTCCCCAGGACCTGGGAAAACTGTCTGGTAGGTACCTGCCCTTTAGAACTGCTCCACTTGCTAGGGACATTCTCTGAATATGAGAGACCTTCTTGTGTGCCTTCAGGCCTCCCCACTGACTGTAAAGGGTGCTTCATAGGCAGCTTCTTCAAAGAAGTGCCTCCCTCAGAGTCAGCATTCTCCCAATCTGAGAAAACGTGGTGTTCCATTTTAGGCCTCAGCAAGGATTTGAAAGGATGACTTAGCGAGAGAGGATCTGCATACATGCCCCCATGAATAGAAGCACTCTCTGAGAAGATCTGCTGTGCCATAAACTTCACAAATGACTGGGAAGGACTGGGAAGCAGTGGTTTCTTAGAAAAATCTTCTTCACCAGCAGGATTCTCTAGACGTGAGGACATTTCCTGAACTTTAGACCTCACTGAGAACTGGGTGGGATACTCAGGAGGCAATGCCCTCCCAGAATTACCTTCCTCAACAGTAGCACTCTCAAAACTTGGGGACCCTTTCTGGACTATGTGCTTCATAACAGAACGGGAATGAGGGTTGGAAAGCAGCACGTCTCTAGTACTGCCTCCCTCAATGGTAACACTTTCTGGACTTGTAGAGGCTTGTTGTTCAATTTGAGGGTTCCCCCATGGCTGGTAAGTATATCTGGGAGGTACTGGACAGCTCCGTTCTATAGACGTGCTCACTGAACCTGAGGAGATTTCTTGCTTGACTGCTGGTCTCTTCTGGGACTGTAAGTGATGTCCAGGAGGTCTCAATTCCATTGAACCACTCCCTTCAGCTGCAGAGTTCTCTGGACCTGCAGAGGTTTGTTGCTCAAGTTTAGAGCTCACCCATGACTGGAAAGGGTTTCTTGGCATTGGCTCCAGAGAACCACTCCATTGTGCAGAAGCACTTGCTGAACCCATGGAGACTGGTTGCTTCATTACTGGTCTCATCAGGGGCTGAGGAGATATTTTGGGAATTGGCGGAGCTTTAGGGATGCCCCACTGGGTAGCAGAGCTCTCTGAATTTGCAGAGGCTGGCTTAAATGCAGAGAACAGCCATGACTGCAAAGGGTGTCTGGGAGACACTGACTCTGTAGAAACATTCCCTTCAACCTGAGGGTTCTCTGCACCTGCAGAGACATTTTCCTGAAATGTAGGGTTCACCCATGGTTGGAAGGTGTGTCTGGCAGACACTGGCTCCTCAGGATTGGCCCATTGTGAAGAAATGTTCACTGAGTCTACAGTCATCTGTGGGTGGAAATGAGGCCTCATCAAATGTTTTCCAGGGGGCAGGTCCATGAATATGCCCTTTTCAACAGCAGTGTCTTCTGAGAACATTTGCTGGACTTGAGGATTTGTTATGGACTGGGGAGAATACTTGGGGTAAAGTGATTCCACAGAAGTAATACCTTCTGAACCCGAGAACATGTTTTGTTGAACTTTAGGGTTTATCAAGGGCTTGGAAAGAAGTATAGTAGGCCCTTCAATAGCTTTGCTCTCTGGAAATGAGGAAGTTTGCTGCCCCACTGGAGGGTTCAGCCATGTCTGGAAAGGGTGTGTGGGAGGCCTTAGATCCACAGAAATGCTCCCCTCCACAGCAGTACTCCTCGGACTTGCAGAGATCTGTTGTTGGATTAGGGGTCTCCTCATGGACTGAGAATGAAGTTTTGGAGGCAGTGTCTCCATAGAAACCTCTCCCACAACTGCAGCACTGTCTGCACCCAAAGATAATTGTTTCTCAACTTTTGGTCTCACTGAGGGTTGGGAAGAACACCTGGGCAGCACCTCCATAGAAATAACTTCTTCCCTAGTTGTAATATCTGAATGTAAGGAGAGTTTTTGTTCAACTAGAGACCTCTTTAGTCGCTTAGAAGCCATTCTGGGAGGCAGTGGATCCATAAAAATGCCCCACTCAACTGCACTGTTCTCTGGACCTGTGGGACCTTTTGGCCCAAATTTAGGGCTCACCCATGGCTGGAAAGGACAGCTGGGAGATACTGGCTCCAAAGAACTGCTATATCCTGCAGAAAGGCTCACTGAACTTGAGAACACTTGTTGCTGAACTATCTGAGGAGGGTGCCTGGGGGGCATCTGTTTGACCGAAACTCTCCAGTCTTTAGGAGTGTTCTTTGAAAATGAGGACACTTCTCTTTGGTCTTGTGGCTTCCCCAAGGCCTGGTCAGAGTTTCTGAGAGATACATCTTCCTCCAAGCTGCTCCAATCATCAGCACTGTTGCATTTTTCGGCATAACTATTTGATTCTGTAGAGAATTCTGTATCTTCAGGTTCCTGTAAAACCAGCTTCTCCTGAGACCTGGAGGCGGCAGCAAATCTTTTTGATTCTGAGAAGACTGCTTCAAGCTTCCGCAAGGATCGGGAGAAGCGAATGGCGGCCATTTCCTCAGGACCTCTCCCCTCCTCAAGAATACTATCTGATTCTGAGGAGGCATCTTCAGGTTGAGGCTTTCCCAAGAACTTGTGAGAATATTCAGGGCCCTGATTCTGTTCCAAACCGCTCATTTCAACAAAACTTTCTGATTCTGGGAAGCCTTCTTTTTCACCTTCAAGCTTCTGTGGGGACTGGAAGGAATGTTCAGGAGCCCGCTGCTCCTGAACACTCCCCTCCTCTGAAGCACTATTTGAATCTGAGGACACTTCTTCATCTTCAGGCTTCTCCAAAGACTGGGAAAGGCTTCTGGGAGATAGCCTCTCTGTAGAAAGGCTTCCCTCTGCTACTGTACTTGCCACACCTGGAATAATGGCTGTAAAGCCCTGGAGAATATTTCCAGGAGACTTTTCTTTGCAGATAGTTGGAACACCCTGGGCTAACTCCATTTTGGACTGGGAATTTTGCAAACCATGGCTGGAAGCTTCTTCTTCCCCTGACTGGACATGTGAAGGATCCCTAAGCACCTGAGCCTCCACTGCCACTGAAAGAATGTCCTCTTCTTGGGCTTTAGAAAGTCTTCCTACCATTGGTAAAAGAGAAGCTCTGCCATCTGGCTTCCTGGCTCCACAGGCCCCATTTTCATGGTAGAGTGGTGGACCACTCACCATGGATTCTACCATGTCTTTAGGTATGGGTTGTGGTGCTGATGCTTTTTTGGCTTTAACTTCTAGGCCAACATTCTTCTTTACCATGTCACCTTTATCTGAAAGCAACTCCTGAGAAGTAGTACTTTCTGCCTGTGGAGTTGTAAACTGCTCCATGGTTTGCTTCTCAAAGGTTAAGTGCCGGAAAGGGCAATCACTGGCCGTCTTCTCCAAATGTGAATAATCATATCTATCACCCAGGATATGCAGTTGACAAGATGGTAGAAGGCATCTTCCTCTGCGCCCATACTCATTTATTCCCGAAATACTTGAACCTTTCCTTCTACGTCTTCTTCCATATGCTGCCAACATTGGGTAGCCCATGCTCCCAGTAGGATCTGTGTTTGAAGCCTGTTCGGCTATCTTCTGATCATAAATCTCAGTTTTGTTGCTCGGGTCCTGGTTCAAGGTACCTGCACCAAATAGAAATTAGGAAAGGAGAAATATGTATGCTTTAGACTTCCTAAAACAGGAAATGCTCTGTCCTAGCCCAGTTAGTACCTATTTGCTACTGAATTTGCTAGCATGAAGAAGCACTGTTCAAAAGACAAAGAATAAATGGGTCACAATTAACTTTCTGTGGTTGAAAATGGTTTCAATCAAAGGGAAATTTCAATTGCATGGACTGATTCCAGGATTAGCTCATCATCATTTAATAATAGTCTGGTCCACCATTAGGTGCACATAAAAAGAGGCAAATTTTGAACTTGTAATAATGATTATCTTTGAAGAAACTGACAGGGGCAGGGGGAAGGGAAATTTTACTTTCTCTTTAGTATTTTTATTTTCTAATATTTATCTGAACTGCTTGAAATTCCAAATTATGTCCATTTATGCTTTATTTTTTTAGAAAGGTATCATCAGAAATTATCTGAGAGGTAAGAATTTTGCCCAGTTTTCTTCTATTTTCTCCCTTCTTATGTTAAAATAATTCTATGTAATATACATGCACAGCAAATGTTTGAATACATGAAAAGCAATACTTGCAACATTTTAATAATTCAATTGGTCCACAGGCTTCAAGTTAAGCACAAGGTAGCAGTTATACAAATTGCTCCTCTCCTTTCTTAAGGAATTCCTTTTTCTAAGAAACTCGGTTTGATCCCGTGGTGGCAGGGCCCCTTGCTGCCTATCCTTCCTCATAATCCACTGCTTCCCTAGTTCAATCCTGTGGTTTTTTATGCAGCATACTGCACTGAAAATAGCAGGTTGTGCTCCAAAACACTTCTATCACATGGAACACCAAACAAAATATCTGCCCCCGTGGGTATTGACTCAGTTCTGTCCTCCTTTTGTAAAAAATCTGAAAAAAAAAATACTTCCTTCTCTCAGATCTCCCTTCTTCCCTCTATCCATTTCCTCCTTTCTGAATTGATTTTGTGGTTTTGTTTGTTTTCATGGGAAAATATGATTGAGGATATCCTGTCTTTGAACCCATGTGTGATTTTTTTTGTAGCAAAAACATTAAATAACTGTTCAACATAATTTGTGGAACAGGAATTTTGTTTTATCAGATATTGCTTGAAATTAGCTGGCCATTAGCTGGAGCCAATATCCACATTCACATACCCATGAACACACAGAGAGTTTTACTCTAGTGGTATCTATTGGTTGGGAATTTGACAGGTCTTGACTGCCAAGGACATCTGCCTGCAGCTGTACAAACCCTCTTTGTCCATGGATATGGGAACTGCTTTTGCTATTAACACAAAACCTTTTCTCTGTACTGAAAGGGAAAGGCAACTAAAAAAAATTATTTCAGGCCAATTCTGGGGATTTTTGTTGTTGTTGTTGTTTTTCTTTTTCTTTCTTTATTTCTTTTTTTGTACCAGGGATTGAACCCAGAGGCACTTAACCACTGAGCCACATCCCCAGCCCTTTTTTAAAAAAAATATTTTTTATTTGTAGATGGACATAATATCTTCATTTTATTTTTATGTGGTGCTGAGGATCGAACCCAGTGCCTCACACATGCTAGGCAAGCACTCTACCACTGAGCCCTTTTTTTGTATTTTATTTAGAGACAGGGTCTCACTGAGTTGCTTAGGGCCTCATTAAGTGGTTGAGGCTGGCTTTGAACCTGAGATCCTCCTGCCACTGGAATTATAGGCGTGTACTACTGTGCCTGACCAATTCTGTTATTTTTATCTGGTTTTATTGTTGAAGGGGAATGCAGAAGGGTAATCACTAGCTGTATTCACTGTACTCTACTCTGATATCTGGGCTCATTGAAGAGCTCCACATACACATTAACCTCAGAGAAAATTAAACAAATTTACAAACACACAAAGCACTTCCCTGATTGGAAATTCATTTAGATAAAACGAGGAACCCAGATATGATCCTTTACCTAATCCCATACAAGTGGCAGCTGTATTAATTTGACAGTTTAGATGGAGAAAACTGGATCACATTAGAACACATTTTAAACTGGAAGCTCTCTGAGGACCAAGGGCACAGTCTCTGGTAATTTTTGTTCATAACTCATGTCACACTGAACTGTGCAATGAAGTCTAGGATATATGTTTCTGGGTGAGGGTGAAGATGAACCAACCTGTACCATCTTTATTCAGCTTCTTTTGATCAATTTCTTTTGGGTTATTTGTACTCTTTTCTCCTTCAGAAATCAGTGAAAGGCTTGTCTCGTCCTGCTTTGGTTTCATCTAAATCATGGAAAGAAAAATATCAAATCTGATTGACATGCTCTCTACCCTTGTATGATTGCTAAAAAAAATCAGGAAAAAGGTCATTGATGCTAGGTTTATAACAGTACCAGTAAAGATGGAAGTTATTTTTTTATTTAATGACTTTATTTTACTTATTTATTTTGTGTGGTGCTGAGGATCGAACCCAGTGCCTCACACGTGGGAAGCAACGCTCCACCACTGAACTACAATCTCAGCCCCGATGGAAGTTAGTTCTAATGACACACATCAAGAATTCCCTAGGGATGATTTTACCTATTGAAAGTGAGTGATCCAGATCTGGGGTTCCCAGTCTCTAAGTGACATGCTGTAGGAATCTACTGTACCACATTGGAAGGACATAAATCTGAAAATGGAGTTGTTGGACCTTACAACAATCATGCTTTGGCAACATTGGAATTCTCAGATTTGCTCACTGGACCATGAACCAAATTCAAATCCTGTTTGGCTCTTCTTTGGGAAATTTAATGAAACCATGAATGATGTCTTTCCAGCTCAAAAGAAGAAAGAAGATCAGGGTTTGGTAAGAGGGAAGACAGAAATAGATGAAGAATTCAGTCCTTACACTGAAGGGTTGCAATTAGTTTAGTATAAACAAGGTTTGTAGAGAATTATAGTAGGGTTCTAGAAATGCCAGGATAGCATCAAACAGAACAGTGTTCAGATATTGCTTAGAATAAACCATTTATGGCAAGCAACTAAAGGCAGAAATACAACTTTTTATCTTCTCATTCATATTTCCTGAGCTCAAAATAATTTATTGTTGAGTAAATGAGATCAGACAGACCTGGGTTCAAATCTCTTCTCCATCATTTACTTGCTGTGTGACCCTGGGCACATTGTTCTATATATCTCCATGTCCACATCTATAAATTAAGAATTAGGACCCCTTATTTCTGAGCAGAGAGAAAGAGGTGGCAGCCCCTGTATCATAAATGATCCTGGAACTTTTTATATTCATTTATGTGTCAGGAAGAGAGTCACAGAGATGAGGCAGATGTCCCAACTTTCTCTGAGAGCGATGCCCAGACCTTTTCTATGCAGAATGAAGAATGTCAGAAGGTTAACACCAAGGTTCCCTTAGCCAATATTCCCTGACTGCCAAGTCTGTGGTGAGGTGTCCAGGGGGATAACATAAGCATAGGGTTTAAAATTGGTCATCCCTTGCTTGACACCAAACCAAGGAGATTGTCTCTACTGATACCAGAGGTTCTCCCTTGACCCCACGCCCTCCAACTGTTCTTTGAAGTCATATTTTGTTTACTTTCTAAAGCAAAGTTGAAATGTCTAAGCAGAGGCAACATTTGGGGTAAAAAAAAATCCTGGGCTGGAATTCAGAAAATTGGATTCTGGCTCTGGCTCTATTATCACCTGGGTGTCCACCTTTGGGCCAGTACCTGAACTATTTGTGTTATAATGTCTTTCCCTGTGAAATTCTTGCACTACACAGTCATTTAGTCTTCCAGTTCTGATTTTATAGCCTCTTACTTTTAATCCAGAATCGCAGAAGAACTGGGTATTTGATCAAAGTGAATCTTCCACCCAGCATTGTTAAACACCAACATCTTTAAATTCTTAACTTTGGGGAAAATTTTTTCCAAAACATTCCCAATTTTCTTAAACAGGGATCAAGGAACACAATATAACTCTTCTTGATTACCCAGACAAATAACACACATGATCTATTACATTGGACTATGATAGAGTATATCCCTGAGAGGGAGATTGAAGTAGAAAAGATTCTTTTTTGTGTGTGTGTGGCGGGGGTGGGTAACCAGGGATTGAACTCAGGGGCACTCGACCACTGAGCCACATCCCCAGCCCTATTTTGTATTTTATTTAGAGCCAGGGTCTCACTGAGTTGCTTAGTGCCTCCTGTTGGCAAGGCTGTCTTTGAACTCGCAATCCTCCTGCTTCAGTCTCCTGAGACGCTGGGATTACAGGTGTGCGCCACTGCGCCCGGCAGGAAAGGTTCTTGATCCCTTATACTAAATGATCTCATATTATTTCTGTCATCTCTTTCTGCTATGAGCTGTCATTTCCCTTTGCTCTCAGATCTGAGTCTGATCTGCAGCCATGATTTTATTGTCGTCGTTGTTGTTCTGTTTTGTTTTTGTGATGCTGGGAACGCAACCCAGGGCCTTATACATGCTAGGCAAACATTCCACCTCTAAGCTATACCCCAAGTCTATTTTTTTGTGTGGTCATGTTTTAACACTAGTTTGCCTAAGTACAGCTCTGTTGCTAGAAAGTTGTGTGGTCAAACTCTGTGATAACTCTGCAGAGGTCTTTAGCAGGGTTAACAGCACTGTTCTTCATACTTGGAGTTGCTGGAGCCTGACTTCCATACAAGTGGAACAGCGCTATAATTTTTAACTCTCAAATGGGTCTCATTTGATTAATAAGTAAAAAATCCTGATCTGGGCTAGGGTTGAATATCCTCTACCAAGCAGACTGAGTGACCTCCCAGATGCTAAGCCAATAAGCAGGTTCTGGGGCTTACATCCCTGCTTCTGCTTTTTCAGGCCCTCTTATATAAGATCCAAATGGTCAGGACCCACCATCCAACAGACACAAGCTTGCTCATCCCTCTGGAGGGTCAAGGCCAGGACAGCACTCTTGACTTTGCCATCCCAACACCATACCATTCCTGGGGGCAGTCTGCAAAGATGGAACTCATCTTTTCTTATTCAGGAGTTTATTCCCAGGTCTCTTGGAGGACTTACACTCGCTTGAAGGCTCTTCTTCTTTTTTTGTTTCCTGGGATTTAAAGCCATTTTGTGTCGAGCAGCTGAAGAATCCAGGCAGCCCTGGGTGGTGGCTGGGATGCTAAAGCCAACAGGCTGCTGGGTAACATTGGAAGAAGCACATGCAGTTGAGGACTGTGAGAGACCGGTTCCAGTTGATGCTTCAGAGTAGTTCTGGAAAGCGTGGGAGAAAATAAATGAGTCAACCTATATGTTGCCACTCGTCTCAAAGTTGGAAATTCTGGCTGAAGAATTCCTCAATTCCTGGCTGAAGAAATTCTCCTTGAACTACTTTCCCTTTTTCTTCCACTTCTGGTCAATAAAGTTCCACAGTTCCACTGGTCACCTTATAGATGAAAGCAAGAAACAGGAAGCAGTTTGGGTTGTTCCCCTACTTAGAAAGCATTCAGGGGTGCCCCATTGCGCTCAGGAGAGGAACACAAGCACTTAATGGATTTTACAAGATTGGAGGGTTTACATGTTTTCTTGTCTCATATCCCCTGCTTAGGGACAGGAGGACATTTGGCTGGGGTGAGAGGTACAACCTGTCAGTGAAACCCAGCAGGGCTCTGGGAGCTTATATTGGCGGGCTGGGTAGTGCAAAGAAAATTAGTTTGAAAGAGGGCCTGCCTGCAAGTTATATTTTCATAGAGACCGTAAGACCTTTATTTATATTTATGGCTCATGGGAGCAAAGTTGATCTGAGGACCCTAAGGAACTGAGGGCTCCCACCTCTAATGGGGTAGAGATAGAGCTTTTAACCTTGTCACATTATGGCTAGTCTCCATCTCTCTAAACTATTTGGTTCTGGCACACCTAGATAGTTTCCCTGGTAGGAACTTTACATACTCTCCTCTAGGCTTTTGGATAATATTTTCCCTGCCTCCAAGAGACCCCCAGATCTCCTTCCATTCCTAATAAGCTTCAGATTTCTGTGCTTACAGATACCCCTTTGAAGACCACATGATAAGCTGTCTCTACCCTGGACAAGAATAACAAGTGATATAATTTAGCAGGTAGACAGAAATTTATCTTTTTGTTTTTTGATACCAGGGATTGAACCCAGAGGCACTTAACCACTTGAGTCACTGAGCCACATCCCCAGCCCATTTTATTTTTTTATTTAGAGACAGGGACTTGCTAATTTGCTTAGGGCCTCACTAAGTTGCTGAGACTGGCTTTGAACTTGTGATCCTCCTGCCTCAGCCTCCTGAGCCACTGGGAATACAGGCATGTGCCATCACACCAAGGTAGGCAGAATTTCCATTTGTGTTTACCCACTAAATTCTTTCAAACTACCTCTGCACAGCAAACAGGGACCCCTTTGGTATTTTCAGCTTTCACATGCCTTTAAATTTCCTACCACCAGTATATGCTGATCCAGCAATGACCTAAGCTGCTATCTAAGTTCCACGAATGGCTCTTTTTTGGCCTGAGATTCCAGTGTCTGGGGACTTAACAGACAGCTAATGGGTCAGGATGATGACAAATGGAGCTCACCAATCTGTTTCTGATTCTGAGAGAAATGAAAAGGAATACTACAGTTGTCTTATGGGACCTATCACACAAATTAAGGATGGTCTGAATTCTTTCTTAACTTCCTTAGGCAACTCATCCATAAATTTATATGACACTACTTCCTGATGTTATCTATTTGTCTTGTGTTATCTCCATCATGTCAACTCAGGATCTGACTTTATTAACAAGAGTCCTAAAGTGCAAGAATTAAAATCAAGAATCAATAATAGACGGCATCAAACTAAAAAGCTTCTTCACAGTAAAGGAAACAATCAACATGAAGAAAGAGCCTACAGAATGAGAGAAAATCTTTGCCACCTGCATTAATCTCCAGGATATATAAAGATAGAGCATTAATCTCCAGATAGAGCATTAATCTCCAGGATATATAAAGAACTCAAAAAACTTAACACTGAAAGCAAAAACAACAACAAATAATAGACACTTCACAGAAGAAATACTATCGGTGTTATGGTTTGGATGTGACGTGTCCCCCAAAAGTTCACATGTGAGATAAATGCAAGAAGGTTCAGAGGAGAAGTGAGTGGATTGTGAAAATCTTAACCCAATCAGTGAATTAATCCTCTGATAGGAATTAACTGAGTGGTAAATGAAGTGGTAGAGTGTTTCTGGAGGAGGTGGGCATTGAGGGTGTGGCTTTGGGGTATATATTTGTATCTGGCAAGTGGAGACCTCTCTCTGCTTTCTGATCATCATGTGAGCTGCTTTCCTCCGCCACACTCTTCCTCTGTGATGTTCAGCCTCACCTTGAGCCCTAAGGAATGGAGCTGACTATCTATGGACACAGACCACTGAAACCATGAGCCCTCAAATAAACTGTTCCTCCTCTATCATTGTTCTGGTCAGGTCTTATTCACAACAGTGAAAAAGCTGACTAAAACAACCAGTCAACAAATATGTGAAAAAATGTTCAACATCTCTAGCAATTAGAAAAATGCAAATTAAAACTACACTGACATTTCATGTCACTCCAGTCAGAATGGCAATAATCAACAATACAAATAATAATAAATGTTGGTGAGGATGTGGGGAAATGGGTACACTCATACATTGCTGATGGGACTGCAAATTGGTGCCACCACTATGAAAAGCAGTATGGAGATTCCTCAGAAAACTTGGAATGGAACCACTATTTGACCCAGCCACCCCACTCCTTGGTAGGACTTAAAATCAGCATACTACAGTGACAAAACCACATCAATGTTTATAGCAGCTCAATTTACAATAGCCAACCTATGGAACCAACCTAGGTGTCCTTCAACAGATGAATGGATAAAGAAAATGTGGTATATAGAATATACTCAGCCATAAAAAAGAATGACTTTTGTCAGAAAATGGATGGATCTGGAGACTTTCTAAGTGAAATAAGGTAATTCTAAAAAAAAAAAACAAAAACAAAGGTTGAATGTTCTTTCTGATATGTGGATGCTAACATACAATGAGTGGTGGGGGGGGAGAATAGAAGTTCAGTGGATTAGACAGAGGGGAATGAAGGGAAGGGAAGGGGATATGAAATAGGAAAGACAATAGAATGAATCACAAATAACTTTCTTATGTTCATATATGAATACACGACCAGTGAAACTCCACATGATGTTCAACCACAAGACTGGGATCCTAATTAGAATAAGATGTACTCCATGTTTAATATATCAATATATACTCTCCTGACATATATATCTAAAAAGAAAAAATTTAAGAAACTTCTTGTACAACATTTAAAAAGAAGAAGAAGAAGAAGTACAGGAAGTTCCTAATCCCACCAAATATCTTAGAATAGGAGCCAGAAATGTATGGATTTCCTCTGGGAAGTAGAGCTCCTTATTAGGCTCTTTCCTCTCCCTCAGCCCTTCTGGTTAGGAGTAACCTAGAAAAGTGAACACAGGAGCCAACCACAGGATTTTATAGTTACCAGAGAAAGCAAACTGAACTTTTCATGGAAAGACTAAAATTGAGTAGAGGAAATGGAACTCCTTTCTCTACCTCTCCTTCCCCAACCTCTGCAACCCTATTCCTCCCTTCCTGTACTCTGACAGCCAAGATGTCCTCTCTGTACCAAATGTGCATATTATTAAGGAAGACTGAGAAATTTTCAATTCTCCTGTGTTTTAGAAGGGGTTTATCACAGACATCTTCTAATTAACATCTGGAGTTAATAAGTTCCTTTTGCTTCAACATCTGCCCCAATCAGTGCCAGGCCTGGCCCTACTAACCCAGGAAACATGGTTGGACCTTGGACCAGGAGAAGAGATCCTTTGGCACTGATTGGTAGGTGGCCATACACTCCTTTGCTGTTAGCTGGGGTAAGGACAGATCTTTGGAAAATTAAAACACATTTTGGCTTCATGTTCTCCTTCTGTCAAGTATCTAGACCAAGCACAAAGTAGTTTAGTCAATTTACCCTTTGGTCATCCTTTTAATATCTTCCTTTTCTATGGCATGATGCTAGTTTCCCCACTTCCTTTCCTGTTGATAAGGAAACACTTGAGAAAAGAGACAGAGCAGGACAGTTGTCTTACTGGACAAAGGAAAACACTGGCTGTTATTTGTGAGCAACACCCGGAGGCTATGTAGACCCAGGTTTCATCAAATAGTTGGTGGAAAGGCTGCTGCTCTGGGGTCAAATACACTCTGAAACTATCTGGGAAGATGTCACCCTGGAATGCCAGGAAGCTGCATTCAGTCAAAAGCTGGAAAGGCACGTAGTCTTGGGAAATCTCCAGCAGAAGCATCTCTTGGTGGGAAAAGTTGTTCTTGTGGGGAGGCTTCTGTGCCAGAAAGTACTGGCACAGGGCGTGAGACCTCATATTGGCTGTTGAGATTTTAATTCTCTAAGTGTATCAAAGTGGCTTATGTGGCCATTCCTGAGAGTGCTTCTGCAGCTGTTACTTTCCTCAAAAACCTCATCACATAAAAGCTGTTGTGGCCAACATTTTTGTCAACTTGAACGTTCCAGGAGTGGAATTTCAGATATTCCCTGCAGCCCCCCTCCCATCATCCCTTCTGAAATTTGCAATGTCTTAACTTTTATAGAAAAAAGAATGCGGGTTTGGAGGACCTGGGGCATAGCTCAGGGATAGAGCATGTGCTTAGCATGCATGAGGCCCTGGGTTCAATCCTTAGCACTGCACACACACGCGCGCGCGCACACACACACACACACACACACACAAGTACATGGACTTTGGAATTGAGTCTGAGGTCCTAGCCACACCATAGATTGGCTCTTTGAAGAAGTTCCCCAACTTCTTTGAGTCTCAGTTTCTATGTCTGTAAAATGGGGATAATAGTAATATATACTTTGGTGTGTTGTTCCAAGTATTAAATAAAATGATACATGGAAAGTACTTACCACAGTGCCTTTTATATAAAAAGTCTCAATAAATATTAGCTGTTATTTAAATGTTAGAGTTTAAGTAGCTGTCAATCATTCCATTGTTTTGGCTAATAAACAGTGCTATTTCTAGGACTGGGGATGTGGCTCAAGCGGTAGCATGCTCACCTGGCATGCGTGCAGCCCGGGTTTGAACCTCAGCACCACATACAAACAAAGATGTTGTGTCCACCGAAAACTAAAAAATAAATACTAAAAAAAAAAACAGTGCTATTTCTATTGATAGGCATTGGTTGTTCATATTTACATAACTTGTAGGAATCACATGGTTCAGTGAAAAGCATTCGGGATTCCGGCAGGAATTCTGGGTTCAAGTCTCAACTCTTTCTCCCCTGGCACCAATTGGTCCTGTGGTCTTGACCAAGACATTTCATCTCTCTGAATTTCAGGGTTTTTAAAAATCTAAAATGGGAATAATAGCATCTTTCCTATCCACCTTACAGAGTTATTGAAAGAATCAAATGTATCTCTATGTGCAAAATCATTTTGTAAACTGCAACTTTCTATGCAATACTTGGGAGAGATCATCTTGCTCTCCTTTGATACATGAGAAGATTAAAAAAAAAAAAAAGATGCCCTGGTCTTCAGAGATATTTTTGTAAAAAAAAATAAAGATGTATTTTGGATGAAGCCATCAGAGGTAACTCAAGAGACATAATAAGAAGGAAGCAACCTTAGGGAAATATAACATAATTGTCATTAGCTGTTATACTTTAGTTATGGAATACCCCCCAATATGTCATATGTTGAAGTCTCAGAACCCAGCTGGCAGCACTACCAGGAGATGGTAGGTTCTTTGGGAGTTAGGGCCTAGTTGGAAGAGGTAGGTCACTGGGGTGTGCCTTCAAAGGGTATATTTTGTTCCTGTATCTTTCCTATTTCTCTCTCTGCTTCTTGGCTGCCATAGGTGAGCAGCTTTGTTCTGCCACACCATCCTCACTGTGATGTTCTGCCTTAGCACAAGCCCACAGTGAAGGGGCCAAGCAACCATGAACTGAAACCTTCAAAACTGTGAGCCAAAATCAATCTTTCCTCCCTTTAATTGTTCTTCTCAGGTATTTTGTCACAGCAATGAAAAGCTAACACATTTACCAATACAATAGAAACAGCACTGAGAATCCAGATATAAACCCATTCATCTATAAGCAATCGATTTTCAACAAAGGTGCCAGGAAATTCAGTGGGAAAAGAAGAATATTTTTAACAATGGTGCTGAGAAAACTGTATCCACATGCACAATAATAAAGGTGCGCCTTATTTCATACCATACAAAAATTAAGTAAAAATGGACCAAAGGTCTATATAAGACCTAAAACTATAAAACTCTTATTTACACAGGAGTAAATCTTCATGATCTTAGATTACATAATTAGATGTGACACTAAAAAAATGAATATCAAAAGAACTAATGGACAAAACTAAACGTCATCAAAAAAATTAAAGTTGTTCATCAATCTGGGCATGGTAGAGCACAGTTCAGGAGGGTGAGGCAGGAGGATTGCAATTTCAGAACCAATATTGGCAACTTAGAAAAATGAATCTTTATACACTGTTGATGAGAATGTGAATTATTACAGCCACTATTGAAAATAGTATAGGGGTTCC
Organism: Callospermophilus lateralis; assembly: GCF_048772815.1. Lineage (NCBI taxonomy): Eukaryota > Metazoa > Chordata > Mammalia > Rodentia > Sciuridae > Callospermophilus > Callospermophilus lateralis. Next base: position 96,147,890 of record NC_135325.1, read on the forward strand.
TCAAAAAACTAAAAGTAATACTTTCATATGATCAACCACTCCTAGTTATATACCTGAGGAAAATGAAGTCATCACACAAAAGAGATACCCAGTTTATTATGTTATTGCAGCACTATTCATAATAGCCAAGATAAGGAATCAGTGTAGATGAATGGATAAAGAAAATATGGTGTACATATACACAATGGCATATTATGCAACTATAAAGAAGAATGAAATTTTGTCTTTTGCAGGAAAATATGTGGAACTGGAAGACATGATGTTAAGTAAAATGAGTCAGACTCAGAAAGACAAATATTGCATATTTTCTCTCATATGTAGAAACAAAAAGATGATCTGAAAGTAGAAAAGAAAACTATTAGGAATAGAAGGGGCTGGTGGGAGTGGGAAGAGAGAGAGAAAGGGGAGAAATGATGTAGAACAACAGAGAAGGGAAGGTGGACAGGATCAATTCACGATAATACATGCATGGAAATGTCACAGTGAAACTCATTAATTTGTACAATCAATATGTGTTAATAAAAATGGTAAAAACCGGTGAAAATGGTAAATTTTAACACAATAAAAATGTTTCCCATGATTAAAAAAAAATGTTATCTAATTCAGTCCTTCCACTTGAATTTCAGACTGTCCATCCTAACTCATCAATAGGGGCACTCTTTGTATATTCATAAGCTAACTCCATAAATCAATGAGCATTCATCTTCTGACTACGAGTCTGTGCCTTAATTTTGGTCCAATACCTTTTATTTATTTATTTATTTATTTATTTATTTATTTATTTATTTATTTAATGTGGTGCTAAGGATTGAACCCAGTGCCTTACACGTGCTAGGCAAGCATTCTACCACTGAGCTACAGCCCCAACCCCTAATCTATGTTTTTGACATATATAACTGAAGGTTGCTTCTCTTCACAGGATCATTTAACTTTGATATGAGTTTTATTCTGATTGGTCAATTATCTTTATTATAAATTATGTTTTGGTTTACTTTGTAGTTTGTTTACAAACTTAAGTGTTCTAAACATTACATCACTTCAAAAGCCCTTCCAAGTTCCACAACCAATTAAATTGAATACACATTAATTTGAGAATGAAAGAAATGATATGGGCAGAATCTATTAATTTTCCAGTTTTTGGTAGATATTATTTGGTTGACAAACCTAAACATAAGAAATGCATGCACCCATGCTATTTCATGTTTCAGCTGATTTTTCATATGGATATGTGTCTATCTAACAATACTACATACCCTAACCTTTGAGGTTTTGTGTTTTTTTTTGGGGGGGGGGATTTGCAAGTGTATAGGCTTTGTTTCCCTTAACCATCTCTATTTTTTTAAGTATGATTTTTTTTATTTTTTAGTTTAGTTGAACACAATATTTTATTTATTTATTTATTTATTTATTTATTTATTTATATGTGGTGCTGAGGATTGAACCCAGGGCCTCACACATGCTAAGTAAGTGCTCTACCACTGAGCCACAACCCCAGCCCCACTATCCCTATTTTTATTTTGATAAAATAACCAAGAACATCTGTAAACTATTTTTTCTGACATACTGTCCTGCGTTGCTTATGAATTAAAATGGTGGTGATTATTTGGTTTATAGAATTGGATGGAAAGTGTAAACCACCATGCAAATCAAAAGTTCAGAATGACAGCTCCATCTCCAAACTATCACTCTGACTTCCCTCCTCGTGTTTAGCTACAGCAGGAGAAATTGAACACAAGAAGAAATTATGTCTCTGATGGGTTACCAACCCCACAATGCCCCCTTCAGGAGGGGCCTAATACCTTCTTTGCTGCCAAGATCTTGTGTGATGAAGTCTTCATTTGTGGGTTCATAGGTAGCTCATCATCACCAGACATTTCTTCCAAGTCCTTAGAAATTGTGCCAGAACGGATAAGAGGTGGGCTGATGCTGGGCTGGCGCGGGCGCAGTGGTGGGATCTGACAAAGGGGGGATAGAAGGGAAAAGTTGGAATGTGTAGTTTCCCCTAAGATATTGGTATTTTCTTGTTCCTTAATTGCTGAAGGACTAAGAAGCCAAAAAAAAAAAAAAAATGGAAAAAATAGACCCAGGAAACAATCTCCTACCTCTCTGACCTCACTTCTAGGACCAACTTAAATCAAAGGCTAACAGCCTTGGTTTATCCTCTGGATTGCTGCACACATTTGACAAACCCCAAACAGAAACTTCACATTGCTTGTTTGATCAAAACTGAATTCTGGTGTTATCGCATTACTGATGCTAACTACAAATCTTTCTTAATTCTGATCTTTGTTTGAACTTCAGCCATGCCTTTGGAAGCTCAATTCTTGTGGAAGTGATTCTTTGGGTTATGATCTGGGATTGGCATCCAAACTACTGTCCTCGCTCTTGTTATTCTAGGAATTGTCTAGACTACATCTTGGGTATTTGTTTCTTATCTTATCTCTGTCCAGATTGATTTTTCTGGGATTTTTTTAAAAAAGAAAATCTATAGACCTAGGGCTAGAGGAATCACTCATTAGTAGAGTAGTTGCCTAGTATGTGTGAGGCCCTGGGTTCAATCCTCAGCAGAGAGAGAGAGAGAGAGAGAGAGAGAGAGAGAGAGAGAGAGAGAAGGAAGAAAGGAAGGGAGGGAAGAAGGGAGGGAGGGAGAAGAGGGAGAAAAGAGGAATGAAGGAAACAGAAAGGAAAGAAAATCTACAGATCTAGTTCTGGTTTTCTAAGGGAATAAAAATTTGTCATTTGAATTTTCTTTGTGTTTTGGCAGACTAACTTAGTTAATCCCAGTTTGAAGATGATGGGACACTTGACTTCAAGGCACTGGTTTTCTCCAGGGTCCTCTTGGTGTGGTTTAGAATCCATGATTTTATTTTAAACAAATGCTGTATAAGCATCTACAATGTGTTATGCCCAATCCTAGGAGCTGGACCTACAACAACAAACAAAGCAAGATTCTTTCTTTTATGAAGTTAACATGCTTGTTTCTGTTGTAGGCTCTGCCAGGCTCAGGATGCATAACCTTCAGACACTGTAGCCAAAGAAAAATGGCAACAGGGGAGGCCTGCCAAAGTTTTGCCTCTGAGTTTCTTTAGATCAGGGTCTCCAGTGCACCCTTATTACTACCAAGTTCTATTGGGGGCTCTTGAGAAGAGGCCAAATCAACCATCTCCAAACCCAGTACCAATAATAATAATTATAAATAATGACAAATAACTTTTACTAATCGGTTACAATGTGCTTATCTGGGAAAGTTCTCCATATATGTATGTCTTAAAGTTTCACAATTCTTTGAGGTATTTGCTAGCGTGGTCTCCCTTTTATATATGAAGATAACAAACATTGAGAGATGATGTAATTGGCCCAAATTCTCTCAGTGGCAGGGCACACATTTGAAAGGTCTGTCCAGCTTGAGAGCCCGTGTTCTTAACCACTCTAGTCTTTGTGCACGCTAGAGCTGGGAAGGGGAGATCCCATACAGAAGGCCAAGTTAAAAAGAATCAACCAGAACAGATGGTGTGCCTGCCTCCTTAAGAAGAGCCACAGAGGGCAAATTGGTCCTGAGAATAATAAGCAACACTGCTTTGTAGTCTTAGTTTCTTAAATAACTGAATTCAATTTGATTACATAGCAGAAAGATACTATTAATATGCTGTCACATCTTCTTAATCATGTGTGCTCAAATAAAGAGAATAGAAAATGCCTTAGAGAATAATCTATGAATCCACATTCCTAACACTTCAGAGAAGGCATCAGGTAAATATCTGGCAGGGAATAAAATTGTCTCAGTCTTGGTATTTCTGACTCAACTACAAACCTAAATTTCCTCTCTCAGAAGCCTCTAATTGCAATCAGGTGTGATGGCACATACCTGTAATCCCAGCCGCTCAGGAGATTGAGGCAGGAGGATCATGAGTTCAAAGCCAGCCTCAGCAATTTATCAAGGTCCCAAGCAAATCAGTGAGATCCTGTCTCTAAATAAAATATGAAAATGGCTAGGAAAGCCTGGGGTTGTGGCTCAGTGGTAGAGTGCTTGCCTAGCATGTGTGAGGCACTGGGCTCAATTTTCAGCATCACATATAAACAATAAAAGAAAAGTCCATTGGTAATTTTAAAAAATTTAGAAAAAAAGGCTAGGAATATGGCTCAATGTTTAAGTACCCCTGGGCTCAATCCTTGGTACCAAAAAAAAGCCTCTAGTTACTCAAAATGTCATCTATAATTCATTATGGGGAAGGCCCCTTCAAAGGACTCAGCCACTGGGCAATTCCCTACTTGCCCCAGCTTCTATGTAGCACTGGGTGTCAGGAATTTTGGCCTAATGCTATCAACTACCCTGCATTTAGAGTTGTCGCATTGGCACTTAACTGAAAGTTTCCCATGTAGAGGTCAATATAATTGTTGATGGCTCAGGATTTATTGATATCCTCTGCTGTCTTCAGTCCTGTTTACCAGCAGAAAGCCTAAGGGAACAGGCCAAGGTCCTAAGCATTGGCCCAAACCAAACATTAAAGAAAACCTGCCTTTGGGCTACTGTGACTGTAGTTTTCCCCACCCACTTCACGGTGAGAAGCAATGCCCCTAGAATCTTTGTTCCTTAATTTTCACACACACAAAAAAATAACTCTTTGAAAAAAATGGAATATCTCTGTTGTGTGGGACTCTCAGTTTTTGGGATTAATAGAGGAGGCAGAAACTGGGTGCAGTGGCTTATGCTTGTAATCCCAGAAGCACAAGAGGCTAAGGCAGGAGGATCATGAGTTCAAAGCCAGCCTCAGCAAAAGCAAGGCACTAAGCAACTCAGTGAGACCCTTCTCTAAATAAAATACAAAATAGGGCTGGGGATGCGGCTCAGTGGTCAAGTGCCCAGAGTTCAATTTCCTGTACGAGAGAGAGAGAGAGAGAGAGAGAGAGAGAGAGAGAGAAAGAAGAAGAAGAAGGAGGAGGAGAAGGAGGAGGAGGGGGAGGAGGAGGAAAGGGAGATGTCCAGGAAACAGGTATTGTCTTTTCCAAATGTAAGAAATAACCCTGTGTCATTTGGTCATGGTCATGAGGAGGCAGGATGTGTAGCTGTGGAGGCAAGTGAAAGCTGGTATTGATATTTAAAGTTGAAGACTGCAAAGTGCATGGAAGTGACTTCCTGCTATTATGCAAGATGGCAACAGTCTACTGACCGTAGGGGCTTTACAATCATAAATTCATCACCATTGGTAACTATTTCAGTGTTTTCTTCTCCACCCTCCAGGCCTAAAAAACCTAGCAGAACTTCCATGCACTGTACAGAAACTATGGCAATTTGTATGGGGACTCAGGCAGATATGTCATAAATAAGTCCAATTTACTATTTGCCAAATGCAAAGTAATCAGGTCTCCAGTAGAAAAGATGTCCTTCTTGTGTGGCCTTCCCAGTTACATGGGAATTCTTTTAATATTTATTTTTTAGTTATAGGTGGACACAATGTCTTTATTTTACATTTATGTGGTTCTGAGGATCAAACCCAGTGCCTCATGCATACTAGGTGAGCACTCTACCACTGACCCAAAACCCCAGCCCCAGGAATCTTTTTTTTTTAACATGGAAATCTTTAGGCATAATCCCACACATAACTGAGAAAAAGAAGATGTAGCTGCTATGGGTTAATGCCTCAGCAACCCTTAGCAGCTCCATCTGGGACATTTCTGAATCAGAGCTCCAGAAGCATCTGACTGAGCAACGGATGCCTACTATATGATTAGGATTAGGGGGCTGGAGATATAGCTCAGTTGGTAGAGTGCTTGACTCACATACGCAAGGCCCTGGTTTAAATTCCCAGCATCACACACACACACACAAAAAAAAAAAAAACAGGTTAAGATTAGCAAGAAGCAAGAGATCATTCTATATACATCCTGTATTTTATTGGGGCTAAAGCTGTACCTTTTACAAGTAGATACAAAGAGGTTGGGCATCTTAGAAACTGGGATAAAGAAAATACCTCAGTTAACACATCTTAGTCAGATTTTCAAGTCTACAACTTATTATTTAGGTAATCTTGAATGATTTCCTTAACTTTTCTGAGTCTCCAACCAAGTAATTCTTTGATGTAGATATTACATATTATGCCCATTGCAGATTAGAAAAGGAAATCTCTTATACTCAGAGAGGTTAAGCAATTATCCCATTAGTCACATAGTAAGTAGCAAAGGGATAAATCAAGCACACATCTGTCTGTCAGACTTATCTGCCCATGCACAGAACAATTTCACACTATTACCTCAGTGATCTTGGAACCTGCAACCCAGACTCCACTTCTGGGTACATATCGAGGGACAACTCCAAACATAGCTCCAGATAAAGCTCCATGTACATTACTAGTCCCAATTCTAGGCAGAGTTCTGGAAACATGACTTCTCTGTGGAAGAAAGAGAAAAACTTGGGGGTTGGTATGCTGGGACATAAACAGTGTACTGTAACTTCTAAAACTTCTAAAACTTCATAACTTTGTGTATGTGTGAAGAGAAGTAAATATCATATATTAGCCAACACCATGTGTTGGGCTATAGGTAAGCATGTCATATTTAGTCATTCAATACTCACAACCGTTCTGTAGAGTAGAATTAGTTGAGAAGCAGAGGTAAATTCCTCCCTCCTTTTGCAGGGAATGGGCAGAGTAAGAGTAGGGAATGGAAAAATAATAGGCCCATTAGGCACTAATTCCCAAGTCCACCATTACCTGCAGAGATCTGCCTCTCTGGGATTCCAAAGAGGGGTGCATTTTGCCTGTTGATCTTTCAATCTCAGGATCCAACATAAAGATGCTATCATGGGATAGGGCTTTGTTCCCCATGTTGCTCTTGATCCTGAACAGAAAGGAAAGGTCTTGTAAAGCAGGCAATGGGCCACAGGAACAGAAGACAAATGTATACTCACAATATGGCCTACCATAGATACCTCAGAAAGAGTGTTGAGGATGCTTACATGGTGACACAGAAAGCTCTTCTTAAGGTATTAAGTGAAAAAAATAAAGAATATCATTTTTATGTATTTAATATATACACATATATTGCATACATATATAGTTTATGTTCAAAGAAAAAAGTCTGGGAGGACACTTCCTCTGAGGAATGGTACTAGGGACAGGAGGGGAATTGTCATTTTCTATTTTATGTACTTTTATATAATTTTAATTTTAAAAATTATAAACATGTCATATATATGATACTTTTATTGAGGTATGTATTACATATCACACAATTCGCCCATCTAAAGTACACAATATAATAGTGACAATTATAGGGACTGAAAAGGTTATTAAAGATCTTTCACATCCAATTGCTCTCTAGTGTTTTTGTTTTGATTTTTTTTCAATAGCAAAGATCTTCCCAGATGTAAGAGGCTTTCATTTATCATTTTTTCCTCTTTCACACAAGAGTTCTGAGATACATCTGTCCTATTTTCAAACTCATCTTATGTACCATCCATTCCTTCCCTCTCCAGTTTGCTTCCCCCAATTGGAAATACATTCTGATTAGGAATGGAGCCAGGTCAATCACAATTAATCACAATTATGTGTTAGGAGAAATCAAGGAAAATCTAGGAACAAATGAGATCTAAATGCCTAAAAGACTCCTTTTGGGTTGTGGTAATAATTTATTTTACCTTTAAAATTTATCCAAAGGCATCACAAAAAGAGAAAACTACAGACCAAAATATCTAATGAATAGATATCTTAAAATACTCAATAAAATATCAGCAAATTGAATCCAGTAACATGTAAAAATAGTTACATGCCATCACAAAGTAGGATTTGTAAGGAATGCAAAGTTAGTTTGACCTGAAATATAATGCATGTGATACACTACATCAATAGAATAAAAACAAGAACCACATGATTGTTTCAATAGATGTAGAAAAAACATTGTAAAATCTGACACCCTTTTCTGATAAGTGCATGCCAACTTGATAGAAGACATTTATGACAAAACCACAGCAAATATCATACTTGGTGGTGAAAGACTAGATGCTTTTTCCTTAAGATCAAAAACAACACAAGGGTAACTGCCTTTGCTACATCAACAGTGTATTGGAATTTATGGCCAGGGATATTAAATAAGAAAATGAAATTTAAAAAAACATTCAGAATATAAAGGAAGAGTGAAATTAACTCTATTCACAGATGATGCAATTTTGTAAATAAAAACTCTTAAGGAATTCACTAAAAACTACTAGAACTAATAAATTAATTCAGCAAGGGTGCAGGATATAAAATCAGTATACAAAGTTGTATTCTATTTATTGGCAATGAACAATCTGAAAATAAAATTAAGAAAATATTTCCACTTATATCAGCATCATAAAGAATAAAACACTTAGGAATAAATTTAACAAAAGACATGCAAAATGTACCCTGAAAACTATAAAGCATTATTGAAATAACTTAAAGAAAGCCTAAATAAATGGAAGGACATCCCATGTTCATGGATTGGAAGGTTTAATCTTGTCAAGATGGCAATACTCCACAAATTGATTGACAAATTCAATGAAATCCCTTTTGGAATTCCAGGTGAAAGGTAGTATAGCACTGGCATAAAGATAGACATATATATCAATGGAATAGAGAGTCCAGACATAACCCATAATCCATAGTTATTTGGTTTGCAACAAGGATTCCAAGACCATTCAATAGGAAAAGAATAGTCTTTTCAGCAAATTGTTTTGGTGCAACCTGATATCCACATGCAAAAAAAAAAAAAATGAAGTTGCATTCTATCTCATACTATATATAAGAATTAATTCAGTCTGGGAATGTTTCTGAGTGGTAGAGCACTTGCCTAGTATGCATGAGCCCCTGGGTTCAATTCCCAGCAAAACACACACACACACACACACACACACACACACCTCAAAATGGGCTAATGATCTAAATATAATAGCTAGAACTTTAAGACTCTTAGAGGAAAACCTAACAGTAAATCTTCATGATCTTGAATTTCACAATGGATTCTTAGACATGACACCAAAGCTCAAGGAACAACAACAAAAAATAGATAACTATATTTCATCAAAATTAAAAACAGTGTTGGGGTTGTGACTCAGTGGCAGAATGCATGCCTTGCACATGTGAGACACAGGGTTCGATCCTCAGCACCACATACAAAATAAATAAAAATAAAGATATTTTAAAAAATTAAAAACATTTGTGTTTCAAACGTTACTAGCAAAGAGCTACTTTGGATGGATAGTAGAATGAATCAGATATTATTACCCTATGTGCATATATGACTACACAGTTGGTATGATTCTACATCATGTACAACCAGAAGAATGAGAAGTTATACTCCATTTATGTATGATGTGTCAAAGTATATTCTAGTGTCATGTATAAATATTTAGAACAAATTAAAAAATGAAAATAAAAAGACAACCTACATAATGGGAAATATAATTGCAAACTATATATCTGATAAGGGATTTGCATCCCAAATATATAACAAACTCTTACTATTAAGAACTCTTACCAATAAGGACATTTATTATTAAATTCTTAAGTAATTCAATAATAAAAATATAAATAACCAATTAAAATGAAAAATATCTAAATAGGAATTTTTCAAAAATTGGCTAACACACATGAAAATATCCTCAACCACATTAATAAGCAAGGAAATTCAAATCAAAACCATAATGAGATACTATTTTTAAAATGTCTAGAATAGATAAACTCAAAGCTTCAGATAATTATTACTGGTAAGGTCATGGAGAATTTTGAAACCCCATATATTGCTAATGAGAGTATAAAATGGTACAGCCACTTTGAAAAACAGTCTGGTGGTCTCTCAAAAAGTTAAGCATATAACTATCATTTGTCCCAGGAGTTCCACTCATAGTATATACCCAAGAGAAATAAAAACATATATTACCCCAAAACTTGAATATAAATATTCATAGCAACATTATTCATAATAGCCAAAGGGTGGAAACAACCCAAATATCCATCAACTGATAAATAGATAAAATATGATATATTCATGGAATGGTATACTATTTGGTAGGAAAAGAAATGAGGTTCAGAGGCATGCCAAAACATGGATGAATCTTGAAAACATTAAAAGAGCGAAAGAAGCCAGTCAAAATAGGTCAGGTATTGTATCATACCCTTTATGAGAAATGTTCACAATAGGCAAATCCATTGAAACAGAAAGCAGACTAGTAGTTGGTAAGAGGAGGGGGGCATGAAGAATTATTGCTAGTGGTACAGGGTTTCTTTGGGGAGTGATATAATGTTCTAAACTTGGGGAATCATAATGGCTACTACACATGTAAAAGGTAGGATTTATAGCATGTGAATTCTATTCCAATAAAAATACAAAATTATGAAGCTATTCCTATTAGGTGGGGAAGATGCATATATGCATAGCAAAGATGACATTAAGCATGAAAGGAAGGCAGGGGGGCTGAGGATGTGGCTCAAGCGGTAGCGTGCTCGCCTGGCATGCATGCAGCCTGGGTTCGATCCTCAGCATCACATACAAACAAAGATGTTGTGTCTCCCGAAAACTAAAATAAATAAATAAATATTAAATATTCTCTCTCTCTCTCTCTCTCTCTCTCTCTCTCTCTCTCTCTCTCTCTCTCTCTCTCTCTCTCTCTATCAAAAAAAGGAAGGAAGGAAGGAAGGAAGGGAGGGAAGAGGCAAGAAAGGATGGGAGGAAAGGAGAAGGGATAGGAGGAAGGGGGAGGGAAAAGAAAGCGAGCAAGCTACATGCAACAACATTGACGACCCTTGAAAAGATTCCAAGTGAAATAAAGATGACCTTTGTATTATTCCACTTATATGAAATGTTGAGAATTAGTGAATTTACAGAGGAAGAGAGTAGATTCATGGTTCCTTAGGGATGGGGATAGAGGGGAATGGGGACTGATGGTTAATGGTATAAGGTTTCTTCAGGGAAGGATGGAAATGATTTAAAATTAGATAAAATAAATTTGTTTAAACTTGAATACTTTTATGCTTATTACCTTCATTACAAAACAATAATTGTAGGTCGGCACTTTTAAAAATTTATCTACAAATAGTAACTAGAGAAACAATTTGGATATTATAGGGCTGGCATTAGCCCTGCCCCTGTAAGCCTATCTGGTTGTGGGGCCTGCACACAGGTGTGCTTAATCCCTACAAAACTCAGCTATCCAAATGGCCCTGATAATAAAGGAAACACACTCTGCTTTACTAAAACAGCAGTCCAGAAAAAAAGTAGGTGACTCTCTGGATTAACACTTAATGGGCATATGTAACTGATCTAGCACTGACAGAAGATTGTTTTCACATGTGTATATACCCACATAGACTCATTATGCATACATATCATTCATTCAGTGCTGCTCTATGGCCTGCTGGCTCCAATCAGGCTGAGAACCAGTATAACATCTGTGACTATCTTGCCTTCTGTGTTTTGTGCAGAAAAACCCAAAGGAAATCTCAGGCTGCAAGTGGGCTTAGAAAACTCTCATTTCCATGCTGTGCATCAGCCAGAGTGAAGCTGTGGAACTGGTCCTATAGTGCCAAACTTTTCCTGATCAAGAGATGACATTAATATCAGCTGTGGCCAAGTTTGTCAGAAACCAAAATTCTGGGCTGGGGTCATAACTCAGTGGTAAAATCCTTGCCTAGCATAATGAAGCACTGGGTTTGATCCTCAGCACCACATAAAAATTTTAAAAAAGTATTGTGTCCATCCACAACTAAAAAAATACTAAAAAAAGAAGCCAAAATCCTTCCCCCAACATATCTGGTATTCATTGATCTGCTCTCTGGAGGAGGAGGAAGAGGAGGAGGAGGAGGAGGAGGAGGAGGAGGAAGTGGAGGAGGAGGAGGAGGAAGTGGAGGAGGAGGAGGAGGAAGTGGAGGAGGAGGAGGAGGAAGTAGAGGAGAAGGAGGAAGAAGTGGAGGAGGAGGAGGAAGAGGAAGAGGAGGAGGAGAAGAAGGAGGAAGAGGAGGAGGAGGAGGAGGAGAAGAAAGAGGAAGAAACTACAACTCCAAACAAAATCTCAACCTTAATTAAGAGCAATAAAGAACATTACAACACCCATTAAGATATCAAATGAAGAATGGGATTTGTCTATTCTATCAGATACATCTTAATGTAGTCTTGGAAATAGATAACTAGTTCTATTGTACAGATCAGGAGAAAGCTGCCAATACGTTTGGTTATAATTGGTTGTTTCAGTAGATGAAAAATGAAGCTAATCTCCCTAAATTCTTCAGGGTTTCATTCCTAGCACATTAGGCAAGAGATTGGGGTTGGGGTGATCTTCAGAACCCAAGGTGATGTTCTTTTTTGAGAGAGAGAGAGAGAGAGAGAGAGAGAGAGAGAGAGAGAGAGAGAGAATAATAATTCTTTTAATATTTATTTTTCAATTTTCGGTGGACACAACATCCTTATTTTTATGTGGTGCTGAGGATCGAACCCAATGCCCCGTGTGTGCCAGGTGAGCGCGTTACCGCTTGAGCCACATCGACAGCCCTCTTTTTGTTCATTTATGCTCCTTACAGAAGGATATCAATCTCTTTCCCTTTCTCTCTCCCACTCTCATACACACATACTTCTTGTTCTTAAAGATTTTTTTTTCACAATAGTTTCATGCCTCACATGTGCTAAGCAAGTGCTCTACAACTGAGCCACAACCCCAGGCAACACACACTTCTTAATATGGAGAATACATCAGAGTAAATGGATTATTTTGGAGCAGAAATTGCAAGTAAGAAGGGGAGATTGTAGAACTTTGGTAGAGACAGTCCAATGAATTTTCAGAGACAATGAAAATAAACCTGGACACCCCTTCCTCCTCACTCTCTGGTATTTAGCAAGGCCAGTGTTAGTCTTACTTATAGTTATGGTCTATAAAGCAATGGTCTATAATGTCATTACTTATGAGATATGGAAGAAGCCTCTGTATCCAAAACCATCTCTTGCATGGCAAGGCTACCACAAAGTCCTTACTCTGAATGCACTCTTTAAGGTCTTTCTTAAGGAGCCATATATGTTATCAGGCCATTATGTCACAGAAGTGTTGGAAGGAGGGATTAAGAGCAGCATAACATGGTAGCTAGCTGTCCCACTGCCATCAAGCAAAGCCTTGAGAACATGAATGGCAGCACTGGTAAGTTTTGTCAGGAGTCCAGGAATTCTGCAGTTTAAGACCAGGAGAACAGTTCCAAGAGAGCTTCACAGAAAAAGATTCAATGGATCCAGGGACAGCTGGGGGCACTAGATGCCCAGATAAAAAAGCACAATAAGATGTTAAAATTAGGACACTGCAGATTTAAAAAAAAACTGAATAGGAATGGCAGTGGTAGCTTAAAGTCTTCCACATATACCCTTTGAGACAAGTTAGGCTACTGGGGTGGAGGGAGCAAGGGATTGGGCTTGCTTGCTTGCTTATATACTTTTATGGCAATGCAAGGATTTTTATGCTCAAGTCCCACCCCCCTCCAACTCCATGGCTTTAATATCTGGGATTTTAATCATTCATTTTGAGATCTGGCTCCCCTTGACTAGATTTTCAGCTTACAGTCCAGGCACGCAAACCAGACCAAACCTTCTGAATGACATAGGCCATACTTATGGTACAAAATAGGCCTCTAGTTCCTCATTAGCTGTAGGCCCCACATCTCGAGTTACTCTAGCTAGTACAGGAAGGGTTTCTGGATCTGTCTATACCCTCTAACCCAGTGCTCCTGAGGAATGGAGTGTGTGTTGACCATGTTCTAACCCACTGGAATGCTTAACCCAGACAACAAACATACATGTGTGCACAAAAAAGAGGCACTGGACACAGCTGCCTTGGCAATGGCTGCAAGCCCAATCCCTAGCACCGTGGAGGCCAAGAGTCCCTAAGACCAAATATCCATTGGTAATTTGCCAAAGGAGGGTCTAGACATAGCTGTTTGCCCTTATCCCAACCCAGTCCCTTTGCCCACCCCTACCTGAGCTTACCTAGGTTCACCAGGTTGGTCATCATCAACTTGCTTCAGAGAAGAGGTGTTAATATTGCTGTTGGACAAACATGGCTTTAAGAGTCTCCCTCCCTGTAGGTCATCAGGGTCTTTTTTCTTTTTCTTGCCAAAAAAGCTCCTGAAGGCTTTAAATTTGGATTTCTTTTTTCCTGAAAATGAGAAATGAAAGTGAGGCAGAGTGTGATAGAGGAAGGAAAGGTAGGAAAGGAGACAGAGCCTTCAAAACTGAAACAAACACTGTGGCTCTCACCCCCAGGGCTCACTGCACCTTTCATTTGGTTTTTACCTCTCTTGGAAACTCAGTAACCAAGTATTTGAGATGCTGGCAAAAGAAGCAACCCAAACCATAGCTTTATGCAGCCTCTGTTGAAGTCAAACGAGGTATTCACTTGCTTCTCAATTTCAACCATTAATTAATATGCACACTGATAAATCCAAACCAATCAGCAATAGTTGAACAACACACACAGTAGTGAACGCACACACACCTCTTTCTTTTCTTAAGAACTCCGTTTGCGTGAAGTGATGATTGAGCCAATGGAAGCACTTGGCACCTCCCAGATACCACACTGGTAGCTGGAGTGACTGCAATCCAGTGGAAGAGCCAAGTTCACACATGTGAAAACCACTTTCAAACCCTAAGAAATCTAAGCAGGAGCTGATACCACCCAGACTATGTGCTGAAAAAATGCAGACCTAAAGTGTGAGTGCCATTGGCTGGTATGGTGAATGAACACTCCCTTGAGGAAGGAGTTTATGAGCAAGAGAGAGGACTGGGAATGGGAAAGAAGAAAGGGTTTTCCAGGTGAAGAAGCTGCCTGTGCAAAAGCTATGTCAAACTCAGGTAACAAAGGGCTTTTCAAAGTGTGTTTGTCTGTGTGTGTGTGTATGCATGTGTATGTGTGAGAGTGTGTACTGCTGTGCATGTTGTTCAACTATTGCTACTTGGTTTGGATTTATCTACACAATTATTGCCCTTTGCATTTGCAGATAAATGAACGTTTGCTCCATCCTATAATAAGTACTAGGGCAACAGTGAGAAATGTGAGCTTTAAATGTCCCTAAGGCTCTCTCTGTTTGGGCTTTCTTTAATTTCCTAATAAACACATGTACATATCTATATCAGCAGAAGAGAAGAAGGGGAGGGGACTCAACCTACATTCTTCAGAGGGAAAGAATTAGCTCTTATTTTTCTCAGTGCAATGATTTACCAACTCAGGTGTCTCATTTCAATATTCAGCAATCTGGTCTCTGGAAGGCCTCACCAGCATAGCAGTGCTGCAGTGGTGGTGAGAGGTCTGTACTAGGGAGTTTTCAATATAGCTGCCATTTTGAAAAGTGTGATGGTATAATGGAAAGTAGCACCCAAGAATCTGAAATCCTAGGCTTGAGTCTGATATCAGTAGGCTCTGTGACTTTACCCTGGGTAAGTCACTCAATCCCTATGGGACTCAGGAAAACAAGGGATTACACTGGCTCAGCATCTCCCAAAGTGTGTTCAGAGGCATGCTCTAAAATTTTGTTATGTGAAAAGGGGATCTGCCAACCAGGCAATCTGGGAAATGTTGAATTAGACAAAGTTCATTGCTTTCCAATAAGACTTTGCTGAAACTTCAAAATGCTAATGTGTAGAAAAGGGAGGTCAGTTGAATAGAAGAAAGGTACCAGGGGATGGAAGGATGGGAGGAAGGAGGAAAGCGCTTGGGAGAGATATTGGCCAAATTATATTGTTATGTTGTGTGCATGTACTAATATATTACAACAAATCCCACCATTGTGTACAAATTAATGCACCAATAAAAGTGGAGAAAAAATAAAAACAAAATTAAAAAAATTTTCTATGTTTAATGAAGAAACTGGGCAACAATATGGTCTCCCAAATGCACATAAGCAGAATATCTGGCAAAATGCAATTTTGGAAATGCTACCTAGGGTTCCCTCTAGCTCTGAAATGCTATGACCTATTTATATATTAATTACTCCTATTAGAAAGGTTTCTAAGCTGGGCATGGTGGCTCATACTTGTAATCCAAGTGACTCAGGAGGCTGAGGCCAGAGAATTTCAAATATGTGGCCAGCCTCAGCAATTTAACAAGATCTTATCTCAAAAAATAAATAAATAAAAAGGACTAGGGATGTAGCTCAGTGGTAGAGTACCCCTGGGTCCAATTCCCAGTACCAGGAGAAAGAAAAAGTCAGTTTCCTAACCTTCAACGATGCCATTAAATCTAGTTTCCCACCAATCTGTACTAATTCATGCCTCTTTTCTCTAGACAAATAAAACTTGACTGTTATCACAATGAGTTTTGCATCTGAATATTCTCTAGTCTGTCCACTAATTCATTCATCTATTCAAAAATATTTATTAAGGTCAAACACTTACTCTGTTCTAGGTGTCAATGAGAAAGGAATAAGATATGGTCCCTATATCTTAGTTACTGTCCCCACATCTGGGTATATTTAAAATGACCTTTAACCTCATAAACCACCATGAAGATTTCATGTGAAAGTTCTAGGAGGTATACAGCATAGAGTAGGCTGGTTCAAAATCATCTCTATTTTGCTCTTTGGCCTTCTGTCTTAATCTCCTCACCTCCAAATGGTTTCTAAAACCTATGGAATTGTGAGGATTTTTGTAAAATTCTCATTAATATAATGACAATTTCACAGTTTGATGCTAGAAAATACTTCACAACAAACTCTCTGGGAAAATTCCTTGATACCTATTATTTGCCTATTGATGTGGTGCAAATACACTTCCACTATGACCAACTTGAAGCTACCAACATGACATTTGGGAAGGAGATGGGCCCCATCTCCCAAGCCAGCCTGAACCACCTCCAACACACTGGTAAGTAATTCCCACCCAAGGAGGATGAGTTGGGCAGAAGGTCTCTCACAAACAGAAAGCAGCATGCTACATTTTAACCTTGGGAGATACTGCCATTTTCCAAACAGAAGGAACAAGCTTTATTGATTCTTAACAAGTGGGTATCCTCCAGGCCTCCGAACCTTTATGCTCAGAACATAGTATAAAGAATGGTCTGAACATTCACTAGGTTTGGGAACACAGTGACTATTGTCTCTCTTGCTTCAAACCCCCAGAATGGAAGAGAGGAGGGCAAAGCTAGAGAATTTGGAGTTGCAAACCTACTTCTCATAAATCAGCAAAGACAAAGAAAGGAGAATCAACAGCCAGTAGCTCCACAATCTATAATCACTGAATAGCTGAATAAAGCATTTCCACTTACCTCTTCAGGCTGTGAAACCAAATTTACCAAACATGATCATTGTACAAACAGACAAAACTATGCACTAAGATTTTTATGTTTCTGAATTAAGAAAATGGCTTGTGACTTGTGATTGTAGCATGTACTAAAATTGAACATACATATATTCCAATTTTCTCCCAAGTTTTCATTCTTTGTTGATAAGGAAAAAAGAACTTATTTCCCACAAAGATTCAAAACAGCTTAAGCAATGTGTGTCTTTTCAATCATGGCCCTAGAAGAAAAGAATGCTTCCATTCCATATAGTATGGAAGTCACATAGCTTTTGTAAGCATGGAGTTGGGCAACACAGAGAGAAGGTAACTGCCAAACATGGTGGATTAGCAGCTTGTTGATTCAGAGCAGTGAGATCACATCCTTAGTGAACAACCTGTTGCCATGGCCAGGCATAATATGTCAGTTGCAGGAGTCTAAATCTTCATTCTGTTTTTTTTTTTAACTTCTTTTCTCCCAGTACTGGGGATCACACCCAGGGCCTCACACATGCTAGGCAAGCAATCTACCACAAACCTATATCCCCAGCCTCTTCAGTTTGCTTTTGATTAAAACACCCCAGTAATCCTGACTTCAATAGGTCTCCAGGTACGGAGATGAGCTCTGGTCTCAGCTCTGGAAATGAGATGCAAATCTGGGAACAATCCACATGCTATGTTATTTATTTATTTATTTATTTATTTATTTATTTATTTATTTTTTGGTGGGGAGTAGGGTACTGGAGATTGAACCCAGGAGTGCATTGGGTTGAATCCATTGAACCACATTCCCAGCCCTTTTTATTTTTTATTTTGAGACATGGTCTCTCTAGTTGCTCAGAGCCTCACTAAGTTGCTAAGGCTGGCCTCAAACTTGCAATCCTCCTGCCTCAGCCTCCTGAACAACTGGGATTACAGGAGTGTGCCACCACACCCAGTACTATGCTGCTTTTGAAACCCTGATGGAATTCAACATGGTTGACATACATTCAAATGCATTTCTTTTTTGTTGTTGTTGTTTATTTATTTTTATGTGGTACTGAGGATCGAACCCAGTGCTTTACCATGTGCAAGGTAAGCATTCTACTGCTGAGCCCCAGCCCCAGCACCCATAATTAAGCATTTCAAGCTTTCTTTTTAAAGTGTTGCCTTTATACTACCAGAAGTTGAGCCCTGTAAAGTCTGCCTTTCAAAAATTAATAAAAGTACAAAGAATAGATAGGCCTAAACAGCAGGTTGGAATCAAAATCCATATTTGTATTCAGCAATGTTTACATAGGCCACCTATATACTGGGCAACTTATGCCACCAAAAAGAATAGCAGTCATGGTCAGTGAACTGAAAACTGAGAGCTAACAGTTATCTGGACTTCTCCTATAACAAAGCCATTGACTTCTCTGTCCAAGCTCAAGGACTGTGTATTCCCAAACAGCAAATAGCTTTCAGTATTATCACCCATGAAAGCCTACAGCATGTTACATGCCAGAAAATAACCCAAAGAAATCACAGCTAAATCCAAAGAAGAAATTGTTGCTTTTTAGTTATATATTTGCTTATCCACGATACATGTAGGCAGCCCATCTAGGTTGAATTTAGCTTTAAAAATGGAACAACCATTGCTACCTGAAAAGAAAACATCTTTTACCCTGCTTGAAATTAGCTCACATACTATGTACCAAACTGCAAAACTTTGAGGTCAACTTCAGTATGACTTGTCCTTCTTTTGCAAACACCATGACCAGTGTTCAGAGCTGATGAGAAAGGGAACGAGAGGTTAAAGAAAACATGTCTTACTAACCTTTCTCCCCTTTAACCTCCTAGTAGCCATCTTATTCTCTGGCCAGCACTGACTAGTTCTAAAAATATACCTAAATCTTTTATCTTGAAAGAATCTTGAGAACAGAGAAAAGGCATTTCCTTAATGTACACTCACCTTTTTCTGTAGGCATTTGTCTAGCTCAACAATAGATCCATTGGCTTGGTAGTTGGGTCTGCCTTGGTCAGGAGACCTTTCATTCATTTACTCATCCATTCACTTATTAAATATTTTGGAGTGCCTGATCACTCTCTCTGAGACTTAAAACTAAGCAGCAGCATCAAAGAGATGAAGAAGACACAAGTCTTGCATTTAAGGATCGGTGACCAACCTCAGCATCCCTTGACCCAAATATTAAGTGAAGTCAGACCTCCAGGAAGTCACAAGGAGGTTCCAATCTCTCTGTCCTTCTTGACAAAGTCTTCTGCACCATATACAACTAAAGAAAACTCAGCAAAAAGAAAAAACAACCTGAAGAATAACCAATCCACTGTTAAATTCAGTTCTGACTTTAAAAGCAATGTCTCACTTTGTGTCTTTCTCTATTGTGTGTGTATAGCAAAATCTTATCACTATTTGTCACTTTTATCTCCTTTTCTACTACTCCATTTATGACACCTGTCACTCAGAGAAGGAACCACAATTTAGACAATGAATATATATCTGGTAAGTTTTGTAAAAGAGAATTTTTTTGTAAATTGAATCTTATTTAACAGAAGTGTGAGGTGGGATCTTTTGTTCCTATCCCCCTTTACTCCTAAGATCCCAAATTCCTCCATTTGTTAAACATGGATTACTATCTACCATAAAACCTCAGTTGAACCTGTCAAGTCATGGGCTATTCTGATTTTTTTTTTCCAAAGAAGATTGCAGACACACCGACAGACCATCAGAGTTGGAGATGACAGAGAAAAGATTAGAAAACTGAAAAGTATATATGAAGTCAGTCTAATGTTATTAGAAATTTCATATGAACTTATTTTCTTAAAACTTGGTTCTTTTTCCTAGGAGCTTTACAACTTGGTTCTTTTTCCTAGGAGCTGGACACAGTAAATCTAGTTTTAGTTATCATGATTTTATTGAGTGACTTACCCTCATCGCTGGTCTCCACAATTTCTGTACAGCTAGGAACATCAGTTAGTGACTCAGCCATACTAGGATCACTAAAAGAAAATACAGAGCAAGAGAAAGATCATTGTTTGATATCCAGGATCTTCTGTTGTTTCACCCTACTCCTTATGCTTCAGTTAGATTCTGAAACTATTCAAAAAATGTACAAGTAGAATCACCATTAGGGAGAATTGGACTCTTAAAAAGACAATGATTCTGTTAATATGAAATGTCCAGAATTGACAAATGCATAGACATAGGAAATGTCTTATTTGGGGCTAGGGTGATAGGGCTTTTGGGGGTGACAGATTAAAAATCCCTACTATTTTCCTGGCCATTGTAATAAACATGGCAGTATCCCTACTTCCTGTCACTAAGGAAGACTTTTTAGATGTTGGGAAAATAAACTATCTCTGAGTTTTATGGAAGCCCATAGAAAAGGAGCCTGTAACCCAAAACACCAGGTCATACTAGGCTGACATTGCTCTTAACCCACCACATTTGGTGTTAGAAGAAAAGAAAATAACCATTAAAGAGAAAACTCTGGAAGACAAAAGGCAAAACAAAGAGGGCATTGTGACAGCATCCAAACCCCTAGAGCACTAAGAGAACCATTCAATCTAACCCTAGAGTTTAGATTGTCTGAAATTCTTTCTGGCATGCTTGCCTTATTTCCCCAACCAAATCCTAAAGGCCCTAAGGATAACACCACCATCATCCCCTCAGCTGGGACATGTGGAACTGTCTCTCCCCCAACAAAACACACCAACCTCCCTGTGATTTCAATCTCTCTTCCTATTACCACAACAGCTGTCTGCTTCTTTTTAAAGCAAAACTCAACAAAAGAGTTATCCATACTCACTGTATTAGGTCCTTACTTTCTATGCTCTTGATAACTCTCCATCCAACCAGGCTTCCAAAGCCAACTGCTTCCAAAACCCACCACTAAAACTGCTCTTGTTAAATTCAGCAGTTGCCTCACCTTCTGGAAGCTTCTGACTTTTCTTTTGGGCACTCCTCCTTTTTTGAATAATTTTATCACTTGCCTTTTGGAACATCACACTCCCCCAATTTTCTGCTTACCTTATTGGTTGTTCCTTCTCAGTCTCCTTTTCTGAATCTTGAGCCTCTCCCTGACTTTGAAATGTTGTATCATCAAGGCTCTGTCCTTGGCCTTCTCTGTCATTTACAATCATTTCCTAGACCAGTCACATTAAACAGCAATGTCAACATTAGCATAATTACAAGCCATATATGTAATTTTAAATTTTCTAGTGACCACATTTTTAAAAGTAATGTTAATAATAATCAGGTGGGATCACATTTAATAATATATTTTATTTAGTCCAATATAACCAAAATGTTATTTCTACATTAATGATGTATTTTAAATCCTTTTTATACTAAGCTGCCACATCATTTGCATGAACCCCTTACTCAAACTCCTCCTCTCCCAGTCAGTGACTTGTCATTAAGCTCAGAGTAAAATCCCAGCCTCTTACCATGGGTCTTATGTGATCTGGCTCTATGTCCATTTCCCCACTGACCCACCAAGCCTGCTACTCTCCTACCTTGTCCCTTGGCTCCAATATACCAAGACTCTTTCAATCTCAGGATCTATTTTTTTTAATTTGTTCTTTGAGTTATAAATCTCAGGATCTTTACATTAGCTGCTCCCTTGCCTGGAGGGCTCTTTCCCAAGACAGTTGTATGTAGCATTCACACATTCAGTATTACTCCCCTTGGTGAGCACTTCCATCATCATCCTAGTTAGAGCACCCCCATTTCTCCATCCCATTGTCCTTTATCAATATCTTCACAGCACTTCTCACTACCTGAAATTATATCCCATATTTTTAAAATATTTATTTTTTTAGTTTTAGGTGGATACAATATCTTTATTTTATTTTTATATGGTGCTGAGGATTGAACCCAGTGCCTCACACATGCTAGGTGAGCATTCTACCACTTGAGCCACAACCCCAGCCTAATTATATCCCGTATTAATAACTTATTTGCTAGTTTCTCATCTGTTTATGTTACTAGAATATACACACCATGAAGTCAGGAGTTTTGTCTATTCCATTCACCACTGATTCTTCCATCACCTAGAATGGAAGTCACAGGATTTACTGGAGGATTTGACATACAATGCGAGGGGAATAGCAGACTCTATAAATATTTGTTGGATGAGTGCATAAATTCAATAAAAGAAAGGGAAGTAATCTAAGAGCTGCTTCTGTAGTCGGCAATAGAAATAGAGGCATGCTAGTGGAGACAGAGAAGGACTCATTTTGGTGGAGAAACTCCCTTGTTCTCAATTTAGCAGAACCTGCCCTCTTCTCCAGCCAGGTGGGCCTCACCCTTCCCTGGGTGATTCGCTTGTGCAGAACATTCTTGGGTCCTTCTAATCCTTGATGCATAGAGCATATTCCCAGGAGTCCCAGCCATATGAACCCTGGGTGTGGATTTTCATTCAGTTGGACTAGGCCAGGACACTCACAGAAGAGAAAGGGGTTTCTCTTCCTACTTAAAAGCCACCATCCCTGACAGAAGTTCTTTCTTTTTGTTCTCAGGCTGACCTTACTAAATAGAACCTTGCTTCCTGATATGGTTTGGAACTAGACAGTCCTCCAAAGTCATATGTGCTTAAGGTTTGGTCCCCAATGCAGTTATGTCCAGCAGTAAAGTCTTTGGAAGGTGATTGTATCATTCAGGCTCTGATCTCATCGTAGACTGATCCATTGATGGATTCATAGTTCAGTGGGTTTGATGGGAAAGGGCTTTGTTATAAAAGCGAATTTTCTCTTTGCTTCCTGTTCACCATGAACTCAGCAGCTTTCCTCTAGTACATGCTTCAACCATGATGTGCTACCTCAACACAGGCCTAAAAGTAACCAGACCAAATGACCACAGACTGAAACCTCTGAAACTGTGAGCCAAAATAAATGTTTCCTCCCTTAAGTTGATCTTTCTCCGGTATATTGTAACAGTGACACAAAGCTAACACATTTCCCAAGTACTTCCTCATAGAGGCCTGTATTTCTCTTATGATTCTCATTGTGGCTAACATGAATTTAAAACAAAATTGCTCCTTAATTATACCAGTACTCATTAATTATGGCCTTGGGCCTGATTCATCTATATTTTTATTTATGATATCCAGCAAAAACTTTAGGCCCACTATAATCTGGTGTTCCTTGAAGCCCTCCGGTCTCCCAGCAGCCCATCCTCACTCACAATGTCATGGTCTGGTCACCCAAAATCAGAATCATCAGTCATTCGTAAACATAGCATGCTCTTCTTTCTCTGTGATCTATACAGGCTGTCTACTTAGCCTGGAACACCATCCTTTTAATCCAACATCCTTGTAGTCATACACATTCTTTAAGACCCAGATCAAATGTTGCAACTTCTGCTCCAGGCTTTTTTTTTTCCTTTCTTGTAGGTTCTTTTATTGTTGATACTATGCTTCTTGTCTTGTGAGGTTTTTTTTTCTTTTTTCTTTTTTCTTTTTGTGTGTGTAATCTTTCCGTTCTTTTTAGATATACATGACAGTAGAGTGTATTTTGACATATTATACATACACAGAGTATAACTTATCCTAATTAAGATTCTATTCTTGTGGTTGAATATGACATAGAGTTATACTGGTCATGTATTCACATATGAACATAGGAAGGTTATGTCTGATTCTCTACTGTCTTTTGAATTCCCATCCCCTCCATTCCCTTCATTCTCCTTTGTCAATCCAGTGAACTTCTACACTTCCCCTCCCTAGCCTCCCTTGTTGTGTCACGGAGAACATTCAGCTTTTGTTCTTTTGGGATTGGCTTATTTCACTTAGCATGATAGTCTCCAGTTCCATCCATTTACTGGCAAATGCCATAATTTCATTCTTCTTTAAGGCTGAGTATTATTCCATTGTGTATATATCCACATTTTCTCTATCCAGTCATCTGCTGAAGAATACCTAAGTTGGTT
The DNA here is from genome assembly GCF_048772815.1 of Callospermophilus lateralis. Lineage (NCBI taxonomy): Eukaryota > Metazoa > Chordata > Mammalia > Rodentia > Sciuridae > Callospermophilus > Callospermophilus lateralis. Next base: position 96,172,053 of record NC_135325.1, read on the forward strand.
CCATAGCTTAGCTATTGTAAATTGAACTGCTATAAACATGGATGTGGGTGTGTCACTGTAGACTGCTGATTTTAAGTCCTTCAGGTATAAACCGAGCAGTGGGATAGCTGGGTCGAATGGTGGTTCCATTCCAAGTTTTCTGAGGAATCTTCATACTACTTTCCATAGTGGTTGCACCAATTTGCAGTCCCACCAGCAATGTATGAGTTTCCCCTTTCCCCACATCCTTGACAACATTTATTATTACTTGTATTCTTGAAATTGTCATTCTGAGTGGCTGCTCCAGGCTTTCCTCCTTTGCCCATACTTTTGCCATAACTGATGTCACCTTGAGGACAGGGACCACATTTTGCTTATCTGAGTATCACCAGTACCTAGCATGATACTAAGCACATAGAAAGTGCTCATTGCATGTATTAGTGAAAGGACGAATACAGGAGCAAGTAGGGAGGAGTATTAGTGTAGCAAATAGGAGGCAGGGAAAAAAGTGATCCCCTTGTTTGAACATATGGGGACACACTTTAAGTAAAAGGCTTCTTTGCATGAAATCCTATGAAAAATCTGGTTAGAAAAGTAAGGAAAGAAGATATACAAGTTTTTTCTTCCTTCAGTACATGATGAGAGACCTTCAGAGCCACTTCCAAGGAGCATAAGCAGTCATGTAATAATGATAATCAGGAAGGCTGTCCCAGCAGAGATATAAATTGCATATCAAGTCACAATTAAACTGCTTCTTGGCCTGAGGTTGTGGCTAAGTGGTAGAGTGCTTGCCTAGCATGTGTGAAGTACTGGGTTCAATCCTCAGCGCTGCATATAAATAAATAAATTTATAAAATAAAGGCCCATTAATAACTAAAAAAAAATTTTAAATAATGCTTCTCTAAGACTGGGGTTGTGGCTCAGTGGTAGAGCTCTTACCTCGCATGTGTAAGGCACTGGGTTCAACCTTCAGCACTACATAAAAATAAATCACCAAATAAATACTTTGGTTCCATCTATAACTAAAACAATAAATAAATAAATGCTTATCTAGGCCAACCCCGAATGCTCAGGTTCCGAAGTTGCTCTTTCCTTTTTAGATATCTCACTTGAGAACTGGACAAGAGCTCTAGAAGTTTTTTAAAAAGGGGGGAAAGAGGGAAACAGGCCTGTCTTCCAAGTCTTCCGAGGTTTTTGAAATTGTTTAACCACATCCTGGTTTAGGTTAAAGGATTCAGAAGACTGTGCTTGACAGCTCTGCTGCCTTCCTAGAATGGGGAGTACTAATAGAAAGCAGCTGTCCTTGTGTTTTTTTTTAAAAAACAATCTAATAGAATGAAACGATTTTCATACAGTTGATGGTATATGGAATTTTAGGTTAGCCTCCAAGATTTTCACCCCCAGTAGGCATGAATGTGGGTGGACCTAACCTAATGAAGTGAGCCCTTTAAAAGGGATCCATGGGTCAAAGAGATTTAACCCTGAAGCACATGCTGTCTTGTTGGCCTTGAAGGGACAAACTGTCAGGTTGTGGAGAGCCACCTGGCAAGCAGCCACTAGTAGCTGAGAGTAACCCTCAGTTGAACTGCCACCAAGAAACCAAGGACCTTGGTGCTTTGGTCTAATTTTGAAAAGAAAGAATTCTGCCAATAACTAGTTTGGAAGATGACCCTGAACCTCAGATAAGACTTCAGCCCTGGCTGACAATACTGACTGCAGTCTGATGAGACCCTGAGCAGAGGACCCAGTTAAATCATACCTAGACTCTTGACTGGTGGAAGCTGAGATAATAAATTTGTGTTATTGCAAGAAATTAAATCCTTTATCACTTGTTATACAGCAAGAGAAAACTAAGAGTCCTATAAGTCCCAGCTGTAATTAAGAAAGAAGCCAAAAGTGGAGCTTTGGAATTATGTAAGCTGCAATATGGAACTGTGTACTCCATGATGGGTTGTTTTTACCCCATTACAAAATTCTTTTTTGATGCAGGGTACCAGGGATTGAACCCAAGAACACTTAACCAAGGAGCCACCTCCCAGCTCCCCATTTTTATGTTAAAACAGGTCCCTCTAAAATGCTTAGGGATTTTCTAAATTTCTTAGGCTGGCTTTGAATTAGGGATCCTCCTGCCTCAGCCTCCTGAGCTACTACAAACACTTCTTTATGAAGAATATATGTTGCCATACTTTTAGGTGAGTTGTCAGCTGGACAGATGAGACCCTGCCAACACGTTAGAACATGTGAAAAGACCTGAAAAGGCTCACCTTGTCTGAGATAGATTTTCCTGCCCTCAAAAGAATGTCTTAAATCCATTTCAAACTATGATTATACTCCATGCCTTCAACAAGGGGTGCATCTGCCAAGCAGCAGATGAAGAGCCCTGGAGTTGATAATAAGTGGAGGCAATTATCTTTTTCCTTGAAACTACTCAGCTAGCTCTACAGGAAGGGTCTGATGCCAGGACACCAATTTATTGAGGAATCTGGGATCCTCCTGGAATGAAAATACCAAAAGAGGGCTTATATAACCATTAATTGTTGACCCAGCTAACCTCTAGTGGAGAGGAGTCTATGATCATACCTCTTTCCTCTTTTCCTTGCATGAGGTTGGCAGGAGGGCACCAGAGGTTCAGTCAGACCTTGAAATGCAGCCCTTGGACACTATAACAAGGAGAGCTGTTCTTCAGAGCACACAATGAGCTCTAGAAGTTCCACTCCAGGAACCCACCAATAACCAGGATGGCTCCATTGTGAACAGTGACCCCACTGTTTTACAGAGTTCATTTGGTTGGGTAGGGTTTTCATATCAAGTTCCATTCAAGATACAACTATTTCCATGCAAAAATCAAGGCTTTGTGAGGGAGTAGGCATGATTAGCATTTTCTCAGCAGGGACCAAGAACAGCAGCCCTCTCAGTAGGCTCAAAGCCAAGTAGTTAGCTTTCAGTTTCTGTTTGATTATGCTCCTAAAAGCAGTTGTGAGTGCCCTCAAGGAGTATGGGTCTCTAGGGCAGTAACTTGAGGTGGGGGTGGGTCAAATAAATGGCAGATAAAAGTTAGCAAAGCTTGTTAGAATAAATTCATCTGGTCTCATCTCAAGTTGATGAGGGTCTAAGGCTGTCTTCAGTGATTAACCTATGTTCCCCTGGTTGAAGGAGAGATGGAATACCATTTCTCTTTGTAAATCTAAGTCCTGCTTTTAGGCAAGTAGAAGGAGGGCAGAGAACTTTCCTGATCTGCCTTTTGTGTGTTTGTTTTGGCACTAGGAATTGAACCCAGGGGTGCTTAACCACTGAGCCACATCCCCAGCCCTTTTTTGGATTTTATTTAGAGATAGGTTCTCACTGAGTTGCTTAGGCCTCACTAAGTTGCTGAACCTGGCTTTGAACTCGTGATCCTACTGCCTCAGCTTCCCAGGGCTGCTGGGATTACAGGAATTCATCACAATCCTGGCTCTGCTTCTTTTTATTATCTTCATCACACAAAGCCTTCATATTTGATGACTCATATTCTGGTCTCCCATAGTCCTTTCCATTGAAACTTTATTTTCAGAAACTTTCATATGTTAAAGTAGGATCCATAGCTATGGAGATGTTTGAGTTAGGAATTTTATAACAGGTTGGCAAAGGCAGAAGAAACATAGATTGTAATAAGCAGAAAACAGCAAATTGGAGCACAGTATCTCATATCTTATTGAATCAGTCTCTTAGTCCTGAGAATAGATCAGTTCACAGAAATAGTCTTGTCTCATTTCAGGAGGTGAGCTCCCATCTATAGGGGCTGGGGTTGTAGCTCAGTGGTAGGCTCGCCTACTACATGCAAGGCACTGAGTTCCATCCTCTGCACCACATAAAAACAAATAAACAAAGATATTGTGTCCATATACAACTAAAAAAAAATTTAAGAATAAAGTTAGACCTCTATATAGTGCAAGCAAATGGGTATTTAATAAGAGACATTCTCTGGAAACAAAAGAAAAACAGCTCAAAGTCCTCATCCCAGAAAAGGAACTGCAACCACCACATCAGTAGCACCTTTTCCTCCATCTCTTCCTCCTTCTGCTCCTCCTTTTCTTCCTTCTTTGTGCCTTTTCTCCCTGCCCCCCAACACTTCTGCTTGAATGGTCTTAGCTTCTCCTGCAGCTCTGCTTTCCCTTCCTCCTTATTACACCTCCCGGTCCAGTCCCCCAGTAACCCTGTAGAAGCTCAGGAAGACTCATCTCATGCCACCTCTAACACCTTAGATCCTGAGAGGGGCACTAAAATGCAAATAGTGTGGCCTAAAGGTTCTTTCTGCTATCCCTCTAGTGTCCTAAAGGCTTAACTGACATGGAGTCTGTCTTTTAATACCTTTAATACCTTTTAATCATACTCTATGATTAAAGGCTCTGTTCTTAAATTTAAAAAAAATAGAAATAAAAATAAAATTTAAAAGACTCTATTCTTGCCTTTAATCAGGGTGATTAATATTTTACAATTAGAGTTGGGGATATAGTTTTGTGGTTTTGCCTAGCATGTGCAAAGCCCTGGATCGAATTCCCAGCACCCCCTCCCCCCCACACACACACAAGGTATGTCGCACAAATTGTAAGTAAATAATAAGTAATAAGGCTAGGACTAAAATCCAGTTCTGTCTGATTTAAAAGGCTGTGACCTGGCCACTATACTCTTCTCCCTCTTCACTTAGTGAAATCTGGTAAATATGAAATGCCCATTCACTCTTGCGCCAAAGAATGTGCACAGGCCTATTACAGGACCTGAAAATGGTGTAACTCACCAGGCCATTATCAGCCCCCAACATCTTTCCCGAGATATACTGATTATTTTAACAGTAAAGAGCCCTGCCATATATTTTTATGAGGGAACTCAAAGGAGATAGATCTGGGGCATGGGACACCTTCAGATTGTCAGGCTAAAATGGTGTAGCAGTAATCGGGGTCAGGAAAGTCTGAGGATACTGGGGAACTCAAGAGAAGAACTAGGCCAGGAACAGTTGGGTGTACCAGTGACTCAGAAGACTGAGGAGGGAGGAGCCATTGAATCCAAGAGTTCAAGGCCAGCCTAGGCAACATAGTGATAACCCATCTCAAGAAAAAAGGAAAGGAAGGAAGGAAAGAGAAGAAGAGCAAAAATGAAGGGTCAGAATTTAGGGGCCCTAAGAATTGATTTCATAGCTTGAATTGTGTATTGGGTGCCAAGAGCTCTGTCCCTAAACTCTCCATCAGTTCTCTATTGCAAGCAGAGTATATCTGAGGTCTCTATTTTATGATTTGTGGTGGTTGCTCCAATCACTGCTCTTAGCAGTCATTAATACATCAGTTAGGGGAGGGGTTGAAAAATCTCCAAAGAAGAAAAAAAGCAAAAGCAGAAGTCAGGGAAGAGCGTGCTGGTGCAGTATAAGAATTTTACACAATTCCTTGGATTCTGTTGGACTTGACACACATTTCCTGTCCTCAGAATTCCAAAGACACTGAGGAGAGGAGACAGTGAAGGTCACTTCCAGGCCAGCGAAGGCATGGGAGATAAAGCAGGATGAGAAATCAGTCTTCATGAATGTGCCCCTTTCCCTGGCTGAACTATCTATTCCCTTTGTGAGGGTGACTTGTAACTTTCTGGTTTCATCTTAAGACCTTTCAACCCCCAGGGCAGGGACAGGGAGAAGCAATTTTAGCTTAGGAGTTATGATAAATAGCCTTTGTTCTCCCAATTCTGGAGTAAAACAAATAGTCTCCAGATGAACTTCATCTTAATGGGGAAGGAAAGGGCAAATAAGGGTAATGCTGTTGTCCCCAAAGGGTACATGTCCACAGAAATAAAAATGCTTTCAAGAATCAGAGTCCTGGACATTTTCAGTCAAGGAGATACCTGTGAGCCTGTAGGACCACAGATTTCCTTAGCCCTTAATCCCCTAGAAAGCTGTTTAGTTGGGCTGCCAGCTGCCTACCCAGAATGTTGGAAGAGTGATTCCCAAGGTTCTCTGGCCCAAAATCATAGGCATTTTCCCCCCATCCTGCCTCGCCTAAAATAGCCACCCCTAGACTCATTCCCTTTGAACCAGACAACAAACTCAGAATATTAATCCCCAGGACCTCTCTCCTTAGCACCCAGAATATTTCTACACATCTACTATATGTTCAGGCCTGTTCCAGGTACTATGGAGGCAGTGACAAAACAAAATAGTTAACATTTACCGGACAATGAATATGTGCACACACTATTTAAAATATTTTCCCATAAATAACCTCATTTAATCCTCAGAGTATTCCAATCGGGTGTGTACTGCTTATTCTCACTTTCTTTCATTCTGTAGATGAGGAAGCTGAATGGCTAAGTAACTGCCAATGGTCATATGGCAAGTATATAGCATATTCAAGTTCAAGGTAGGCTTTCAACCTATGTAGGCAATTTGACTTCAGAGCCTATAAGTGTTACATAAAATAACATACTTCCTGATGATGAAGAAAAAGAATATACATGAAAACTATAAGAATAGTATCAAGGGCTGGGGTTGTGGCTCAAGTGGTAGCGCGCTCGCCTGGCATGCATGCGGCCCGGGTTCGATCCTCAGCACCACATACAAACAAAGATGTTGTGTCCGCCGAAAACTAAAAAATAAATATTAAAATTCTCTCTCTCTCTCTCTCTCTCTCTCTCTCTCTCTCTCTCTCTCTCTCCTCTATCTCTCTCTCTCTTAAAAAAAAAAAGAATAGTATCAAGAGTAGGAATCAGAAGGCCTGGGTTCTTATTCTCCCTGGGAAAAAGGGATGTAAATGAGACAAATGCCTTCCCTGTGCCTTGTTACACCATGAACATCATTCTAGGCCAGAGTCCTCAGGCTCTTCTTGGTCATTTGAGGTTTATAGGTGTTATCTGTTCTCTTTGTCCCCATATCTACCTCACCTATGCTGACCCTCAGTGCCCCAATGCAAATGGTCCATCCTGAGGTCTGCCAAAGAATAAGAGAAGATGAAAGTAAAGGGCAAAGGGCTGGGGATGTGGCTCAAGCGGTAATGCGCTCGCCTGGCATGTGCAGGGCCCTGAGTTCAATCCTCAGCACCACATAAAAATAAAATAAAGATGTTGTGTCCACCAAAAAACTGAAAAATAAATATTAAAAAATTCTCTCTCTCTCTCTCTCTCTCTCTCTCTCTCTCTCTCTCTCTCTAAAAAGAAAGAAAGAAAAGGGTAACAGCAAATGGGAGAACAAGAGATAGGAGGTGGCCTAGCCACAGGAGGGCTGGAGGGTGCTTTGTGGATGGCTCAATTTAAAGGCAGAAAGGAGAAAAGAGATCACTTGGAGCAGGCCAAAGTAACCATGAAGAGGGGAGGCAGACCTCAGGATGGACCATTTGCACTGGAGCACTGAGGGTCAGCATAGGTGAGGTAGGTATTGGGACAAAGGGAACAGATAACACCTATAAACCCCGAATGGCCAAGAAGAGATTGAAGACTCTGGCCTAGAATGGTATTCATGGTGCAACAAGGCACAGAGAAGGCATTTTCTTATTCACATTCCTTTTGCCCAGGGTCAAGTCTGCTCCCACACTTGATTCTTGTACCTCTTTGATCCAGGGCCCAAAGCAGAAGCCAGATGCTTCTGGAGCAATTTGACAGGCCAGAGAAGGAGACTTCAGAGTAAGGGACACCAGATAGTCATGGAGTGAAAAATGGCATGTCCCACGGCTTGAGGCTAGACAGGACACCAGAAGGGCAGAAAAAAAAGGATCACTTGAAAGAGGGTCTAAAGCTGAGCCAGGGTAGAGGGCAGTTGGTGAGGTAAGAGAGAAAGGCTCAAAAAGACAAGGGCACAAAGGAGATTCCTGGTTCTCTCCTTCTGTACAGAAGCAGAGAGAACCCCAAGGGACAGTGCTTTAAGCATTTTTTTAGAGAAAGAGAGAGAGGAGAGAGAGAGAGAAATTTTTAATATTTATTTTTCAGTTTTTCGGTGGACACAACATCTTTATTTTATTTTTTCATGGTGCTGAGGATGAACCCAGCGCCCCACGCATGCCAGGCAAGCGCTTTACCGCTTGAGCCACATCCCCAGCCTTTTAAGCATTTTTATACTCATTCACTCACACAACTCACTTCTTTCCTAGGCAGGGAAAGAAATAAGGCTACCACTTTTAAGAAACAAATGGTGTGCCCAAAGCTCTTCCCACTAGGCAACACTACCTGAAGGGAAAAGATAAGTAAATGGCAAGGAGAAGCAAGAGAACCAAAATCTGCTGTGTTTCCCTAAACATCAGGCACAACAATCCCTTGTTGGAAGGCCCTAGGAAAAGAAAAAGCCACATTGGGAGTGGTGTCCCCATTGTCCTCACATTGCCTAGGAGGAGTGTTTAAATGAATATAGGAAGTGGCTGGCCCCTGCCCACTAGACACTGTTCTATTGTCCACTTGAGAGTGAGAGGGAAGCACACAGCAAGCATATGAGGAATAATTGAGATAATGCACATAAAGAAGCACTGTGCTGGTATAATTGAAGAGTTTTACAAATAGCATGGTTTTACAAACTACTATTACAAGCTGGGCATAGTGATGCACTCCTGTAATCCCAGCAACTCGGGAGGCTGAGGCAAGAGGATCACAAGTTCAAGGCCAGCCTTAGCAACTTAGCAAGGCCTAAGCAACTTAGCAAGATTCTGTCTCAAAATAAAAAATAAAAGGGGCTGGGGATGTTGCTCAGTGGTTAAGTACCCTTGGGTTTAATCCCCAGAACCAAAAAATAAAATAAAATAAAACAAAACTACTATTATAGCAGGAAATCAATCATGGATTTCTTGTCCTCCAGGGATTCTGATTTTTCAGTTGGAGTAGGTCCCAGCAACATGTACTATCCAGGGCTGGGGTTGTGACTCAGTGGTAAAGTGCTTGCCTAGCATGTGTAAGCCACTGGGTTTGATCCTTAGCACCACATAAAAATAAATAAATAAAATAGAAAAAAATGTACTTTCCAGAAGCTCCCAGATGATTTTTGAGGCAAGGGATCCAGACATCATGCTTTAAGGAAATCCTGCTGCAAAGCATGTTGGGTACTGGGCATGGCTAAAACAGAACTGCTGAATTGGGCAGCCATAATAAAAGTTGGAAGGCAGGGCAAGAATGGTGAAGGAAAAGCAATTTGAATGATATAGAGAAATGTGGCCACAAAGGTAGATATTTTAAAACATGTCTAAAATGTCAGCCTCCAATGAGGACTCTAGCAATTTTTGGAGGTGCCACTCCCAGCTCTGTTATTAATCAGCTGTGAGGCCTTTAGCACATCAAGGCCCTTTGCTGGCCTCTGTTTTCTCACCTAAGAACTAAGGGGTGGTCTAGACTTGGAGCCTAGTGTTCCTTTCAGCCCAGGCACTCAGGATTCTAGCTCATCCTAGAAAATCCATATTTTGCAGAGGCTCACCATAAGGTCTAGCCCTCATTTTGAATATCTCCCTTATATGTTATAGTAGATAACTGAATTATATTGTTGGCCAGTAGGGGGCCAGACTTCAAAGCAGGGCCTTCAGAAGCCTGTCAATATGTTCAGACTGTTTAGAAACCTAAGCTATTGTTTTTCTACTTAAAAAATATAGAGTTACAGGAGTTTTGATTCAAATATCCCACTCATTCTTTCCTGCATTTCTAAAGAGATTTTTAAAATATCTTCTCAAGTTGGGAGTTCATCTCTATCAGAAAATTATCATCCCAGAGAAATTCCTCCTTCCTCCAATTATGAATAAGCAAAATAAGCCATTTATGCATGAAATGGCTTTCAGTCATGGGCATTTGGCTTCTAGAGCCAGAGGGATGGAAGAAACAAATATTTCTCACATATAAAAGTAAAGCTATGTCCTTAAAAAAACAGCATAGGGGGCTGGGGATATAGCTCAGTTGATTGAGTGTTTGCTTTGCAGGCACAAGGCCCTGGGTTCAATACCCAGCACTAATAATAATAATAATAATAATAATAATAATAATTCAGCATGGAGGTTTAGTGGGGATTTCCCTCCTCCTCTTCTGGAGACCACTCCAACCATCATAAATGAACAGTGAAATCATGTAGAGACATCTGTCCACATGCTTGATGGCAAGCTCAGTAAAGTAGGCCTTTCCCACTTCGTCCACTGGTTCAAAATACGGATATGCAGATGTCCCTAGGCTCCCAGGATCCTTTCCTTTTCCCCAACCCTCATGGGTCTCAGAAGAATCATCCTTTGGCTTCCTTTACTCTGCATTTTCCCAGGATGGTTGGGTTTCTAGAAAAGGAAAATTTAGACGCAACAAGGTCAAGAAAGTATCATGACCCTCAGTTTATAAAATGGGCTGATATTTGGTCCATAAAATTTACAGGGTAAGAAACAAATAAAGACTTTGTTGATATAAAAATGCAACAAGATATTATCAATCCATAGTAACAATATTTTTCTGAAATACAATGCCTATTCTGTTGTTGACCTTTTCTTATCCATATCTAGAGTTTCCCATGTCTGTATCTTTCCCTTTTCTCATTTCTAGCCCTCATTTTGAATATCTCCCTTATATGTTATATTAGATAACTGAATTATATTGTTATAACTTAGTGTTTAAATTGTTTCAAAAATTTTGTTCAAAATTTTCAAATTAGATGAGGAAAATATTTTGTTTCTACTTTTAAAAATTCAAGTAAATTGTTTAACATATGAAAAACTGTGTTATTTTCCCTCCCATTGAGCCTTGGCCCCAGTAGTTGAAACTCTTCCTCCATCTATCAGGCTTGGAGTTTTTTAAGGACCATAATGTCAGATTAATGCAGATTCTGACAAGCTGGGTGGCCTTGAATAAGCCATATAATATCTTTATTCCTCATTTGCCTGACCTATAAAATAAACACAATAGAACATGTCTGGGAGATGGAGAGAGTGGGTACAATGAATGACATTAAGACTATGTTTTTCTGCAGTGCTTTCACTTCTCTGATCCAGCAGCTCCTTAGAAGATGTGTCTTTGGCATAGAAAGAGAAATCTGGCAGACTGACCTTCTAAGGGAGAAGTATAACATAGTTGCAAAGTTGTTAGGCTATGGAGTTGGCCAAACCTAACTTTGAATCCTATCTATTGTTGATCACTCTTGTGTATGATCTTGGGCAAAATGCTGGCCTATCCAAAGACCTAAATTTTCTTATCATTAAGTGGGGCTAAGTGTAGTGCCTTTATCAGAGGCTAACTATGAGTGCTTATTTATATAATAACTATTTATTGAGTATCTATTATGTACTAAAAAGAGCTCAGAATAGTGCTCAAAAGGGAAAAGGGCCCTGCTATCAAGTTTGGTGAACTAACTCATGAAGTTCTTGGCATAAGGCATAATATGGTAATAGTCCATAGATGTTAGCTGTTGTTATTGTTCTCCCTTCTCCATAAGAAGATTGGCCTTCCTTGGGTTTAAGGACCTGGCCCAAAATACCAAGTTTTATTTATTTATTTTAAAGTGTCTTTTTTAGATGTTGATGGATCTTTATTTTATTCATTTATTTATATGTGGTGCTGAGAATCAAACCCAGGGCCTCAAACATGCTAAGCAAGCGCTCTACCACTAAGCCACAACTCCAGCCCCCAAAATACCAAGTTTTAATGCATCCTTAAAGTGGTGCCTGGGTCTTCCTGCCACACTACTGCTGGGTGACTGATGAGCAGGGCCTGACATTTGTGAGGAGCTCCTAGTTTCCTCCTGCTTTACAGTTCAACCTCTCCAATTCAGGCACTCTCATTCCAAACTGAAGACAATTCTACCTACCAAAGCAAGGTGGCCTTGGATACCAGGTACAAACTCATATCACAAACCTTAAACATAGGGCTGTGGATGTTTTATGGTTGTTGTTGTTGTTTTTTGTTTTGTTTGTTGGTTGGTTGTTTGGTACCAGGGATTGAACCTAGGAACACTTTACCACTGAGCCACATCCCCACCCCTTTTTAAATCTTTTTTATCTTGAGGCAGTTTTGTCTCAATAAGTTGCTTAGAGCCTTGCTGAAGCTGGCTTTGAACCTATGACCTTCCTGCCTCAGCCTCTGGAATTACAGGTGGGTACCACCATGCCCAGTGGCTGTGGACTTTTTAAAGAACTTCCATATCCCAATGACTCTGTGACATGGACAACTAAGGAAGTGGCATTATCATGATTATCATTTTTATTATCCCCATTTTACAGATGGGGGAAACCAAAGTCCAACAAGGCACAGGGACAGACATCTAGTAATAAATAAGGTAATATTTATTATAGCACTCTGACTCTGAAGTGACCTTTAAATAATTTCCCAAGGAAGATATTGTTTTTATGACCTTCAGAAGAACCATTTATACAATGACAATTATTATACTCACCACAATTCTCTGGCAATAACTGCTAGCATCTCTGAGATGTTTTCTCTGCTGGACACTGCTACATTCTTTATTTCTCATGCATTATTTCATTTGAAACGTACAATCCTAGAGAGTAGGTTCCATTTACTTTGTGTTTTATAGATGACGAAACTGAAACTCAGAAGATTGGGTAACATGGGGCTGAGATTGTAGCTCAGCAGTAGAGCACTTGCCTACCATGTGTGAGGCAGTGGTAAATAAATAAATAAATAAATAAATAAATAAATAAATAAATAAATGTCAATGGACAACTAAAAATATTTTAAAAGATACAAAAGAAGATTGGGTAAGAGACTTAGGCCATAAAGTTAGGAAGTGGTAGTGGGTATACAAAGCAAGAACTATGCTCCACTAGATTATATACCTCTAAAGTTGAGTCCAATACGGAAGCCACTAGTCACATATGGCCATTTAAATTGATTTACATAAAATAAAATTATACTGAATTCTTCAGTCACACTAGTGCAAGTGCTCAATAGCTACATGTGGCTAAGAATATTATAATGTTCAGCATAGGCAGAGATCATTTCCATCATCATAGAAACTTCTATTGGTCAGTGTTATTACAAACACTCTTAAGTTAGTTAGTCCTCCTCAGAGTTTTGCTTTGGTAAAATGTTATTAGTTTAAGGCAGGATTTCTTAATCTCAGCACTAGTGAGCTAGAAAATTCTTTGGCAGGGGCAGGGGTGCCTGTGCACGGTTAGATTTAGCAGCACTCCTGGCCTTTACCCACTAGATGTCAGCAGCACACCTTGTCCCCAGTTTGGACAATCAAAAATGTCTCCAGACTGCCAAATGTCTTCTGGGGAGCAAAACTATCCTCTCATCCACTCTCAAGTGAGAACCTCTGGATAATAGTTACTATATATGTGAACTAATCAAGTGGAAAGTATTTTCACTAACTTAATTTGGCCTCTGAAAACACGCCAATTAGCTGACACTTGCTTTTTCTAGTGAATCATAAAGTTATAGCAATTTGTACTGAATGTGTGGCTTTAATGGCTATTAAAGATTTCATGAAAGAGTAAAATCATATAAAACAGCTGAACTAGAGTGAAGATGTCAAGAAGGGATTGATACAATGTATTCTATAATTAGTTCCTCAAATTTTCTATATGTTAACTATGCATAACTATGAAATTGTGAAGGAACATAAGAAATGCATTTGTTTAAAAAGCTAAGAGAATGTTAAAGTAAAAAATAAAATAAGAAAAGACAAGAGCAACCACATCACTTACTATATTTTGGCTACTAATTTCCAAAATAACAAACAACAAAAGATTGTGCTGTTTGAGAAATCCACGAAAGAATTCCCCAAATGCTAAATGTAGCACAACTGAAAATGCACTTTCAAAGGATTTAAATAAAACCAGTGTACAAAAACTAAATGTGCAAAGTGATTTACATGGTAATTGATTTCATTTAGTCATCTCACAATGCATATATACATCAAAATATCACATTGTTTACCATAAATATGTACAAATGCTCATTTACCAATAAATACATAAAATTTTAAAAGAAACTGCATTCCCATATGCTAAAATTTTGGTTCCTGGTAATATATACTTTTTCACATTTTTAGGATTTTCACAAGAAAATTAATCTTCCCTACAACAAATGGAACCCTCCTTAGAATGTTGCTTAACATCAAATGAAACCTGCAAGCATATCTTCAGAGAAATTTCCAAAAGCTTTAAAAACCATTTCCACTTAAATGAATTTTTATATAGACAAAAATTTTGTAAATAGTCAAAAGTCAAAAGGTTGCCCAAGGATCAGCCTTCCCCCAACCTCCCACATAGGGTAAGGCTGGCAGCCTGGGACAGTGCCCACCTCTGCCCCTGTCATGTGTATCTGTCACTTCATCAGCACCCACCAATTCACCTATTGATTGTTAGAGTCTATAAACAAGTCAAGATGGCGCCTGGCATTTTGCCAGAGGGAGTGGTTTGTGAAGTAATGCCAGCGAGCCATTAAGTGTGGAGATTCCTTATTGGTTGACTGCTGTATCTAGTTTATGTTAATTAAGATAAGCTGTGTGGAATGTATATATACCCCTCCTGTCCTACAATAAATGGCTCCCACTCCTGCTGTATCAATGTACACAAGTTGCTCCTCAAGCCCGGATATTTTGCTGCAGCCAGACTGCGACAATTGATCTCATGAATGGAAAGTGTGATGGGCAGATGCCATGGGGTTAATGTAGATTAGCAAAGTGAAGTACCCAGACTTGGCCTCTGGTCAGGGAATTGGAGTTAACAGCGGTTCCAAAATTAGGGGGAAATAGGGGTTATGGCTCAGTGGTAGAATATTTGCCTAGTATGCATAAGACCCTAGGTTTGCAGTATCCCCAATACTGAAAAATAAATAAATATAAAGCTATGGAAATTTTTAAAAAACAGGAAAGAGGGCTGGGATTGTGGCTCAATGGTAAAGCACTCGCCTCGCATGGGCAGGGCCCAGGTTTGATCCTCAGCACCACATAAAAATAAAGGCATTGTGTTGTGTCCATCTACACCTAAAAAAAATATTTTAAAAAACAGGAAAGAAAGAAAGAAAGAAAACAAGAAATCAGAGTGTTATAGGGATCTCTAATGAATACATTAAACACTTTTAATCACTAGAAGTTGAGTTTTGAGCTGGCAGGCTGAGAAACTGCAGCTACATGTTTCTGGTGCTTTCTGAGAGCCTAAATTTGCCTTCCCCCACTGTAAGCTCATCTAGAACCAGACTTCCTGTTCATCTTTGCTCCCTGGATGCAACTAGGCATGAGCCAGGCTTCACATTCAAAATTCATTGTAGGGCTGGGGATGTGGCTCAAGTGGTACGTGCTCGCCTGGCATGCGTGCAGCCCAGGTTCGATCCTCAGCACCACATACAAACAAAGAGTTGTGTCTGCCGAAAACTAAAAAATAAATATTAAAATTCTCTCTTTAAAAAAAATTCATTGTAGATGGGATGGGGGGATAGCCCCAAGACTGTCAGTCACTGGAGGGATTCTGCAGGGTCTAGCATCTGGGTTCCAAGACCAAGAATGTATGCACGGCAGCTGGGTTTGGTGGCACACATCTGTAATCCAAGTGACTTGAGAGGCTCAGGCAGGAGGATTACAAATTCAAAGCCAGCCTCAGCTACTTAATGAGACCCCTGAGCAACTTAGAGAGACCCTGTCTCAAAATAAAAAGGACTGGGGATGTGGCTCATTCAATCCCTGGTACTAAAATTAAAGAGAGAAAGTATGCTCATCCCCCTAAATACTGGCAACTAAGGCTCATATAATCTAAGTCAATATTTGTGACATATGAAAAAATGTTCAACGTGTTTGACAATCAGGGAAATGCAAATTAAAACTACAATGAGATCTCATCTTACTCTAGTTAGAATAGTAATCATCAGGGGCTGGGGATGTGGCTCAGGTGGTAGCGTGCTCGCCTGGCATGCGAGCGGCCCGGGTTTGATCCTCAGCGCCACGTGCAGACAGGATATTGTGTCCGCCAAATAGTAAAAAATAAATATTAAAATTCTCTCTCTCTCTCTCTCCCTCTTTCTCACTCTCTCTCATTCTTAAAAAAAAAAAAAAAAAGAATAGTAATCATCAAAAACACAAATAACAAATGCCGGTGAGGATGCAGGGGTGGGAGAGGAACATTTACACACTATTAGTGGAACTGAAAATTAGTAACACCACTATGGAAATCAGTAAAGAGGTTCCTCAAAAGACTAAGTATGGAACCATCATATGCCCCAGCTTTACCACTTCTTGGTATTTATCCAAAAGAATTAAAGTCAGCATACCAAGCAGCATATGCATACCAATATTTATAGCAACACAATTCACAATAGCTAAGTTATGGAACCTGCATAGGTATGCAACAATAGATAAATGCATTAATAAAATGTGGCATACATAAACAAAATGGAGTTTGACTCAGCCATAAAGAAGAACGAAATTATATCATTTGCTGGTAGATGGATGGAACTGAAAAACACCATGCCAAGTGAAATGAGTTAGACTTAAAAAGTCAGGCTGTGCACAGTGGTGCATGCCTGTAATCCCAGTGGCTTGGGAGGCTGAGGCAGGATGATCACGAGTTCAAAGCCAGCCTTGGCAAAAAGCAAGGCCCTTGGGCTGGGGCTGGGGCTCAGTGGTAGATAGCTTGCCTAGCATGTGTGAGGCACTGGGTTTGATTCTCAGCACCACATATAAATAAATGAATAAAATAAAGGCCCATCAACATTTTAAAAAATATTAAAAAAAAAAAAAGCAAGACCCTAAAGCAACTCAGTGAAACCCTGTCTCTAAATAAATACAAAATAGGCCTGGAGATGTGGCTCAGTGGTCGAGTGCCCCTGAATTCAATACCTGGTATCCAAAAAAAAAAAAAAAAAGAGTCAAGGATAAAATGTTTTCATTCATATGGGGAAGCTAGAGAGAGAGGAAAAAAGGAGTAAAGAAAGGGGATCTTACAAAAGTAGAAGGGAGACCAATGGAGTAGAGAAAGAGGATAAAGAGGGAGGGAAGAAAGGAGGATATGGGAAAGTACTAGGGAATAAAATACACCAAAATTATGTGATATCCGTACAAATACATAATGAATCTCACTTATATATAATTATAACACATTAATTAAAATAATAATAATAATAATAATAGAAGGGAGATCAGTAGACTAGAGCACACAGATCAGTGGGAGGAAAGAGAGATGGGAAAGGGAAGGTACCAGGAAATGAGATTAGTCAAATTTTATCATTCACATGTACAAATCCCACTATTATGTATAATTATAATGCAACAGTAAAACAATGTAAAAAAGAAAGTTCTTTTGCTGTTGCTTCATCTCCTCTCTACTTCTGCTGTATGTTGTAACATAATCCAAGACTACAGCTATTTTCTCCTTTCCCTTAATAAGCATATTCAGTGATCCCTTCATAATTCTCCTGTTATCTACTGTCATTTAGGTCTATGAAGATAATAATAAAACTTAATAATTAGTTATCTTGAGCAAAAGCTTTATCTACTATAACCATTAATGCATTATAATGCATTAATTATTAGAACAATTGTCAATGAGGCTCTTGGCAGAGTCAAGGCCCAGAAAGATCTAGATGGCTTCAAACATTCCCATTTCCACCAGTGGCCAAGCATTTCAAACATCTCCAGATCATATAATAAATATATATCTATACACAAAAATCTAGAATTCAATTGTGAGCTGGAGAGGAGACTGAACCAAACCTGTGTTACTGACCAGATTTCACTTACCAAGTCAACTGGGGTTCCTTGAAAGGGTGTAACCCTGCTGATACAGCCAAGCTATGATTCCAAGAAACCATGTGTGCAGGAGGTGTTAGGCAGATGGATGGTGGGAATGTGCCTAAGACTTACAAGGGAAGCAGTAAATGTTTGAATAGCACAATTTCCCTCCTAGGTATCCTCTCCCACTATCCCTGGAAGCCAGGAAAATCAGAGGACCCTAGTTCCATCTGCTCTTGTCCTTCTTTCATCCTCTTCTACTGAGCTTAGGCCTGCTTTTTCCATCTCTTACAAACTGCTGTTTCCTGGGCTGGCCATCCCTCAAGAAGGCAAGTCCTCAACTGCACCTTGGTTCAATCATGAACATCCCTTCAACTAATGTTTGTGCCAGTTGCTGTGCTTGCTTGGCTCTAGGAGGGTAAAGGAAAAGTTCCTTCCAGAAGATTAGGCATCAAGCTAGCTATAGGAGCACTTGGGAGTAATAATGTCACTTCCATTATAATTTTCCATTGTAATGGCCATCATTATCCTTGCCCTCCAAAAGCATACAGGATCATCCTGTCATCTGTTGGTACCGTGAGTTATACACAGAGAACCCTATAATTTCCACAGCATCCATCCAAGGCCATAGATTGAGACCACAACATCAAGGAGAAAACTTTGGAGAGAGAGGCTTTTTAAATAGTTGGCCAGGACATTTTTATATGGGGGTCAGCAGAATTTCAAGAGTTCAGGCCTTCTCACCACCAGGAGAGTGGGAGCACACTGTGGTAATGATCTTAAAAAAGAAGCAGAAAGGGACAGCAATCCCACACCTCCATGCCCAAACCACTTCCCCCCACCCCCAGCACCTTAGATAAAGTGCCACTAAAAATCCCATGCAGGGCTGAGGATATAGCTCAGTTGCTTACCTGGCATGCACAAAGCCCTGGGTTCAATCCCCAGCACCACATTTTAAAAAAAAAAAAAAAGAAAAAAAAGAAAAGAAAAGAAAGAAAGAAAGAGAATAGAAAAAAAAAACATGCAATTCCACTTTGGACCTGCAGGCCAGAGACTGCCAGTCCTTATCCATCCATAGTTTTTCTGTGAGGGAACAGAAAGAACTGCAAGACAAAGTGAACCCACGCAACCCTCAACTATTGGAGGTCTGTAATTGGTAAACTCCGTTTCTGGCTGAGATTGTAGGTTTTAATAGCTGAGAGAGAAGAGAGTTCTCTTCACCAGGGAAAATGGCAAACAATCATATTCACTTACATACTCACTAATTAACTATATAACTAAATCTATTTTGGTGATCTTATTGTTGGCACTGTTTGAAATATGCACATTTATGCACACACCCCATCCCCAAACAGCTCTATGGACACATACTGAGAAATACTGCCTGAAGACAATGTTCCATCAAATAACTGGAGACTGCACATAGTAGAGCTTGGAATACATTTAGAAAATTAAGACATCTTAGAAATTTAAGGTGATGATCTTGAATCCAAATTCTCTTTCTTTGCCTCTTGTCCTCAGCACCTCCTTCTTTTTTAAAACAATATTTATAGTTGTAGATGGACACAATACTTTTATTTATTTATTTATTTTTTATGTGGTGCTGAGGAACAAACCCAGTGCCTCACAAGTGCTAAGCCAGTGCTTTACCACTGAGCCCACTCCCTTCTTTTGAAATATCTTTTGAGCCATTTTGGCTGCTGACTTGTGCTAGGCTATGTTTCAGTCTAACTGTAACTTATTATTTAATAAAATTATTACTGATAATGTTATTTTAATGATGTTACTTGTCAATGAAATTAGCTTTGTTAAAATCCAGGTTTGTGGGGTACTTTAAGTAAATGTTGGCTATGTTTTTTGACACTTGCAAGTTATAACCATATAGCTTTGCCCCAGACCCACTATGCCACCCCACCCCCACCCCCACCCCATCTCTTGTCTCTTTCCTTAGCCCATCACTTACATAGACACTGGCCTTTTGCAGTTCTCCAGTCTCAGACTCTCGATCCATTTCTTACAAATTCGGGCAAAACCAAAGCTGCAGGAAGAACACAAAAGTAACTTTACATCACAATGCACACAACAGAAACCCTCCACGAGCATCTAGGTATTTCCATATCTTTGGTGCATCTCCGCCTTGTGTTTGCAAGTAATTTAATCAACAACTTACGGGCTGCTTTGGGAAAATGCCCACCTTTCCATGCCGACCCCTCCTTCTCTGGGACTCAGGTAAGCCAGGTAGGGGTCGAGAAGGAAAGGAAGCCAGAAAGTCATAGAAGCCTCCTGGTGTCCAGACGCGGGGACTGCCCTTTTCTTCCTCTGCCCATGACTCAAAAAGTTCTGAAGGCAAGCTAAAGGGGACCCCACTGCCGCACTTTCCCACACTCCCGTGCTTGCACACCTGCATGAGCTCTCCGGGGGAGCTCACGGTGCCTGCCAGGCGGATGCACCCTGGCTGGACGCTGCCACTTAGGGCAGTGAAGGCGCCCACCCGGTAGGTTGCTCCTCCCTGCCCCTCAAGGCAAAAAAGCACCCCGCTGGGGACAGGAGCACTGAGGTGCCAGCCGGCACTCTACCACCCTCTGCTCTGTGGTGTCTAGTGGTAAAAGATCAGCTGTACTCACCACTTACTCTAAAATCTTCGGGCACCCATAAAAGCCGGACGTGGTACTTCTGATGTAGCCGCTGGACGGTTAAGCACTGTGCTCGCTGGCATGCCCTTGTCGACTGCCATGTGGGGGAAGCTTTGCCCTCCAATCTCCCACGTGCTGCACACCCTTGTCAGGCGGATGCAAAAAGTAACGAGATAAAGTTCCTTCTCAAGGTCTCTCTGTCTTCTAAACTAGATCCAGAAAGGGCTGAGATTGCTCCTTACATGGTTAGAAACTGTTAACGCCCCTTCTTCCTCTCCCTCCAACTCCCACTCAGCACAGCATCCCTCGTGCAAAATACCAGATGCTCTTTCACAGCCTTTCTATATCCCTGCGGGGCTAACGAGTGTGAGGAATAATTTGAAGGAAAAGCCCTAAGGAGAGAGTACAAGTTTTTATCCAGGCAGGGAAAGACACTCAAGGGCTTTAGGAAGGAAATGTAAATATGTCACATTCTGGCATTTTAGAACCTGCAAACTGGAAGGGAGAGGGAGCAGAGAGGAGAAGCCAGAGATTGAAACAGAATTTAAATGGCAGGGCTACATGTGTCCCCACCTCTATCTAAATGCTGTTTCTGAACCATCTAAAATGTTCTTGTTCAATTCTAAGCAAAATACTCCCTAAACCAGTCTAGGGCCACAAACTGAAAATGCAAGAACTTGCTTAAAGTTAACTATTAAATCTTTCCTGCCCTTGAAATGAAAGTGCCTACCAATGATGGGATACATAGACACTGCGCATCCCAGTTATAACATGGCTTACATTACATGGATTCACAGATATTGCAGATCAGAATGTATCTGCGGAAAATCAAAAGAACTGGGGTCCGGGGTGTGTGTGCACAGGTGTGACCTATGACTGCCTACCTCAGTTCAATATAGTGTCCCAGGTCTAGCATTTGAGATACCCAGATTTGCAATATTTTGATTTTTGAAATGTCAAGTGGGAATGTGAAAGCAAACCAAAGCAAATGCAGATGCAGGCTTTTGGCTTTCTACAATTACTTTGAGGAATCAAGAATTTTAAAAGGTCAAGATTTCTCCTGTGCATTCATATGAGGAGGTCATTAAACACTGCCTGGTTAGGCCTAATATCACAGCTTTTCTAAACCCAGCTTTCCCACATTAAAAGGAAGGAAGGAAGGGAGGGAGGGAGGGAGGGAGGGAGGAAGGAAGGAAGGAAGGAAGGAAGGAAGGAAGGAAGGAAGGAAGGAAGGAAGGAGAAATCCAGAGCTGGGGACCTTCAGGGTATATTGACCAGTTTGGCAGTCTTAGAGAATAGATAGACGAGGATGGTAGGAATAATTCTATAAAATGAATTAAGAATTATGGAAAAGAATTAAGAGAATAATTCTGTAAAATGACCCCACTGTGCTTACCCCTGCATGCTATTTTTTGACCCCCCCCACACACACATGCTTTCTTTGTCAAAAAAAAATTTACCTGTACCCCTGCCTGGCAAATGGACAGGATATGTCACGGTCCTCAGCAGACTACCTGTTATCTGCAAGGAAAGGCTGGCAGGAAATAACGTTGATAAGAGGAACCCAAGTTACTTTGAAGGGAGAGAATTTTGTGATCCTTTTCACAGACCAGATTCTGAAAGATAAGTATAATTCCTCCTAACCATAAAACCTATAAAAATGATTAAGAAGCTAATTGGAACCAGTCAGCATGGGCCAAGGTGACAGAGTTATCATGACAATGGGGACTTGAAAGTCTAATGTCATCTTACTGTCAGTCAAAAGTCAAAAGTTCCTGGGTAGAACTCTCTGAAAACTTCCCTGGGATCCTGAATTATACTGTAGTACAGGACAGGTACATTGTCTCTCTCCTCTCTGAAAGAACCCATTCTCTTCCTTGGAAGTGTCCCCCTTCCCCTTTTGCTATCACTTTGATGAAGTAATTCATATTACTCTGAGTGACATGTCTAAACTCTTTCTGACTTGATCACAAGAATTAGGTTTGAAGAGGGGGTCTTCGTGCTGCCTCAGTTTCCCAAAAGACCCCAATTCTATTAACAGTAGTAGAGAGCACACTTTCTCTTTCAGTCTGAAATAAGCAACACTCTGCTTGTGGAATTTCATTGGGTAAACAGACTGGGCTCTCTGGAGCAAGATCAGTGCATGGGACCCTTTCTTCTTAACTCTGGGGAGGGAGAATGTGACTGAGCAAGGGCTAGATTCATATTATGGATGTTGAATCTGTGTCTAGAATTTCTAGCTAGAACTCCTCTCTTGCTAGACTTTGTGGTTAATTCTCCATTATTCATTCATGGCTGTAGCTTACCCACTTAGAGGATTTTATTTTCCTTTTTTTTTTTTTTTTTTTGGTACCTGGGATTGAACCCAGGGGCACATAACTACTGAGAAATCCAGCCCTTTTTAAAATTTGAGACAAGGTCTCACAAAGTTGCTTAGGGCCTCACTAAGCTGCTGAGACTGGCTTTGAACTTGAAATACCCCTGTCTCAGCCTCCCAAGCTGCTGTGGTTACAGGCGTGTGCCACTTGTGCCTGGCTGGATTTTCTGCAATTATGTTTTTAATCAAAGTACAACTTCTGGAATACTACCCAAGTTATAATATCTGTGAGTGGTTAAGAAATATTTTAATATTTGCCACAGAAGAAATTAATTAGGAAGGCAAATCTGTCATTCCCTTCCCACTCAAATAGAACACACTCAGAAAACCATGAGGTTTGGGTTTTTTGATTATGCATGCTTTGTGATTATTTGCCCAACTCCTTCCTTCCATTGCTATAAATAATCAGGAGTAGAGGGTCCACAGAAAATGTATAATTTCCAGACTCTATTGATGGCTCCTTCTACTGAACTCTCATAGCACTTATGGTCAGGACTCTTGAGTCACAGCTGGGTTCAAATCCTGACTCTGCATTGTGGCACTGTAGAAAAATGTCTTCTGTTCTTAGGAGATACGTGCTGAAATATTTAGAGGGGATACATAAGGATGTCTGCAATTTATGCTCAAATAGAAACATTTGGTGTGCATGTGTGTGTATACATATATATGGAGAGAGAGAGATGGACAGAGAGAAAAACCCTATAGATTTTAAGCAAACATAAAACATAATAGGTAGCAAGTCTAGCTTAAGCATACATGGGTCTTCATTATAGTATTCTTTCAACTTAACCGTAGTTTTTAAGTGTTATCAAAATCAAAAGTCACATGGGCTGGAGATATAGCTCAGTTGGTAAAGTGCTTGCCTCGCATGCACAAGGCCCTAGGTTCAATCCCTAGCACCACAAAAATAAATAAATAAATAAACAAATAGATAAATAAATAAAAGTTGCAGATGAAATCTAGCTCTATCTGCCCTTATCAGCTGTGCTATATTAAATGATTTACTCTTTGTAAATCTGAGTTGTCTTGACTAACATGGAGATATTAACAGAACCCATCCTAAAGGGTTGTTAGGAAGTTTAAATGAGTTAATAAGTGTAATATCCATACTATGGTGCCTATCCATTAGGAAGACTTCAATAACTGATAGGAATTGCTACTATCATACCATTTTCACTTGACATTTGATTAAATGGTTCTCAAGGTGTTTCAAATGCACATATCTTACCTCCTTAACTTAGATTTTAAGCTTCCAGTAGTTAAGGCACATTTATTGCATCTGCCATAGTCGCTGGCACAGTGTAGAATTCTAGTCAACAGAATACCTTTTTGAGTGATTTTAAGATGATTTTGGGTGGGTCTGTGGTCATAACATTGGCTGGAATGATGACATGCCCCAAGTCAGTAATTATTTATGGCAGACTGCTAGAAGAAAATGTAACATAAAATGGTGGGAAGAGATTACTTACAATAATAAGAAATGAGAGCAAGTATAACAATATACTGTAATAAAAATTGTGTGAATGTTCTCTTTCTCAAATACCTTGTTGAACTGTACTGTGTTTTCAGACTATAGTTGACTGTGAATAATGGAAACTGATGGAAGCAAACCCACAGAGAAAGAGGGGGGGGGGCTATTATATGGCTATTTGTTAATGGTAGTTCCCAGGCCAGACAACTTCTTCTTCCTCCTTCTCCACCATCAATCTTCAGAGTCATTGGCATCTCCTGTGTGGATACCTTACCTGGAGTTGGGGGGAGGAGACAACCAGGAAAGTCACCATCACGTAACACAGGCTTGTTCTTATGGTGGAAGAGAACAACCAGATTTGGAGGAAGTTTGTATTATACAGAATGTTTAAAATGTACTTTATTACCTTCAGGCCATATGTGCAATAACACAAACTTAGCTCCAGGTGTGGTCCTAGGGGATCCTCTTGACTCAGCAGAGATGAGGAAAGTTTGTAAATAGACATTGTGAGATGGTTTTAAACACATATAGCTACCCATCTGCTTGCATGCATGATTTGCCTGCATTTCAGATTTTCCCATTCGTAATTGGAAACTGAAACTCAGATGGGGTCAGGAACATTGGTAATGAAGGTGCAAGGATGTGGAAGGCCCTTGCCAATTTCTTGCCGGATGCCTTCATTTCCTTTCTCCTGACTGTGAGAAAACTCTGAAATAATTCCCTACCCTCTCCCCAGATCCCTGGCCTTAAAGAGCCTGGGGATGGAACAGGAAGAAGAATCAAATTTTCTTTTCTCTCACCTGCAGCCATGGCCAAAATAATGACCTCTAACCTGAAAATCACTGGTAAAAAAAAGCACACACATTTATCATTCATAGTTCACTCAGCCCAGAGCTCAGAGCAGTGAGGCTTCTGGGGCCCCACAGCTGCTACATTTGGGGTCAGATATCAAGACAGGCTGCAATTCCCCCCAGGCAGCCCTATCCAAAGTCTAAACATACACCCTCTGCCCAACCATTCACTCAGAAGAAGGACTCAGCCAGGAGGCCACCCCACTATAGGAGGAAGATTTGCTTGGCACAGTAAGTGGAATTTTTACCACCTAGTCAGGCAAAGAACTGTTCTGGCTTCCTTTCCCTGGCAGCTCAGAAAAGTGACCCCCTGAGTCTGGAATCAGTGATTCACACTGGCCTATCTGAATAGCCCCCTGCTGTCATTTATTTTCCTTCCTTCCTTCCTCCCTCCCTCCCTTCTTTACTTCCTTCTTTCATTCCTTTATATCCTAGAAAAGGAGTTTGTGGTCCTTTCCCTAGGCCACTGGCATCCTGAGTTGAATGACTGATTGTTCTGTGGGACAAGCAGAAACATGTAGCCAGGGTAGCTGGCCTGTAAGTACTAAGAAAGGGGAAAAGATGATTGGAAAATTCTAGCAATACACGAAAGTATTAAATGATGAAACATGAATGCCCATCTGTACTCTTCACCTCCACCAAGTACATACCCTATTTCTTAGGCTCCTTCCAGGAAAAAACAAGACTTGTATGTGTACACACACACACACACACACACACACACACACATTATTTTTTTGCTATCTTGGTGATCTGTCCTTCACAGGCCAAGATGCGCCTCATAAGTCATGTGTCACTTAATGACAGAAACACATTCTAAAAAATGCATCATCAGGCTATTTTGTCATTGTTGTGTGAACATCACAGTGTGTAGTTACACAAATGAAGGTGGCTATGATGTCACTACGCAAGATATCTAAGCAAGATATCATCTTATAGGACCACCATCATATATGCAGTTCATAACATTTTTGTGCAACACATAAGTATACTTCAATAACTGCGCAACAACAGGCTCTTGAATGA
The DNA here is from genome assembly GCF_048772815.1 of Callospermophilus lateralis. NCBI lineage: Eukaryota > Metazoa > Chordata > Mammalia > Rodentia > Sciuridae > Callospermophilus > Callospermophilus lateralis. The sequence continues at coordinate 96,198,025 of NC_135325.1, forward strand.
TCCTTGGGAATGAAAATTTGAGGATTGATACACTATCACTGCTCTTATACTCAACTCCAAAGTCTCTGCCCTTTTTTCTCAGTACCTCAGAGCCCTGATGTGTGCCTGACAACAACAGATGGGAGTAGTAATAATGTTGATAAACCAAAGCCGCAAAAAGCACAAATATGCCAAAATAGGGTCCTAAGGAGTGGTATAATGAGCCAGGTGTGATGGCCTGTAATCTCAGCTGAGGCAGGAGGATCACAAGTTCAAAGCTAGTCTCAGCAACTTAGTGAGGCCCTAAACAACTCAACGAGACCATGTCTTAAAATAAAATACAGACAAGGGCTTGGGGATGTGGCTAGTGCTTGCCTCTTCCAGAAAGACTTGATTTAGGATGAATTACACCCAGTCCTAGCCCCAGATTATATAATCACTTTAAGTCACTTTGTGGGTGCCTTTTGACAGATAGGCATTGAAAACAGCACAATCACTGATCAAGAAGGCTGGGGAGAGGGGAAGGAGGTACACATATTGCCCACTATAGAGTCAAGAAGGCCTATATCCTGTGCTATCCACATAGGCCTTAAGCCCTGCTCCACTGCAGGCAGGAGGGAACTACCGGCAGATTCGAGATGGAAGTAAAAAAGAGATTTATCCTTCATGACTTGGCACCTCTGTTTATCTGCAAAGATTAATACAGACCCAGCAGAAAAAGTTGCCTTTATCTGGACTCTATGACAAGTTAGACCGGGAACCAAGTGAGGTGGTGTTGCAAACCAGATATCTTTGTGTCTGAAGAGCAACATTTTTGTGGGAGGAGAGGGGAAGTTGATTAATTTTTGACACCATGTAAAAAAAACTGGCATTTCCTGACCAAACACCAGGCAGCCAGAAGTTTATCAATGAAGATTTTATGGTTCCTTTTTTTTGAAAATATGTAACTTGTTGTTGGAATAAAGCAGCTTTTCTTTAACGGAAATATTCTGTGCAGGGTAAATAGAACCCAGAAGGATGTTCCACTGACCGCATGGCTTTAGCATTGGCAGGTCAATGAAATGTACAGTTGGTCCAGGCTTCAGGGAAATATGGCAAGAGCAAGCTGTAGGCTATTGCCAGAATCAAGAAGGCCCGAGGAGTCTATGGAAATCAAAACAAAACTTCTCAAGCTTTGCTGAAATATATCCTGAACAAGCTAGCTTTGTGTTGTGCCTGGCCTGATTCTTCCCTACCCCTCTTAGTCGGCACCTCTAGGGCATCACTCATGCTGGTCTTCCACCTCTCCTGCCCCAGAAAGAGCACATTATCTAGCATTTCAGGCTGTATAATGCAGGCAGCTCATTACTTTTGTTTTGCAATGTTTCTTTATCTACAAATGAAAAATTTGGACCAGAATCTGGTGACCAGATGTGCTTTCTGGCCCTTCCAAGTTCTGTGATTTCTGAATTCTCCTAAAAGGAACCTGGAATGTCTTTTTCCCCCATCTCCCATCTAAATGGGAAAACAGCTAGTGCTTCCCTCCTCCAGGAAGACTTGATTTAGGATGAATTACACCCAGTTCTAGCCCCAGATTATATAATCACTTTAAGTCACTTCATGGGTGGCTTTTGACAGATAGGCATTGAAAACAGCACAATCACTGACCAAAATCTATGTAAAAAAGCATTGAGGGCTGAGGATACAGCTCAGTTGGTAGAGTGTTTTCCTCTCAAGCACAAAGCCCTGGGTTCAATCTCCAGCACTACAAAAACAAAAACAAAAACAAACAAACAAAAAAAAAAAAACAAGCATTGAAAACAGCAGCAAAGCTATCACCCTCCTCTAACTTCCATCCAGGTTCACTCCCACCTTCCCTTTTTCCACCTCTGGGATAAAAGAGTTGGCTGGAGGAGTTTCCACAGGTGGGCCTCAAGTATTTTATATTTGAAATAGGCCTTGCTGGTTTCTGCATTTGAACAAGACCTCAATTTGGTGCTTCCACTGTGATTGCTGACCATTCATTATTCTTGTAAACCTGAAAACAGGAACTTTCTGATTCTTTTTCACATCCCACTTTCCTTGTAAAACTAAATGCAACTAGGCTACTTATTAACTAACTAAGGATGAAAGAACACTGGAAGACTTTCTAAGAGAAAAGTAAGAGAAGTGGCAGTTTAAATGGCCAAATATGATTAAGAACAAGAATTCTAGAGTCAGACAGCTGCTAGTTTGAAATCTAGATCTTTCTGAATTGAATTCTGAATGTTGAGGTTTGTGCAAGTTACTTACACTCCATGTACCTCAGTTTTCTCACTTATAAAAACAGGGATAGAAATAGCTCTACCTTGTGGAACTGTTACCAAATTTCAGTGAGACCATGCTTGAGAAGTCTTCAGCATAAGGCCTACATATGGATAATATTCCAAGCTGTCACACAGCTCCTTCATAGTGATGATGGTGATGTCAACCCATCTCATGAAGGCAAGCATCAGGGACAATGTCTACAATCTTGGACTAGTGTTACTTCCTTCTCTTCCTTAAACAGTAGAGGTGCACTTCTAAAATCTTGAAAAAAAAAAAAAGCCAGGTTCCTTTCTGGAATATCCACATTTGATTGCAAGGAGTCAGGAAGTGGTGATCTGAGGTACTTTTTAGTTGCCTTCATAATTTAAAGAAATGTCTTTAGGAACTGTGAGAATTCAGGAGTACATATGTGACACAGCATGAATGGTGGACAAGAGGGCACTGGAGAAGACAGGTGTGGAGGCATACACCTACAATCCCAGCAATTTGGGAGGCTGAGGCAAAAGTATCATTCAAAGCCAGCATCAGCAACTTAACAAGGCCCTAAGCAATGGGGAGACCCTGTCTCAAAATAAAAAAGGGCTAGGGATGTGGCTCAGTGGTTAAGTGCCCCAGGGTTCAATCTAAAAAAAAAAAAAAGAAGAGGGCATTGGGAAAGAGAAAATATAGATTATCCTTGGCTGCCACCAAACTCTGTTCTTAGAAGTATATTAAGAATGCAAAGGAACCCAGCGGCTCAGGACGCTGAGGCATGAGGATGGTGAGTTCAAAGCCAGCCTCAGCAAGTGCAAGGTGCTAAGCAACTCAGTGAGACCCTATCTCTAAAGAAAATACAAAATAGGGCTGGGGACGTGGCTCAGTGTTGAGTGCCCCTGAGTTCAATCCCCAGTATCAAAAAAAAAAAAAAAAGAATGCAAAGGGATACATAAGGAGGGAATTCACATAAAATCCAGGAATAAATGCCTCCTCCCAAACATCTCCAAACTGAGTCAGTCTCTCTCTCTCTCTCTCTCTCTCTCTCTCTCTCTCTCTCTATCTCTATCTCTATCTTTATCTCTATCTCCATCTGGATGTTCCATGGGCACTTACAACTCAACCTGTCCAAAATGGAGCTCCTTTTCTTCCTTAATCTACAGTTCCCTCAGCCTTCCCCTGACACCCAATTTTGCAAATCAAGAACTGGAAGATCTACCTCAGCTCTACCTTCTCTCTCAACACTACTAATTAATCAGCAAACTGTGTGGATTTGAAAACCAAAACACCTCTCTCATCTACCCACAGTGTGACCTCTCTGCTGTACTGCCCTCATTGAACTCTTCCTTGAACCAGAGCACTATTATTCTCAATAGTTCCTTTACTATTTCCGAACTCATTCCATCCCCACAATCTACAAAACTACATTCTAAAAGTCAAATCTGAAAACAAATAAATAAATAAAAGTCAAATCTGCCCAAATTTATCCCCTACTTTCAAAACACCTCCCTCGCCTTCCCAGAGCATTTAAAGTGAAAACACTTGATGCAACACAAACCCTGGCCCCAGCTAAACTATGTACAGCACTCTCTGTCCACTCAGACAGTTCATATCAACAGTAGAAAAAGGGGATTAGAAGTCTATGAATGGCCCTAATTTATTATTGGTATTCTGTACTACTTTACATTTTTATGTTACTTCTATCTTGGAAATTGCTCCCTTTCTCCTTCCCCAACCTAATGAATCTTTCCCAGTGAGTGTTGAAAATGAACCCAAACCTCGCCTCCTCCGTGAGGCCTTCCCTGTCCTTCCCCCCCTTCACTGTAGCTTCTTCTTCCCTCTCAGACCCTGAACACAATCATCACATTATCATTGCCTGCTCAAACTGAAGCCCCCCCCCAGGAAAAGGCCCATATTTTATTCTTCTTTATTTTTAATACTCAATATATGACTGATTCAAAGGAAAGCATATAATAAAGGTTTGTGGAAAGAGTTCAAGGACTCAACTAAGCCCCTATCCCCAGTAATAAAAGGTCAGTATATAATGAGAGTTCTCTGACATTGGAACAGACAGAATGTGAGAATTTTAAGGGCTTTGACTGGGGCTCAGTGAGAGTGACTACTTGTCCCCAACTGAACCCTTCCAACCTTACCCACCACATGAAAAGCTCAAAAAGAAATAATACTACCTTGGCCTCCAATCCTTTGTTTAAATAGTTGCTCTACCCTTTCCAAGTCCTCTCTTCAACCTTTGAGACCTAGTTAGGAGCTTCTCCGTGAAGAATGACCATTATCACCCTAGCCCAACAAGTAATTCTCTCTTCTCTGAATTTTTAAAGTCTTGATGCTTGGAAAAGTCTGGCACATAGTATAGACCACCTTGTTGAGTTACTTGGCTTTTCAGGAAATCTCAGACTGTCAGAGCAGAAAGAGACCCAGGAGATCATTTGGCCTGACCGTCTCATTATATCAAAAACCCCAAGACTCAGAGAGGGAGAAGTGGCTTGCCCAAAGTCCTCTAAGGAGTGTGATCACAATAGATTCCTGGACTGTACCCTAGACTCATGAAATCTGAAAAAAAAAAGATTTTGGGAATATCATTTGAGAACATTGACTATCCTATGCTAAATCTCTGTTATGTATCCTCAACTGGCTTCCAGAGACCAACATTAGAAACTCTTTCTTCTTAGTTCTGTGTCTTCCATAATGTCCAGTACAATAGCATTGGTTTCTTCAATGATCAGACCCTGGGTTACTTTCCTGTGGGAAAATGGAAATGGACAGAGAAACTCAACCTGAAGTTAGTCCAGTTGAGAGCACCAAGAAAGAGTTGGCCTTGGTAGGCTTCCCCAAATTCTGTTCAATGTCTGATTTTCCAAGTGTCAAGGGCATCATCCTTGGCCAAACTGATTTCAAGTGGGAATGTTCTGTTTCTTAGGATGAACATTAGAGGACCCCTTCAACATTTTTATGAACTCTCATTTGGGGAGAAAAATTAGCATTCCAAAAGAAACAAATACACAAACACAATTGCATGATTGTGTTATACTGACATATACTGGAGTCCATAATCTTACACTTTGTTGGTATCTATTTCCAGCCTGGGAAGTGATTCTAGTTAATCAAGATTAACCACCACATAAAGGTTCATTAAGTCACTAGGCTGAGTTCTTATTTTTTTAATTTATTTTATTTTTTTTTAACTTTTTTTGGTACCAGGGATTGAACTCAGGGGCACTCAACCACTGAGCCACATCCCAGCCCTATTTTGTATTTTATTTAGAGACAGGGTCTCACTGAGTTACTTTGTACCTCATTAAATTGCTGAAGCTGGCTTTGAACTCCCAATCCTAATGCCTATGCCTCCTGAGCTGCTGGGATTACAGGCATGCATCACCACACCCGGCCCAGGCTGAGTTCTTTAAGAAGGTAGCTTCAGATGTTTTGCTAACTCTTCCAAAAGAAGGATGACAAAACAGGCTTTCTGTTTGAGCCTCATTTTCTCAGAAATTCCCACTAGGCTCCTTCCCCAAGATTCTGAACAGTTAATATTCTGATCTACAGAGAACACCAGGGATATCTATACCTTGGGCCTACTTCCCCACTGACTCCACTGCCCCTACAGCCAGAGGCTTCTGCAAATAAAAGTGGCCTATACAGACACAGAACCAGCCTCAGCCTGGCCTTTGAATTTCCTTCTGTTACTGAAAGGCTACTGTCCTGTCCCTGGATGTTTGATCATGGTTGAATAGGTAGGAGTCCTGGTTAGAGAAAGAAAGAGTCTGTCACTCACTTACTAACTCATGTCACTAGTTATCCCACTTGCAGAGACGTGGACAGCAAGTGCCCATTAATACTCCTTAGAAGCCACAGCTTACCAAGTCACCCTCTGGGGGTAGAGGAAATCGGGCAAGATCCCTTAATACTCCTGAAGAGCTGGATATACTCAGGCAGGACAATTATATAAAGTCTAAAAAACAGTGCAGGCTGCATCCTTGGAAGCCAGGGGGCCATGTTTGGTTGTGAGGGTCAAGTCATGTTTGGTTGTTAATTTTCAAGGAATAGTGCAAAGCTAGAAAAAAGAGATTAGACACGAAAAATCAGATACCACATGGATACTAGAATGGAAAGAGATTGGAAAACAAGGATGAGAGCAAAGTGAGAAAGTCCAATTGTCTTGAGAGTGAAGTGCATGGAGTTGAGGTATAACCATAGATCTCAGGTTGTGTGGGCAGGATTATTTATTCTGTGTTAAAAATCCAGGGTCTTAGAGCTGGGGTTGTAGCTCAGTGGTAGAGCACTTGCCTGGCACATATGAAGCACAGGGTTTGATTCTCAGCACCGCATATATCTAAATAAAGATCCATTGACAACTAAAAACAAATTAAAAAAAAAAAGATCCAGGGTCTTACCTGGATGGATGCTCCAGTTTTCTGGTGGGGACTGGATAGAGCCTTGCTCTCAGGGAAGTTAAAGTCAAGCAGGGCCTTTTCCTCATTTAGGGAAATAAAAAACAAACTTAACACTGGTACCTTGAAGCCCCAGATCCTCAAAGACTACCAGTGTTGAGGCTGGAAAAGGCCATTGACATTATAGTGGGCCTTTCTTTGTGTGGGATGATGGCACTGCCCCTTACTGCTCTACTGGCTGCATGTGAGCTTTGCTTTGTTTTCTTACCTAGACTGGCCTTGGCTCTGGCACATTCTTTCATTGAGTCTTTAGTGTGCCAATTTGGGCTGACTTTACAATCAAGGTTTTCTGACCAATACACCATGTTCCAAATAATCAAGATAGCTTGACCACCAATGTCCTAGAGCACCTAGGGAATGGAACATTGCAGTTTCACTGCGACCTTTGCAGTGTGATGATGACAATCTAAATATATCAGGTTTCCCCTGATAACCCATGAATCAAACCAACTTCCTGATACTTTTAAAATCTCTATAATTCCATGAGAAAGACAACAAGGCTTTCGAATTCTGGGAAAAGGATGGGAACTGTCAGTCTGAGACATTTTATTTTTTATTTTTTTAGTTGTTGATGGACCTTTATTTTATTCATTCATATATGTGGTGCTGAGGATTGAACTCAGTGACTCACACATGCTAGGCATGTGCTCTACCACTGAGCCACAACCCCAGCCCCACTCTGAGATATTTTTAACAAGAAAAAGAACTACCATCTGAGTGAATGTTTTTCTTCATGAAAAGCAGTATTTGTGCATTTTACACATATTATGTGATCTAATTATCACAACACACCTAGGGCAGAGGTGCTATAACTAGGCCCATTTCACAGAAAATGCTAGTTGTTACAGAGCTAAGACCTTTCAGGAAACTGAGGCAACATGAAGACCCCCTTCAAACCCTGATTTTTGTGATCAAATTAGAAAGATTTCAGACACATACCTCAGAGTAACAGGCATGAGTTTATCAAAAAGATAGAAAAAGAAGAAGGGGACACTGTCAAGGGAGAGAATGGGTCCTTTGAGAGAGGAGAGAGATAATGAGTCTATTCTGCATTCCAGTATTATTTTTTTGTACTGCTTAACCACTGAGCCACATCTCCAGCCATTTTTATATTATATTAGAGACAAGGTCTCATTGAATTGCATAGGACCACTCTAAGTTGCTGAGGCTGGGTTTGAACTCTCAATCCTCCTGCCTCAGACTCCTCAACCACTGGGATTACAGGCGGGGGCCACCACACCTGGCTCTGCACTCCAGTACAGAAAAATTTTCAGAAAGACCCACTCAGGTTTACCTCTTGACTTTTGACTGACAGCAGGATGACATCAAAATTCCAAGTCCCCCCCTGCTATGAGAACTCTAGGTCAGGTTGGCCCATGCCAACTGGTTCTAATTGGATTTTTTTTTTTGTACTGGGGATTGAACCCAGAGGTGCTTAACCACTGAGCCCCAGCCCCAGCCATTTTCAATATTTTGTTTAGAAATAGGGTCTTACTGAGTTGCTTAGGGCCTCAATAAGTTGCTGAGGCTGGTTTTGAGTTCATGATCCTCCTGCCTCAGCCTCCCCAGGCACTGGAGTTACAGGAGTGCACCACCTTGTCTGGCTTAATGGCATCTCCATGCCTTCTTTTTCCTTGATGTGCATTTTCCACAAAATTTTATCTGGATATGCACCAGACCAGAGACAAAATGGCCAAAGTCTGATGTCCCTTTTCAAGCTTCATTCAGGGATAACCATTAATTTTCCAATACTCCAAGAGAAATGACTTAAATTCTAATGGATTTCACTGAGTTGGCCCCTCATGGTTCAAGTGGTAATTGCCCCCTCTCTCAAAGTCTCTAAATGAAAGTTCTTCTTTAGCATAGTGTTAGCAGAAAATGCAGAAGAGATGGCCACTCTTCCCAAAATCTACCCCTTCTTTCTTCTGTTGCTTTAATTACTTTTGTTTGTAATAATTTTCTGTTATTTCTTTAAATATTTTTTTTCTATCAAGAAGGGCATGAGGAATAAAAAAAGGAATGCCTTTATGACCTTTTCAGGTAACTGGGTGGATCTGGAGATTATCATGCTGAGTGATATAAGCCAATGCCCAAAACTCAAATGTCAAATGTTCTCTCTGATGTGTGGATGCTAACACAGAACAAGGGGTGGAGAGGGAAAGAAGTTCAGTGACTTAAACAAAGTGGAATGAAGGGAAGGGAGGGGGTTGGAATAGGAAAGACAGTGGAATGAATCTGACAAAGCTTTCCTATGTACATATATGAATACACCACAGTGAATCTCACCATCATGTACAACCAGAAGACTGGGATTCTAATTAGAATAAGATGTACTCCTTGTTTGTAAAAATATGTCAAAATATACTTTACTGTCAATGTATAACTAAAGAGGACAAATTTTTTAAAAAATAAAGGACATGAGGTATTTTAAAGTGGTCCAGTCTTCTAAAGGATGCTTTCTGAAGTCCAGCCATTCTACAACACCTTAAGGGGAGCCCCATAATCTGTTCTTAAGTGCACACCCTTCTCTTTATTTTCATATTCTGTAAGTGGTATTTAATAAGGATGCCAATTGAGCAGCGGCTAAACAAAACCAAAAGAAACATCCTTAACTCCTAGAGAATAAGCAATGTGGAACAACTGATTTTTCCCTAAACAGGATCTTGGATGATTTTTAAAAAAGAAAAACAAATACTTCTTTAATGGATATAACAAAAATCAAAGGAGAGAATAACTCACAAGCTCAGGGTGTGTCCACTTACATAACAAAACAGACCAGAGTCTTTGGTCACAACCACATTCCTCAGAGACCCTGCAGACTACATCTGCATAAAGCCACAGGCTTTGGGGGCATGGTGAGCAGGGATCAACAGATGTCAGAAGTCCAGAGGCCAAAGAGACCATTAATATCTCTCCAACAATAGTCCTCTGGCTGACACTGGCCCCTTGTTCTGGTTCTATTGTTCTGTTCAGTACCCAGGGTTTCAGGGACAGGCTCTGGCTGCCCTTGATGACAAGACCTGGTTGTGAGAAACCACAACTGGGAAACAGAAATGTGGCATATGTGCCCTGGGTGACACTTACCGAGATCATCACAGCAGAGGCATTCAGCACATGCTGTCTGACCACTGCAGAAGCAAAGCAAGACCCTGATTTTGACAAGACATTCCTTCTTCTGCCAACTTACCATTGTATACTCCAATGCTTCTGGATCATTTTATGTCACAGTCTACCCCCAGCCTGATGCCAGATGCCCAAACAACAGCCACATTTGGGGGGCAGAACCAGGAACCCATGTGTTAGCAAAGCAGATGGTTCCACTGGACTATCTATCTGAATCCAGCTGTAAATGTGGTAGTCATGAGGGAGGGCACAGAGCTGGACAAGAGTTTGTAGCAAAGTTCATTTTTCCCTAGGCATATGGAATCATATGCTTGGCTGATAGTTGTGATGATTTGTTTTAAATATTTTTTTTAGTTGTTGATAGACTTTTATTTATTTATTTAATATGCAGTACTGAAAATCAAACCCAGTGTCTCACACGTACCAGGCAAGCATGCTATCGTTGAGCCATAGCCCCAACAGGTGTTTTGATGAATTTTCAAAACAATTCAACATTGGAATCATTCTGTTTCCAAATTTCTATTGCTAATTGCAGTGCACACAAAGAGAGTTTGAGTCAGTAGTGGATTGAAAGCCACATATGTGCTGAAGAAGCTCTCAGGCTAAAATACAAAAAAATATTTCCATTCCTAACAACTTCAAATAACCAGAAATTTTCTCTTGGCTTGCCCCAGTTGCTTATAGGAAATAAGCCAAATCATAAAATAGTGGTGAAATTTTGAAATAGGGAACATTTTGAACATATCACATTCAGTCCAGTCTCCTACTTCTCTATTTTTGACCCTGGGGTCATTAGTTGTCAAGCTTGAGTACCCACCACAATTATCTGAGTGTTTAGTGAATAGGAAGAATCTCAAGCTCATCTCCAGTCACTCAACTGGGTAGTCAATTAACATTTAGGAACTACCTACTGTGTGCCAGGCACCTTTTTTTCTTTCTTTCTTTCTTTTTTTTTTTGGACTGGGGATTGAACTCAGGGCTGCTTAACCACTGAGCCACATCCCCAGACCTATTTTGCATTTTATTTAGAGACAGGGTCTCACTGAGTTGCTTAGTACCTCACTATTGCTGAGGCTGGCTTTGAACTCACAATCCACCTGCCTCAGGCTCCTGAGCTACTAGGATTACAGATGTGCACCACAGCACTTGGGATCCAACAGTGAAGAAGATTCCGTGTCCACAGGAAGCTTACTATTTAGTGGGCAAGAAGGAAAGAAACTAATTGGGGGTAACTGTGAGTGCCTCAAAATAGATACAATATGGATGTGATATAGACTTTGGTGGGATTATGATTTTAGAGGGGGTTGCCATGGCAGGCCTCCCTGAAGAACTGATATTCAATAGAAGCCTGAGTGGATAAAAGGAGTCAGCCATGGAAAGGGTGTTATATCAAAAGGAAGAGCAAGTGCAGAGGCCCTGCTCGGTTAATGAAACAGTAGAAGGATAGACAGACAAAAAGACCAGAGTGAAAGGAAAGCAAGGAACTAGGAGACAGCAAGAGGAAAATGAAAGTCGGAGACCAGGCAGACATACACAGAGTTTGTCAGAGCTGACAAACAAAGGCCACCTCCCCAAAGATGGAAAGAGCAACACAGGCTTAGGGTTTGGGACTTGAGGGAGGCTCAGGGATTAGAGCCCAGAGGGTCCTAATGCTAGCAGGTAAGGGTAGGGTTGGTATGGGGGAGTGGTGAGCCTTTCTCAGAAAGGCCCTCGGGTGGGAAAGTGAAATTTTTCTTAAAATGGTGACTGTCACTTAAAATGGCTGTCCAGATGCTAAGCAAGGACCTTACACAGAGAATCTCTTCCAGCAGATCTTGTATAAAGGTCAGAAAGGGGCATTTCAAACAGTATCCCCTTCTCCGGGTGATTCTGAGACACAGACACAGTTGAAAACTCCTAGACTAGATTGTCATTCAGAATCCCAACTCTAAGGCTACTGTTGTGGCTCAGTGGTAGAGCACTTGTGTAGCACATGTGAGATACTGGGTTTGATTCTCAGTACCCCATAAAAATAAATTAATGAAATAAATGTCCATCAACAACTTAAAAAATGTTTTTTTTTAAAAAAGAATCCCAACTCTAAGTCCTGCAATATCACCCCAGTTAGCAAAGTTATGCTAAGAGCTGTTCACTGAGAAGGGAAAGATTTCCAAAAGTTTAACTAGAAAGTTCCTTAGAAGGGATTTTGTATCCATGGTGCCTGAAATTATGCCTGGTACACAATAATATCTGATTAAAATTAGATATTAATATTAGCACCCCAAACTCCCCATGCTTGAATTGATTTTCATATTTTAATATTAGATATTAATATCAGCACTCAAAACTCCCATGCTTGACGAATTAATTTTCAATGAACCAGAGTTTTTCCTCAAATGAAACTACATAAAAAGTGAAGTGTAAAGCTATTTCCTCCTGCCCAAGAAAGCTTCAGGAGAACTTTCCACTTTCTGAGCAACCATATTCAGGGTATGCTGAATTGCATTCTGAGGAAGGGGCTCAGTCTCACCATGGGGCACTGTAGGGTTAGAGGAATAAGAACTGATTGAATCAGCTAAATTCATACCTGGGACCAACTAGCTATGGCTAGCTAGCCAGGACTACAGTCACTGGGCTCCCAGGAAGGCTCACATCTGAATTGGTTGATACCAGACGCCATCTCCAGGCTGTTGGGAGTCTGGCTGCTTCATTTACAAATTCTAATCAAAGCTGAAGGCTGTAGGGACAACCCAAAGCCTCATGGATCTCAGTATGATCCCATTGGGTAACCAGAGTCTGGGCAGTTTTGTCACCTCCCACCTGTCTCTTTATTCATCCCTCTCAATACCTCTTACTTAAGGCAACCAGGACCCATGGGATGACCTCCCTGGACCAGTTGTGGTGCTTGGTCCAGAGGCATGCTCAATACACCTATACAGGTTTGCAGGCTTGTAAAATCTGCACCCCAGGTCTCTTCCTTTCTTTCCTGCTTCCTTCCCAAAACAAAGCTTCCACTTTCAGGAAGATGGAATAGATTCATTATTCCCCATTCTTTCACCAACTGCAAATAAAAATGCTGGAAAGGTATACAGTATATACTAAAACAAAAGAACAGTGAAGAAGAAGAAGATTCAAAGATGGAGAGAAGATGGCAGGCTAGGGAACTTTGCACTTAAGTTACAAAAATTGTGGTGATGGGGCTGAGGTAGTGGCTCAGTGGTAGAGCTTTCGCCTAGCTGGTTTGGGGCCCTGGGTTCAATCCTGAGCACCACATAAAAAAATAACAATAAATAAAATAAAGGTATTGTGTCCAACTACAACTAAAAAATAAATTTTAAAAAATTGTGGTGAGTTCCCTGGAATTTCTTTTTTCCTTGTTTGTTTCAGCCTTTGGTTTAACAAAGTGTGTACAAATATGTAACAGCAAATTCCATCAATATGTACAACTATAACGCACAAGTAAAAAAATCAGGAAATATTTAAAAAGACCCAATCTGAATGACAGACAGAAACTTAAAAAAAGAAAGAAATGCCCCCCTCCAAAAAAAAAAAAAAAAGAAGAAGCCAACAATTGAAAAAACAACAAGAGGGGCTGGGGATGTGGCTCAAGCAGTAGCGCACTCATCTGGCATGCGTGCGGCCCGGGTTCGATCCTCAGTACCATATACAGAAGAAAAAAAAAAAGATGTTGTGTCTGCCGAAAACTAAAAAATAATAAAATATTAAAATTCTCTCTCTCTCTTTAAAAAAAAGGAAAGAAAGAAAAAAAACAAGAGATGCAGTTCAAAAAATCCCCCAGAAGAGCCTGTCCTCTCTAGTCAAAGGACCAGGAAAGGGGTAGGGGTATAAGACAAAAAAAAAAATTAACTGCTGTATGTCAGGCAAACACCACAGAAAGACTGTGACCCCCAAGACCATCTGTGCCAGCAAAGCTTAGAGGGTAGCCTAGATTGACACCCTCATGAAACTATAAGAGATGTTCCTACCACCCAACAGGGTGATGTCAGAGGAAGACTAATAGAAAATGAGGCATGTCACTAAAGCCCAGCAGTAATGTGGTCCCCCATGGTGTCAATGGAGGCCACAGGAAAGGCATACAAATCTACAAGGAAAAGTAAAACTTGATGCCGATTATAATCCCAAAAGACACAATCCCAAAAACTATTGTTTCAAACGCTGAAATCCAAAAAGTTTGAAATCCCTTAAGTCTAAATCCTGAAAGATCAAAATCCTGAAAATACAATTCTGGAAAAAAATAGTTAAAAGTTTCAAAAGACATTTACTCTTTTTTAAAAAAAAAAATATTTATTTTTTAGTTATAGGTGGACACAATGTCTTTATTTTATTTTTATGTGGTACTGAGGATGGAACCCAGTGCATGTGCTCTACCTCTGAGCCTGTTATGTTCGAATTCGGGACCCCCAAAAGACCACCAGAGACCAACATCAATGTAAGCAGCAAAGAGGTGTTTATTGCGAGCTAGCTCGGTCCTCCGGGCACACACACAGCAACTGGTGACGCTGAGAGGCCCTGAGCCCAGGGTTTGCAGCAGTTTTATACACTCTTTGGGGAAGGCAGGGACTTCACATACATCAAAGCATCTCTTAGCAAATCATCACACACCGCGGGAAAATCACAAAACAACTCTAAAACATGATTAGCACATTCACTGGCGGGAACAAATTGGGTAGGGGTGATTGGTTAGTACAAGACGGGGATTCATTTGAACTGATTGGTTTAAGCCAAGAGGGGTGTTCGTGCTGAACTACATGGTTTCCCAACACATAAACTACTGGGAGAGTCATCTGGCATCCCAGGTATTTCCCTGTCTCATGCTGATTGGTGGCTGCTAGGGATTGCTATGGGTCCCCACCTAGCCTGACTGAGTCAGGGACACCTGGTGTAGCAGATCTCTCCTGTTATTTGTAGAAAAACAATTAGCAGGGTGGGAATGTGCCTAGGAGTGCTCTGTGGGTCTTTCCAAGGACAAAGGTGATGTCCCTTCCTTGGACAGGCTTTGCTCTGAGGTAGAGGCTGGTTTTTCAAGCCACAACCCCAGCCTCTCAAAAAAAAATGTATATATATATATAAATATATATATATATATAAATATATATATAAATATATATATATAAATATATATATTATATATATTTATTTATATATATAAATATATATATAATATATATATTTATAAATATATATTTATAAATAAATATATATATTTATATATATAAATAATATATAAATAAATATATTTATATATAAATAATATATAAATAAATATAAATATATATAAAAATATATATAAATATATATATAAATATATAAATATATATGAATAAATATATATAAATATATAAATATATATATAAATAAATATATATAAATATATATATATAAAATCATTTTTAAAATAATACCTTTATTTTGTTTATTTGTGTTTATGTGGTGCTTGGGATTGAACCCAGAGCCTTGTACATGCAAGGCAAGCACTCTACCAACTGAACTATATCCCCTAGCCCTTATTTATATTTTTAAAAGAGGGGAAACAAGCCAGGCACAGTGGTACACCCCTGTAATTCCAGTGGCTAGGGAGACTGGGGCAGGTGGATCGCAAGTTCAAAGCCAGCCTCAACATTGGCAAGGAGCTAAGCAGCTCAGTGAGACCCTGTCTCTAAATAAAATACAAAATAAGGCTGAGGATGTGGCTCAGTGGTCAAATGCCCCTGAGTTCAGTCTGCAGGAGCCCCCTTCAAAAGAAAAAAAAAAAGAGGGGAAACAAAACCATAGCAGAACACTTCATAGGTCATTTTGAAAAACCAGCCTCTACCTCAGAGCAAAGCCTGTCCAAGGAAGGGGGGTGACCCTTGTCCTTGGAAAGACCCACAGAGCACTGCTGAGTTGTTTATCTATAGATAATAGGAGAGATCTGCTGCGCCAGGTGTCCTTGACTCAGTCAGGCTAGGTGGTGACCCATAGCAACCTCCTAGCAGTCACCAATCAGCATGAGACAGGGAAATACCTGGGATGCCAGATGACCCTCCCAGTAGTTTATTGTGGTTGATAACATGTTGGGAAACCATGTAGTTCAGCAAGTACTCCCCTCGTGGCCTAAACCAATCAGTTCAAACAAATCCCCCTCTTGTACTAGCCAATCACCCCTATCCAACTTGTTCCTGCCAGTGAATGTGCTAATCATGTTTTAGAGTTTTTTTATGATTTTCCTGCCACGTGTGATGATTTGCTAAGAGTTGTTATGATGTATGTGAAGTCCCTGCCTTCCCCAAAGAGTGTATAAAACTGCTGCAAACCCTGGGCTCAGGGCCTCTCAGTGTCACCAGTTGTTGTGTGTGCACGGAGGACCGAGCTAGCTCGCGATAAACACCTCTTTGCTGCTTACATTGATGTTGGTCTCTGGTGGTCTTTTGGGGGTCCCAAATTCAAGCATAACAATTTTACATAATATGGACAATTATATCTGTATATATTTATATTTTTATACATATATATATTTGCAAGCGTGTGTATCTTGGGTATACTAAATATAGTCACATGGGAATAACAATTATGAGCAGACAAAATATATTCATAAATAGGTCAAAAAGCAAAATGCATAGATACATATCACTATGGTTGGTTAATTGTGTGCATCCAACTTTATAACTGCAGTCATCTGAAATATCATGATAAATTAAGTGTAGTGGTTCATGCTTGTAATCTCAGCAACTCAGGAGACTGAGGCAGAAGGATCACAAGTTCAAAGCCAGCCTCAGTAACTTGACTAGGCCCTAAGCAACTTAGTAAGATCCTGTCTCAAAATAAAAATTAAAAAAGGGCTGAAGATGTGGCTCAGTGGCTAAGAGTCCTTGCATTCAATCTCTGGTACCAAAAAAAAAAAAATCAGGACAGTTTAAGTCTTTTGACAGACCAATCAAAAAATGAAAAGGGAAGGGAAGGGAAGGGAAGGGGAGGGGAGGGGAGGGGAGGGGGAGGGGGAGGGGGAGGGGGAGGGGGAGGGGGTGGGGGTGGGGGAGGGGGAAGGGGAGGGGAGGGGAGGGGAGGGGAAGGGAAGGGAAGGGAAGGGAAGGGAAGGGAAGGGAAGGGAAGGGAAGGGAAGGGAAGGGAAGGGAAGGGAAGGGGGGAGGGAGGAAGGAAGGAAGGAAGGAAGGAACGAACCAAGGAAAGAATGTAAATGGAAGCCAGACCTGAGAGCTTCTAACAAAGGGGAAATAGCTGGTCAATTAAAAAAAAAAAAAACTGCAATGAGTCATCACTGCATATAAAGTCACTCAAAGAGTTGAGATCTTGAGAAAGCTTATCTTTCACAAATGCAAATGTCCTAAAATGACTTCTTTCCTTTTCTTCGGGAACTTTCAACATTCTTGCATACACACAAAGTCAACACTGTGAAAGTACACCTTAGTCAAGTCAAATTTGCAAAAAATACATGAAACTAATTAGAATTCTCTAAGTTTATTTAATTTAAACCTCCAGTGTTGGAAAGGATGTGAAGATGAATTACATAGAACAATTAATTGAAAAAAATAAATATTGATGATTTTAAATCGTGTAAAGAGAAACAAAAAGAAAAAAGAGAAAAAACAAAAAAATTCAATATATGAAAAAGAATGCTGTAGGGCTAGATTAGGAGCAATCGCGGTGAGGTAGTTCATAAAAGCTGCTGACATTTATGATCATTAACTATATTTTTGAGTCCTGAATCAAGATGAATGATGTTTTTTCCTTTTAGGGCATGGCTCTCTTCAGAGAGCACATAGATCTTCATTTTCTTTGTGGTACTGCTCTTTTTAAAATTCTTATAATTTGATATGCACTGAAAAGTGCATTCCCTATTACATTTTCCCAAATTTGTGTTGTGCTTCTATGTTGTTTTGGCTATGTGAAAATCCATTTCACATTCACTCATACACAGATCATAAATTCAGCAGAAACATTATTGATAAGTGGAGAGCAACACTATATTGTGTGTTTTCTTCTCCTACCATGCACATAATTATTTTCAAATTGCAGCTTTTAGGATTTCAACATTAGGGATTTTAATCTTTTAAGATTGTGATTGGGAGACTTTTAGACTCCAAGTTGGTTTTTAATCTTTGGGGATTTTAACATTCAGGATTATGGCATTTGGAATTGTTTCTTTCATGACTGTGGTCCAAACCTATAAAGTTGTCCCAATTTGCAGATGATATGATTGTCTACATAGAAAATCCCAAGCAAGCTACAAAAATTTAGAATCAATAAGAGAGTTCAGCAAGGTCTCAGGATAAATAATCCATAAAAAATCCACTGTATTTCTTTATATTAGCAATCAAACATGGACACAAAAATTCAAAATACAATATCATTTATAATCTTACAAAAAATAAAAATACTTAATCACAAATCTAGCAACACATGTATAGAAGTTGCTTTCTAAAAACTACAAAACACTGATGAAAGAAACTGAATGTTTAAATAAATGAAGAATCACATGTGTGTTCATGGATTAGAAGATTCTACATGATAAGATGTCAGTTCTTTCCAAAATTATGTATAGGCTTAATGTAAAATCCCAGCAACTTCTAAATTTATATGGAAAGGCAGAGGAACTAGAATAGATAAAATAATTTTGAAAAAGAACAAATAGCCAGGAATCAGTCTGATTTTAGAAACCTGTGCACTAATGTTTATAGCAGCTTTATTCATAATAACCCCAAACTAGAACCAGCCCAGATCTTCAACAGATGAATTGTTAAGCAAACTGATAAATCTATATCATGGAATACTCCTCAGGAATGAAAAAGGATGAAGTATTGATACCTGAAACAACCTGGACAAGTTTCTTGGGAATTCTACTGAGAAAAAAGAAAGTCAATCCTCAAAGATTACATACTGTATGTTTCTATTTGTATACCATTTTTGAAATGACAAAATTACAGAGATGGAGAACTAATTAATGATTTCCAGAAGTTAAGAAAGAAGTTGTGGTGGTAGTGAAGGAAGTGTGGCTATAAAATAGCAACATGACTTAGCGAGGCCCTAAGCAACTCAGTGAGACCCTGTCTCTAAATAAAATAGTAAAAAGGGCTGGGGATATGGCTTAATGGTAAAGCACCTCTGAATTCAATCCCCAGTACAAAAAACAACAACAAAAGAACAACAACATGAGAGATCCATGTAGTGATGAAATGTTCTGCATCTTGATTCTATCAATATGAGTGTCCTAGTTATGATAATATGCTATAGTTTTGCCATATTTGGGGAGAAGGATGAATAAAAGGGACATGGGATCTCTTTGTGTTATTTCTTACAACTACATGTGACCTTATCTCTAAATACAACATTTGGGCTGAGGATGTGGCCCATAGAGAGTGTTTGCCTCACATGCATGAGGCCCTGGGTTTGATCCCCAGCATCACAAAAATAAGTTTAATTTAAAAAGAAATGGTCTTTCTGTTCTTCTGTTCGTCCCCTTCACTTAGGCCCTGCTATAATAATCTTCACTGAGGTATTAGTGGGTAGCAAAGGCACTGGCATAATCCTCCCATT
The DNA here is from genome assembly GCF_048772815.1 of Callospermophilus lateralis. Taxonomy (NCBI): domain Eukaryota; kingdom Metazoa; phylum Chordata; class Mammalia; order Rodentia; family Sciuridae; genus Callospermophilus; species Callospermophilus lateralis. The sequence goes on from NC_135325.1 coordinate 96,217,386, forward strand.
TATTTCTCAACAGAGGCTTTCTAGAGATTGTAGAAGAGCAACTTATTTGTAGAAGAAACTGCCTTGAATTTAAAATAAAGATACTTTGAGGCCTCATCTCTTTAAATATTTTTTTTATTTGTGGATAGACCTTTATTTTATTTATTTGTTTTTATGTGGTGCTGAGAATCAAACCCAGTGCCTCACACAGGCTAGGCAAGCGCTCTACCACTGAGCCACAGCCCAAGTCCCCCACCCCCAGGCCTAGTCTTAATATGCTTTGGGAACTTGGACAAATAACTTAGCCTCTCTAAGATTCTATCTCATAATCTGTAGAAAAACTTTGAAGGCTAAATGAAAATAATTGTGTTAGAAAAACAAACGAACCTCAAATTCAAATTCATTTTTTTTCCTACTATATAGTCTCACAACACAGGTCATTTCTGTGACCTCAAAATGCAGCAGTGGTCCACTTCACATTTTGAATGTAGCCCTTGTTGCTCTGAAGCTTGTTTTTAAAGGGAACCTGTTTTTTCTCTCTCATCACGCTCTCCAGCTTCCTAATTGGATTAGGGAGGCAGGGTTACCTTTTTTTTTTTTTTTTCCCTAGTGCACACACCCACCACAGGGAGGAGATATCTGCCAAAGATCTAGGAAGTCGCTGTCTCCCAAATTAACAAGTGAATTTCAACAAACACTCAGGATTCACCTGGAACCCGCTGCCAGGGCACACCTGGCGTACAGCCTTTAGAAAGCTTTCTTTAAAAGCCCTCTGCTTCTCAGATAGGCAAATCACATCCTCTAGGACTGGGGCTAAGCACTTCCTCTACTTCTCCTTTTGTACCAAAGCAATAAACATTTTTTTTCCTTTTTCTCAAAAATGTATCCCTCATTATTGAATTGACATTGGAGACAAGGACTATGCTTTCGGTAATAAACTGGTCTGAGGATTTCTCCCCATCAACAAGTAAGCAAGTAATTTTATAGTGGCCAACAACTGGGTTTTCTCCAATGTAATTCAAATCTGACAATTAAAGTGTCATTATCCCACAGGTTAAGGCTCAGTCCTCAAGACTTTAGATGCCAGTTACCAGCCCCAGGTTGAATTTTTTTTTGTACTTCTAACTGAGTGGTTATAAATGGGAATTTCCACTCCCTCTTCCTGGGGATTGACTACTTTGGTCCAGTGATTCACAGAATTCATGGAAATACATTTACAGGTTTATTTTAAAGGGTATTACAAAGGACAAAGATGAAGAGATGCAAAGGGTGAGCTGTGGAAGTGGCACAGAGCTTTAATGTCCTCTGAGCAGACCACCCTTGAGTGCTCAGCTACCTGGAAGCTCTCTGAAGCCTGTCCTTTTGGGATTTTATGATACACTGACTGGCTTTACCAATTTCCTTCTGGGTTCTTGTCTCACTTTTTTTTTTCAACTTTTTAAAAAGTTTTTTACATGACAGTAGAGTATATTTTGAAATATTACACACACATAAAATAAGTATAACTTGTTCCAATTAGAATCCCATTATTGTGGTTGTATGCGGAGAGTGTCTCACAAATTTTGAAAAATAAAATCCACGTCACAGAAGGGAAGAATAAACGGAGCAAGTTTTATTTAAGCGAGAGAGAAAAATCCTGCCATGCAGGAGGGGACCTGATAGCAGAAAAATCAATTTTGTTGTGGTTTTACATATGGTTCTGGGTAGAGCATGGAGCAGAATTTACGTTAACAGGAGTTGAAAACAGCACCAAAATCACTGATCAAAATCAATGTAAAGCAGGCAGGAAAACAGCACCAAGGCGTTTAATTCTTCCTATCAACTTCAATATGTGTTCACCCCAACCTCCCATTTTCTCACCTTTTTTTTCTGCCTCTGAGGCAAAGGAGGGGGCAAAGGAGGAGTTCCCACAGGTGAGCCTCATTCTTTTACATTTGAAATAGGCCTTTGAAGTTGCTCATTATTATTTCTACAAGTTAGCCTCCAGATGTGTTTTTTGCATTTGAAAAAGACCTCAATTTGGGCAGCTCACTTCTGCTTGCTGACCACTGACTGTTTTTATTCAATAGGGATTAACTGAGGCTACTGGGATGTGGCCAGAGGAGGTGGGCATTGGGGGTGTGCCTTTGGGGTATATATTTTGGTATCTGGTGAATGGACTGTCTCACTCTCTCTGCTTCTGGATCATCCTGTGAGCTGTTTCCCTTGAGGAATAGAGCCAGCTGTCTAAGTACGGAGACCTCTGAAGCCTTGAGGAGTGGAGCCTGCAGCCTCCGGACTGAGACCTCTGAATCACTGAAGTCCTGAGGAGTGGAGCCTGCTGTCTGTGGACCGAGACCTCTGAATCTGTGAGCCTCCCAAATAAACTTTCCTTTCTCTAATTGTGCTTGTCAGGTCTTTTAGTCACAGCAGCAAAAAAAGCTGACTAAAACAAAAATTGGTACTGGCAGTGAGGCTATTGCTGTGACCAACCTGAAGCTTTGGAGATTTTAGGGGTTTGTGAGAGGAATTTTGAAAAGTTTTAATAATGAAGGTTGGAAAAGCCTTAGATCTGAATAAGCAGAGCTTAATGGGCAATGCTGGTGGAAGTTCAGGAGGCGAGGATGTTGATAGGACTCTGCACAGTAAAGACAGGGCTCAAGAAGTTTCGGAGGAGAAGGAGGACACTATTGGTAATTGGACTAAAAGCCATTTGTGTTATGTTCTGGCTGAGAAATTGTCTGCATTTTGCCCGTGTCCTGAGAATTTCCATGAGGCTGATTTAAAAAGCAATGGACTTCTTAATCTGGTGGAAGAAATTTCTAGGCAGCATAGCGTTCAGGAGGTGGCCTGGATTTTGTTGGCGGCTTTTAGCCAAGTTTATTGTGATATTCATGAGCAGAAGAAAGATTTCAACTTGAAAGACCAGAGTAAACCTGGGACTGAGGACATTGCAGTTGTTCAAGACCTTGCTACCACTGAAGAAATGCTAATGACTTTGCCCGAAGACAGTAATAAAGATGGCTTGAAGGCGTCTCAGGAATTGGCGAATCTGCAACCTTCTCAGGCTCAAGAGAGTGATAATTCCTTTGAGAAGAGACCAATGGGGTCCCCTTCTAGCACAAGGGGGCCTAGGGAGTTTTTTCAGCATGCTCATCCACCCAGGTACTCAGAGGCTGCTGCAGCCAAGGTTCCTGGAGACTGTATTACTGCTGGAGATGGTGAGGAACTTTCACATCAACCACATGTTGCTGGTTCTACAGGATTAAAGGATCCTGGAGTTAGAGGGTCATACACTCTTCCACCAAGATTTCAAAGGAAGGCTTTGGAGGCCAGGCAAAATGCAGCAGGGTCAGAGACCCTGCAGGCAGTCCCCAATAAAGCAATGCATGGAGAGGTGAAGAGGAAGCCGAAGCTTCCTTAGAGACCTTCAAAAAGGTCTGCAGGAATTGAGCAGAGAGAAACCAATGGAGAGGACATGGGGATGAGGGATGCAACCAGTGAGGACATAGGGGTCGAGCTACAGGAATCTTTTGAAGAGAACATTGAGATTCCGTGGGCTCCAGGTGCCAAGATGCCATGGACTCCAGGTGCCGCATATGGAACTACAGGATTTGTTTGCCCAGCTGGATTCCGGACTTGTTTTGGTCCCATCCCTTCTTTCTATGCCTCTGTTTTTATGAATGGAAATTTTTACCCTATGCCTTTGTATATTGGAGGATTTTGATTCTTTATAGGGGCTCACACTGAGTTTGCCTTGAGTCTCAGAGGAGACTTTGGACTTGATCTTTTAGGCAATGCTTGAACTGTTGAGACTATTGGTACTCTTGGAAATGGACTAAATCTATTTTGCATTGTGAGATAAGCACGAGCTTTTGGGGGCCAGGGGTGAAATGTTATGGTTTAGGTATCAGGTTTCCCCTAAAAGCTCATGTGTGAAACAATGGAAGAAAACGTAGAGGTGAAATGATTGGGTTATGAGAGCCTTATTAAACTAATTGAACATATTGAACTAATCTATGATGGATTAATAGTGGTAATGTTAATGGACAGACAATTGAGAATGATGGGAACACAAGGTTAAGAGAATAATTTTATAAAATGGGCCCATTGTGCTAACCTCCTGATGCTTTGTTTTCCAAGAAGCAATTTACCTGCAGCCCTGCCTGGCCTAAGTGGACAGAATATGTCATGTTTCTCAGCAAACTCCCTGTTAACTGCAGGAGAAATGCAGGCCCAAGATAATGTCAATGAGAATAACCCAGGAGATATTTTGTGACCAGATCCTGAAACTCTGTGACAGCTCCTCCTAACCATAAAATCTGTAAGAATGTATGTTTAAGAATCATGAAATTCAAATGGAAAAATAAAAGACCCAGAATAGCAAAAGCAACTCTAAGCAGGAAGTGTGAATCAGGCGGCATAGCTATACCAGATTTCAAACTATACTACAGAGCAATAGTAACAAAAACAGCATGGTACTGGTACCAAAACAGGCAGGTGGACCAATGGTACAGAATAGAGGACACAGAAACCAATCCACAATATTACAACTATCTTATATTTGATAAAGGGGCTAAAAACATGCAATGGAGGAAGGATAGCATCTTCAACAAATGGTGCTGGGAAAACTGGAAATCCATATGCAACAAAATGAAGCTGAATCCCCTTCTCTCACCATGCACAAAAGTTAACTCAAAATGGATCAAGGAGCTTGATATCAAATCAGAGACTCTGCGTCTGATAGAAGAAAAAATTGGCTCCGATCTACATATTGTGGGGTCGGGCTCCAAATTCCTTAACAGGACACCCATAGCACAAGAGTTAATAACAAGAATCAACAAATGGGACTTACTTAAACTAAAAAGTTTTTTCTCAGCAAAAGAAACAATAAGAGAGGTAAATAGGGAGCCTACATCATGGGAACAAATTTTTACTCCTCACACTTCAGATAGAGCCCTAATATCCAGGGTATACAAAGAACTCAAAAAATTAAACAATAACAAATAACCCAGTCAACAAATGGGCCAAGGACCTGAACAGACACTTCTCAGAGGAGGACATACAATCAATCAACAAGTACTTGAAAAAATGCTCACCATCTCTAGCAGTCAGAGAAATGCAAATCAAAACCACCCTAAGATACCATCTCACTCCAGTAAGATTGGCAGCCATTACGAAGTCAAACAACAACAAGCGCTGGTGAGGATGTGGGGAAAAGGGTACTCTTGTACATTGCTGGTGGGACTGCAAATTGGTGTGGCCAATTTGGAAAGCAGTATGGAGATTCCTGGGAAAGCTGGGAATGGAACCACCATTTGACCCAGCTATTGCCCTTCTCGGACTATTCCCTGAAGACCTTAAAAGAGTGCACTACAGGGATACTGCCACATCGATGTTCATAGCAGCACAATTCACAATAGCTAGACTGTGGAACCAACCCAGATGCCCTTCAATAGATGAATGGATTTTAAAAAAATGTGGCATTTATACACCATGGAGTATTACGCAGCACTAAAACATGACAAAATCATGGAATTTGCAGGGAAATGGATGGCACTAGAGCAGATTATGCTAAGTGAAGCTAGCCAATCCCTAAAAAACAAATGCCAAATGTCTTCTTTGATATAATGAGAGCAACGAAGAACAGAGCAGGGAGGAAGAGCAGGAGGAAAAGATTAACATTAAACAGAGACATGAGGTGGGAGGGAAAGGGAGAGAAAAGGGAAATTGCATGGAAATGGAAGGAGACCCTCAATGTTATACAAAATTACATATAAGAGGTTGTGAGGGGAATGGGGAAAAAAACAAGGAGAGAAATGAATTACAGTAGATGGGGTAGAGGGAGAAGATGGGAGGGGAGGGGAGGGGAGGGAGGATAGTAGAGGATAGAAAAGGTAGCAGAATACAACAGTTACTAATATGGCATTATGTAAAAATGTGGATGTGTAACTGATGTGATTCTGCAATCTGTATTTGGGGTAAAAATGGGAGTTCATAACCCCCTTGAATCTAATGTATGAAATATGATATGTCAAGAGCTTTGTAATGTTTTGAACAACCAATAAAAACAAAGAAAAAAAACCATAAAAAAAAGAATCCAATTAGAACCTGTCAATGGGAACTTGAAAGTCTAATGTCACCCTGTTGTCAGTCAAAACTCAAGAGGTGAACCTGGGCTGAACTCTCTGAAAACTTACTTGAGATCCCAAATAAAACTGGAGTGCAGGAGAGACACCTTGTTCCTCTCCTCTCTGAGAGGACCCACTCTCTCCCTTGCGAGTATCCCCTTTCTCATTTCCTATCCTTTAATAAACTCATGCCTGTTACTCTGAGCTACATGTCTGAGATCTCCCTGACTCGATCGGGGACTGAAGGGGGACTCTTCACACTGCTTCTGTTTCTTAGAAGGCCCTAGATCTCTAACAGTAACTATGGATTAGTAGGGTGTGGCTGGAGAGGGTGGGCACTGGGGACTTGTCTTTAGGGTATATATTTGGTGTATATTTTGTATCTGGTGAGTGGACTCTAGGTCTGCTTTCTGATCATCATGTGAGCTGCTTCCGTCCACCACATTTTTTTTTTGCCATAATGTTCTTCCTCACCTTGAGCCCTAAGGAATGGAGCCAGCTGTCTATGGATGGAGACCCCTGAAACTTTGAGCCCCCAAATAAACTTTTCCTCCAAAATTGTTCTTGTCAGGCCTTTTAGTCACAGCAGCAGAAAACAAAACAAAAAACAGCCGACTAAAACAGTAGGTCAGAGAATTTCCTTATGGCCAGCTCCAAGACAAAAAGGTAGGGTAGGATTCATGTCTCTTTTTTAAAAAAATATTTTTTAGTTGTAGATGAAAACAATATCTTATTTATTCATTTTTATGTGGTGCTGAGGATTGAACCCAGGGCCTTGTGTGTGAGAGGCAAGCGCTTTACCACTCCAGTCCCAGGATTTATGTTTCTATGACCTGCCCTAGGGAACAGAAATTCTAGTTTCTGTGGCCTGCACTGGGGAGGGAATTTTGAGCTAGGAACCGTGTATTAAAACCAAAATAATTATATCATAATATGACAACTTGGCAAATTAGAAAGCAGTAAAACAAAAGGAAGATCTTCCCTTTTTCTTCCTTTCCTATCTCCATTGAGTTGAAGGAAGAGACTGTCTCTTAGGCTTTCCTGTATGCTTAGCCTGAGTTCCTGCCTCAGAAGGTACTTAGTGAGTGCTTGTTATTTTTCATAATGGTAGCATATGTAAAGCCAGGCCTTGGCTCTAATGGAGAAATAGGAAGGTTAACCCCTTAGAGGAAAAGAAGTTTTTGCTCAGTGAGACTTTCAAGAGCTTTTCATAATATCCCATGTGAACAGGCCCTTTTTGGGGCATTCCTTCACTTAGAGACTCCATGGAATATACAGCTAAAGCCCACAGAAAAGCTAGCTGCTAGTTTGGGGGACCAGAGAGGCATGATGAAAAGAAAAAAAAAAAAACTTCTCACCTTGACCAATAACTTCCCTATCCATATTCTCCTTTGCTCTTTATCATCCTTCTGAGGCAGGCATAGCATCAATCATCACTATTCTTCATTAGCAAACCCCAAAGACAGACAGATGAGTCCTTCCCAGGGTTTACAGAGTAAATGAGTCAGACTGGCCCCAGCTGGGGCCAGACTCATAGGACAGGCATTTTCCATAGCACAGATGTTGTGAAAAGGGAAAAGCTAAGACATGGAGAATGCAGCCGTTCCTTGCCCCAACCTAAGGCCTCTCCCCAGGAAATTGCAGTGAAGTGTCCCCAGGCTTTTCCATATAACTACCTATCTGAAGAATCTGCTGTCACAGAGGTCCTTACAGATGCCAGGGCACTGCCTGGGATGGTTTTCCTCCCTTCCAGTTCTGAGCTTTTAGTGGCCTGTTTAAAGGCAGAGAAACCAGTTTGGGGTTTGGGTCTGTCCCTTAGCAGGCAATGCCTCTCCAGGGTACTCTCAGGTACCTCTTCCACCATCTCCTCAGTGGTAGCAGTGGGAATGGAGTAGGGAGGGCTGCTCTCATCAATTGCTCCTGGAGGCCCAGAGACCAAAAGAACCAAAAAAAAAAAAAAAAAAAATCAAAGCCTCCCTGGAAGGCAGGCTGAAGAGGTAGCAACCTTCTGTCCCCCAATCCACCCCCTGTCTGGATACTTTCCCCATTGATGCACACCTCTTTACTGCTGACCCCAGCAGAGCTCCAGAATAAAACAGGAATGTGAAAATGCAAATGCTGCTGCTTAGGAGGGGGAATACTGGAAGCCATTTGCTTGGACTAAGTTCATCATTTGTGGGTTGCCAATTTGGAAAGCATAGAGAAGCTCTGAGGCTAGGAAGGTATGAATGGGAGACAGACGAGAAGGGGGATTGAGGACTCTTGAAATCCAGCCTTTCGGTAAGGAAGTCATTTGGCAATCCCCTACTGAGTGCCTTTTCTGTGCCTGGCTCCAATCTGTATCCCAGGGGCCACTGTTCCTCCACTCAAGTTGCTCTTAGTTTAAGATGAGGAGACTTAACTCCCAGGGAAGATGTAAGGCAAGGGGTAAAAGGACAAGATAATATTCTCAGGCCAGTCAGTTTTGGCTTTCAGTCAATTTGTGGGACCTTTAGCATTCATTTCTTCATTCATTCATTTGTTCATTCATGAGCCATTCCTTCATGTAATAAATATTTATGGAGTGCCTATTACATGCTTGGCACTGTAGATAATACTGGCACCCTTCTGGAGATTACATTCCAATGGGGAAGAAGACAAAGGAAAAGGATAAAGGAAAACTCTTTGTGATAGGGTGTTTACAGAGCCTCTCATTTCCACGAGGTTACACTTTAAGAGCTACTCTTTAAAATCCACATGTAAAAAACAAGAGAGAGAAATGAATTACAGTAGATGGGGTAGGGAGAGAAGATGGGAGGGGAGGGGAAGGGAGGAGAGGGAAGGGAGGGGAGGGGGGATAGTAGAGGATAGGAAAGGCAGCAGAATACAACAGACACTAGTATGGCAATAGGTAAAAAACTGCATGTGTAACCAATGTGATTCTGCAATCTGTATAAGGGGTAAAAATGGGAGTTCATAATCCGCTTGAATCAAATGTATGAAATATGATATGTCAAGAACTTTGTAATGTTTTGAACAACTAATAATAAAAAAAAGAAAAAAATTTTCAAGAAATACAAATTTTTTAAAAAATAAATAAATAAATAAATAAATAAATAAATAAAATCCACATGTGATGCCAGGTACAGTGGCACATGCCCATAATCCTAGCATCTAGGGAAGCTGAGGCAGGAGGATTGCAAGTTTGAGGCCAGCCTCAGCAACTTAGTGAGACCCTATCTTAAAATTAAAAAAAAAAAAAAAAGAAAAGAAAAGGGCTGGGGATGTGGCTCAGTGATTAAGCGCCTGGTTTAAATCTCCAGTAAAAAAAATAAATAAATAAATAAATAGAAATAAAAAAATAAAAAAATAAATCCACATGTTTTCCAGTCAGTGCTGCCAAACCCAATGTTGAACAGCATCCTGAAGAAACTGCCAACATTTTGCAGACATACAAGACTCAAAAAATGGGTCCCTAGCACCTCATAAAAACCTTCCCTCTTACAGGGCCTCTCACCAGCATACTAGAGGGTCCAGGCTGGGGAAAGAGGAAAAGGGTGAGCTCTTGAACATCCAGCTCTTCCATCTGCTTGTCATTCCTCTAATCCCTCACTCCCTATGGCTCCTCAAAATTCCTCCCTGCCTTAAAGGCACAGTAACTTATAACCAGTCAGCTGTACTTTTCTTCATTCATGTACTAAGCAGTCACAAAATACTGGGAACTGGAGGAGATTCAAGGGTGAACTAGATAGCCACGGCCTCTTTGGGAGCTTACAGTCTAGTTAATGGGAGAAACAGAGATTAATTTAATTGCATGAATAATTAATTACAATTGTGCTAATTGCTTTAAAAGAGACTATACAATAAGGAAGATTTGACTTGATGGAGGGGCCAAGGATGACTTCCCTGAGGAAGTAATATTTACAGCTGTAACTTGAGGATTTGGCCATGTTAGGAAGTAGAAGGGAGGTCGAGGTTGTTTTATAAAAGACATATCCTGTGGAAACTTAGAGGTCAGAGAGTGTGGCTTGTTCAAAGAACAACAAGCGGGTCGGGTGGGGCAGGGGGGACAGGGAGGGGTGTGGGGGGGGTGGGGGACTGGGGCACTGGAGTTGTAGCTCAGTAGTGCACTCATCTAGCATGTGCGGGACCCTGGGTTCGATCCTCAGCACCACATAAAAAATAAATAAAATAAAGATGTTGTGTCCAACTACAATTTTTAAAATATTTTTTAAAAAGCACAACAAACGGGTCAGAGTTTGGGACTGAGTGAGGTAGGAAGAAAGGCTCAAAATGAGTTCCTTGAGCTGGGGGTGTAGCTTAGTGATAGAGTGCTTGCCTAGCATGCCCACGGCCCTGAAATCAATCCCCAGCATCACAAAAAATGAATTATGGGAGATAGTCAAAGAGAGGTCAGACAGGCAGGGCTTCACATACCATGATAAGAATTTAGATTGCATCTTGAGGATATTGGGGAGCCACTGGAAGGCTATAGGCAGGAGGCTGAATCAGGTTTGCTTTGAATTTGGGGGGCGGGCAGGCCATACTAGAAATGGGAAGACAGCTGGAAAACTACCATTGTTATTCAGGTGGGAGATGACAGAAGTTTTGACACTTTGTGGTATGGTAAAGATGGAGAACAGTAGACAGAGTCCAGCACATTTAGCAAGTAGAATCAATAATAGAGTGAATCACTTTGTGATGGTTGCCTGTAGAATTTTAGGGAATGGAGGATTCATTCCCATTCCATAAAGTAGTGTTAACAACACATAGGGGAGAAAATCTTCGGAATTGAGGGCTTAGTAAAGACTTGGATAGGGCTGGGGCTGTAGCTCAGTGTTAGAGCACTTGCCTAGCATGTGTGAGGCATGGGTGTGATTCTCAGCACCATATAAAAATAAATATATAAAATAAAGTTATTGTGTCCATCATATACACACACACACACACACACACACACACACACACACATGCTTGGATAGATGTCAAGGGCATTATGCTGACTTTTAAAAGTTATATACTTGGGCTGGGGATGTGGCTCAAGCAAGAACGTGTTCTCCTGGCATGCGTGGGGCACTGGGTTCGATCCTCAACACCACATAAAAATAAAATAAAGATGTTGTGTTCACCAAAAACTAAAAATAAATATTTAAAAAATTCTCTCTCTCTTTAAAAAAAAGGTTATATACTTTATAATTCCATTTATATAACACTCTTTCTTTCTTTCTTTTTTTGATATGGATATTGAGCACAGGGGTGTTTTAGCACTGAGCCCCATTCCAGGCCTTTTTGATTTTTTTTTTTTTTTTAGATTTTGAGACAGGGTTTCCCTATATAATTTAGGGCCCCACTATGTTGTTAAGGCTGGCCTTGAATTTGTGATCCTCCTGCTTCAGCCTCCCAAGTCACTGGGATTATAGGTGTGTGCCACCTTACCTGGACCCATTATATAACATTCTTGAAGGGACAAAATTATAGAGGTGTAGAACAGGGGTTAGGGATTTAGGATTGTGGAATGGGGTGAATGTGACTATATAGGGGCAGTTCAAGGGAAACCTTTGTGGTGATGAAATAGTGCTGTATGTTGATTATGGCAGTGGTTACACATGATAAAATGGCATAGAACTATATACACACTTTAAACCAGTGTCAATTTCCTGGTTTTGATTCCATGATAGTTAACATAACATTAAAACATTGGAACAAATTGCATGAAGGGTACACAGGAACTCTTCTCCTATCTTCATGACTTCATGTGATATTGTACTTATTTCAATAAAAACAGTTCCTGGCGCATAGAAAACATTCAACAAAATGTAGTCACTACTAAATACAGGTACTATTCCCTGTTTTCAGGGAGCCTCTATCTCAGCCCTGTGCCTACTGTGACATTCATGCATCTGGGAGACTTATGTATGTTAAATAGAGGGGATGGGAGAAAGAGAGGGTAAGGGAATCCATGAGGACGTGTTTTAAGAACAACTTAAGAGCACAAATTAGGCAAATGAGAAGTAGGGGTTCTAGAATACCCTTAAAGGTCTTTGAAAGATCAGCCTGCTTTTATGAAATTGTTTATGGTTTATTAACTCTTTGAAAGTCTGAGGTGTGAATGTCATGGAAGCCTTAGCATTGGAAGCCCCATTATGGCATGTTAGAGGTAGTAACTGTGTCCTACTAAGACCATACTACTTCTTTAATAACTTTCTCCTGATCAAAACTAACCTTTCCTTTTAAAAAAAAATAATAGGCTGTTTTTAGAGCAGCTTTAGGTTCACAGAAAAATTGAGTCAGAAAGTACAGAGATTTCTCATATACTACCTCCCCCAATACAAGCACAGCCTTCCTCATAAGTCAAATCCTCCACCAAAGTGGTGCATTTGTTACAATTTGTTACAATTAAGGAACCTACATTGGCACATTATAATCACCCAAAGTCTACTGGGTTCAATCTTGGTGTGTGCATTCTATGGGTATAATGACATGTATCCACCATTATAAAATCATGCAGAGTAGTTTCACTGGCCTAAAATCCACTGTGTTCTACCTGTTCATCCCTCCCTATCTTAAACTCCTGGCAACCACTGATCTTTTTTACTGTCTCCATAGTTTTGCCTTTTGCAAAATGTCATATATTTGGAATGATAGAGTACTCTTTTCAAGTTGATTTCTGTCACTTAATTATATGCACTTAAGTTTTTCCCATGAAAATGGAAGCTGAAAGCAAACAGGAATGGTTATTCTCATATCTGAAAAAGCATATTTTGAGCAAAAGAGGTAAAGAAGGCCACTACATCCTTGTAAAGGGAAATTCCAACAAGAAGATATAATAATAGTAAATATATAAGCCTCAAATATCAATCACTCAATTACATTAAAAATACTTCTTGATATGAAATTCCAAATAGACTCCAATACAATATATTAGGTGATTCATCAAAACCTTATCATGAATAGTTAGGTCATCCAAACATAAAATTAATAATGATATTTTCAACCTAAATTATACTATAAGAAAAATGGACCTAATAGACATCTACAGAATATTTCACCCAAAACAGACAAATTTACCTTCTTTTCAGTATTCCATGGAATCTTTACAGAAATAGACCATATTCTAGGTCACAATGTAAGTCTTAACAAACACAAAATAACTATATTCCATCCGACCATAATGGAATATAACTAGAAATCAACAGCAAGAAAAATATAAACCACATAAACACATGAAGATTAAACAATACCTTTTTTGTTTTTAATTATTTTATTGTTTTTACACATTTTTATTGGTACATTATAGTTATAGGTAATGATCAAATTTTTTGTTACATATTCATACATGCACACGATATAACACTGTAATTTGGCCAATATCACTCCCCAGCACTTCTCCCTCCCTCCCCACCTCACCCAACTTGGTCCCATTCCTTTACAGATCTCCCTTTGATTTTTAGGAGATCCACCCCCACTTTTGTTTTCCCTTTTCCTCTCTAGCTTCCACATATGAAAGAAAATATATGACTCTTAACCTTCTGAGTTTGACTTATTTCACTTAACATGATGGTCATGTAAAGATTCCATGGAATACTGAAAAGAAGGTAAATTTGTCTTTTGGGGTGAAATATTCTAATAAAGTATTAGCAAACCACATTCAAAATTACATCAAGAAGATAATACACCATGACCAAGTCATTTCATGTAAGGGATTCAAGATTGGTTCAATATACACAACTCAATAAATGTAATTCACCACTTAAATAGAATTAAGAATAAAAATCATATGATCATCTCAATAGATGCAGCAAAGGCCTTTGATAAAATCCAGCATCCATTCATGATGAAAATGCTGGAGAAACTATGGATGGAAGAAATATACCTCAACATTATAAGCCAACATCATACTGAACAGAGAAAAACTGAAAGCATTTTCACTAAAATTAGGAACAAAACAAGGATGTCCACTCTCACCACTTTTATTTAATATAGTTCTTGAAATTCTAGCCAGAGCATTCAGGCAAGAAAAGGAAATTAAAAAGCTACAAATAGGAAAAGAAAAAGTCAAACTATCTCTGTTTGCTAATGACATTACCCTATAACTAGAAGATAAAAAAATCCACTCAAAGACTTCTAGAGCTGATAAATGAATTCAGAAAAGTAGCAGGACACAAGATCAATACTCACAAATCAATAGCTCTTCGGGGCTGGGGATGTGGCTCAAGCAGTAGCGTGCTTGCCTGGGTTTGATCCTCAGCACCACATACAAAAACAAAGATGTTGTGTCCGCCGAAAACTAAAAAATAAATATTAAAAAAAATTCTCTCTCTCTCTCCTTTCTCTCTGTCTCCAAAAAAAGATGTAAACAAATCAATAGCTTTTCTATCAACAGTGATTCTTCTAAGAAATCAGGAAAACCATTCCTTTCACAATGATCTAAAAAAACAAACAAACAAACAAAAAAAAAAAAACCACCACCAACAACAACAACAACAAAAAAAAAAACCTTGGGAAATAATCTAATCAAGGAGGTAAAATATTTCTGCAATGAAATTATAGAACACTGAAGAGAGAAGACATTAGAACATGGAAAGACCTCCTTGTTCTTGGATAGGCAGAATTAACATTGTCAAAATGGGCATACTGTCCAAATTCAATGCAATCCTCATCAAAATACCAAAGCCATTCTTTAGAGAACTAGAAAAAACAGTCCTTAAATTCATTCGGAATAATAAGAGACCCTGAATAGCTAAAGCAATCTCCAGCAAGAGTAGTGATGCAGGAGGTATCACAATACCCAATCTCAAATTATACTACAGCGCTATAGTAACACAAGCAGGATGGTGTTGGTATCAAAATAGACATTAAGACCAATGCAATAGAATAGAAGACACATAGACAAACCCACATACTTACAACTATCTGATATTTGACAAATATGACAAATATATATAGTAGAGAAAATATAGAATTTTTTAAATGATGCTGGGAAAAATGGGTACCTATATCTAGAAGAATGAAATTAGATCCCTGTCTCTCCCCCTACACAAACATCAAGTCAAAATCTATCAAAGACTTAGGAATTAGACCAGAAACCCTACAACTGCTAGAAGAGAACATAGGGTCATCTCTTCATTATGTAAGTGCAGGCATTGACTTCCTCAATAAGACTCCTAAAGCTCAATAAGTAAAACCAATTGGTAGAGTGCTTGCCTCACATGCACGAGGCCCTGGGTTCAATCCCCAGCACCACAAAAAATAAAACAAGCAAATAAAGTGAAACCAAATATCAATAAATGGGATACCATCAAATTAAAAAGATTCTGCACAGGGCTGGGGTTGTGGCTCAGTGGTAGAGCACTTGCCTAGCATGGGTTCGATTCTCAGCACTGCATATAATTAAATAAACAAAATAAAGATCTATCAACAACTAAAAATTATATATTAAAAAATTCTGCACAGCAAAGGAAATGATTAGGAGCATAAAGAGAGAGTCTACAGGATGGGAGAATTTCTTTGCCTGTTGCTCTTCTGACAGGGGATTAACATCCAGAATATATACAGAACTCTAAAAACTTAATGCCAAAAAAAAAAAACCCAATCAATAAATGGACAAAATAACTGAACAAACATGAAAAGAAGAGATAGAAATGGCCAAAAAATAAATTAAAAAGTGTTCAGCGAATCTAGTAATCAAGGAGATGCAAATCAAAACACTAAGATTTCATCTTACTCCAGTTAGAATGGCAAAGATCAAGAACATGAACAAGGGGCTGGGGTTGTGGCTCAGTGGTAGAGCGCTCATCTAGCATGTGTGAGGCCCTGGGTTCGATCCTCAGCACCACATAAAAATAAATAAACAAAATAAAAGTGTTGTGTACAACTAAAAAATAAATATTTTAAAAAAAGAACATGAACAATAATAAATGTTGATGAGGATGTGGGGGAAAAAGTACATTCATACATTGTTGGTGGGACTACAGATTAGTGCAACAACTCTGGAAAGCAGTAGAGAAATTCCTCAAAAAAAAACTAGAAATGGAACAATCATATGACCCAGCTATCCCACTCCTTGGTATTTATTTGAAAGAACTAAAATCAACATACTATAGCAATACAGCTGCTTCAATATTTATAGCAGCAGGATTCACAATACCCAGATTAAGGAATCAGCCCAGAAGCCCATCAATAGATGAATGGCTCAAGAAAATGTGTTATATATACAAGCCATAAATAAGAATGAAATTAAGGGATTTGCCAGTAAATGGATGGAAATGGAGAACATCATACTAAGTGAAATAAGCAAGACTCAGAAAATCAAGGGTTGAGGTTTTTTTTTTTTTCTCATATCTAGACGCTAGAGACAATGAAGGAAAGAAGGTGGTAGGGAGTTAGGTATCCCAAAGATACAGGGAAGGTCAGTGTAGTAGAAAAAGATCAAGAGGAAGGAAAGAGAGATGAGAAAGGACAGGAAATATGGAATGAATTCAACAAAATCACGTTATATATGTATATGAATATACCACTATACATATATGAAAAACAAATATATATATATAGTCATTTTTAGTTGAGTTGTTCCAATCATGTCTGGTCTGGGCCTTAGGATCTGCTTTGAAAGAGACTGCATACAAGAACTCACAAAATGGAGGGGTCAGGAAAGGCTTTTCTAACGAAGAGTCCAGAAGACTTTTCCTGGACACTTCCTTTCCTCAGGAGTCAGCCAGTACTTGCTCACACATGTCTATTAGGCTCCCATTTCCCTGGTAGTAAGATGGAAATAAAATAAACTGCCACAGGATGATCAGAATCCCAATCTGGTCATGTGTTTGGGTTCAAACTTTTTGTTCCATCAAGTTGGGCACCTTTACCACTTGCCCAGAACCCTAGAAAACCTAAAATCTGAGCAGTATAAATTCAGGGTGCCCACCTCTCCCCTCATTTGCTACACCTGAACTTACACCCTTCCTTTAGGTTAGGGTCCTCTTATCTGCTGTTTGGGGTATGGACCTGCCAAGTCCTCTAATACACCAAAATATAAATCTTTCTAGGAAAGATTGCATGTCCTGGTGTTCTTAGAGTGAATCCCAAGTGTACCCCAAGTAGGATAGAAGGTTTTGATGGATGTGCAGATAAAGAGAGGTGGGCAGGTTGAAAGTGAGAGAACCCATAATAGGATAAGGGAAGGACTGAAGAATGGTGAAGTTGAATTTATTCCTTTTGTGGACATTTCAAAGAAGAAAAATCTCTGTCTCCTAAGATAACTAAGGAACAAATCTAAGTCTGGTGCAATGAGGCACACCTGTATCCCAGCAGTTTAGGAGGCTGAAGCAGGAGGATGGCAAGTTCAAAGCCAGCCTCAGCAACTGAGTGAGGCCCTAAGCAACTTAGCAAGACCCTGTCTCAAAATAAAAATAAAAAGGGCTGGGGATATGGCTCACTGGTCGAGCACCCGTGGGTTCAATCCCTGTTGCCCACCCACCCTCTAAAAAAAAGGAACAAGTTTAAGGTTATTTTTTGTTGTTGTTTTTGTTTGGGTTTTTGTTGTTGTGGTGGTTTTGCTTGTTTATTATTTGCTGAGGATGGAACCTAGGGCCTCCCTCACACATGCTAGGTAAGTTCTCTACCATGGAACCACACCCCAGCTCTTTTTAAAGAATCTTTTTCTATTTTGAGGCAAGGTCTCACTAAGTTGCTGAGGCTGGCCTAAAATTCGTGGTCCTCTTGCCTCAACCTTATGAGTCACTGGAATTACAGCTGTGTGCCCCAACACATGGCAAGCTTATGGTCTTTATGCAAAGAAAACCAACAAATGAAAATCTAGGCACTGAAGAAATTACTACAAGGAAGAATGTTAAGTTAATTATAGCTGACTCTAGATTATGGGAATATGGATATATGTATATGCATATATAAATAGAATATATATAAATGTATATAGATGTATATATATTTTCATATGTGTAAATATCGTATATACATACTCACAGCTGGGCCATGATGATCTGTTGAACAGCAACATCAGACAAGGCCACTCAGTGACAATGTAGGACTGAGGCAAAAACTAAACCATACCATAATTATATTTCAGCAAAGACTGAACATTAACACTGTCCAAACTGCCGAAATGACTCAACATCCTCCTCTTCTGGTGAGTATGAGTGACTGCTACTGCTTTGCCAATTACAGCTTTAGCCTTAACTAGCTTGCTCTTTTCCTAGAAAAAAAAAATGTATTGAAATACCTGAAGAATTGGCCCCCACTTTCTGAAACAATTCAATTCAGAGAGACCCCCAGCTTCCTTAAACTCTCCCCAGGTCACAGAACACAACACTAATTCTGTAGTAAGTGTTTCAAACACCCTTTCCTTGAGATGGCCATAGATCCCCATAACATACTAGTCCTCACTGGATAGTATTCTAGAGATAAAGTGGGGGGGCAGTGGGGGGGAGCTGATAGATAGAAACATACATTATTTTCTCCATGATTTGATCTTAATTTTAAAATTATTTTTAATTTTTTTTTGTACCATGGATTGAACCCAGGGGCATTAACTACTTAGCTACATTTCCAGCCCTTTTTAAAAATTATTTTAAGACAGTCTCACTGAGTTGCTGAGGGCCTCACCAAGTTGCCAAGGTAGGCTTTAAACTTGTAATCCTCTTGCCTCAGCCTCCTGAGCTTCTGGAATTACAGGCGTGCACCACCTTGCCGTGCTTGGTCTTAATTTTAAACTCTTCACTTAACATTAAAATAAAGCCTTGGTTGGATTTCTGAAAAACAGAGTGAAGTCTCATTAATTGAAAGACCCATAACTTCATACCTGGCAAGTACTATTACAAGTAGCTGAAATTTGCCTTTGCCCCACTGTTAGAAAATTCAAACTAAGCAAATTGATCATGTGAATAAAAATTGTTGGGAGACAGTTTAATTAATTTAGAAGCAGTATCAAATTTTCTTTCTAATTATATGCTAATTACTGTAATTTACCTATTTATTAACAAAGGTCAAGGTAACCTCTACTTGGTTACCTTCTGTTAGGCATTATTTGAGGTTACTATTTTACTCAAAAGTAACTTAATTTTAAAGAGCTTATAAGTCACATTTATTACTATTGCACAGACCCTTTTCCTTCTTCTACTAATTATTAAGAAATGAGAGATCAACCACCCATCATATACCATCAGTAGTCTAGCTAAGACAGACAAGCACCAGACAATCTCAATGCACTTTTAACAGATTTGGAGAGAGAAGAATCCAAGGAGACAGTGGGATCCAAAGAAAGGTATCCAGCCCAGCCTGGGAGGTGAGGAAGGGGCTCCAGAGGATATGACATTTGAGCCAAGTTATAAAGAAATGGGAATTTGCAAGGGAAAGTCAAAGGCAAAGGCTGGGCTGAGTAGCAGGCAGTGGTAACTCCAAGTTGTTATGTAATAGCCCAGCTTCAGGAGGGCAGCCATAAGAGATGGGAGCAGAGTAGTAGGCAGGTACCTGCTCATGAAAGGCCTTATATGCCAAGCTAAGAATGGCATCCTTTATCCTGAAGGATAAAGAAACGGCTGGTGGACTTATTAAGATGCAGATTTCCTACTCCTGCTCCTGGAAATGCTGATTCACCTGGCCTAAGTTCCAGGGGAACTACATATTCTTCTGTAGACGACTGTTAATATGGTGGGTTACATTAATTGAATTTCAAATATGGAATCTGCCATCCATTACAATGTAAACTCCATTTGGTGTATTATTCTTTTTATATATTGCCCAGTTTCATTTGTTAATTAAATGTTGGAGATTTTTTAACCTACCTTCATAAGAGATATTTGTCTGTAGTTTGATATTTATACAAGTCTCTTTCAGTATCAAGGTGATGATGACCTCATAAAAGATATTGAGAACATCATCTTCTATTTTCTGAAATAAATTGGTTAAAACTGGTGTTTTCTTCTTTAAAGTTTTGGTAGAATTCATCAATGAAGCCACTTGGGCCTGGAATTTTCTTTTTTTCTTTTTTTAAAAATTTTTTAATATTTATTATTTTTTAGTTTTTGGCGGACACAACATCTTTGTTTGTATGTGGTGCTGAGGATCGAACCTGGTCCGCACGCATGCCAGGTGAGTGTGCTACCACCTGAGCCACATCCCCAGCCCCCTGGGATTTTCTTTATGCAATGTTTAAAATGAATAATTCAGGTTTAATAAGAATAATAGGTCTATTCAGGTTATCTACATCTTGGGTGAATTTTAGCAGCTTGCACTTTACAAGGAATTGATCCATGTCACCTAAATTGTCAAATTTATGGATAGCATTGTTAGAGATATTCCTTTGTCTTTCTTTTTGGTATCTAAGTGTCCATATCAATATATATCTTATCCTCTGTTTCATTTCTTTTCTTTTTTTTTTTTGAGTACTGGGGATTGAACCCAGGGATGCTTTACCACTGAGCTACATCCATAGTCCTTTTTTTTTTTTTTTTTTTTAATTTTGAGACAGGGGCTTTCTAAGTTGCTGAGATTGGCCTTGAACTTGCAATCATTCTCCTGCCTCAGTCTCCCAAGTAGCTGGTGATAATAGGCATGTACCACCACATCCAGCCTCTGTTTCATTGCTGATATTAGTCATCTGTAATTACTCCAGTTTTTATTTGTCAATTTTGCTAAGGGCTTGTAAATTTTCGTTGTTCTTTTCAAAGAATTTGGTTTTGGTTTCATTGCTTTTTTCTATTGTTTCTCTGTTTTCAACTTGATTGATTTCTGCTCTGTATTAGTTCCCCCTTTTCTGCTTTCTTCAGATTTATTTTCTTCTTTTTGTAGTTTCTTGAGACAGAAGCTTAGATTGTTGATTTGAGAATTTTCTCTTCTTAAACAAACATTTAATTCTATGAATTTCCATGTCAGCACGGCTTTAATTTAGCCCACAAATTTCAATGATTGTATTTTCTTTTCCATCCAAAATATCTTCTAATTTCCTTTGAGTCTTCCTATTTTGACATATGGTTTACTTAGAAATCTGTTGTACAGTATTTGGAAATTTTCTTCTCATTTTTCTGTGATTGATTTCTAGCTTGATTCCATTATAGTCAGAGAACACACTCCATGATTTCAATTCTTTTAAATTTGTTGAGACTTGTTTTATGACTCAGGATATGGTCACCCTGGTGAGTGTTCCAAGTACAGTTGAAAAGAATGTGTATTTTGCTGTAGTGGGTGGAGTGTCCTTTAAATACCAATTATATCTCCTTGGTTGATGATGTTGAGTTCAACTACAATCTTTGCTGATTTTTTTCTCAGGTGTCTACATTTTGGGGAGTGGCGGGATACTGCAGATTGAACTCAGGGGCACTCAACCACTAAGCCACATCCCCAGCCCTATTTTGTACTTTATTTACAGACAGAGTCTCACTGAGTTGCTTAGTGCCTTGCTAACTTGCTAAGGTTGGCTTTGAACTTGCAGTCCTCCTGTCTCAGCCTCCGGAGCCACTGGGATTACAGGCGTACACCACCCTCCGGAGCCACGGGGATTACAGGCATACACCACCGTGCCCAGCCTCAGGTATCTATATTTTTAACCAAATGTGGTGAAGTGAAATGCAGACTTTGCTTGAGACCCACTGCTTTGGGGACTGGGTGGAGGAGGATGAAAGTATGATTTATGGGGCACTAGGGAAAAAGTTTCCCTGACCTAAGCGTCTCTCACACCCAGGTGCAAAACTTGAGGAGTTTCACCAACCCAAAGCTCCAAGCTCTCTGGGAGGATCCACCTCAGATTACATACATTTAGCCCATTAATTCTTTTCTAGTCATAGAGCATGATGTTGAAATAAGTTGCCCTGCAAGAGTTTTGATGGGGAGAAAGGAAGGGAAAGGGCACAAACAGGGAAGCAGTACATTTCTATTACAATCATTTCCATTATAACTTTGCATAGTGTCAGCCCCTGGCTTTGGGGATCTGTGGGAACCTGGCATGAGTGAGCTGCTGGCAGCTCCCATAGGACACATGGGAATGAAGAAAACCTTGATGTTCCTTCACTGGGAGGATCCCAGCCTTTGTTCTAGCTTGGTCCTGCTCAGCCCACTCATAGAGAACTGAGCACAGTTCCTCCAGGGTACGCAGCCCAGAAGATAACCGGTCTGAGGGATGGCATCTTCCTTCCTTTTTCCGGTGGTGCAGTGCCAGTAAGGGCCATGATTTTTTCTTGTTATCTCCTTTGTTTGCTCCAACTCCAAGAGTACATTGATTTCTCCTCCTCTCCACCCCATATACCCCCTGATCCCACACCCCCAGCTGAAATTTTCCCTCAGAGCACCTGGGTGAAAGCAAAAGTGTGAGTAATTGTTGGATAGGGGAGGGGAAACCCCAGGTTTCCTGAGCCAGATCTTCCTTCTCCTTCTCTCCCTTTACTTCTCCCAAATTATGGCTGGAGTAGGGGCAAGGGCTCTGAAGAGGGCCTGGAGAGGAGTAGGGCAGGATAGAAAATAGTCAAAGGTAGTGGTTCTTAATCATCAGTGGGTCCCAGAGTCTTTTGTAATGTGCCTGCAGTTATGCCTTTCATTTTAGGGGAGTTTGCAACTCCCAGAGGAGTTGTCTTCAGACCTCATTTTAGAAACCCTTGAATTAGAGGAACTTATACCTACCTGTCCCTTTTCCCTTCAGATATTAGAAAGCCTACTTCTCTCTGACCACCAAAGCATTCCCTCTATCTTCTTGATCACTAAAAATGATACTTCCTCTTACTTTCACGTCCTTTAGCTCACATTTCATCTCATTGATTTGTGTTTCCAGTCCCTAGCAATTTGGGCTATTTGGTGGATGGAAAAGTCATTGATTTTCTGGTATTATTATGTCTATAGACAGAGTATCTTTGAGTAATGACTAGGGTGTCATGACTGCAGGTTTAAGCAAAGTAAGATATATAGAGAGTCACGAGGGTGAGAGGATATTGTACATTTGAACTTAGAAAACATACAAGTATATCTGATTTAGGGCATGAAGAGAGAAAAAGATGGTTTGGTGGAGAATCTGAATTCCTATTAAAGACTTCTATTTAACCCCCACCCTGGAGCCTTGCCAAGATCAAAATGCATCTTGCATCATTTTATGATGTCATTGACTTTTTACCCTTTACCTGATAGATCTTGGGTCCTCTCAACCAAGTGCATCTTTTGATTGTTTTATCAGGCAAGAGGAACAGAATATTTTACTTAGTCTTCCTGCTCCATCTCATCTGTCAGCCTAGTAAGTATTTTCTCATGGAGATTCCAACAACTTGTCTGAGAGAGATCAAGGGCCTGATTTGTATTTACCTCTTCCCATTAATGTCCAGGATCATTTAACAACTGTTGTCCAAACATGAGGTTGCTTCTTAGACCCAGACTCCCAAATAGTTGTACACAAGTAGCCCCAGCTCCTCAGGCTGGGAGATATCTTTTAAGGAAATCCATCTTCCTGCACATTCATTGGACATTGAATAACATTCCTGCCTGTGTATTTCTACCACGTGTAGATTTCTGTGCTCTAGTGGCCCTGAGGAACAAAGACTGTGGTCAAGTTGAGGGAGGCATTTGATTACTGTGATGCCTTGGATGTTTGAGAGACATACCCTGCACCTTCAGGTCTTGATGTCAGATCCTGAAACCATAAAAGGCACAATGGAATCTGTTTTATAGAAGACAGTAAATGAAATCACTTCAGGACAAGAGCTGAAAATCATCCCATCCTATCTCACTCAGCTCTGCCATTTTTCTTCCTAAACATTTTTATTTCTATTTAATTTTAAGTCGTTAGTCTATTTGCCCTTCTTTTTGGTGGGGGGACTAGGATTGAATTCAGGGGCACTCAACCACTGAGCCACATCCCCAGCCCTGTTTTGTATTTTTATTTAGAGACAGGGTCTCACTGAGTTGCTTAGTGCCTTGCTTTTGCTGATAAGCTATTTGCATGGTTCAAAACTCAAAAAGTACAATAAGGCATTCAGAGATAAACCTCCTTCCTGTGTCTGTTCCCACCCAGATTCCCTGACTAGAGGCAAACAATATTAACTGTTTCTTCTATGTCCTTCCATGGATATTTTGTTTCATTTCTGTTTCATTGCCTCCTCTCAAAGTTTGCATTAGATTTTTTTTTTTTTTGCAATATTTAAATACAGAAGTGATGGCTCTTCATTTAAAATCAGAGATTACAGAACAGGTGTTTTCTTGGCAAAGCACTGTTCTGCAAGGCTTGCTGACTTTTAGCAGTTTTTTCAGCATTTTGATTTAATTCCACCAGAACAAATGCCATGTATCCAACTTTAGGCCTTGTGAGGAACTACAAGATAAGTGAAGCCTTTGTCACTCCCCTGATAGAATCTCTTTGTTAGTAAGGGAGATAAATAAGACTACCTATCTCAACCAGATGACTAGAGCAAATTGGATGAATTGGGGATTTATGAGACAGTTTTATATAAAGTTTAAATATCAGGAGAAGTTTGACCTCAATACTGTTAATCTTCAGTAAGCTTCTGGTGGTTCAATGTCTTTTGCATCAGAATAGATCTTGGCTTCAGTGCCAACTCTGTTCCTTATCAATTCTCTAAACCTCTCCGAGCCTTAGTTTCTTCCTATATAACTTAAGAGTAATGATTTATCAGCATGAATTAGAAGAGATGATGAAGATACAGCCTCTGCCATAAAATGGGTGGTCAAAAAGGGGATTGGTTGTTTTCTTAATGTATCCTGTTTAAATTTTAGTTGGACACAATACCTTTATTTAATTTATTTATTTATTTGTTTGTTTATTTATTTATTTTATATGGTGCTGAAGATTGAACCCAGTGCCTTGCGCATGCTAGACAAGCACCCTACGGCTGAGCCACAACCCCAGCCTTGGTTGTGAAACTTAGGACCACTAGATAGACATACACATTAATGGGTTGTGGGGAGGTGGGTAGAAGGAATAATATTGACAGTTAGGTCCATGAACTCTTAAGAGTGTGAATAGGGAAGGGGCAGAGAGAGGGACCAGATGGAGGCTTTGCCAATACATAGAAACTGATGCTGAGATCATGAAGTTGAGCTTCCTTGTTGACTACTAGAGTGGGAAATGAGGTGGGGGCCTCTGACAGTTTATGGTGAGATTTGAACTCTTTTTTTTTTCTTGCGGTGCTATGGATTGAACTTAGAGCTTCATGCATGCTAGGCAAGCTCTCTACCACTGGGCTACATCCCCAGTCTGATCTGTGACAGTTTATGAACATAATCATATGTTAAAAGTAATGTCTTACAAGATTCACATGGGTGTGGGGTGGAGGCTGGTATAGAAATATGCAGGAGTACAGACAGGTAATCCAGTAAGGATTGTCATCAAGGTGACAGATTCTAAAAACTGGTACCTTGTTGGGTATGGAGGAAAGGGGTATTTAAAGGTGACCATAGAGTTTCTGGTCAAGGGAACTGGAGTTATGATACTGCCTTTAAGAGAAAGAACAAGTGAGGGGGTTCAGTTTGGAGGGGAAAGACAGGGTGGGGATGCCAGCTGTAAGACACAGGGAGCAGTAAGACACCTAAGTAAAGTCAAACAGAGCACTGAAATAAGTAGTTTGAAAGTGATTCCTGTAAATACAAAGAATACAACCCAAAAGTTGCGTATCTACTTATGGAATCCTGAGATAGAGCAGATTGCACTGGGAAAGCTCCCCAATTTTCTCACCCTCCAGCCTTAAAGGAGAGAGGGAGAAGCAGTGTGACTTTACATGTTTTCTTGAGATCAGGAAATGTCTGAATAGCTATGGTGACCAGAAAAAAGAACATGATGTTTTTACCACCAGCCATGTCCTCAGGCTGTGCTCTTTTATACTGCCTTGTAACAAAGGTTCTGAGCAGCTATGTTGGCCTAATAGTCTTAACTGGATGAAGGACCCTAGGGCTGCACCTCGATAGGCTATGGAGATAGATAGGGGAGGCTTCAGCTATACCACACTGCCTGGTAAGCACTAGCTCCGGGATCTGTCCCATAATTCCACCAGTTCAGGTCTTTCTGGGCACTGAAGCCTAAATTGAAGCAGAGAGTGATGACCTTTGTGATATCAACTTTTCATGTCCTCATTATTCTGGCACATCCCCAGCTTCCTGTCATGTCAGCCTCTTTTCTTGTGCTTGTTGCCTAGAAGATGATGTTGACAAAGTTCTCCGAAGGATAACAGAGAGGGCTCATTAAGGGAACATCACACAGAGATCAGAGAGGCCACATTTGAATGATTCTACTGATATGCTCAGAATAGGCAAGCCCCTAGAGATGAAAAGCAGATAAGTATTTGCCAGGGGGTAGGGGGAGTAGAAATGGACAGGGAATGTTAATGGGTACAGGGTTTCCTTATGGAATGATGAAAACATTCTGAAATTAGAAACTAGTGACGGTTGAATAACTCTGTGAATAAACTTTCAAAAGACCTCTGAATGATACACTTTAAATGATTGGATTTTATGATATGTGGATGATAGCTCAATAAAGCTGGTATTTTAAAAATGATCATGTAGATTGATCTGCATTCAGATCAAAATGATTTGCATTCCTGTTTCCTACAAAGTTCATAAATATGTATATGCACTGTTGGGGAGGGGGACGAGTTGCTGCTTTTTCCCTGTCAAATTGCTTTTAAGAGTTAGCCATATCCTCATTACCATATTAATACTTAGCAATAGATTTTAAGTTTTCCAAATCCTCCTTTGCCAGAACTAAGGAATCTTGGGGATGGGGTAAAGATGAATAAGGGAGGGTTATTTTCTTTGATGAGATTATAGAGTTAAAAAGGGTTAAATGGAAACTAATAAAACAAAATCAAAAAGTTCAATAAAACCCATGAAAGTGATGAGTGCACATATTTTGGATAACCTGAGGTTTTCTTGACTTTGCTAGATCTTCTGAAGAACTCTGGCATCAGAATTAACTATACTCATCTCTTTTTCTGGAATGCTAGGCATGAGCAAGTTTTTCTTCAATATTTATCATACATTTATCTCCCCATTTTGAATGAGTTTTCAAGGGTGTTCTCAATGTATGGTACAGCACACATCTTTATCCATAGAACTGTGAAATTATTTCTCCTCAGAGTTATATGAAATTCAGTTCAACAAGTGTTTATCAAGCGCTTACCATACACAAGATATCACAAAAGAACAAGAAAGTTTCTCAAACCATTTTCTCCCCCTGGCTGTGTAATTGCTCTTCCAAGCAGTGTTTATTAGGTGCCAAAATACTTCAGCAAAAAGGAGAATGTGTGATTATCATGTGCCAAAGTACATCTTCACTTCTGTTCAAGGCTAACTCTGCTGCGGGGGCAGGCTAGGAGTCCTGCAGCACCTATGTGAGGTCCTCTTAGTGGGATGGTTAGTCATGTGTGGTCACTCTCATGACTTCATTTGAATTTATACTCTAGAGATGTGCCTAGCCAATCATCATAACACTGCTATAAATATTGGGGGACTTCAGGCCCTAGACATGACTGTCACAAGCTCAGTGTGCATCCTAAGCTAAATCAGTTTTTCCCCCTTTCTGGTATATTCACTTTTGTAAAATTAGGGACAGAAGGTGTATCTCATTGTTAGCTAAGGCTCTTTCCAGTTTGGCTATCTTACAATTTATAGAATTTTGTGTTATGGGGGTAAAGAAACTTAGAAGAACAGATCCAGGAGGGTTTAATGCTGAGACTCAGGATTGAGAATCAGTGGGATGCTTCTAGTGACCAAGAAAAGAGGGGCAGGAAACAAGAAGTCATGCTCAATTCAGTTTAAAATTTATATGGCCTAATTTTAATGGGAAAATATGTCAGTGGATTTGGAGGGCATTTACACTTACTCTGGATTAAGAAGAGGTAGAAATTGGCTTTTTTGTGAATGGTTGGGAACATTACTAAAATTCACAATAGTTAAAATAACCTCATCTAAGGACTGACCTTAAAAGTTGTCTGTAGGGGGCTAGGGATGTGGCTCAAGTGGTAGAGTGCTTGCCTAGCATGCATGAGGCACTGGGTTCGATTCTCAGCACCACATAAAAATAAAAAAATAAAGATATTGTGTCCACCTAAATCTAAAAAATAAGTATTTAAAAAAAAGTTGTCTGTGGGGGCTGGAGATGTGGCTCAAGTGGTAATGTGCTCACCTGGCATGCGCAGGACGCTGGGTTCCATCCTCAGCACCACATAAAAATAAAATAAAGATGTAAATATTAAAAAATTCTCTCTCTCTCTCTCTCTCTCTCTCTCTCTCTCTCTCTCTTTCTCTCTTTCTCTCTCTCTCTCTCTTAAAAAAAAGTTGTCTGTGGGCATAGGAAGAAGACTCCTTCCCTCTACCCCATTAAATACCTCTTTCCCAAGTTTACTGTTGCAAAACCAATCAAGAAACTCATAACTAATTAACAAATCTCTATATTATTCTTATTAGTGGAAAGAGGTTTACTGAGGGCCCATCTCTGTGATAAGAATTTTATTTCCATCCAATAGTTCATTGAATCCTCCAGACAAGTCTATAAGGTAGAAACTATTAACTGTGGCAACCCCACAGATGAGAAAATTGAGGCTACTTAGTCTGTGCTCAGCACATTTGTGGAAACTGGGGGACACTAGAAATTAGAGGCTTAAAAGAGGACATTCCCTAAAATCTGGAACAGTTCTGTTAACAAAAGTTTTATCAATTGTCTACAATAAAATCACTGAAAGAATTTGCAGGGAATAAGGGAGAACAAAGATGGCTCACTAGTGATAAGTTTTAATTTTCTGGCTTAAGGAGAAATTTTCCCTTTGTGTGTGTGTGTGTGTGTGTGTGTGTGTGTGAGAGAGAGAGAGAGAGAGAGAGAGAGAGAGAGAGAGAGAGAGAGAGAGAGATGGGTGTCCACCATGTTGTCTAGGCAGGCCTTAAACTCCTGGACTCAAACAATTTTCCTACCACAGCCTTCCTAGTAGCTGGGACTGCAGACCTGCACCAGTGCATCTAGCTAAGTTTTCTATTTTTATACAACAGACTGATGAGTTATCTCTCACAATTTATGTATGAAATTGTGAGCACCTTTATCCATTTTGTCGTGCCACAATCACCATCTTTCACTTTCTGGAAAGCAGACAGGTGGCATGTGAACTTCTGTCTCTACAACAAAAAGGATAAGAGGATAACTATTTTCAAAAATGGAAGGAAGAAAGCAACTTCATGTGGCCCAGTTTTCCACATCTGATGCCCTAGATCTGGCCCCAACCATGGCCACAGCAGACTGCTCATTCTTCAAACCCATGGTGTTCTTTTCATCTCTGAACCTTCAGACAAGTTGTTCTTGAGGTCTCTCATTAACTTCTCCCTTCCCCATCAGACAAATTTCAGCCAAGATTCTGAATAAGTACTTTCACTACATTTTGTGAACTCCAGTTCTCATGCACACCAGCAGAAAAAAAAAAAAAAAAAAAAAAAAAAAAAAAAAAAACTGGATTTCTTTCCCTTTTTCCTGGATACCAAGGAGAACACTAAGGTATAACATAACACCATCAGTGCATGGCTGATCACCGGCTAGACTGATCTCTTCAACTGTGTAACCTCCCCAATACACATACACACTCACACCACACGTGGCGTGCATCTTACAGAGTACAATGAAGTATTGTGGTTAGGTGGGTGAACAATGGATCTAGACAATCTGGGTTTCAGTCCCAGCTTTGTTACTAACTTAAATCAGTGACCTTGGGAAAGTATCTGAACCAGTCTGATTTAGTCATCTGCTCTATAAAATTTGGATAATAATACTTCTTTCAAAAAGTCATTTTAAAGATTAAATGAAAAGAATAGAGTTCAGTGTTTGATATACAATTTCAGTTGCTCAATCAGTAGTACATAGCATTATTATTGCACAAAGCCTGATATATAGAGTATATATAGGCTACCAAATACGTATTTAATGATCTGAACACAGTAAGCCTTTAGGTGATATTAAATCACGTAAAGAAGGGGCTGAGGCTGGGGCTCAGTGGAAGCACTCTTGCCCGGCATGTGTGAAGCACTGGGTTTGATTCTGAGCACTGCATAAAAATAAATAAAATAAAGGTTTGTCAACAACTAAAAAAAAAATTTTTAAAAATCTCCTAGGGGATGGGGTTGTAGCTCAGAGGTAGAACCCTCGCCTATCATGCATGAGGCACTGGGTTCGATCCTCAGCACCACATAAAAATCAAATAAAGATATTGTGTCCACCTATAACTAAAAAACAATTTTTTTTTAAATAACCTAAAGAAGAAGTCAGGGACAGCTGGGCTATCCAAGGAAGCTGTTTTCCCTGACCTCATTAATCTAGCTCACTGCACCTTGTTCTTTTCTTTAAGTATACATATATATATCACCATGTGTAAATATTACACATATGAATTTACTTATTTAGTATTATCATTTCCCAATAAACTAAGTTCTGTGAGACCAGAGCCTATGTGTATTTTAGTCATCACTGTAGCTCATGTACTTGGAACAGAGCCAGGAAGACCATAGTTGCTCAAGAATTATTCGTTTGATTAACAAATAAGTGAAAGAAGAATTCAGGGGGTTTATTAGATTTAGGTGAGACTAAAAAAATTTTAAGAAGTGAGAAGGCAGACAAGAAGTCTTCTAAATGGAAAGAATCCTGGGAAACTTCAGCATGCATAAGGTACTTTTTTAGCAGGTGAGGGAAGGGAGAATGGGGGACAGCAAGTACTTTATTTGATGGGAAGAACAAGAAACTGTTCCTACAGTTTAGTTCTCCTAGGACATTAGTGAGATAGAAAACTGGTGGGAGTAGGCAGTACATGGCCTTGAATGCCAGGACATCAGAGACATTCTGTTGGTTAAGCTTTAGCCTCTACCGACGTGCAAATAGTCTTAGAAAAAGTATCTAGTAACAGTGAACTAGAATTGAGAATAAATTGGTTTACTTACTCTTTGCCTTACAGCAAATTTTTGCCAGAGGGAAAAGTGATGATACCAAGAAGCTACTGCAAGATGCCCTTCAATAGATGAATGGATTAAAAAAAAATGTGGCATTTATACACAATGGAGTACTACTCAGCACTAAAAAATGACAAAATCATGGCATTTGCAGGGAAATGGATGGCACTAGAGCAGATTATGCTAAGTGAAGCTAGCCAATCCCTAAAAAACAAATGCCAAATGTCATCTTTGATATAAGGAGAGCAACTAAGAACAGAGCAGAGAGGAAGAGCATGAGAAGAAGATTAACATTAAACAGGGACGAGAGGTGGGAGGGAAAGGGAGACAGAAGGGAAATTGCATGGAAATGGAAGGAAACCCTCATTGTTATACAAAATTACATATAAGAGGAGGTGAAGGGAAAGGGGGAAAAAACAAGGGAGAGAAATGAAGTACAGTAGATGGGGTAGAGAGAGAAGATGGGAGGGGAGAGGAGGGGGGATAGTAGAGGATAGGAAAGGCAACAGAACACAACAGACACTAGTATGGCAGTATGTAAAAACTTGGATGTGTAACCGATGTGAATCTGCAATCTGTATACGGGGTAAAAATGGGAGTTCATAACCCACTTGAATCAAATGTATGAAATATGATAAGTCAAGAACTATGTAATGTTTTGAACAACCAATAAAAAAATCACACCCTTGAGAAAATAAGAAAACCTATATAAAGGGAGAAGGTGAAAAAAAAACCCCAAAACCTATCTACCTCTAGTGTTACCTTTGTCAAGAACCTGAACCCCAAACTATTTAGAATTTCTTTTGTCACAAAATAGTCTTCTTGGGCTGGGGTTGTAGCTCAGTGGTAGAGCACTTGCCTAGCACATGTGAGGCACTGGGTTAGATTCTCAGCACCACACAAAAATAAATGAAATAAAGGTATTGTGCCCATTTACAAAATAGTCTTCTTTATAAAATGTTCAGTAATTATGCCTGTCATCCACTGATTGCCTACTGTGAGCCAGACTCAGAGCAAACATATTGCGTAATGAGGTCATTACTGATATTTTTTTTTTTATATGAGGGACCCGAGGCTCAGAGAGAATACGTGATTAGTTGTTATTCCACAGACAGGAACAAAACTTAGAACACTAGTAAGTATAATTTCATGATGTTAATAAAAAACAAAGATCAACACAGAAAATAAAGAGAATGTTTGTCACCTTAGAGATTAATTCTACTTTGCAGAGAAGGAAAAATACACTTTCAACATGGTTGATGTGGTAAGGTATTTCTTTTCATTTGAGCTTTTCAAACAAACGTGTCCAAAGTAGTTTTACTCTTTAGATCTCTCCCTTTGAGAATGAAAAAAGACATGAAAGCTAAAAGTATAGTTGCAGCCTGGCTTATTTAGGCTCTTAAATTGCACATTATGAGGATGTTGTCTCATGATAAAAATAGGGGAATTAGGCAGCCCCCAAAATGTGTAATGAAGAACTCTGAAAGGGAACCAGCCCTCCTAACAAAATGATCATAATATTTGTCTGGAAACATACATATTAACAAAGCTGACTCAAGGAGAAATGGAAAAGCTGAATAAACCTATAACAAGACATTGAATCAGCACTCTAAAAATCCTTCCCTTATCACACATACCACCTTTACTCTCTAAATGAACGTTTTGTAAAGAAGACTATTTTGTAAATGGGCACAATACCTTTATTTTCTTTATTTTTGTGTGGTGCTGAGGATCTAACCCAGTGCCTCACATGTGCTAGTCAAGTGCTCTACCACTGAGCTACAGCCCCAGCCCAAGAAGACTATTTTGTGATAAAAATAATTCTAAATAGTTTGGGGTCCAGGTTCTTGATCAAGGTAACGCTGGAGATAGATAAGGTTTTTTTTTTTTTTTCACTTTCTCCATATATATATATATATATATATATATATATATATATATATATATATTTTTTTTTTTTTTTTTCTCTCTCTCTTTTTAATTTTCTCAAGGGTGTGATTTTTTTTCTTTGCAGTAGCTTCTTGGTATCATCACTTTTCCCTCTGGCAAAAATTTGCTGTAAGGCAAAGAGTAAGTAAACCAATTTATTCTCAATTCTAGTTCACTGTTACTAGATACTTTTTCTAAGACTATTTGCACGTCGGTAGAGGCTAAAGCTTAACCAACAGAATGTCTCTGATGTCCTGGCATTCAAGGCCATGTACTGCCTACTCCCACCAGTTTTCTATCTCACTAATGTCCTAGGAGAACTAAACTGTAGGAACAGTTTCTTGTTCTTCCCATCAAATAAAGTACTTGCTGTCCCCCATTCTCCCTTCCCTCACCTGCTAAAAAAGTACCTTATGTATGCTGAAGTTTCCCAAGATTCTTTCCATTTAGAAGACTTCTTGCCTGCCTTCTCACTTCTTAAACATTCTTTAGTCCCACCTAAATAAATCAGTAACAAGAATCAGGTTCTGGAGTCAGATTTTTTGGGTTTAAATCTCATCTTCATCATTAATTAGTTTTCTGATATTGAGCACGTTAACCTGAACATGCTTTGGTTTCTTGTTCTGTAAAATATGTGTAATACAAGAATCTGTTTATTGGTTGTAAAGAATAAGTTCATTCTGTAAAACACTTAGTACAGTTTCTGGCACATATTGGGAACTCAATTAACATTAGCTAGTCCTATTGATAGTGTCCTTGGTGGAAGTGGTGCTATTAATATCAACCCTTATTATTTGGACAGTAATACAATCAAGAATATATTATCAGTCTGGAAATGTAGTTCAGCAATAGAACACTGGCCTAGCATGCTTGAGGCCCTGGGTTCCATCCCCAGCACTGGGAGAAAAAAAAAAAAAAGAGGAAATTATCACCTCATAGCACAATCCAGTGCTTTTTTTTTCTTTTAATATTTTTTTAGTTGTTAATGGACCTTTATTTTATTCATTCACTTATATGCAGTGCTGAGAATCGAACCCAGTACCTCACACATGTTAGGCAAGCGGTCTATCACTGAGCCACAATCCCAGCCCCAAGCACTTATTGTTGAAAGCCCTAAATGCCTATCCTTCCTGAAACTTTGTTAGGGGAATGTATTATTAGTCTTCCATACCTGGGGGTTCTGCATCCTTGGATTTGACCAAGCATGAATCAAAAATATTCTTTAAAAAATTATATATAAGACAGGCATGATGGTGCATTTCTGTAACCTCAATGGCTTAGGAGGCTGAGGCAGGAGGATCATGAATTCAAAGCCAGACTCAGCAAAAGTGAGGCATTAAGCAACTCAGTGAGACTCTGTAAATAAAATACAAAATAGGGCTGGGGATGTGGCTCAGTGGTCGAGTGCCCCTGAGCTCAATCCCTGGTACCAAAAAATCTGTATCTGTGCTAAATGTGCATATGTCATTATTCCTTCAGCAATACAGTATAGCAATTATTTACAAAGCATTTGCTTTGTGTTGGGTATTATAAGTATGCATGAGGATGTGTGTAAGTGATACACAAATATGATACTATTTTCTATAAGAGATGTGCAGAGGGTCCTAGAACCAATCTCCAAGGAATAACTACATATACATGATCTATTTTCAGGAACACAAAACAATTTTTGGAAATACCTTATAATTTCATTTTTTCAGTATTTATAACTGTCAAGGTTTTAATTGCAAACAATAGAAACTAACTCTGACAGAATTGAGCAATTTATTGGGCATTTCACAGAATCAACAGGAAGGCAGATAAACCAGGCTAGGGAAATGGCAGGAAGCAGCATGTCACCACTGGCAATAGACACACTACCACTGTAAAACTGCTCCCTTTGTATTCCACTAATCCAACCAACATTGACTTCTGGGGCCTCTGTTAGATGCAGTTTTTATAAACGAATTAAAAACTGCAACTCCTCAAGATTCAAAATCTTCAATGAGAGCCTGGGTCCCTTGTTGGTGCTCTAACCACCCAGGGCTTATGCAGAGGCAATATGTACTTCCTTTGGTTTCCATGGTAGCAGGTCTCAGCCTTATCTTCCAGAATTACACTGGGGTTTGGGCATCTACATCAGGTAGGATTACCATATAAAATACATTAAATTTGAATTTCAGAAAAATAATGAAGGCCTTTTTTTTTTCAGTATAAGTGTGTTATTACAGCATGAAAGATAGAGCAAAACCTTGAAAAGACAATTATGCCCAGTGTAGATGGGGAGGGCATGATGAAGCCAAGTCCTCGCATACATTGCTGATTGACATACCCATTAGCATACTTAAGTGCCTTAAAAATATTCACCACTTTCACTAATTAGAACAAATTTAAAATTAAAAATTAAAAAATTCACAACTTTTGAGGAAAAATTCTATTTTAAAAAATCATAGCCTTTGACACAGGAGTTGTTGTTGTTATTATTATTATTATTATTATTATTATTATTATTATTTTGGTTCTGAGGATAAAACCCAGGGCTTCATGCATTCTAAGCACTTGCTCTATCCCTGAGCTATATACTCAGCCCTCCATGAGTTGAATTTTGAGGAGTTTACCCAAAGGGAGTGATCAGAAACAGACAAAATAATTTGTATATATAGTGTTTGTTGCACTTAATATTCATAAAGAAAAATAGGAAATACATCTAAATATGAAAATGGAAAAATGGTCAAAAAAGTTATGATTGATATATATGAGAATTTTAGTTATGTAGAAAACTCTGACAAAGGAATGTTCAGAGATAAAAAGCAGGGTGGGTGCCAGGTGCAGTGGCACATGCCTGTAATTCCAGAAGCCAACCTTAGCAACTGTGAGGAGCTAAGCAACTCAGTGAGACCCTGTCTCTAAATAAAATACAAAATAGGGCTGGGGACGTGGCTCAGTGGCTGAATGCCCCTGAGTTCAAATCCTGGTACCCCCCCCCCCCGACAAAAAAAGCAAGGTGAATAATTGCATATGTAACTCACTAGCTATATGATTTTCAGCTACTTACTCAATCTCCCTGAGTTTATTCATATGTAGCATGGTCTAATCATAAGGATAACATGAGAACTGGACTTGTAAGAGTGCCTTGAACACACAATGTATTATGTATTAGATGCTGCAGGGATGGGGGAGAGAGACAGTGAAATGGTAGCCAAGACACTATTGCAATAATGACAGAAACCCAATTTCCTATTCTGGTCTCTCATTCACTAATTTCATGGATGTTGGGAGGCAGTTTACAGTGGCAGTGGTAGTAACTAGCCCAGCTTCCCTGGATTGCAGCTGTGGTGTTATAGGCTCAAAGTTGATAGTTTTCCTGATTGTTCACCTTCCTGACTGAGGGAGTCACCCTGGTGGGACTATTTAGTGATGAAATCCTAAGAATCATTCCTCCAGCCTTTCCACTGATTTTTAAAATGTGTGTGTGTGTGTGTGTGTGTGTGTGTGTGTGTGTGTGTGTCTGTGGTACTAGGGATTAAACCAAGAGTCTTGAGCACACCATTGTTTTTGTTTGTTTGTTTGTTTGGTTGATTGGTTGATTTTGTTTTTGTACTGGAGATTAAACCCAGGATGGCTACTGAGCCACATTCTCAGCCTTTTTAAAATTCTTTTAAAAATTTTGAGTCAGGGTCTGGCTAAGTTGCTTAGGGCCTTGCTAAGTTGCTGAGGATGGCTTTGAACTTACAGTCATCCTGCCTCAGTCTCTTGAGTTGCTGGGATTGTAGGCAAGCGCCACAGCACCCAGCATCATTGGTTTTTGCAAGCCCTTAATTCCCTGTTGTGTTATGTTACATCCCTTTCTCTTCAAAATAATAAATATTTTGTTTCTCTCCACTGAAGAATAATCACAGGGATAAAATAAAATACTTATTTGGATATGCAAAGATTCTGATGCCTATTGACATCAAGTATATAGTAATGTATACAGGATCTGCAGTTCAGGGGTAAGATCAGGGTAGGATGTTTATATGTAATTGATAAGTGATATTCATATATGAATAGCATTCTGAGCCTTAGGAATGGATGAAATCACCTGGAAAGACAATGAGAACAGATGCCGACCCAGGACATACCTGGGGTGCTCCAACATTTAACTTTCTGGAAAAGGAGGTGTAAATGGTAAAGATGGCTGAGATGGAATAGCCAGTGAGGAAGAAGAAAATCCATCAGAATGTGTATGCCAGAAATCAAGTCAGGAAAGTAATAATTTCAGGTGCAGTGATCAACTGTCAAATATTATTGAGGGAAAGAGAGAGAGAGATGTTATAAAAACATCCAGGACTGTTTCTAAATAATATTTAAATTTTTTAAAAAATATGTATTTTTAATATTTTTTAAAATTTTTAAAAATTTCTGGGGATGTGGCTCA
Organism: Callospermophilus lateralis; assembly: GCF_048772815.1. Lineage (NCBI taxonomy): Eukaryota > Metazoa > Chordata > Mammalia > Rodentia > Sciuridae > Callospermophilus > Callospermophilus lateralis. Next base: position 96,254,694 of record NC_135325.1, read on the forward strand.
GTGGTTAAGTGCCCCTGAGTTCAAAACCTAGTACCCCCTACCCCCAAAAAAACCCATCCAGGGGATTAGAACCTGCCCAAGAATCGTTTTGAAGCAGTGATGGGGCCAAAACCCCCATGAAATGGGCAGAAGAGAGAATAGGAGGAAAGGATGTGGAGATAGTGCACATAAGACAACCCTATGTAGAAGTTTGTATAAACAGGGAGCAGAACAATGCAGCAGTAGCTAGAAGGAAGATCTGGAGTCAGAGGATGGCATTTTAAAAGAGAATAAATACTAGAGATGTTTACCTGCATATAAGTATGATGAAATAGAGAGGATGAGATTAATATGTAGGAGACAGAGGTGATTACTGTGTGAGCCAACATCTTGAGAATATGTGAGGCAAATTAATGTAAAGTTTGGGGTAAGTTCCTTCCTAGGAGAAGGAGACTCCCTGCAGTGTACCCAAAGGAAAATAGAAAATGTAAATGCATTTAAAGGTCAATGGGTTAGGTAGTGGGAAGATGATGGAGTTTCCATATAATGAAATCAAGTCAGAAAGTAATAATTTCAGATGCAGTGATCAACTGCCAAACATTACTGAGGGACAGAGAGAGAGAGACAGATGTTATAAAAACATCCAGGGTTGTTTCTAAATAATATTTTAAATTTTTTAAAAAATATATTTTTAATATTTTTTAAAAATTTCTGGGGATGTGGCTCAGTGGTTAAGTGCCCCTGAGTTCAAAACCCAGTAACCCCTACCCCCGACAAAAAAAAAACCATCCAAGGGATTAGAACCTGCACTAAGTTCTTAATGAAATAAAATGTAACGTCATGAGTTGAAAATGAGAGTAAACAAATGGATATTGGAGATTTGAAGAGAGTGGAGATGATGCAATTGAGTCTTCCTAGAGAAAGAGGATGGGAGAGAGAATGGCCTGGAGTTGTGTAGTATAATTGCTGGCAGCATAGTCCATTTGTGAATTATGATCAACTATTTTCAAGTGATTGCCTTTCATTCTTTATCTCCATGTAACCACTGATCTGTTTTCTGTTTTCATAAATTATATTGAATTTTCTGGCAATTTATACAAATGGAATCATATGTTTCCCCCAAGTATCTCATCTTTTTGATGCTATCATAAATTATATCTTTTTCCATTTCATTTCTGATTATTCATTGCTATCACCTAGACATAAAATTGATATTTATGTTAATTTTGTATCCTACAACCTTGCTAACTCATTAGTTCTAGTAGCTTATTTGTAGAATCCATTAGATTTCCTACATGGTTGATTACGTCATTTGTAAATTAAAAGTTTTATTTCTTCCTTTCCAAAGTTTGTTTCACGTGAGACTAGTGAGTAGAAAACAGTTTTCCACTGTAGGTTCAATTATTTATGTGTAGTTAGGGAGTGGGTGCTACAGTTGGGTTTAACCAGTAGGGCTTTTTAAAAGGTCTAGTGTGTGACCAAGGGAGAAGGTGGCTGATGTAGGGTAGAGGAAAAGGTGATTAGAGGTAATAAAAGTGAAGAAAACAGAATGACGGGTTGTGAGATGGAACATCCACATGAACGTTAAGGTCACCAGAAAGTGTGAACCACCATCAGTTTGGGGAAGACAGCTGAGTCTGGAGGAACTTTGGGCTTCTAAGGAATTGGCGGAAGTGATGTACCAGGATATAGATCTTGGACACTCTGGGACACTGCCTTTCACATATGTGCCCAGGATCAGGGGATCTAGCACCCGCTGAGGCTGGCCCACCCTTTATTGTCCCTATACCCAGAGGCCTTCACTCTCAGACAATCCAACTCTAAGCTCTCAATAACCTAGACTTTTTGGAAACAAAATCCTGTTTATTCTCTTCCTGGCACAAGTAAAGTCCAGAGTTCCTTGTCTCAAAGTCCTTGCTATCTTTTGTGGCAAGACTGAGGAGAAAGAAAAACAAATTTTATTTAGTGTTGAACCTACTAAAACCAGAGATCATTAATTTCTCAGTTTGATTATCCTTTCATCCAAAAAAAATCAAGAAAGGAATAATTCCATCATATTAACTCTAGATATTTCCAGTTAGTGGGGGGTGTGTTAGTTAGGTTTTCATTACTATAACAAAATACTTTAGGTAAGTGAACTTTATAAAGAAAAGAGACTCATTTAGCTCACAGTTTTGGAGATTCAAGGACATGGCACTGACAATAGCTCAGCTTTGATAAAGAGATTTTTTGTGTGTGTGGTGCTGGGGATTGAACCCAGGGCCTTGTACATTCAAGGCAGGCACTCTACCAACTGAGCTATATCCCCAGCCCTGATGAGGACATTCTTGGCTGTGTCACAATATAGTGGAAGCACATCTGTATGGTCTCTCTCCCTCTTCTTATAGAACCACCAGAATTCAATTATGGGACTACACCCTAATGACCTTATGTTATCCTAATCACTTTCCAAAGGCCCCATTTCTAAACACCATAGTCAGATTACTTAATCCACCCTCTTAATACTTTATGATGGAGATTAAATTTCAACACATGTAGCCTTGGGGGATATTGAAACCATATCCAAACCTTAACATTATAATATTGGGATTGTGCTTATTATACACATGCAGAGGTATGGACTGTGTATGTGTGTCTTAAGTACACACATGAGCTCTAGGAGACAGGGGGAAATGGTCTTTGATTCCTTACTGCCGCTTTTGATGCTCCCTTCCTTTTTATTTAAGTCCCCTGTCCCAGGCTACTCATATCCCCCTCATCCCCCAAGCTACAGAGGTTGCCTACTATATGCCCTACAAAATAGCAGGATTTTCTCTACTTCTATCCCTACATACCAGTTATCTTTTGGATAACAATGGATATGAATAGGTTAATAAGATTCAAAACAACCTACTGTTGCTTTAGCAAACCACTGTGTTTCCTAGGCAACATAATGCCTGTATTTCTCCTGTTTCTTCCTGTTCCAAAAAGCCCCTATGGAGGGAATGGTGAAAATATTAACATTGGCCAATGCTCAAGCCCTTGTTCTGTCCTTCGCTCTCCCCATTCTATCCCTGCAACAGTTGACCTTGACTCCTATTTCATGAAACATGTTGAGGCTGTCCAGTGTGCATTCCTCAACCTTGAGATCTCCATAGCTCTCTCCCTCCCCTCCCAAGGGATAATTTCTGATCCTTCCACCTATTGTCTTGATTTCATCCTCTCCTCTCTCCTTTCATGAGACAGGATTGAATAATACCCTCCTCTTTCTTGTATTTTCAATCCCAAAGCATCTACTAGCTGTGTTACTGCAGCCTAAATTGATTATAGTTCAGAAAAGCAAAAATCAAACCATAAAAATCCATCTTTTCTCTATTCTCCACAGCCCCCACCCCCGTCAAGAATCTTAGTCCATTTGTGCTGCTGCAACAGAATACCACATACAAATGAAGAAAAAATTATTGGCTCCCAATTCTTGAAGCTAGGAAGTCTAAGATAGAAGGAATGCATCTGGGGGGCCATCGTGCTGAGTCATCCCATGCAAAATGAAAGGGAAAAGGCAGATGGAGGCAAACTCATCCTTTTTTTTTTTTTTAGTTGTTGATAGACCTTTAATTTATTTATATGTAGTGCTGAGAATTAAGCCCAGTGCCTCACGCATGCCAGGTAAGTATGCTACTGCTGAGCCCTGGCCCCAGCCCCCAACTCATCCTTTGATAAGGAATTTACTCCTATGGTAACAGCATTAATCCATTTATGAAGGTGGAATCTTCATACCTAATTACCTCCCATTAGGCCCTACCTCTTCAGGCTGCCACATTGAATATCAAGTTTTCAACTCATGAACTTTGGCAGACAGATACAAACCATAGCATCTGGCTTCACAAACTTACTGAGAGATGGGTCTCCATGCTCACATTCCACTCACTCCTTAGAGGCAGCCACTAGAACCAGGCTTCTCATGTCATGATGAAGAGACTCTGGCACAAATAATCTGGAACTTCCTAACTGCCTAGTCCAATTTTCTCTGTGGTCTTCATCTTTCTTGATGCATCCACACAGCACTGTGAACCTCTCCCTCCTAGAAACTCTCCCTCTTGTCATCAAGATTCTATCTTGGCCCTCTTTTTCTTTCTACAATCAGCTAACTATCTGTAGGTGCCAGCTAATATGAATGAGTAATAAGAGTTTGGTGGGTGTGTGACAATGTAGTATGCACTGAAATTCACACAAAAATATGCTCTTGGCCTTTTTTTGAAACAGCAACCTTATTCTCTGCCTTTCGTTTTCTATTTTTGACAGCCATGAGTACAAAAAGAACCACATGTTTGAATATCCACTTAGCTGTACTATTAACAAAAACATAGCAAATATGATAAAAGAAACTAATACTTGATCTCAGCATTGGGATGCACTAGGGAGAAGTGGATCACCTTTAGGTGTACCATCCAAAGGAGACAAATGCTAACCCACTCTGGCCAGTTGTTGCCACACTGGACTATAATGTCAGAGCTTCCCATTTTTAAGAGGAGTCAGAAAGTTGGGTTTGATATAAACTTCTGTTGGTTACATGTTTATTAATGAGTTAAAGATGTTCTATCTCAAAATATGTCATTGGTATATCGATTACTTGAAGCTAAAATCACTTGAGGAACTCCAAAAGAGCCATCTGTATTTTGTTTTCTTGCAGGGAACAGACCCTGGAAGATTCTTTTGAGAGGGAATGTCCTTCACATACCAAGGCTATAAAATAGCCTTGAGCACCAGAGAGTGATTCAATGAGGCTGCAATATCTGAATAAGCAAACTCTTTAAAGTAACCCTTATCTTCCATTAGCTTCTACATACCACCCCCATATATCTCTTAGTAACATCCCTAGGATTTACTACTCTTGTTCACATAGCCATTTACCCTATTATTCCTTCACACATTTATTGGTTTTTGTCTAAGAAGTGTAAAAGTGTCATGTTTTGGCCATTTTTTTCAGGTTTTACTTTCTGGTGAAGATTCCCCGTAACATGTAAAATTAATAAAATGTTCATGCTTTTCCCTTGTTAATTAATTCTGATATTGATTAGGTTCATAGATCTAGCCAAAGAGCCTACATAAGGGGGGCCAGTCCACATAAGGGGGTGAATGCTTGTAATCCCAACAGCTCACAAGGCTGAGGCAGGAGGATTGTGAGTTCAAAACCAGCCTCAGCATTAGCAAGGCCCTAAGCAACTCAGTGAGACCCTGTCTCTAATAAAACACAAAATAGGGCTGGGGATGTGGCTCAGTGGCTGAGTGCCCCTGAGTTCAATCCCCAGTACCAAAAAAAAAAAAAAAAAATGAACTAAGCAGGGAAGCAGAGAGGATCTCTCTCTTATCTATATTTACATCTGATGTTTGAAAAACTAAAATAAAATGAGAGTCAAATAAACATGTGTTCAAGCCAGCTCTGGCCAACAAGGTCAACAAATTTCACCCTTGCCTTAGTGCACTGTGCAATGAGCCTTGGAGAGACCTCTGCTCTGTGTTCTCCTTAGTAATCTCATTCAACGTCAGTGACTTCAACTACTGCCCTCAAGTTGATCCTCCTATCTTTACCTCTCCTCTCCAGACCTCTCTCAAGAGACCCAACCCCAAATATCTGACTGGATGCATTACTGGATATCTTCACCAGGATATTCCCTCTGCCTGTGCTTTTCTTTCTTTTCTTTTTAAGATTTTTTTTTTTAGTTGTAGATGGAAACAATATCTTTATTTTATTTATTCATTTTTTATATGGTGCTGAGGATCGAACCTAGTGCCTCACATGTACAAGGCAAGAGCTCTACCACTGAGCCACAATCCCAGCCCTGCCTGTGCTTTTCAAACATTTATGTGCACATGAATCGTCTCAAGGTCTAGTTAAAATGGAGATCTGATTCAGTAGGTCTGGGATACTGCCCAAGACCATGTGTTTCTAACAAACTCTCAGCTGAAGTTAACACCACTGCTAGCTCATGAACTGCACTTTAAAACACAATCCTGGGCTGGGGCTGTAGCTCAGTGGTAGAGTGCTTGCCTATCACGTGTGAGGCACTGGGTTCAATCCTTAGCACCACATAAAAAAATAAATAAAATAAAGGCATTATGTTCATCTATAATTAAAAAAATAAATATTAAAAAAATAAATAAAACACAATTCCCATTTGAATACAAGGTCTTCTCTGCAGGTTTTCTTTTTCTCCTGTAATATTTCATCTTGGTATATGATATGTCATTCATCCACTCATGCAAGCAAAAGTTTGGGGCATAAGTTCCATGTAGAAGGGATAGAAGAAGCAGAGAAGGAATCCTAAGCCCCCTATATCCAACTCCTCAACATAAATCTTAACAATCCCTGCATTATGTCCTTATTATTTACAAACTTAATTTAAGCCCTCATTTTTTCCCATGGTGTTTTAGTCAGCTTTTTCACTGCTGTGACCAAAAGACCTGACATAAACAATTTTAGAGGAGTAAAGGTTTATTTGAGGGCTCACAGTTTCAAAAGTCTCAGTCCATAGATAGCTGACTCCATTCCACAAGGCTTGAGGTGAGGAAGGAAATCTCTTGTTCTTTGTAGCTTATATTTAATTTGGAGAAGACAACAAAAAGGAGAAATTATATTGTAAATTTGGAAGCAGTCAATGTGATAGGGAAAAATAAAGCCAAGGAAGGGGAGGAGGGGCTGGGGTTGTGGCTCAGTGGTAGAGCACTTGCCCAGCATGTGTGAGGCACTGGTTTCAATTCTCAGCACTGCATATAAACAAATAAATAAATAAAGGTCCATCAATAACTAATAAAATAAAAAAAAGAAAGGAGATGAGTAGTGGAAGGGGGTGTTTTGAGATTAGAAAGGTTAAGAGTATGACCCATTAAGATATTTGGGGGAAGAGTATTCCAGGTGAAAGGAATCACAAATACAAAGCCCTCAAATTGGAAATATGCTTAGTTATTCAAGGGACAGCAAGGATACCATTGTAGCTGGAGCACAGTGATGAGGGAGGAAGTGATGATGTCCTAAAGTAGTAAAAGGTAAGGGTAGATGAAGTAGTGTAGATCCTGTAAGATCTTACAGGATACTGTAAAGCCTTTGGTTTTTACTCTAATATGAATAACCATCTTGGAATAATTAGGATCAGAAGATTATATTGTCCCCACCCAATTATATTGTACCCACTTACAATATAATTTAGTTTAACAAATATTATGTGGCTATTATATGACAGACATGGTCTAGAGATGAAGAAAATGAGTCTTGCATTCTAGCAATTTCACTCTTGCCAGCATATATCAGAGTGTTGCTATGTGATTGCCAACTCAAGTATTGCCTTTCTTAAAATTGCCAAGAAAACAAAAAGAAAAGACTGTTTGAGCAATCCAAGAGATGAAAACTGGCACATTGTTATCATGCTTCTTTGGATTTATTTGATTACTAGTAAGGTTGAACTTTTTTCCCCTATATTTTCTAGCTAATCAGTTAATTGTCTTATTTTTCTTTAGAAGCTCTTTAAAATCTTTGAAAATAAAGGAGACAGGAAATTCAGAAGCATTGAAAAACTTAAAATCTATCTTGGGAAATAAGTAGTCCTTCAGTCAAGTATATAGGCTTTAGGAATTGATTTGCAGTCAAAGAGCACACATAATGCAACTCTTATGAGAAGGGTTTTTTCAGTCATGAGCATCCTTTGTTATTTCCAGATAACTTGGAAACTGCCACACTGAATGAGACCTGTCCACTCAGCATCGATTCTGACATGAGCCCGAATGGTGGGATATTTTTCAACAATCTCTACATCACAGTGTTGCTAATAGCACATTTTATTTTAACATCAAATCTGGTTTGAAAGCATTTATATTTTCAGAGTGTATCACTTCTTGATTTTTAAAATTACACAAATTTTCTACACTCCAGGTGAAGCAAGACTACCTTTCTTTAATCTATTAATCCACTAAGGGGACACAGAGATGTGGCAGAAAGAACACTAGACTGTGATAAATGAGAATGACAAAGTTCCTCTAGTCCTCCAAAGAAACAACTTACCCATTTTTAATAGTGGTTACCTTTGAGGAAAGAGAATCAAGAATGAGAATAGGGGCTTTAATTACCTTCTGAATCCTGCCATAATTTAATTTTTTTAACTGGACTAGGTGTTGAACTGAGGGGTGATCTACCACTGGACTACATCCTAAGCACTTCTTAAATTTTTATATTGATATTTTCTCATGTACGTATATGAAAACCACATGGTGAATCCTACCACCATGTACATCATAAGAATAAGATTCTAACTAGAATATGATATATTCCTTGCTTGTATAACTACATCAAAATGTATTGTGTTGTCATGTATAACTAAAAAAAAACAATAAATACTAAAAATAAGTATATGGCAATATTTTATAGTTGATTGACCAGCAAACAATTCAAAGCATAATTCACAGCAAAAGAAATATAAAATTGAGAAAACAAAAAAGATCATGATGAATACATGTCAGTATAATTTACTAATAGTCATTGCTTAATATTATAATGTAATTGATAAAGTAGTTTGAAAATATTTTTAGGTTTTGGCAATATACATAATTTTCAGAAGTTTATTTTGGCATTATGTTAAATGACATTAACATTTTCCCATTTTTCTCACTATTTTATAAAACTTTTTTTTTTGTAGTGTTGGGGGTTGAACCCAGGGCCTTGTGCATGTTAGGTAAGCACTCTATCAACTGAGCTATATCCCCAGAACAGAACTTTGTGTTTTTTTATTTTTTTTAAGTTGAAGCAGACATTCTGCCTATTTATTTTTTCTATGTAATAAAAATATTTGAACATAAAAAAATATGTTGAGACAGCATCTCCCTAAATTGCTCAGACTGGCCTGGGACTCTCAATTCTCCTGCCTCAGCTCCTGAGTTGCTGGGATTATAGGGGAGCACCACTAGGCCTGGCCAGTTTAACTTTTCTAACCTCAAAAAATATAACTTCAAAATAATCCCAGCAGGAGTTATCTGGGTAGTGAGAAGTAACGTTTTTTGTTTTTTGTTTTTAATCTTTTGACATTGTGTCTGAGTCTGAACAAAATGGATACATCTTTTATTATTTAAACTTTTCCAGCATTTTGTAAAACAAAAGTCTCTGTGTGTGTGTGTTGCCTATGTCTGCAAGAACATAAATCAAATTGTTAATGTATGAATCTGATTTAAGATTGGAGAGCTGGGAGAGGGAGAAATGAGATTATAAATATAATCTCATTATAAATGAGAAATGAGAAATGAGATTATATATATATATATATATATATATATATATATATATATATATATATATATTTACTTTATACACTAAGGTACTGTTTAAGTTTGTATTATAGTAAACATGTATTATCACTCTACATTTTTTTTCAGAAAAGAAATAATAAATCATTTTCTCCTGAATCTTAAAGCGACATATACCCACCATAGAAAATGTAGAGAAGTATAAAGAAGAAACTAACAATCACAACAGTTAACATTTTAGCATATTTCCTTTCAGGCTTCCTTTAATGCATTTTTGGACATAGTTGAAGTCATGTTGTATATAGTTTTGTATCCTGTTTTTCTCTCCCAATATTAAAACATAACCATTTTCCCATGTCATGATGATATTAGGATGGCCAGTATATAGTTTTATCACATTTCAAGTGGATTAATGAGCCATTTTATAAGTCAAACATTTGGGTTGTTTTGATTTTACATATTAAAATGAATCTGGGATGATCATCTTAGTAATGAAATCTTTGTCTGCATTCTAAGTGTTTTCTTGGGATATATTCCAGAAGTATAATTTCTGGGTCAAAGAGCAGATTTCTAGAAGTGGAATGAATGAGTAGAAAATATTTTTGTGGATGGCAAAAGTTTATGCCAATATCTACTCCCACCAAAGTTACATGAGTCTCGTCACTCTGGGCAGCATCATCCTTTTATATTTCTTATAAGAAGGTCGTATGTCATAGTGGAATCTCCATGTTTTTATTACTAGCAAGAACTGAACATTTTTCACATGCTTATTTATCATTGGTATGCCCTCTTGTGAAGAAACTGCTCCTGCTTTGTGCATTTGGACTAGGATCTTAAATATTGTTTTCTTATCAATTAGAATGAGCTCTTAAAGGACATTGATCTTTTGCCATTTTAGTTACAAATGAAAATATTTTTCACAAGTTTGTTGGTTTTTAAAAATGTCTTGGCTGTACATAGTTTTTCTTTTCGTGAAAAACAAAGGATAATTAGATTCTAACTACAGATGAGTGGCCTCAGTTTCCCCATGATTACATTGAAGAGGTTTGACAAAAGCTTTGGAGGGGCCATTTTAGCTAATCCTAAATTTAAATCTGAAAACAAAACGTGTGGGGCCTGATATAAAGTTTGCTCATTACACTTTAAGACGATTAAAGATGATGGGGGAGGGGCGGAAATGGAAGCAGTTTTTGTCAGAAAATTTTTAGACTTCTGAGATAGGAAGTCAATTCTTTCCTCAAGTCTCTTGCATGTTGGGAGAGGGGGCAAATTATGTGCAAGTGAACGGAACCCTTGATGGAAAAGTACTGCTCTGTGCTGCAGATGTGTGCATGGCTTGGTTTTAATTATTTTTCCTTCTCTCTATCCTTTCTTCCGCTCCCCTCCCCCGCCACAATAAAAAGAGCTGCCAGATTAGGCCTCTGAAGGGTAGAGACTACCCTTCCGCCTTGGGGACCTGCTCCTGTGCAGGCTGATAGCACATCAAAGGCCGGATGAAATACCTAGGAAAGGAAGGGACCAAGCCTAGAATACTTTCAAACTCCCGCCTTTGTCTGGGCTCCAGTTCAGGGTTATTGTGATTGCCAAGGGTTGCTCGAAAGAAAGACTTCAAATAGAAGAATGCTGCCAAACAAAGAAACTTTGGACAGTATTCTGAAGGGGGGGAAAACTCAACAAGAAAACGTTACTTGCAAATGCCTATGACTAAGCAAATCAGTGATTGCAAAAGGGCTTAATTTTTTTTTAGAACAAACCCAAAAGTAAATTGTGTGATTTGATACTCAGATATTTAGAGAATTGACAGCCCTATGCGCTGACTTTAGCTATCCCATGGATGTCTGTTCCACGGCATCTGGGATTGAACTGGGCAAAAGCCGTCAAAATGAGTGAATGCGGGTTCCCAAAGTGAAAATGGGTAGTCTAGATCTTTAAGGAGGAAAAGGGAGTTAAAGAAATGAGTTTCCTAAAACAGCTTTGTGGTCGTGGGGGGACGCCAGGGAGAATGGGGGAATGAGAGGGTAAGGGAAGGGAGGCAGGAGAGAAGCAAGAAGCAAGAGAAATGGAATCCAGTTTGGGCACGCATCAGGTGGCGGAGGGGGCCTCAAACAGGGGCCCGCAGAGCCAAGGCTCTTCTAGACGGTTGGTCTGCGTGGAGCAACCGGTGGTGCTAAGGAGCGCCGCGCGTAGCAACCAAGGGTGTGGAGGAGGGCTGCATGCCTTGTGGCGGTTAGCTAAAGGATGGTGCGAGGGTGACGTGAGGCTGGGACAAGGGCCCCGCAGGTAGAACTGAGGGGTAGGCTCTGCTGGGTAGCAGGGGAGGCAGGGGCCAGCTAGGGGAACCAAGCCAAAAACCGGTGACTACGTGGGGGGCCTGAGCAGTGACCAGGCCGGACAGAGCAAGGGCGGGGCGTTTAGGTGGCCACGGGGTAGGCGGAGCTGGGAGGCTCCTCCCCGCCTGGCCCCACCTCCTCCCCTGAATAGTCAGCGTCCGTCGCTGAGCCCGGCGCGCCACAAGCTCGCGGAGAGGGAGGAGAAAGCATTGAGTTCCGGAGCTGTGCCTAACCCGGCCCAACCTTTGCTCCAGAGATCATGGCTGCCGAAGATGTGGTGGCGACTGGCGCCGACCCGAGCGAGCTGGAGGGTGGCGGGCTGCTACATGAGATTTTCACGTCGCCACTCAACCTGCTGCTGCTTGGCCTCTGCATCTTCCTGCTCTACAAGATTGTGCGCGGGGACCAGCCCGGGGCCAGCAGCGATAGCGACGACGATGAGCCTCCCCCGCTGCCCCGCCTCAAGCGGCGCGACTTCACTCCTGCCGAGCTGAGGCGTTTCGACGGCGTCCAGGACCCGCGCATACTCATGGCCATCAATGGCAAGGTGTTCGACGTGACCAAAGGCCGCAAGTTCTACGGGCCGGGTACGGCGGCCAGTGATGGGGGCGCGGAGACAAAAGAAGGGGGGCCCAGCATGGGGCCGGGCCCTGGAGGGGAGGGGGGAACGGGGCGCCCCTAAGGGGAGGGAGGAATGGCGACGCGCCAGGGAGGGCGGGCTGGAGGAGAGTCCGGCGGTCGTGGCAGGGCGGCTCCCCGGGCAGGCGGGGGACGAGGGGCACACTAGAGGGTCTGCGGGTCAATGGGGGACGCAGATCCTCATCCTGCGCTGCCAGCACTGGGATGGGGGTGGAGGAAGAAGGCTGAGGTTCTGAAGCCCGGGAAGGGGGAATGGGGCCACAAGGCTCAAAGGGGACATGCCAGAGTGCAGGATGTTGGGAGTTTTCGAAGATACCAGGTTTGGAGGTTCCTGGAAGGAGGGGTTGGTATCAGTTTGAGAAAGGAAATGTGAGTGCTCGAGGAGGAGGGAGTCCAGATTTAGAAAAGACGTGAAGGCCAATGACGCCAGGAGTAGCCATGGTGGAATGTTAAGGGTGTGGGAGAAAGAAAGCCGAGATGAGGATTACCAGCAGGTAGAAGCATTGTGCTTGGCTGAGACTGGTGTGTGTGTGCGTGCGCGCGCGCGTGTGCACACACACGCACGGGTGCGCGCACTTCTGCGGTGTGTATGTATTCAATGTATGTAGTTTGTCAGGTGTGTGTGTGCACGTGCATGCGTGTGCTTGAAACGTGGCATGTGTTCGATATGTGTGTGTGCGCGTGTGCCGTGTGTGATAGATTGACCAGGAAAGTCTGGAAGGCAAACAAGGGAGGCTCTATAGAGGGTAGGGAGCTGGTTGAAGAAGGAATAGAGGCTGAATGTGGTGGACGATGGTAACCTGGTAAGCTGATAAGTAATGCAGAATTTAGACTGTAGCAAGAGAGAAATAATTAGGAACCCCCCCCCCCTTGAGGGAAAGAGAAATGGGAGAATTCTGAGAAACAAAAGGGGTAGGGCTATGAAGGTGGCTCGGTGGGGGTATTTCAGAAAAAAACAACCAGAGGCAAAAGGAGGAATGGATGGGTGGATGACTACATGACTGCTGAGCTACTGGAGGGGCAGTCTAGAAAGAATCCTTAGAGATGAGGTTTTTCCAAACCTGGTTGCCTATCAGAATCACCTGATGCACTTGAAGGAAAGTGCAGGTTCCTGGCCTAATTGGCCATAAGCACACATGAGTGTCTGGGAGAGGCCCAGGAATCTGCATTTTAACAAGATCCCATAGGCAAATTTGAGAAGCCACCAGATTTGCAACTCCTGACTATGGAATACTTGGAGAGAAGAAACAAGAAAATTTAGGTCCTCCAATATGGATTCCTCTAAACACAGTGAACTGGGTTGGGGAGGGGCTGTATGTCCACATCCACACTGGTCTGAGAGGGGGAACATTAGACTACAGTAAACCCATTATACCCATTCCTTTGTTTTAATTGCCTAGTTGAACTAATCAGAATCAGATGTGTGAAGGTTCTTAAGGAACTGTTCCACTTAGTTCTTTTCGTAGACATTTTAGAATATCTATTTTCTGTAGACATGTAACTGCAAAATAATTTGCAAACCACACTTATATTGTCATTATAGTAGTTCATTATCAATAAACATCTTCATGTTAATACCTGTAATTACTAAGTCAAACCATAAAGTAGTCAAAACATGCATATGGAGAATCATCATATGGTTGTAGTTTGCAAAGTCATTCGGAAGAATGTTGATCTGTGCACAGAACAAAAAACTGGAGTCAGGCAACCTGCACTCTAGACCTGGTTAGGTCACTGAACAGCTATGTGACCTGTTACAAAGCATCTCTTGGTGTGAATTTTCCCTCAAAAATTACCAGGCCCATTGTGACATCTTTAAGTCTCTACCTTCTACTATCATTGAGTGGGCCCATGACTACATGACAACATCATGGTGGAAATGATACCTCATGTTTCAAAGGATTCCTAAAAATTATTCATTCAAATGCCTATTACTCTCTGCAAGGCACTGTTGTAGGTGCTGGGAATGTAGCAGTGAGCAAAAACAGACAAATATCTGTTTGTAAAGCTTCTAGTGAATATACATTATAGTGAACAATATGTATTCTCCAAGACTCTTTAATGTTCCTGCTAGACCTTGTTCAGTTATTCAAAGGGATTTGTTTGGTGAAGACTCCCTCTACCAATCTAATGAACATACTTTCTCAACTGGTGAGGTCCAAGCCAGTATAATTTGCCTATTTCAAGCATTAGAGGTGGAAATGGTAGCAACTAGTTTGTGAAAAATGTGAATATTTTTTACTTGCTTTCATGGAAATGGCAGCATTTAATGATGCTTGTTTTTAATAATCATTTTGGGGAAATCTTTTTTTAATATTTATTTTTTAGTTGTAGTTGGACACAATACCTTTATTTTTATTTATTTATTTTTATGTGGTGCTGAGGATCAAACCCAGGGACTTACATGTGCTAGGCAAGTGTTCTACCACTGAGCCACAACCCCAGCCCATTTTGGGGAAGTCTTAATGGCACTTAAAAGTTGATCATAGAATTCATCTAATTTGTATTTCAGATGACCAGGCCATATCGAAACTTGATTCATTCTAGTACTTGGCATAATGGTTACCTACAAACTTTTAAACCTCAGATTTGCTATCTAGCCTACTTTTGGGAAAACAAGACATTGTTTAAAGTACACTGGATCCTTTTCATTTATTTATGCAATATTTAAGTTTAAACATCCACTTTAAATGCCTACAGAATGATTCACTGCTCTTGGACAAAAGTTCAGTATAATATCATAAATAATGGCATTCTAAGTTTTGCAGGACTATTTTGGGGGTATTGATTGCTTTTTTTCCATGAAAATTTTAGTATTTTCACAGTTTTCAAGTCCACCAAAAATGGAATAATGAAGCTCTCTGTGTTATCTATTTATTGACAGTGAATCTTATGTAACATGTGGATATGAGTATCTGAACCACTGATACTCATAAAATGATTTCTCCTACAGATAACACCAGTTAATATTTAATTGAATCTCACAACCAAAGAGACCTATAATTTTGACTTATTAAAATATTTTGGATACATTTTTGAAAAAATGTTTTCATTTACACATTAGTAGTTATCACCTTAAGAAACCATAACTCACTGGTGTAACCCAATAACCTAGAGTAGAACAGATGTTCAACAGTCAACAGTGTTCAAAGTCCCTGGATTGAATTCTAACCTGTGGACTGTATTATCTTGGATCATTATCTAATACCTCCACCCCCTGAAGTAACCATTTAATGACTTTTGTATTAACAACTTGCAAATCACAGGATATTGAAAGTGTAAAGTGTTTTGATTTAGTTATTTAATAGTTTCATGACAACAGGTCTCAGTTTTACCTACGTAATTATCAAAGTATCAATATCACTTTATGTTTTGAATGGAATTTGATATTCAAAAAGGGGGCTTTCTATGTTGGTGGGTAAAGAAGCCACTTTCTTGTTTGTAAACTGCAGAGAAACTTATTATCTAATAAAGAATTGGTCTTTGGTCATTTTGTTTTTAAAGAGGGACCGTATGGAGTATTTGCCGGAAGAGATGCATCCAGGGGCCTTGCCACATTTTGCCTGGATAAGGAAGCACTGAAGGATGAGTATGATGACCTTTCTGACCTCACTCCTGCTCAGCAGGAGACCCTGAGTGACTGGGACTCTCAGTTCACTTGTAAGCAGTTTTTTTTCCCCCTTAATTGTGCCTGGATCAAATTTCTACCAGTAATGGGGATTCATGGCAGAACAATAGTTATTACTAAGCAGCCTGAAGCTTGGGTGCATTTTGATAGGCTCCTGAGTCTTGGAGGGATCAAGTTCATGGCTTGAAGTAATTGTAGCAGTGCTGAGTCACCTGCAATGATTGCATACCAATTTTTAGCTTTTCTCTATGGAAACTTGGGTTTCTGGGTTTTTTTATTTTAAAATTTTTGCATAGAGGTTTGTATAGATTTTACACTAGGATTTGGGTATGTAGGGGAAAGGACAGTGGCCCTCGTGGCTATAGAAAGAGAGGTTTTTATAAGCCCTCTCTTGTAGAGCTTGCTGTTTAAAAGCAGCCCACATCTCTGTTGAAGAATGGGAGACTTGTATTCTGCAAAACAGCTTCTCTTTGAATCTAATTGAGCCTAACTATAGGCCTCATCTACAAATGATGCTTATAATCTGCCCAGCAACAATGGTGTCTGCATTTTTAGAAAGAATGAAAGAAAAAAGGAGACACTTGTTTCTGGCTTGTGCTATGGGCTGAGGTCTTGGGAAGGGGTTAAATTCAAATTTTGAAAATTCAGGAATTGGCTTCTGTCAGACCTAAATCCTAAGGGTTTAATTATCACTACAGCAATATTTTACTGACACAAATTGATTATAAAGTTTCCCAAATTTTATAAAAAGTATGTGAAGACCATGACTGTTTCTTTGAGAAAAGATTTTTCATTTAAAATGTAGCTTTCTATTTGCTGTTCTCTATAATCAGTTAAATATTACATGTTCTTTTGGCTATATCCAACCATTTTCTTTGAAAATAATGCTGACCTCACAGAGAGTTCTAGATTAATAATTAGCCAGATGTAGCTCTACCATTGAGTTTGGATCTCAAGCGGACCACATATGGCTTTCAAATCTAGAGGCAAATATATTTACTTTGAAAACATAATCCAGCTACCTAACATAGTCACGAATTGCATCCCAAGGATGCCTTCATAATGATAAAAGTCTTCTATATGAAAATAATAAGGAATAATTTAAAAGTTTTGGTTACCACTAAACCTACCTTAAGTAGACTCTACATTGTAAGAATTTATAAAAATATGTATATGAACAACTAATGTTCTGTTTTCTAGGGTTTACCTTTATCAATGGGAGATAAATGATTTTTTCCCCTTAAACTGAGATGAACCTCAAATACTGTTGTAACATCTTAGCTACACTCAAAGCTAGTGTAGATTTCCCCCTTAAGGCAGGTTTCCCAGGTGCCACCTGCCTTTTATTTATCTTGCACAGTCCTGAACACCCCAGGGACCTTTATGCTATGTTCAAATAGGGAAGTTCTAATTGTTCCCAATGATTATTTCACACAAAAGCAGCTCTAGTTACCTGGTTAGACAGGTTGGTTACTCCTCTCATTCCTACCCATATTCCAAAAGAGATTTGGGCCTTTTGGCTTCTGACATTGAGGTAATTAACCCTATATTTATTTGGCTGCAATAATGTTGTAGTTTGTTGACTGTAGTTTGCCCTCAAAAATCTTTTGTCTCCAACATCTCCAGTCCTCTCCTGGCTCCTTTACCACTTCGTTTATCTACTCATAGGTTTTTCTTCATGCTGGAGAAAAAAAAATTCTCTCCTGCTATCCTGTATATCTACTAAACCATTATTCTTTCCTTTAACTGTCCAATAAACTTCTGATATGTTGTCATCCCTATACACTGCAAAGATTTTCAGGGACCTGCTTCCTGCCTGTACTGCAGCACCTCACAATCTCCTGTTTTGTACCCCACCAGAGTGGCTCCCTCTACAGAGTACCCATTTTGGTCCATGGGCTATTTAGTTTTCACTCCATTAACTCATGTTTCCTGTTTTCTTTCAAAGTATCTCATATCCTTTCCTTTCCATTCCTGTGCATACCACCCTATTCCTGGCTCTGGTCCCTTCATATGCTGGTCTCCCTGCTCCTTGGATGCCCTTATTGAAATCTGCTCTGATCAGTGATAGCATTGTTGCCAAATGCTATTTTGCCATGTCATTCCTTTACTCATGAACTTTCAATGCCCTTTGCCACGTATAGGTTAAGTTCACATTCCTTGGGCTGGCTTCTTAAGGGATTTCATAATATTTCCCCACACTGTTTGGCCAACCTTATCTCCTACTACTTCCAAATGTCAATTCTTCTCCTGGCAACTTGGTTTCTTTATTGCTTTCCAGATATGTCCAGGCCTACCTGTATGCCTTTGAACATAATGTTTTCATTTTCTGGAACTCTCTCACCAAATCCTTCTCCACATTCTCCAAAGCATGAAAGTGCTCTGCAACCCTTCTGACTGATTCATGGATGAGATCTCATTCTTCTAAACACTCCCTACACACACAATTCATTTTGACATTACTTTGCACGTTCATTGTCAGACATAGCTACCTGTTTCATACTTCTGTCTTTTAAACAAAACTCTAATTCCCTGTTGGCAAGGACTGTGGTATAAATTACTTTTGTATCCTTCACGGAAGCTAATATGTTGCTGAGTATGTTATAGGCCCTTAATATTTTAAAAGGAAGTGTAGTAATTTTTTTATGAAGCATGTAAATGACCATCTGCATTTTCTTCTCTACCACCAGTCAAGTATCATCACGTGGGGAAACTGCTGAAGGAGGGGGAGGAACCCACTGTGTACTCAGATGATGAAGAACCAAAAGATGAGAATGCTCGCAAAAATGATTAAAGCATTCAGTGGAAGCATATCTATTTTTGTATTTTGCAGAATCATTTGTAACATTCCATTCTGTCTTTAAAACATGGTGATTTCAAAATTTAGAAAAGTTTTGAACTTGCTGTAAATTTTTAAATTAACATCACTAGTGACACTGATAAAACTAATTTCTGTCTTTGAATGCATGATGTGTTTATGTGTCACAAATCCAGAAAGTGAACCACAATGGTATAATATAAATGTTACTACTGTTTTTCTTCTATCTGTAGTTAGCACAAGCTGAATTTAGATTTGGTTTTCCTGAGAGTCGGGTAAGATGTGGGTATCTCCCCAAACAGGTAAAAATGTTAAATGTGCACCAAGAACAAAGGATTAACTTTTAGTCATGTTGTTCTCTAAAGACAACAAATCCCTTTTACTCAATTGACTTAACTGCATGATTTCTGTTTTATCTACCTCTAAAGCAAATCTGCAGTGTTCCAAAGGTTTGGGTATTGATTAAAGAGAGCCATCCAGTAACAAAGTGATATCTCAACACCTCCCTCACAGGGCTCATTCAGGAAGATTCACCGTGTTTCTGGACTGCTTTGTTGTCCTTGCCCTCGCAGGACACACAGACACTTTCACAAACACAGTAACCTACAGTTAGGATTAAAACAGGATCTGAACATTCAAAAGATAGCTTTAGGGGGGAAAAATCTAAATACATGAAGAAGATTGTAAAGCTGACCTCCCGGTCCCCATGTTCATGACATGGCAATGGTTATTTGTTTATTTGATAAAATGTTCAATGTGAGAGGGGCATACGGACCAGGAGCAGGTGGGTGCTCTCCTTAGAGTCTTCATCATAGTCCTGAAGAATGAAGAAGCAGAACATGTCACTAGCCATGTGGTTTTTAAAGTAAAATGTATTCATGAGATAATAACAGTTATCCTTCGGTTGTTACAAATCTAGCCACTGCAAAAGTAGTAGTCAAGTATCTAGGTCTCAGATAGTACTCTTTTGGTTAACACTAAACCTAGCTTAAGTAGACTCTACAGTTGTAAGAATTTGTAAAAGTATTATATGAACAACTAGTAAGGTTTCAAACTCTTGTAATTGTAGTTAAATAGTCATTGTATTTTCTTGTGAGCTGTGTTTAATGGTTTTACCTCAAATCAGAAAACAAAATGAAGTGCTTTGGACAGCTAATAAAATGGTTTTACCCTGTATAGTGTGATGGCTCATTTTAACTTTTTAAAAACTTATTCTAAGAAACTAGATTGAGAGCTGGGTGTGGTGGCCCATGCCTATACTCCCAGCAGTTTGGGAGGCTGAGGCAGGAGGATTGCAAGTTCAAAACAAGCTTTAGCAATTTAGCAAGGCCCTAAGCAACTCAGCAAGACTCTCAAATGAAACAAAAATGGACTGGGGATGTGGCTCAGTGGTTAAGCATCAAAAAAGAAAGAAACTAGATTTAGTCATTTTACTTTAGCTTAAAATTCAGTTTCACTTTTGAGTGCAGGTTTTTTTATTTGTGCTCCAAAAGAAGCAAGTATAATCCTTCCACTACAAATATCACCTTGTCTTCTTAAGAAATTGTGAATTGAGCCAGAGATGGTGGGACACACCTGTAATTCTAGTGACTCAGAAGGCTAAGGCAGGAATATCACAAGTCCCAGGCCACCCTCAGCAATTTAGTGAAACTGTTTCAAAATTTAAAAAGAGGGGAGCTGGGGATGTTGTTCAGTGGTTAAATACCCCTGGATTCAATCTCAAGTACCAAAGAAAAAGAAATATTGAATTGTTTTTGAGTCAGAACTTTCTTAACTGAAGTCGTAGCAGATTTATTAAGGAGTAATGTTATTAACTGCAACAGTGCATGAATATTTTTAAAATGTGCTTTTTTCCCCCACACTATTTTATCCAAGAAATATTCAAATGCTTATTTTATGTCAGGTGCCTTACTACACCTTCTGCTTTGGAGAAACTGTGGAGGGAGAGAAGTTAGGCCACCTTTGTAGCCTTAAGTCTCATTTTAAAAAAGCAAATATTTATTTTTTAGTTGTAGTTGGACACAACTTTTATTTATTTATTTATTTTTATGTGATGCTGAGGATCGAACCCAAGGCCTCACACGTGCTAAGTGAGCACTCTACCACTGAGCCACAACCCCAGCCCTTAAATCTCATTTAACCGTGTAGATTAGGCTACTCTGTTTACAGTTTAGCAGGTTTTTCTGATGCCAAGAGGAAAACATCTAGAATGTCATTAAAACTTCAATCCCAATATCCTGATTCCCCTGCATTCAGAGCTGAATCAACATTGTGTTGATTACATGTCAAGAGATATTACCATAAGGCAGGATTTTGAGGCAAAACCTTTATCAAGTCCATACTCTATATGCCATTGTATAGAAAATGTGTAATTCTAGAAAAGATAGCAGTGATTGTTACCACTTCCATACATCTAGCAGGGCAGGTATCTGGGTTACCTCTGTTTGCTCCCCACCTGCTGTCACCCAACCAGCTGCAGAGACACTTTGTTCTCAGTGCAGAATTGGATCTCAAGCAGCATTGGTTACATATTTTCTATATCTGTGGTTTACAAGCAGCATAGGTTACATGTTTTCTGTATCTGTGTTTCAAAGCAAGCATTGGCTAAGTTTTCTGTATCTCCCTATCTGGCTTCTCTGTAGAATGTAACATTCTCTATACCTCTGAGGGCCAAATTTATGCAAATTTGCTATCCAGAACAAGCATCCACTATTCCTTGCTGTTTCAGGAAGAGTTCTTTTAACCACACAAGTGCCCAGAGTTGAAGGTACAGTCTGTCTTAATTACATAATACCTCAAGGCAGTTTGTTGTGTATTTCATGTACAAATATAGTTAACTCTTAAATGATCAAAGACTGATTATCAGGAATCTAGCTTCTCTACTAGACTCCCCATCCCATACCCAGTTATTTTTTTGTATTGATAAACTTTGACACTTCCACCCAGTGCTGAGGGGATAAGATGAAATTTCATACTCAATTCTGCTACCTTTTAATAGGACTGATAAAAAGTGTACTGAAGGAGGGATAATTACAAATCAAACATGATTTTGATTTATCCAAAATGAAAACAATACTGGTTGTTGGTACCATGAGCCCTACACAATTCCCATGAACTCATCATAAAGGGAAAACTAGCATAAAAACTATTAAAATTGGTCACTATGTTTTCAGACAAACTGTTAATTATGAGTGTTCAATATTCTAGCCAATACATGTGGCAAATGAACAAAGACTCAACAGTCACTATGACAATTTTATTTTTAATATATATGAAAATTAATTGTGTCACTATTTCTCTAACAATGCAAATGAGGAAAAAGAGCAACATTAGTGCAATGCTGTATTCTACAGGTAGAAACTTCCCCCAAAAGTGGAATTATCAACATTTATTTAAAAATTAACATTTTAAACAGTTTGCAACAAATAAAAAATACATTTATTTGGTTCTATTTTCAAAATTACCAAGTTACATGGCTTTCTACCTGAGAAATTCAAACTGAACAAAAAAACGTGACAGATTTTTTAGCTTTCTTACAGCAGTATGAGCAGCACATACAAGGAAAAACATGAAAATACCTATTTAAAAAGACAAAGTTTAAAGTTCAGGCCCTTATTTAATACAACATAGAAAAAGGATATGAGAAAATACTTTGCACCACTTAAATAACAGCACAACAAAGAATAACATCAATTAAGAGAATATGGTTATAATAATTTCAGTTCTATTTCACTCTTTACTAAGCCACTTGATTGAAAAGTACAGGATAAGTTGTCTTTCTCATTTAAGGCCTACACAAAAAGATTGACTCAAATCTAGAATGCATTACCACAAGCTATAAAAATACAGGTTGTTCAGAAAGTCAACATAAAACCTGTATTCTTACTTTCTTCTAGGTCCCAGGATGGTATATAGCAAACAAACCAGACAAAAATACCATGTAGAAATGAATTAGCACCAGTTCTATTATACAAAGAAAAATTGCACATGCTATATTCAGCAATTTATTTTTTATGTCTGTTTGCTGAGCAGTAAATTGTTTCCATGTCTTAAAAACTGGGCAAAGACAAAAATTATCAAATGATGGAAAATTTTGAGATTTTTCCCCCAAAACAAACATAGCTATTTTCCATTACAAACCCAGAAAGTTCTTTGTTTCAATGACATAAAGTATGAAAAAATAAAGAGACAGGTTTTTATTAGAGGTGGATAATAACCTAATTAACAAAGTTGTCTGGCAAAATATGAGCTGTTATTATGTTTAAAAGGCTACTCTGGACAACAGCACTTTGAACATGAATAGTCATTGCTAGTCCTCAGAGGAGAAAAGGCACTTGCCCCATGAGCACTTTTTCAAATTTGATTAGCCAAACCTAGTTTTAATAGTGGAGTCACTGGCTTAAAAGTGGGATTGAGCACGAGAGCCAACAAATTACTCATTGGTTATTATTAGTAATAGACATGATCTGCTATGGTGTGTTCACTTCTGAATTTTGCATGTTCTAACATATCATTATTAAAATACAAATTGATCCATGAAACTTGTGGCTCTTTAGATAAATGAGACTTTGTAGCTACTTCAGATACCAGGTTGCTCAAGAGGCTGGTTATGGGCACACATTGTGTGACATCATTCTTTGCAACCACACTGACTGGCATCCTACCTGTTTCTACTAGCTGGTGCTTTTCTACAGAATATCAAATTAAGATAGTTTGAAATGAATTGTAATATGAAAATGTTGCCTTTCACTGATTTTGTGGATTAAAATCATTTTTTTCCTGTGCAGGCAGTATCTAATCTAACTGATATCTTCTATTGCCAGGTCAGGTATAGCTTTGTTGGGAAAATAAAGGATATCTACTGCCCCTGAGGTCCTAAATCCAACATAAGGCAGAATTCATTGGCCAAGCTTTCTATAGAACATACGCTGCACTAAGATTTAAGTCTTTAAGATAATCTATAAAATGTCTCAATTTTAAAACATATTTAAGAAGTCCAAAATGAATAGGTAAAAAGATAAATTCTTTATGTTAAATAGAGTTTATAAATCCTGAACACATACAACTTTTCCACAACCAGAAAACTATGGTTTTTTCCCTTAACTCTTCCTAACTCCATGGCATAATTGAGGATTGAGGAGGCACTTGTTACTGTCTTATAAAAGTCAGTTTGGGGATATTCAGTGACTTTTTACAAACCGATGTCACCCAACCCTGAGTGAAAGAATTACATAACCTGAAATGGAACTGTCATATCTTCTCTTCCCAAGTGCCATTATTGGTGCTCCAGGGTATTGACTATTTCATTTTGCAAAGCCCTCTAATTTTATCACTTCAATCCTGTTGCTTTTCCATGATGGAAAGATATGGGGTTCATAACACAACAACAAAAAAAAAACTATTAATTGTTCCCTGACCATTTAAACCACAAAGGACAATCTGAGCCCCCTTTAAATTCTTATTCCAAACTTCGTCTCTAAAAGGACAACTCTTTGGGTTTTATTGACATACATTAATATGATGAATTACCTTCCTGTGGATACTGAAAAACTCTCTAATGTCATGAAGAAGTGTATGCTCTAGCTGTTGTCTCTCTCTTTTATCTATAATTATTAATAAATAAAAGTGAGAAAGGATCGTTATTGCACTTGGTGTTTCTGACCAAATGAAAAAACATGTAAAAGGTTCCTTATTTGTTCACTGTTGTCCTCTTTGAAGATGAATGATACTAAATGATGATGTTGTGTCAGCAAAAGAGCCATACAGGGCTATCTCTCAACCCTTCTCAATGTTAATCTGCTCCTTCACTGGCACCAAATTAAAGGTATTTAAAAAAAGTCTGTCCTGGCCAGGTGCAGTTATACACACCTATAATCCCAACAACTCAGGAGGCTGAGACAGGAGGATCTCAAGTTCGAGGCCAGCCTCAGCAACTTACTGATACCCTGTCTCAAAGTCAAAAATAAAAGGATCTGGGGGTATAGCTCAGTGGTAGAGCACCCCTGGATTCAATCCCCAGTACCAAAAAAAAAAAAAAAAAGAAAAGAAAAAGAAAGAAAGAAATATTTAAATCATGAAGCTTTGCAAGCACATTGCTTTATCAAGCTTCATGATCCAGAGGTTTTATATTTCCAAAGCTTGCCAACACACCTGTGGTCATTTTGATCTATGTTTTACACTTTGGAAAGAGAAACAAGGTTTTGCACTTGATCCTGCTCAAGCTCTTGCTGTGTAGTTACTAACTACATAGTTATATTTGGTTTTAAATTTTCTTAATTTCCAAATCATTGATTATAAATAAGAGTGTTCCTGATCAAAGTAGCCATCAGAACATTTGAAAATATAAAGAACTAGTGTAGTTGTTTGCTAAATAGCGTCCATAGTCAATGTGCTCCTGACTATTATGTCTAACATGATGATTATCAGAACTGAATATGAGATCTTTAGAATTCTCATGTCTTTTAAGCCTTCTTGCATCCTGGTTATAGTCTGCCTTCCAAGGACTCATTCTTCTTTTGTGAAAATATCCCAAATAGAAAGCATTAGCACTTTTTGATGTTATTGGCACATGAGAGGTTCTATAGTTCAAATTCTGGTCCAGTGCACTCCTACTAACCCTCCTCTTCTTTGTGATGTCCTCTAATTGATCACTGGAACTGGACTCGTGATAGTAGCCTTCATCAAACAAGTAGTTGGGAGCCATTTTTCTCCTCTTTTTGCTGCTGTTCTTCTCATCATTAACGGAATTGGTTTCATCCTCAAGCCATGAACATCTCGGTTCATTCCTAGACCTCTTGCCTGGCGTCTTAAGCTTGTATTTGGAGTATTTTTCCTCACCATCACGTTTCCACTCTGAATATGAAGTCTGCTGACTTGACCTAGTTTTTCTTTCACAGGTAATGATTTCATCTGCATCAAGAGTTCCTTTTTCAGGAGAACCATGATATGTGGTCACAGATTTCTGTTTTTCCTGTTCGTTTATGCTAAGAGTTTCACTGAAGCATTCAGAATCACTACTAATTTCCTCTAAGAAATCTGTCAAATGCACATCTAAGCCTACTGAGCTGGAGGGGGAAGAATCTTGACTTTTCCTTTGGGATTTGGAATCTTGGACCTGGTCAGTGTGAGTCTTTTCTAAGTGATGGCTTTTACCATCAGTTGGGGACAGCTGATCACCAGTCTCACTAGCTGTATCCTTGCAATCATTTTTAAATCTCTTAGAGCATTCTTTGGTATAATCCACTTTCCCCCTGTTTTGTGGTTTATCCTGAGGATCCTGAGTACATACCTTTGAGCAGTAATCATCTTCCTGAACCTGTTCTCTCCTTTCCATGTTTTCGATTTGACTCCAAATGATTGAGTCAGGCATGCGTTTGCTCAAATTGATCTCAAATCCATTTCCCTTAGCATGAACGTCCCTGTGCCACTGATATGTGCTTGTTGTGTGAGTTGGTTGTAGACAGATCCGGGCATATTTTGGAGTCTGATAATAGTTTAATATATAGTTAATAAATTCATCTGTTTCATAGATCTTCTCTTTCCTGCCATGGTCTCTCTCAGAGAATCTTGAAGAATAGGATTTATTAGAACTGTGGTGGTCTTCTTTTTCAAGAGACTGACCTTGGATCATTGTAGTTTTCAAGGAATTCTGGCCAGAGACCAATCTGTATCCATCAGTTAATAATTTTGCAGTCCTCTCTTTTCTAGTTGAGTATCTTAACTTTTTTCCCCGAAGGCAGTGAGAAAATTGATGTAAGTGAGCCCTATTTCGTTTCTTTATTTTTTGTGTTTGTTTATTATCTGACTTGGCAACCTGGTATTTTGGCATTTCTTCTTGATTTGTAAGATGCTGAGTGTTGAATTCTTCTTCCTCCAGAATTTCCAATGTGTTCCCTGGAGTATAAATAGCTTTGGGTCCTGTAATGTCAACCTCCTGTGGGTTAAATTGTGTAGATCCCTTCAAAGGAAAAGATTAAAAATCTCATATGAGAAACTAAATAGATGGAAAAAATTCCAAAGAAAACTGGGCTCTTTTAACATTATTCCAAAGAGATTTCTAATACCTGGGATAGATCCAAATTAGGAACAATATTGCACTGAAGAAATGGGAAGTAGTAAAATAAATATCTTTATCTAATATGAGCTACATAAATTAGGTCTGTGCCCCTCCTTTTATTACAATGTACCACACTTTACATCGCTTTCAAAGCACATAACCCTTTTTTCCACTTGTTCAAAAATTGATGAACCTACTATTCTAGGTATCATAATAGGAGCTGGAGAGACAAAGAGAAATAAGAAACATTTTATAGCCCTCCCAGAAATGTCCTAGCATAAGAAAGGACTGATGGGTGAAATATGTGTCCAAGAATCAACTGGATTCAAAGATAAACAATCTCTGTTTTATATCCCAGCCTCTTACTATGGAGGGTATCTCTGAGTTGCCCTACCTCACTTGCTTCATTAAAAAGCAAGCCCATGACGGCTAGGAAAGTGGTTTTGCAATTGCCTAGTATGTGTGAGGCCCTAGGTTCTATCATTGGCATCATGAAAAAAAAACAATAAAAAATAAATAAAAAGCTTCAAGTAGCAAACATGGTTATGACCATGGGTCTATCTACTGTTGTATCTTAATGCTATCTGTTCTACATAACTACAAAGCAGGTGAAAGATGCTGCCCACACTGCCATCCAACAAGGGTTTGTACTGTGCTCCCACTCACACCTATCATACATCAGGGTACAGTACCTGCCCATTATCTGGGATTAAAACCAGAGCACCACATAATTGGTACAAATATTAATGGGACTCAGAATTAGACACTATACCCACTTAAAAAGACACATTTTTAAAAAAGGAGTAACCCTCAATTATTAAGTTAAACAAAAAATGCAGCAAACCTTGTTATACATGTAAATGTGAGATTTTTCTGGTCCTGATTTCACTAAGTTTGACTGTCCATACTAATGAGAAAGGCCAAGATGGCAAATAGACATAAAATTAATTCTATGTAATAACATTCTCTCTTCATATTTACAAATGCTAAATATGGATTTTTAAAAAAAATTTTGGTACTGCCCAGGAGCTCTCTACGTCTCAAATCCTTTTTTATTTATTTATTTTTTTTATTTTTTTGGCCATGAGGATAGAACCCAGGGGCGCTTTACCAGTGAGCCACATCCCCAACCCCTTTTTTATATTTTATTTAGAGACAGGGTCTGGCTGAGTTGCTCAGGGCCTCATTAAGCTGCTGAGGATGGCTTTGAACTTGGTGATCCTCCTGCCTCAGCTTCCCAAGTCACTGGGATTACAGGCATGCACCACCACACCTGGCCTTTTTTTAATTTTGAAACAGGATCTTTCTAAGTTGCTCAGGCTGGCCTCTCACATGAAATCCTCTTGCCCCAAAATCCTGATTTTCTAAGATTACAGGCATGTGCCACCATGCTCACCTAAATATGGATTTTTAAAAATATATTTTTAGTTGTAGATGGACACAATACTTTATTTATTTTGTGGTGCTGAGAATCAAATCCAGTGTCTCACGTATTCTAGGCAAGTGGTCTATCTCTGAGCCACAAACCCAGCCCATAAATGTGGATTTTTAAGTTAATACTTAAAGTATTAACTTAAAAATCTGGGTTTGAATCCAGGGCTTGTGCTGAGTCTGACTGTCTTTAGGAACCCAGAAAGGACTCTCATACATTGCTGGTAGGACTGCAAATTGGTGCAGCCAATATGGAAAGCAGTATGGAGATTCCTTGGAAAACTGAAAATGGAACCACCATTTGACCCAGCTATCCCTCTACTCAGTCTATACTCAAAAGACTTAAAAACAGCATACTACAGGGACACAGCCACATCAATGTTTATAGCAGCACAATTCACAATAGCTAAACTGTGGAGCCAACCTAGATGCCCTTCAGTGGATGAATGGATAAAAAATTGGCATATATACACAATGGAATTTTACTCAGCAATAAAAGAGAATAAAATCATGGCATTTGCAGGTAAATGATGGCACTGGAGAAGATAATGCTAAGTGAAGTTAGCCAATCCCCAAAAAACAAATGCCGAATGTTTTCTCTGATATAAGGAGACTGACTCATAGTGGGTTAGGGAGGGAGAGCATGGGAGGAATAGA
Organism: Callospermophilus lateralis; assembly: GCF_048772815.1. Lineage (NCBI taxonomy): Eukaryota > Metazoa > Chordata > Mammalia > Rodentia > Sciuridae > Callospermophilus > Callospermophilus lateralis. Next base: position 96,283,496 of record NC_135325.1, read on the forward strand.
TGAATTCCAGATAGGGAAGAGGGGTAGGAGAGAAAGGGAGGGGGCAGGGGATTAACAAGGATGGTGGAATATGATGGACATCATTATCCAAAGTACATGTATGAAGACACAAATTGGTGTGAACATACTTTATATACAACCAGAGTTATGAAAAGTTGTGCTGTAGATGTGTAATAAGAATTGTAATACATTTCACTATTATTTATTTTTTAAAAGATCAATAAAAAATAAACAGGTATTTCATTAAAAAGGATAATCAAATGGAAAATAAGCATATGAAAAAATACCCAGTAATATTTGTTGTTAGAACTTTCACATTAAGGGGTTGGGATTGTGGCTCAGTGGCAGAATGCTTGCCTCAATGTGTGAGGCACTGGGTTCAATCCTGAGCACCACATAAAAATAAATAAATAAATAAATAATAAAGGTATTGTGTCCATCTACAACTACAAAATATTTATAAAAAAGAAATTTCACATTAAAACCATAATGGGATATCTGAGAGATTGTTAGGTATTTATATTTTATAGAAATGTATAAAATTTATATATATATATATATATATATATATATATATATATAATTTGCAAAATAAAAAGTGTTAATAAACAACAAAATAATAAAAAAGGAACCCAGAAAGGGAAAGAAACACCTTCCAAAAATGAAACTCTCCAAACAAAACAAATGCTCTGTGAGATAAGAAATTCTTCAGCAAATAGTTCAAGACTAGACTAACATAAGCTTGCTACAGGCTCCCCCTTCACATCCAAACATGTCATAGATGAATGGACAAGTAAAGTTAATAGAAGACAGCAACCTAACACCCACACCTATCCATTGCTTCCCCTTGCATTTTTCTGTTACAGAAAAAATCAATAAACTAGCTAAATGCTCTGGGTAATACAGTCCTGAAGTTTAGAAATATAAAGTATATGTATAGGATGGCAGAGTTGAGACCACTCCTTTAGAGAATGTAGATATCCCCTTTGGAAATTCCCAGTTAGGGTTATTAAAGATCAGTTGATTTCCAAGCAACCCCAGTGAATGCCATGAGTCTTCCATGAGTTGATTTTCAATAGGCCAGTGCTTAAATGAAAAGGCTGGAGCTCAGAAAGGTTAATACCTACCCAAACTGAATAACAATTTGGAAATAGCCCTACCGAGATTTTCCTCAGGAGTACCCGTAGCAATCGAAGGGCTTCAACTCTCCTCTGAGCCAGCAGGTGCTTCCTGTCCTGCCATTCTTCTGAAGAGTCCAGCTCCTCAGGTGCCTCAGCTTTGGCCTTCACCTTCTGCTTCCTTGACCTGTGGCTGTCCCTCTCCTTCAGGGCTCGCCTCCTGGTCCTGGCCTTCTTCCTCTTTTCGTGGGCTCTCCTCTCCTCATCTTTTCTTTTTCTGGACAAAGATTAATATCAAACCATTCAAAAGGTATTTATTAGACATTTGGCCTCCTCTTTCCTCCTTCCCCTGTCAGGGGAGGACAGATCATTTAGGTTTCCAGGAATATACCTGGAATATACCAGAGCATTGGTCAAGGGAGAAAGATACATGATTTAGTTGGTCAAATACAAGCATGTAAAGGAAATCTTATGCAAAGATAGACTATCAAAAGAAGAGGAGGAAGAAGAAGAGGAGGAAGAAGAGAAAGAGGAAGAAGAAAGCTGCAGATTTTCCATCCTCCACACTCTCAAACCATAAGCAATGACAACAGGACCCAGCTTTCAAAGTGATTTCATTTTTCTTGAGATTAAAATATTCTGTGGGTTGGTTTCACATAGGCAGTTAAAGATAAGACAAGGCACTAAGAAAATCTTCAGGATCAAAACTGATCCCTGGCCCCTATTACTTAGCATAAACACTATTGTAAAAACACACTAGCTTGGGAGAATATGGTTTTTAATGCCTTTTTCAGAAAATTAAAATTAATTCAGTTAGGTCCCTATGAGAATGTGGGAAGGAGAAAGAAAGAGCAACTACCTGAAGTCAGGACTTAGCCAAATGACAAAGGACTGTCTAAATGGGATATTCAACCTGGAATTTGGAGGAGAACCATATCTTGACTGGGCTCTAGTTCCCTAGCTGTGATCTCAAGTAACTCCTATCACCCCACAAGACAAAAAGTGAGGGGCACATGGTAGGGTACTGTTAGCTCCTTTTTTGAATGTTATAATGTATATTCAAGAGGAGGGGCCAGGAGGTAAAACTGTTTTTCAGAGCCCTATATTTCTGGCCCATCTGTACCTCCTTGACAAACCTTTGGAAATCCAGTACCCCATTCTAGGTTTAAGTCTCTAAATTGGAAAACGATAAGCTCAAAGAAATAAATGTGGAAGCTCCATAAATTCACAGAAAGAATTTAAGCCAACAAGAAAAACGGCCCCAACAAATCTGTGACTTTCTTGCCTATGGGTTACTCTGATAAATGTGAGTACAGTACCTATGGTTTGTTGACCAGTTTGCAGAATAAAATCTTTTATAAACCTATTCATCATTTTAAATTGGTAGGCAAGTAATATTGGTAGATAATAGGTAAATTACTCAAATTTCTAATTTGCTAGGTTAGAATTTTTACTATAGGACTCCCTGAGCCTTCTTTTAAAAATAATTTCTTTCCAGGCATCTTAATCTGGCTACTCCCATAATTCCTTACTGCTTATTCTCATTTATAGACATATTTTTTCCAGTCTCTTGTTTTCAACTGTTTCATCATTTTGGTTTCATTACAGCACAATTTAAAGACTTTAACCTTCAATAGAGCTTTGCAGTCTATACCAATATCTGTCCCCCACCTCAATGTTATCATGTTTAGCTATTCACCCAAAGGAATCAATCTACAAATCAAAAGAAAAACCCTTCTTACCTAAAATCAGTCTACTCACCTTTCAGCCACTTCCTCTTCTCTTCTCTTTTCTTTTTTCCTTTCTTCCTCCAGTTCTTGTAATTTTAGCCTTTCCTGATTTCTCCTCTTTACAGCTCCTTCACTGAAGTGTTTGGTTGTGTCAAACATAACCTGCCCCCAAACAGTTTAAAGTTTTATTATAAAGATTTGTCAGTTGACTGGATGTGACCCAGGCCAGAGAGATTAAAAAAAAGATGGAACATGGCAATTTGAAACCAAATGAATTCAAAATGTCCTCTCTGCATCCCAGTGCCCATATTGTTCTACTGCTTCTCAGTTACCAGCTGGAAAGTACGTGTGAACACTCAGATTTTCTTTAGTAGAACCCTTGAGTAATTATATCAAACATTACTTGACTTTTTAAAATTTAAAATGTCAAATATATTCTAATAAAGATGTAAAAAAAAACCCTTGAAGAGTTGACATGGTCATGGGCAGCATCACAGCACCAACATCAGCAAACTCTAGAAATGTGAGTATATTACCTCTGGTTTGTTTTAAAAATCAACTGAATTACTGTATTTATGTAAATGATCAGGAATAAAAAAAATAGTCAGTTAGCTTAATGGGAAATGGGGGTGGGGACAGAGAAAAACTACAAGAAAACTGAACAATGTGATGTGAAATATGACTACCATGATTATTAAACTACTTTTCAAATCATAAATAAAGTGAAAGTCAGACTGAGATAAACAGATTTGCTTAAAAATATAAAAGCAGCTAGAGAGAGCTATTTAAATCTATGTGATAATGAAAAACAACAAATTCTTGACCATGGTTACCTTTGAGGGGAGGAAGGAGAATATGATTGAGTGTGGGTACATAGAAGGGAAGTGCTCTTTCATCATACTAGTAATGGTTTATTTTATAAGCTGAGCAATAGTATATGAGTAGTCATTATAATTTTTGGTATGTCTTTTATCTTACTGAATAGCTCATAATTTTAAAATATGCATTTTAACAAAATTGCTCATACATGATCACACACGCACCCCCTCACACACACAAAGCTAAAAGTGCAAATTCATGCTAACGCTAATGACTGATTTAGAGAAAAAGGAGCGTATGGTTATCTCTTTTCCACTGCTGGGTTAAGATTTCCAAAAGTAGAAGACCAAAGCATACAGACACCAATGAGATGACATGACTGGATAGACAGGCTGATTTTGAAAGTAAAGGATCCAAATCTGGTAGGATTATGTTTCAGCAGTTTACCTGACAGACATGCTGAAAATATAAGCTGTGACTCCCAGAATAATAAGGGAATAAACTGTTCTTCTTATGATTTTAAACTGCATGTGTCCCTCTCTCTCAGCAACCTGACACAACAGAATATGAGATAGTTCATAGGAGTCACAAATAATCTTTTAATGCCCTCAAGAAGCTGCAGCAGAACCCCAGATTATAACAACCATCATGCCTGAGAGTAGAAGGAGTGTTCAAATCAAGATTATTTTTCTTCCTAGACATCCATTGCTTAATGACAACATAAGTCTTTACCTGAGTTATTAATCAGAACCTGGTGGAATCTAAGGAAATTTATTCTAGATGCTTCCTTCCAGCTTTGACTCAGGATCACCTGAAAAGTGGGAAATAAAAGAAGGTCTGGCTACTTCTTACCTTAATGTTACATGCCAGAGCTTTCCCATCATCGCCTTTAAGCATCAGCTTCATCCCTCGAAGGGACTCCATGGCTTTAATAAAGTCCGTTGACTCCTGGTACTGTATAAAGGCCTCAAATGTCTGCAAGCCAAAGCTAAACCCCCCAAAGCTCCCACCAGTCATCACTTCTCTGTAGGGGTCAAGCATAGGGATATCCACATTCTTGATCTTCCCGAAACTTTCAAAGACTACCCGAACAATCTCTTCACATGGCTTCTCCCCACTGGAACCTTTTGGTGCAAACCATTTACAGGGCAAGCCTTCAAAATATATGGAATCTGGGCTCTTATCGTGGTCCTGCTCTTCAGCCCCATCACTCAGTGAAGCTTCCTTTTCCCTGGGGAAGTGTTCCCATTCTCCCAAGGCATCTGTAGCCACTACTTTTAAGTCTGTTTTCAAACCATTTAGCTTGATGATCTTTCCATGTAACTTTGCCTTTAAGATTTGAACCAAACTTCTGGTTTCAGCCTCACCCTCAAATCGGATAAAGTCTTTTGTACTCTTGGAGAGCCGAACTGTGGTGAACTGGTCAGGGCAAATGAGGCTCTTTAGCTGGTCAAGAACTTCCCAGTTAGAGAAGGGCCTCACAGGATCCATACTTTCTGGGAGCAATACACTGATCATCAATTTTGCTATGGGCTTGAGGTAGAGGTGCTGAGCCGCACAGAGCTCTGTTGCCTCAGAGTTATCATATACCACTGTGACTGTCATGGTATCCTCAGTTCACCTTAAAGGGCAAAAGAGAAAATTTTGATACAAATGGAGCAAAACACAGATTTGTATTACAAAATTGTGCTTTGCTGGACTTAGATCTAAACTATGGGTAGAATTAAAATAATATCTTACAACTCATGGAACTAAGAAGCAATCCCAGTAGGGATGCAGGATACAAGGTTAATACAAAAATGTCAACAGTTTTCTTACATGCCACCAATGAACAAGCAGAACTTGGTATTTAAAACACGATACCATATATATTAGCATCCAAAACAATGAAAGATTTAAGTAGAGATCTATCAAATGTGCATAAGCTCTATATGAGGAAAACTGCAAAACTCTGATGAAAGATATCAAAAAACTAAATATGTGGTTCATGGAAAGGAAAACTCAAGATATCAGTACTTTCCAACTTGATCTATAAATTCAGTGCAATTCCAATCAAAATCCCAGAAAGTTATTTTATGGATAAGAACTGATTGTAAAGTTTATACAGAGAGGCAAAAGACCCAGATTAGTCAATTCAATATTAATGGAGAGGAACAAAGTTGAAGAACTGACACTATCTGACTTCAAGACTTTGGTAAGGCTATAGTAATCAAGATATGGCACTGGCAAAAGAACAGACAAATAGATCGATGGAACAAAATAGAGACTCCAGAAATAGACCCACATAAACATATTCAACTGATCTTTGGAAAAGGAGCAAAGACAATACAATGGAGCAAAGGTAGTCTTTTCAGCAAGTCTTTGCTGGAACAATTGTACATCCATGTGACCTTGGATATGATGATGACTTTTGAATGCAATGCAGGCATGATCCATTAAAGCAATAACTGATAAGCTGGACTTCATTAAAATTTAAAACTTCTGCTCTGCAAAAAAAATACTGTCAAGAGAATGTAAAAGACAAGTCACAGATTGGGAGAAAATATTTGCAAAAGATAAAGAATTGTTATCTAAAATATATGAAGAACACTTAAAACTCAACAGTAAGAGAATAATCTGATTATAGAATGGACCAAAGGTCTTAATAGACATTTCCTCAAAGAAAATATACAAATGGAAAAACACACATAAAAAGATGCTCCACCTACATCATAAGTCATCCAGGAAATGTAAATTAAAACAACAATGAGATGCCATTAACACCTATTAAATTGCTAAAACATTGATCACACCAAATGCTGGTGAAGATGTAGAGCAGGGGCTAGGGTTGTGGCTCAGTGGCAGAGCATATTCCTCGCACATGTGAGGCACTGGGTTCAATCCTCAGCACCACATAAAAATAAATAAAAAAATAAAGATAATATGTCCATCTACAACAATTTTAATATTTGTATTTAATATAAATATTTAAAAAGATGTAGAGCAACAGAAAATCACTTATTGATGGTGGGAATGGAAAAATGGTATAAACAATTTTGAAGACAATTTGCTATCTTTTACAAAACCAAACATACTGTTGCCATGCAATCTAGCAATCTAGCAATATTCCTTTATTTACCCAAAGAAGGTAAAAACATATGTCCACACAAAATCTGTACTCAATAGTTATGGGAGCTTTATTCATAATTGTGCAAACCTGGGAGCAACCAAGATGTTCTTTGGTAGGTTAAGTGGATTTAAAAACACTTTTTTAAAATATATATTTTTAGTTGTTGATGGACCTTTATTTTATTCATTTATTTATATGTGGTGCTGAGAATCAAACCCAGTGCCTCACACATGCTAGGTAAACACTCTGCCACTGAGCCACAACCTCAGATCCTAAAAAAAAAATAAAATAAAATAAATAACTTTGTTACATCTAAACAATGGAATATCACACAGCACTAAAAAGAAATGAGCCACAAAGCTACTGAAAAGACAAGGAGGAAACTTAGTGCATATAATAAAGAGAAAGAAGCCATATACTGTATGATTTCAACTATATAACATTCTAGAAAAGATAACTAGGGAGACAGTAAAAATATCAGTGGTCACCAGGGGTAAAGGGGAGGAAGGTATGATCACGCTCAGCATGGCAGATTTTTAGGGTGTGTTATGGTTTAGATATTAGGTGTCCCCAAAAGCTCATGTGTGAGAAAATGCAAGAAAGTTTCAAGGTGAAATGATTGGGTTACAGAGACTTAACCCAATCAGTGAATTAATTCCCTGAAAAGGATTAACTGAGTGGTAAATGAAGGATGGTAGGATGCAGATGGAGGAGGTGAGCATTGGGGGCATCTTTAGGGTATACATTTTGTCTTTGTTGAGTAGAGCTCTCTCTGTGCTTCCTGATCATCATGTGAGATGCTTCCCTCTGCCATTTTCTTCCACATAATGTTTTGCCTCACCTGGAGCTCCAGGGAATGGAGCCAACTATCTATGGAGTGAGACCTCTGAAACTGTGAACCCCCAGATAGACTTTCCCTCCTTAAAAGTGTTCTTGTAAGTCTTTTGGTCATGGTAACAAAAATTCTGATTAAAACAGGCAGTTTTATTTATAGTTCAGGGGGCTGGGGTTGTGCTCATTGGTAGAGCACTTGCCTAGCATGTGTGAGACACTGGGTTCAATCATCAGAACCACATATTAATAAATGAATAAAATAAAGGTATTGTGTTCATCTACAACTAAAAAATATTTTTTTTAAAAAAAAGAGTTCAGGGACACCAAGATGGCAGACACAGTATTAGAAAAGCCACTAGAGAACAAGGAGCCAAGTCCTGTCTCTGTTTACAATAAATCCCATTATCATGACAACTCCCACCCCTGAGGACTTATCACCATGACAACTCCTACCATATGTTCAGTATTTTAAAATGACCAATGGGAGTAAAGTGGGAAGTATTCTAATTCAGTTTTCTAAAGTTACCAATGAGGGGAAATTGGACAATATTCTAATCAGGTATCATAAGATAACTAATGGGAGCAAATGGGGTAAGGTCTTCAATCAGGTCTATATAGGGGAGAGAACACCTCACAGCTCAGCATATAAGACACTAATTTTCAGAGATTTGGGCTTTGAGCTCTTCTCCCTTGCTTGGCTCACTCTGCTCTACCTAATGGAGTACTACTCTTACTTTCACCTTCAATAAATCTGTATTTTGCCTGTTACTTGTGTGTGTGTCTTGCTCAAGTCTTTGTTCAGGACACCAAGGACCTGGACCCCAACTGGACACCCTGATGATAACATTATAAATGATACCATAATGGTAAAAACATACTGTTATACATGTGTCCAAACTCATAGAATGTATAAGGCCAAGAGTGAATCCTAATGTAAACTATGAATTTGGGGTGACAATGATGTGTCAATGTGTTAGTCAACTATAACATGTACCACTCTGCTGGGGGGATGTTGACAATGGTGGAGGCTATGTGTGTGGTGGGGCAGGGGATATATGGCAACTCTGTACCTCCCACTCTATGAACCTAAAACATAAAGCCTAATAATAATAACAACAATAATAATATCTATTTTTTATTTAATAACATTTAATCTATTTTAGAATTTTCAAAGAGTTTCCATATCTTCGATCTCAGTTTCTTAACCATAAAATAGTGAAAACAGAAACTCTGAGGATTAAGTGAACAAGTATAGGTGACATCCTTATAACAGTACCTGGCACACAGAAAGTTTTCAATAAACATAAGCTATAACGGTTATTTATTAGTGGTTATTTATCTCATTTTATTTATGAAGCAGCCTGTGATAATATAATTTCATGCCTGTTTTACAGATAGGGAGATTCCAATAGAGTAAAGGAAATTAAATGGCTTGCTGATATATTAAAACTCCAAAATTCCAAATCTTCAATCTATTAAACAATTTATCTCAAATGTAAACTTTCATAAAAACCTTCTGGGGGTCTGGGGATATAGTTCAGTTGGTAGAATGCTTGCCTTGCATGCACAAGGCCCTGAGTTTGATCCCCAGCACCACAAAAAAAAAAAAAAAAAAAGAAAAAACCTACTGGGGGTTATATATAAACAGGGCAAGGGTAAAATACATGTAGCACATTAATGAATGTGTACCCAGTTGATAATTCTAACCCATACACTTGGTTTAGCATCTTCTGTCCAGGTTGGTTTCCAAGTCTTTTTGAAATTTTTTATTGGTACATTATAATTACAAATAATAGTGGGATTCATTGTGACATATTTGTCACATAACATAATTTGATCAATTTCATTCCCCAATAACTCTTCTTTCTATCCTCATGACCCCATTCCTCTACTCTACTGGTCTCCCTTCTATTTTCACGAGATTCCTCTTTTTCACTTTTCCTCTCTAGCTTCCACATATGAGAAGAAACATATGACCTTTGACTTTCAGATTCTGGCTCACTTCACTTAATATGATACTCTCCAGTTCCATCCATTCTCCTGCAAATGACATATGTTCATTCTCCTTTGTGGCTAAATAAAACTCCACTGTGTATATATAACATACATATTCTTTATCCATTCATCTGTTAACAGACATCTAGGCTAGTCCCATAATTTGGCTATTGTGAATTGCACTGCTATGAACATGGTTATGCTCATCTCTAAAGTATGCTTACTTTAATTATTTTGGATAAATACTGAGGAGTGACATAGGAGGGTCATACGGCAGTTCCATTCCTAGTCTTTTGAGAAAACTCCATATTGATTTCCATAGTGGTTGTACTGATTTACAATCCTACTAACAGTTGAAAAGCGCTCCTTTCCCCCTACATCCTTGCTAACATAAATTATTCTTTGTACTCTTGATAATTACCATTCTAACTGGAGCTGAAACATTAGTGTAGTTTTGACTTGTATTTCACTGATTGCTAAAGATGTGAAAATTTTTTATATGTTTGTTGGTCATCTGAATTTCTTCTTTTGAGAAATGTCTATTTAGTTCATTTGCTCATTTATTGGTTGGGTTTTTGGCTTTTTTAATATTAAGTTTTTTGAGTTCTTTATATATCTTGGACACTAATCCTCTGTCAGAAGAGTAGCTGGCAAAGATTTTTTTCCCGTTTTATAGGTTCTCTCTTCATGCTTTTCTTTTGCTATGCAGAAGCTTTTTAATTTAATGCTATCCCATTTATTAACTCTTGGTATTATTTCTTGAGTCTTAGGAGTCCTATTAAAGGAAGTCATTGGCTGTGCCTATATATATATTGCCCCTATGTTTTCTTCTAGCCCTTGCAAATTTTCTGGTATAATTCCTAGGTCTTTTGTCTACTTTGACTTGACTTTCATGCAGGGTGCACGATAGGTAACAAGTTTCATTCTGCTACATATTAATAAACGGTTTTCCCAGAACCATTTGTTTAAAAAAGGCTCTCACCAATAGATAGGTCATTCAGATGTAAAATCAGCAAAAATATTTGAGACCTAAAAATACTATAAATCCAATGGACCTAAAAGATATCAACAGAATATTTTATCTAACAACAGTTGGATATACTTTCTTCTTAGCTGTTCATGGAATTTCTTCAAAATAGACCTTATTTTAGGTCACGAAGCAAGTCTTAGCAAATGAAAAAAAAGTCAATATAATTAGTTGCATATCATCAGATCATAATGGAATGAAATTAGAAATTAATAGTAAGAAAAATTATAGAAATCACTGAAACACATTGAGATTGAACAAAGTGCTTCTGAATGATGAATAGGTCATAGAAGACATCAGAGGAGAAACTTAAAAATTCTTAGAATCAACTGAGAATAGAGATACAACATACCAGAATCTCTGAGACACTAATAAGGCAGGGTTTGTTTGTTTGTTTTTTATACCAGGGATTGAACTCAGAGGTACTTAAGCACTGAGCCACATCCCTAGCCTTATTTTGCCTATTTAATGTTTTTATTTAGAGACAGGGTCTCACTGAGTTTCTTAGCACCTCACTTTTGCTGAGGCTGGCTTTGAACTTGAAATCCTCCTGCTTCAGCCTCCTTAGCTGCTGGGATTACAGGTACGTGTCATGACACCTGGCCTAGGAAGGAAGTTCTAAGAGGAAAGTTTGTAGCACCAAATACCTATGTTAAAAAAAATCAGACAGATCCTAAATAAACAACTTAATGATGCATCTCAAAGTCCTAGAAAAACAAGAACAGATTAATTCCAAAACCAATATAAGGAAGGAAATGATTAAGATCAGAACCAAAATTAATTAGAGAATTTAGAAAGGATCAATGTAACAAAGAATTGGTTCTTTGAAAAGATGAACAATATTAATAAACCCTTAGCCAAACTAACAAAAAGAGAGAGAGAGAAGACCCAAACAAATAAAATCAGAGGTTAAAAAGAAATGAGCTGTGCCACAGATATCACAAAAAAATCTAGAGGATCACTAAGGGCTATTTTGAAAATTTATACTCCACAAATTGAAAAATATAGAAGAAATGGACAGATATGAATGCATAAGACCTACCCAAATTGAACCAAGAGGACATAGGAAACCTAAACAGACCAATAACAAGCAATGAGATTGAAATGGTAATAAAAAGCCTTCTCTTTTAACTTTGTATATTTTTTCTTGCTTCATTTTTTGAATTACGATAAGCATTGTTACATTTGCTTTAAAAGTTTTTAATTAAAAGCAGAAACATATAATAACAAGCTATTAGAAGGAAATAAAGTATAACTGCTGATATAAACTTGTGTATAAAAGGTTCAAAACAGATTAATATAGTAGCAACCCCTTCCCTGACCAAAGACACCCCTCTATCTGCCATTAATGTAAATGCTCCTAGGAACCTGAACCTATAAATCAAAGTTTGTGTGAATCACGACTGAAGCTGGGAGATTAGGATAGGACTTTTTGAACAATGAAGGATCACTTGGCAACTGCAATAGTAGCTGCATCACAAGCTGCAGAACTCATTTATGAAACTACCTTATTGAGATACAACTGATGTACGATAAAACACATTCCATAACATAAACTGTGCATGTATCAAAATTGTACATTTTAGTAAGTTTTAACATATGTACACATGTCCATAAAACTCTGATCAAGACAGTGAAAACACTCATCACCCACCCAAAATTTCTTGTGCTCTTTTGTAAACCCTTTTCAGCCTTTAGCAACCACTGATCTGGATGCAAAATGCTTAAGTCCTATCTGACTTATTGGGTAACGTAATAAAAATAGACATTTTTTTCTGGAAATACTCATACAATGCTAAATTTCAACAGGTATTTTCCTGTAAATCAGAATGATTTCTCAATTTCAAGCTTAATGTACCAATCTTTGTCTAGTTAAAGCTGTATGGAGACCTGGTTTTGAAAATAGGTCTAAAAAGATTTGTTTCCCCCTATATGATCCCTGTTTGTAACCCTGTTTAAACCAAATAAACATATTCTAGAATATTATCTATTTTAAATTATATATTACACATTAGATTATATATTAATTAAAATATATCTGCTAAAAACAGGTAGAATCACTGAGACCAATTTATTAGGCTATTACTCAAAATTGATTATGTAGAACAATCTAACTTACCCTTTAATTTTCTTTTTAATATTTCTATGCTTCAACTGACAATAATGGTAGAATTCATTAACATTCTCATCATTTTCACCATTGTAATATCCACAGATTGATTTATTCAACAAGGTTTTCAGAGTCTAGTATAAACCAAGCCCTGATGAAAAAGAATGCCATAATTATGACCTTCATAAATTAATCAAAAGGTCAATTTTTAAAAAAAATGTTTATTTTTAGTAATACTTAACATTAGGGTTATTTTGATATAATTATTAAAGCATGGAATATAATTTGCTCTAATTCAATCTCCAGGGCTTTCCTTCCCCTCTTCTTCTCCCTCCACCTGTTCCCTTCCCTCCACTGTACTGGTCTTTCTGCTATTTACTTATATAGTTTTTTAATTAGTGTCTTGGATATATATGATGGCGAGATTCACTGTTGTATATTCATATACATACATAGGGAAGTTAGGTCAGATTCATTCCACTATTCTTCCTTTATCCTGATTTTCCTCTCTCCCCCTCAGTCTCCTTTCTCTACTCCACTGATCTGTCTCCTGCTTTATTGGAATTTTCCCCTTCCTTCAAAAGGTCAAATTTTAATGAATATTTTTACCTATTTCTCTGTTCTCTTATATTCCACCTTTACACCTTCTCCAACCTCATGCACACATTTTGCTGCTAGCTTTGTGATTAAAAGCCATACTACTGAAATGATTTATTCCTTAATACCTTTATAGAGGCCAATAGGAGGTCCTTTAACCTTAAAAAATTACAGTTACTTAATAATGCTTACACAGTGTGCATTCTAGCAATGGCTTGTGTATGTAGCTTTACAGAAATATTTCACTCAACATGCTCCCAATGCCAGAACATTTTTAGAAGATTCTCAGAGAACATGCTGCTTTCTCTTATCACCTGGAACTTCATCTTCTTTACCACTGTACCTAGTAGCAAAGCTGGCCAAATAGGAGTAGAATAAGAGATTAGGGGAAAGGTATCACACTGGAAATGTTCTCCCAAGCTAAAAGTTGTTTTAAACTGCAGTGAAAACTCAATAAATTCTGCACAGTCTGCATCTAAAGTCATTCCAAAACCTTTTCTCATTTCAGAACATATTAGAGAGCCTCATCTTATACCTCTCGGGTTTTTAAAATCAAATTAACTTTGAAACATTGAAAGTACTTGAGTCATAAGTATCCACCCATTTGTTCTCTCTTATTCTTTCTCACTCAAATATTTGCTGTCAGAGTGTTTAGCATGGTGATCTGAATAAGGTCCATTTTAAAAAAAACAACAGTAGAAAATAATAGGACAATCTGTACAACTCAATATCCTCTTTTGAAGTTGGTCTTGCTGCCTTTCTTTTTTCTCCAGGCTTTCAAACTTCCAAGTTTGTCATTTTGAAAGCATTTTAGATGTATAAAATTATATCAATATATTTATGTAAGTCAGCAGGGCAGCCAGTATTTGTTAGGGTCAGATCAACCTAGGAAATTTGCAACCTTCTGGTCATATAGAATCCCAGTAAACAGGGTGCAGTGGCACATGCCAGTAATATGAGCATCCCAGAAGGCTAAGGCAAGAGGATTGCAAGTTCAAAGCCAACCCCAGCAACTTAGCAAGGCCCTAAGCAACTTATCAAGACCCTGTCTCAAAATAAAACATAAAAGTGTTAGGTATATGGCTCAGTGTTAAATTGCCCTGTGTTAAATCCCTATTAACCTCTCCCCAATAAAAAGAATTCCAGTAAGTTTTGACCAAATAGAAATATTTTCTGGCTCTTTAGTCAAGATGCTACAGATAAATGTTCAAGCATTCTGACAGATCATTAATCCAAACAGCATTTTAAAACGAAGCCTTAACCATATGCTCTAATCTTTGGAATAATTTCAAAATCACATCATTAAAATAAACTGTAATCAATTTTGCAATAGTAGGAATATAGCCAGTAGATAACCCTGTAAACAACCAAATTCCCAGATTAAGATGGTATGAAAGAGATTATGGGGGGTGGGCAATGAAGATTTCTGGAAAGAAGTGACTTGTGAAGATCCACAGTCATTCAGCAATGATAACTTTGCAACAGTGAATATTAGAAATATTAGAAAATATTAGAGTTCTATAAAAACAATCTCTGCTATCATCACTCAAAGAAACTTACCTCTAAGGTAGAGTTTAGTGTGGGGATTTTTTTTTTTTTTTTTTTTTTTGGTGTTAGGGATTTAACCTAGGGATGCTTTACCACTGAGCTACATCCCCAGTCCTTTTTTTATATCTTCATTTATTTTTATGTGGTGCTGAGGATTGAACCCGGTGCCTTGTATGTGTGAGGCAAGCACTCTACTGCTGAGCCCCAGCCCCAGCCCCAGCCCCAGCCCCCCAGTCCTTTTTATTTTGCTATTTTGAGACAGGGTCTCATTAATTTGCTGAGGGCTTCCCTAAATTGCTGAGGTTGGCCTCCTACTTGCCATCCTCCTGTCTCACCCTCCCCAGTCACTGGAATTACAGACATGTGCCACCACACCCAGCTTAGTATGAGGAATTTTGATCTTGAAATAAAGAAAAATAGATTCGTGTTAATTCATCTCTCAGGGCAACTCAATTTTCTGTTTTCTTCTCCCTGTGTCAAAAGATTGTTCTAAGGTTTCCTTTATGTGATATTTGTGAAAGAAAAGTGCTTTGAGTGCTTCTGAGGCTAACAGAAAATAAATAAACTTTTAAAAAGTTTGTATTCAGCCTTTCCATGCAAATGCATTTATATAACTCTGTATGCTGGGGTGAGCACAGGCATCCTCCCATGACAGCAAGGAAGGGAGCTATTTTTAAAAAACTGTATATACAAAGCAGTGGGCAGACCTGTCCAACAAGTCTTTTAGTCTTTTGCCCCTTCTTCAGCACTTTGTTGAAAAGCACCTTTTTTTGCAGACACCTCCAGCCAAGAATGACGCTTTATACCTTGGATTAATTTACCATAATGCTACTAAAGTTGACTCCCTTCTTTCTGCTTTCTCTTCTCCACATGACCTCAAAAAAGAAAGAAAAGGCCATCATGGATGTAAAGGAATGTGGCTAAGTATCTCCCATATTTTTTCCTCACTCACTGAGTAATATTAGAATTGTTTGTGGGAAATGCATCTTACCAGTGTTTTGCTTCCAGGTTCTGTCTTGAGTCTGAAAATTACCAGCAGAATTCCTGTCCACAGTCGCCACCTACAGGAGAAAAGCAACCTTCACATGGGACCTGGCTTTGTCCTACTAAGTTTCTGAGTGCAGCAGTATTTCCCCAGCTTTTCAAAACCCTAAGGTGATCTTATTTGAATACAAGTCCCACAGTACCACATATTACCCAATATCTTATGTGGAAAATGTGATCGAGGGAGGAAAAACTGGGTAGGCCACAATTCATGTGAACTCTTCATAGTAACCTATGGCATCCTAACCAGGCAACACTCTGCCAGAAACAGGTATAGTCAAAAAAAAAAAAAAAAGTGGATGAAATAGTACAAAAATAAGTAAAACAACTATATCTTTACAACCTTAAGCACAAAGAGTCTGATATTGACACAGTTGTACTTATATACCATCATAATCTGGTTTTGTACTTGTTTTTATAAACAATTCCAGATATTGATATCGTTAACACATTTCTCACTTTTTATGCCTGCAGAATGTTCCTGTAGAAATTTGATAGAGAAATTTTGTAGAAATTCTATAGGGACTTACTACAGATTTAGTTAGAGATATTCCCCCTCCATGGAGATTTGTGTTTTCTAATATTCTTTTTTCCTGAAAGACCATTACCTTTTCCAAAGGACTACTGCCATAAGAAAAAACAACTACCATGAAATTATTTGTACACTTCTTTATAAAAATGATTTCCTCAAAATGTATTTTCAAATATATTTTGTCAAAGGGCAGGAATTCATTCATATGGCTCATTAACTATTGTCAAATTGGTCTCCTGAAACATTAAGTCAATTAATCAGGCCATCAGTGAGCAAACATGCCTGACCCCCTTGCAGCCCTATACACATTGGATCATTATGATGTTTATATTTGCTGCCTTTATTAGTATACAACAGAAACTCCAAGTAGCTCTCATTTGCATTTAATTTCATGTAGACTGAAGCTCCAGCCAACCTTGTATCCATATTCCACTTCCTGTTCAATATCTCCAGTTGAATATTTCATTGGCATCTCAGATGAACAAGTGCACCAGAGCTCTTAATTTCCATCCCCCAAATCTGTCCTCAATCTCAAACTTGTTTCTTCCCACCTAGTGATTACCACCTCCCCAAATAGAGTCACCCTCCACCCAAGTGCTCAGGCTGAAAACTTAGGACTTATTCTTCCCTTCTTCTCTGATTTGTTCCTTTTGCAAGTCCTTTGGACTCCACCTTTATCACACATTCCAAACCCATTTCCAGCTTCATTGCTACATCACAGGTCCAAGCTACCACCATCTGTCTGTCACCTGAATCATTGCAACAGCCTCCTCTTCCATCCTTGTCCCAACAGAGTCTACTCTATGCACTAGCCAAAGTGATATTTTTTAAAAAAACTTTAAGGGCTGGAGGTGTAGTTCAGTGGTAAAGCTCTTGCCTAGCAAGGATCAGGTTCTGGGTTGCATCCCCAGTACTGCAAAAAAAAAAAAAAAAAAAACACCACCAACAAAAAAGGGGGGGGGCTGGGGGTGTGGCTCCTGGGTTCAGTCCCTGGTACCAATAAACAAACAAACAAATCCAAAACCCTCCAGTGGCTTCCCATGACATTGTGAAGGAAATGCAAACTGCTTATCCTCAAAATATGGCCCCTGCCCACCTCTTTCAACTCAATTCACCCCTCCTCCCCTCCTTCCTTTGTTCTCTCCATCCCAGCCCCACTGGTCTTTTTACTGCCCCACAAATGTAGTAGTTTCACTCCACAGGGTGAACATGGAGTTCCCCCTATCTGAAGGGCTCTCACCCAAGATTTCTTTAAGGTTGATTCTTTTTCATTTTTTTTCAGATTTGACTTGAATGTCATCTCAGAGCATCTTTCCCTAAACAATCTGAAATAGAACTGGATCCACCCCTATGAACAGTAGCATATCACTCCATTTTATTTTTACCATAACATTGAAGCTAGCTACTAATTTTGACACCTTGCAGATCTGTATAAAAGTGTGTTGTGTTGAAGCAGCAAATTCATGAGTGCTGCATTTGGAATATTTAGTTTTATCTTTAAGCACCACCCCATGTATTCATTTATGCCATCTAATATATGACAACCAGTTGTAGTACATACAATTTTATGATCTTTATTTCCCTTTGTATTTACTTTAAGCATTTAAATAAATTGCTGAATTGTAATTTTAAAAAAGAAAGAAAGAGAGAAAAAAATGCAAGTGGTAAGAATAGCATGCAGGGGCTGGGGATGTGGCTCAAGTGGTAGAGCGCTCGCCTGGCATGTGAGCGGCCCAGGTTCGATCCTCAGCACCACATACAAACAAAGATGTTGTGTCCGCCGAAAACTAAAAAATAAATATTAAAAAATTCTCTCTCTCTCTCTCTTTAAAAAAATAAAAATAAAAAAATAAAAAGAGTAGCACGCAAGTAACTAGACTCCAGGTTAAAAAGGAAAATATTGGCCAGAGCCTGGGGTCAGATATGTCACTGGTGCTTTAGTCTAGCAGAATATTTCAAGTATTCTCAGTTCTTTATTCTCTGACATTCTGAGGTCCCCAACAGTTTCTAGTATAAAGTTGCAAAAGTCATATCTTGTAATATTCATGGAAACATACCCATTTCAAAAAGGGTGCCCCCAATGTATAGGGGATCAAGCATGTGAGAGTACACCTTCACTGCCTATTAAATGAAGTCTGAGTTTCTGATCCAGTTATCAAAAACACTCCGTGAATTTCATTCCCTTCCCAGGTTGTATATCCCACCACCACTCTTCAGTCACCCTACTCCACAGCAAAATTAATTCACTCCGCTTCGCTTCCAAGTCTCCACAGCTTTGCTCCTTGAGTCATTTTCTCTCTCCAGTGTCTCATGTCAAGCTTTCGCTCATCTTTCAATTCAATCTTAGATCCAGCTTCTTCCTCACTTCTTTGCTTTCCCCAATAATCTATCTCACTAATGTGCTTGCTTAGAAATATATCTATACCTTTCTTAACACAGTTATCACTTTCAGTGCTGCATTATAATTATTTGGATGTCTATAATTTCAAGAACTGAGATTAGTTCATAATTTTATTTCTTTAGATTAGAAAAAAATCTTTCCTGTGAGTTTAACTTATAATTTTGAATTAATTAATTTATGAGTTCATTCACATGCCTATCACTGTATCCAAAATGATTTATTATTTTGTTTGACTTTTATTTAGTCTCCAATTAAGATTCTGCTGTAAAATGGAAGATACAGCCATCATAAATTTTTACCAAAAATGAATTGGGCTTCTAGATGTACACATTTCTAGTTATAAAATCTTTAAATAATATTCCCTTCTATTGATGTGACTTAAATCAAGAATAATAATAGGGGCTGGGGCTGGGGCTCAGTGGCAGAGTGCTTGACTAGCATGTGTGAGGCACTGGATTCGATCCTCAGCACCACATGAAAGTAAACAAAATAAAGGCATTCTGTTCATCTACAACTACAAAAAAAATTAAAAGAGGATAATAGTAAATGAAGGGGGTTCATAGTCCTACTACAAAGGAGTAAAAGCAAAAGTAATTTTTTTTTAAAAATTGAAGCTATCCATTTATGTTGTATATTTGTTAACCTACTTTTGCCTGTCTGTCCCTTCCCTTCCCAATCTGTAAGTTCCGTGAGGGCAGGGTTGCATCTGCCTGGTTTACTAGTATATCTTCAAAGCCTAAGATAGTACCTGGCTCATATAAAGAAATAATAAGGAGGCTGGGTTGTGGCTCAGTGATAGAGCACTCACCCAGCCTGTGAGGAGCTGGGTTCAATCCTCAACACTACATAAAAATAAATAAGTGAATTAAAGGTATTGTGGCCAACTGCAACTAAATATATATATATATATATATATATATTAAAAAAGAACTCATAAGGCTAAATCCTACCTAAAACAGAGATTCTGTTCAAAAGCTGCATTTGAAAGTATGACTTTAATATTTAAAATACTAATATTAGCACTCAATGACAAATAGTAAAATGATAATGCAGATGTGCATGTTCTTTTGGATTCCTAGAGCTATTAACATTAATGAACATTGAGATAAATTCAGATATAACTACTAAACACCTACCCAGTTAGACATTTTGAGGGCTACCATAAGTCACCCTCAAAGGACTAAGTCTGCAAAGAGAAAGAACTTATAATTGTAACTGGAATATGAGGAATAAAATGGTGAACACCATGAGAGGTATAGAATACTTTGGGCCACAGATAAACAATAAAGGTCTTAACACTCTTTCACACAAAATGAGTGCTAGAATTCCTGGGAATGTGCATTGTGGGTTTAATGGGACGTATGTAGAAACAATTGTACTTGTCACAATAACTGGCAAAGGAATAAGCTTCTCTGCCATTTGCTAAGCAGGGGGCCAGCAATTGCTTAATGCCCTGCAGTTCCTGGACAGACTTGCACAATAAAGATCTTCCCATGACAACACAGAAAAGACTCATCTAGAACATATGGAATGTATTCAGGGAATTCCAGATTCATATTTCTAACATGTTGTTTTCTCAGGTAGTCACTTCTGGGTTGTTTTTCCTCTGAACTCTGTGTGTGTGTGTGTATGTATAAATTTTTTTTAAAAAATTTAATTAGTTTTAATCGGTTTTACTTGACAGTTGAATGCATTTATGCACTTTGATGTATCATACATAGATGGTGTATAATTTCTCGTTTTTCTGATTGTACATGTTGTAGGATCACATCCATCATGCAGCCATATATGTACATAAGGTAATAATGTTTGTTTCATTCTACTATCCTTTCTATCCCCATATCCCCTCCCCCTCCCTTCTCTCCTTTCTATATAAAGTTACTCTATTCTTCCCTAGAACCCCAACCTTTATTGTGAATTAGCATCCACATATCAGATAAAACATCCAGCCTTTGTTTTTTGGGGGGATTGGCTTAATTCGCTTAGCATGATATTCTTTAACTTCATCATTTACCAGCAAATGCCATAATTTAATTCTTGTTTAAAGTTGAGTAATATTCCATCATATATATCACATTTTCTTTATCCATTTATCTATTGAAGGGCGCCTAAGTTATTTCCGTAGTTTAGCTATTGTAAATTGAGCTCCTATAAACATTGATGTGGCGGCATTACTGTAGTATGCTGATTTTAGTCCTTTGAGTATAAACTGAGGAGTGGAATAGCTGGGTCTTTGAACCAGATCCTATACTGTTCAGCAGAAGTGTTCAGCAGAAAGAAAACTTGAGTCCAAGCAAAGGATGAAGGAGAATAGCAAGGCCCACCAGAATGTCTCTGTAGGATCATAGATTTTCAGCCCCACATCAGAGGAAAGTTACCACCCATGGATAATACTCAGTCCCTAGCAGTTAGCCCTTCCCTAATGATGATCAGCATCCCTGTGTGTTATGATTATTCTCATTTCACAAAGACAGTTCTACTGAACCTCTGATAATTCTGTAATTACAATGTAAAGTAAGAAGCTAATTTTGAATTAGAATCTTCCCTGGTGGGGGATCCTTTCTCTTGAGCTCAGAGTTTACAGAGTCAGGTAGCCCCCAGAATGGGGGTTGGGGACTGAGCAGGGAAAGCAGAACACTTACCCCTAGCTAAAGGGGTCAGTTCTGGCCAGCTCTGCTTTCTGGAGGTGAAACATAGCTCAGGCCTTCTAACATCTCAAGATAAGCTGTAGATTCCAGTTTTGATTGAGATCTTTAGCTTTTTCAATGTTGACCCCTATTTCAATTGCTTTTTCAAATAGTGTGCAGGCTGAAGCACATCATCTAGGTCTGAATTTGACCCAGGGCCCCTAGTTTGCTCTTTCTGCACACTCAACCCAGGAATCTTTTCAGTTGCATGCATTGAGTATTCCCCACTGAGTCAGTAAATTAAAAAAAAATAGTTAAATGTACTGACAACTTGGTAAGGTTTTCAAGATAGGAGGAGAGATGCACAGACCCAGGGACCCAGGTGGGTCATACCAGATGATTGGTACCACTTTTGTTATGTTCTTCCTTGCTTAAAAATTCTTAATTCCCTCCCCTATTTCTTTCTTTCTTTTTTTGGTACTGGGGATTAAACTCAGAGGCACTCAGTCACTGAGCCACATTCCAGCCCTATTTTGTATTTTATTTAGAGACAGGGTCTCACTGAGTTGCTTAGCACCTCACTTTTGCTGAGGCTGGCTTTGAACTCAGGATTCTCCTGCCTCAGTTTCCCAAGCTTCTGGGATCACAGGCATACAGTACCACACCTGGCACCTCCCCTATTTCTTACTGCACAAGTTACTTCTAAGGCTCTCCAAAACATGATTCCCCTGCCTTGCCAGCCCTATATTTTATCATGTCCCTGTGTTCATCCTCCATTCTATTTGAGCCAGTCTTCCTTGAATTCCTTCTAAGATGATGATCTGTTCAGCCCAATATCTCCTGTCCTTATTGAAATCCTATCCACCATTCCAAACTTTGCTCACACTTCACCCCTTTTATTAAACCTTCCCTGTGACAGTAAAAAGCAAAAAGGTATGGTGTCAAGAAGACCTGGGTTCAAATCTCACTTCCACCATTGATAAGCTGGGAGATATCCTTGGGTTTGTTACCTAAATGCTTTGGGCTTCAGAAGATGATGCATGTTAAATATCTCTCATATGAAATATTTAAGACTCCAAGTGTTTCAGATTCTGGATTTGGGAATATGTGCATAACCAATAATGATCTCATTGGGGATGGGATTAAAGTCTAAACATAAAATTCATTCATATGTTATATACATGTCAAACACATAGTCTGAAAGTCATTTTATACAATATTTTTAGTGACTGTGTTTTGACTGCAGCCTGTCACATGAGGACAGATGTGGAATTTTCCACTTGTGGTATCATGTCAACTTGGCAAGGTTTTCAAGTAGGAAAAGTTTTGAATTTTGTAATATTGGGGATTTCAGATGTTTGGATTAGGGTTAGCCAGCCCCTAATAGTGCCTACCTTACGGGATTTTATTTTCTCTCTCTCTCTCTCTCTCTCTCTCTCTCTCTCTCTCTCTCTCTCTCTCTCTCTCTCCCTCTCTCCCTCTCTCTTCCCTACAGGATTTTTTAAGGATTACATAAAATAATGCAAATAAAGCACTTGCTCCCCAGCAAGTGATTAATTAATGTGAACTCTTATTGTTAATATACCTACTCAATTTTCACTGACCTTCCTCTCCTTCTGTAAGTGCTCCAGCCCTTCTGCTGCCTCTTCTGAGCACAGCCCCACTAGATTCCATGCAGTCCATTTTTACTCGACTGTGACCCAGGTATTGACCTGCCTCACCTGAAACTTAGCTTTAAAGCTTCTTAAAGTACTAGGAGTATGTAGGATACAACATAGAATCCATAGACCCAAGTGAATACTGAATCAGAGTTGCACTACAAACACTACCTCTGAAACAAGTCAGCCAAAGTCCCTATCTCCAGCAAAGGCAAGAGTGCATGCTGGGAAGAGCAATGTGTATCTAATCTCAGAGGTGGAAACTGCTTCCATGTTTAGATAATCCTCCCCTCTCCCCGCCACCCCCCACACCATCTTGTTTTATCCAATATGGTCCTCACTCCGCCTTCCCTAACCTTCAACCCTCTCCTTCCTTCTGATGCTAGAGATAACACACTGAGCTAGTTAAAGGCCACTCTCTTTATATGACTATATGATGGGGAACCTGAACAAACAGGCTACACTGCCTGTCTAAATGGAAAGCCTGTGATCTACTACTACAGAAGCCAAGATGGCCTCTGCAGGCCCTGTCCCCCTCTCTACCTCCACTGGAGTAACAAGTCCAGCCTCATCCATCCCGTGAGGTGTGCAGTAGGTGGGATCCCCTGGGCATCAGTGCCCACCATCTTATTCACTTTTCTCTGTTTTTACAAGGATTAAAAGAAAAAGAATTTAATGGAAGTTACTCCATGCTTCAGATGACTCCATGCTTTCAGGGGACCCCCAACCCCCAAAAAAACACAGCACAGAAAAATGTTACCACTGAAATGTCATACCTTTTAAAAAGCAAACATAACAAACCCAGAATCTGAGAATTCCCAACTACTTTATCCCAAGAACGGTTTTCCAAACATGAAAACTGAACCTTACCAACTGTGCTATATGAGTTTACTCTTTGAACAGCATGAGGTTTCAAAGTTAGATTAGAAGCAGGCAGAAATGGACAAATTGGACATGATCTTTGACATTTGATATCATAAGGAAAATGAAAAGGCCAGAAGGGTAACCAGCCCCCTTGTTGGGACCAGTGTTCCAATACGCAAAGTTGCCCCTTGGAGTAGGCAGCATTCAAAAGTTTTCTGGTAAGGATCAGCTTTAAAGAAAGTTACAAAAAGCAGGCATTAGAATGTAAAGAAGGTGAGGGTTCCAAGGACCAAGACTATCATTCTCTTGCGTGCAGGGATGGCAGTTTTCCCTGCAGCACGGGTCTTCCTAGCTTGCTTTTTCCCCTCAACCCTCTGCCCACCAATCGAAGCTCAGCACTCAGCATTCCAAATTCCTTGTGGGTGACCCTGCTCTCTTGGTCAAATTGGAAACAAGTCTTATTCCATCTGCACTGGAAAAGTCCAGTGGAGACAGAGTGTCTTGAGAAGTCCCTGAAACCAAGGACCGAGTCATCAAGGGGACAGGTAGGGACAGCAGGATCCTGCTAAAGATTAATTGGATGGGTGCAGTGGCAGCAGGGAGAAAGTTGAGAGCCCAAGCCCTTGGCATGATGATGTAGCAGGAGAGGGCACCTTCAGTTCTCATAAGCGGGATGACACTGCCAACGCACTCTAAGGGAATGCCTCGCGTGACCTCGGCTGTAGCAGCGGCTGGAATGAGCAGTAGAGTGGGTGCCAGAGCGCCCCCTACTGCGGTGCCAGGGCCAGAGGAAGCGCAGCAGGGTGAAGGGAAAGGACCAGGGGAAGAGACTAGACGCATCTCTGGAAAACCTGACTCTGCTGGGGCTGGAAGGGTAACCCGGGTCCCCTGCATAGCCCGTCCCCAATCCCCATCCAGGGTCTGGCAAGGCCCTGTCTGCGTTGCACCCACAGCTCCGGTAGGCCAGGGCGGACAGCCGACACAGACGCAGTGGGACGTGGCTGCCTTCTCTGCGAGCAGAGCGTAGGGCATTTACCGGGAGACTCAGGAGCCGTTGCGTCTCCACTCTGGGCTCCTCTGGGATAGCGGGTCTGCCACCACCACCGCCACTACCGCCGCCGCCGCCCCTTTCCAGCTGCAGCAGTAGCCACTGCCTACGCTCCCAGTCGCTCCCTGCGACTGTTGTCCGCGAGGCCAGCTGTTGAATGGCTCGCGTCGAGCGCACCAGGAGCATAAGAGTCCTCGCTGCATCCAAGTCCGCGACGCAGGCGCGCAGCCGGGTGCCAACGCCCCGTGCACCCCTCGCCCCGCTGCGGCCCTGGCGAGCTCACAGCGACTGCCTCCCGGCTCCGGGCTGCGGGCTGCGGGCTGCGGGCTGCGGGTTCGCCTGCCTGCCCGCTTGCTCTGTTGGGTGGGCTCTCGCCAAACCAATTGACTCCCCTCTGAGGCTCCACCCCCTCGCTTCGATCCCTCAACTTGCCCACAGGACCAATGGCAATGATGGACTAGTCCCGCCCCTTCGATTCCCCCAGGGCCAATCGCCTTCTCAGGAGGAACCATTCAAATAACCCCGCCCCTCTAGTGCGGCAAAGCTGGAGCCAAAGTTTACCCCAATACGCGGTGGCTCCTGAGATTCGCTAGCTTCACCCAGGCTTCCCACCCTCCCGGCCTCATAAGGTTACAATGTTGTTAAAGACTGCAACTTACCTGGTCTACCGACCCATGCACACACTAATGCCTTCGAGGAAAATAGTATAAAAAGGCTAATGAGAGAGCGGCTGTTGCCCACCTCACCTGTGAGGAGGGACTGCTGAGAAACGGCCACCCAATTGGCCAGGCCTTACACATCGCAAGGTGAGCAAGAACCTCAAAGATCATCAACTGACTATCCCTGCACTGTTTTTGATTTTTGTTGTTTGTCCCATGTAGAGAAGTCCTGCCCTTGTAAACTGGACAACCTCCAGTAATTGGGATTCACTGCGGACTGCAAGCATAGGGCTCTGACTCCCTGGTAACTTCTGTCCTTTTGAGGCCAAGCAAAGGCAGCCTTGCCCCTTCTTCCTCCACCGTGGCCCCACAATTTGAAGTCAATTCTGGCTCACTTCCCCTCCAGACTCCGCTACTCCAAAGAGTTCAAGTCTCTTCTCTGAATTTAGGCCAATTCCTTCATACCTTTTAAAAGTACGAGGCAGGAACTGAGTCTTCCTTCTCCCTATCCCCACCCCAGGGTACAGTCCCATCTGCAGGAGTAGACCCAGGGTAGTCACATCTCCTATCTAGAGGACTTTTCAGCTTGAGCTCCCTAAAGTGGCATTTGCTTTCTTGACTGCCATATTACAAAGCTGACACTTATTAGATTTACTTTCAACACACTCACAGTGGCTGCTATCACAGGGCTCTGTTTTCTACTTGATTATCTGAGATAGGGGGTGTTGATTTCACCCTCTTCTGTCGAGACATCTTTGCTGTTCATTCTGTCCTAAATACACCTTCATCTCTGCTCCCTACCACTGCCTTTGTTCAGGCACCTACCCTGTTTTGCACCACAACTGCCAAAGAGCTTCTCAACCCCTCACCTTGACTCTAGACTTCCATCCTCCTGGCTGGCTTCCCAACACTCCTCTCCTCATCCTTTTCACATGGGAAGCCAGAGTCAGATCTAAAACACAAATGCAATCATGATACCACCTCCCAGCTTAAAAGCTCATCCCAGCTTCCAGTCATTTTTGTTCTCTCCCCTTACCCCCGTTCCTTTCAGGATAAGATCTCAAATCTGTGGCACAGCATGGAAAATCTTTGGTGACCTGACCTCACCTGCCCAGCCTCATTTCTAGCTATTCCACCTCCAATCACAGAGCAGTCTATACTTAAGGTAAACTGAACTTCCTCTTACTCAGAAGAGCCATGGTCTCAAACACTTTGATTTTTTTTTATACAAAGTCCAAAATAACCTTCTCCCTACCCTACTGTATGTGACCTAAAACATACTGATGTGTTTTATTCATTCATTGAACAAGTACATCATGCACATCTATTATGTGCCAAGTGTTGGGGGTATAAAAATATGTAAGATTTAGAGTCTAATACTCCCATGCCTTAGGCATGTAATATATTTTGTGTATTATTTTTCCTGTAAAAAATAAATAAATGAAAATGTGTAAGATTGGGTCCTTCCATCAGGTGCTCCTCAATAGGATGTAATGATTCTGCTTCCATTCACATTGCCACACAGACATCAAGGCAGCTAATTGGTTCCCTTGCAAGTGAGGGGGATGCTGATGGAACCTAGGGCCTTGAACATGCAGGCACACTACTCTACCACTAAGCTACATTCCCAACCCAAGGAAGCTAATTGGAATGGTTACTTTGGACTTCAGACTCATCCAAATAAATGAAGGGCTGGGGAAACTGAAACAGAGATTTTTCTCTCTTGCTTAATATCACTAAATAATATTTAAACTCATTCCATTAAGGCTGTCAATTTTGTTTGTGTGGTTTTTGTTTTTTGTTTGGTACTGGGAATCTAACCCAGAGGTGTTTTATCACTGAGCTCTATTCCCACACTTTTTTTGTTTTTATTTTGATACAGGGTCTCATTAAGTTTCTTAGGGCCTAACTAAGTTGCTGAGACTGACATTAAACTTGTGATCCTCCTGCCTCAGCCTCCCAAGTCAAGTCACTGGATTATAAGCATGTGCCACCATGCCCCGCAAGGTTGGCAATTTGAAGGCCAGAGGTCATGACTCTTTCATGTTTTAATCACACAATTACAGGACTTTGGGGGTTTTGTTTGTTTTGGTATTGGGGATTGAACCCAGGTGTGCTTCACCACTGAACAGTTTAACTTTTAAAAACCCAACTTATAGTCAGGTGTGGTGTCACATCCCTGTAAACCCAGTGGCTCAGGAGGCTGAGACAGGACGGTCATGAGTTCAAAGCCAGCCTCAGCAATTTAGGGAGGCCCTACGCAAATTAGCAAGACCCTATCTCTAAATAAAATATTTTAAAAGGCTAGAGATGTGGCTCAGTGGTTAAGCACCCGTGGGTTCAATCCCTGGTACAAAAATAAATAAATAAAAATATCCAACTTGCTAAAGTGTTTTGCATGTGCTTATGGGTAGATGTGTTGAGTTCTTTTTCCTTTTGATTTTTCATTTTTAAGATCATATAATCAATTTGTAACATAGCGTTTCTGGATCTGAAGAGAAAACACTTGAACAGGATTGTATGTTGTACAAATGAACCGGTTTTAATCACACAATTACAGGACTTTGGGGTTTTGTTTGTTTTGGTATTGGTGATTGAACCCAGGTGTGCTTCACCTCTGAACTGTATCCCTAGACTGCCTATCTTTCTTTCTTTTTAATGTTTATTTTTTAGGTGTAGATGGACACAACACAATATATTTTTTTTAATGTGGTGCTGAGGATGGAACCCAGGCCGCATGCATGCCAGGCAAGCGCGCTACCGCTTGAGCCACATCCCCAGCCCCCAATCTTTCTTTCTTTTGAGACAACATCACTAAGTTGCTTTGGGCCTCACCAAGTTGCTAAAGCTGACCTTGAATTTGTGATCCCTCTGCTTCAGCTTCCCAAGTTGCTGGGACTACAGTCATGTGCCACCTCATCTGGCAAAACTTTGGTATTAACATGGACTTTTAAGTTAATTTAATGAAACCCCACCCTAGATGCCTAAACTACTATGTGGGCAGATTTGGGGGTTCTTTACAAAGTTATTAGCTCCTTAGAATCTGAAAATAAGTTATTTTTGTTGTTGTTACTTTTAAACCATATGGCTCAGCTAGGCCCATGGGACACGCCTATAATCCCAACGGCTTGGGAGGTTGAGGAAGGAGGATTATAAATTCAAAGCCAGTCTCAGCAATTTAGCAAGGTCCTAAGCAATTTAGGGAGACTCTGTGTCTAAATAAAATATTTTAAAAGGTCTGAGGATATGGCTCAATGGTTAAGTGCCTCTGGGTTTAATCCCTGGTAGCAAAAAAAAACCAACCATGGCTCTACAAGTCCGAGTTTGCCACATCTGCAATAATTTGAGGGACACTTGGGATGTTTCTCTATTATCTATTTTTCCCCTCCAGGGTTTGATGTGTCCTCAGGACCTCTTCTTTCTAAATGCAAGACCCACTTGTTAACATTTACTAGTTATTAACACCTAGCATTTGGAAAGAGGCATGGCCTAATGGAAAAAAAAAATTAAAGACACATGTACCAAATTGCAATTTTCAAAGTGATTGATCCTCATAGTAACCTGAATAAATATCTTTATTTCCATTTTACAGGAGAGGAGGTTAAAATGCATCTAGGCTAAATCATCTAGCAGGGTATTTGAATTTCAGTTCTGCCATTAACACTGGGCAAGTGACTATGCCACTCTATGACCCAGTTTCCGTATCAATAAAATCAGATGAGATGATTTGCAAGTGTCCTTGCAGCTTTGTCTGTTATCCCCTCATTCCTGCTTTCTGGGATCAGGGTACTGGAAGTGGGGGGGGGTGTTGTTTATCATTTTACTAGTTACAAAAAATCATTTTGGCACTTGAGATACATTTTGGAAAGGATAAGCTCTGGTGGAATGCCAAAGCAGACAGCATGGGAGCAGTGAATACTATAAGTAAGAAAATATGAGGATCCTAGAAAAGATCTGGACTCCAAACTCACCTACTCCCTGGGTCTATAATACAACCACTTCAATTTAAATTTTGAACTAAAAATTCCAACTCATTTGCTTTAATGATTAAAGAGTCTTCTCTGCACACCTTGATTAAAGTCTTTTTTGGCAAACTATTTGATCACATTCAGAGAATAATTTCGGCACAAAATGATATAAAGAAATCCATTGTGTATCTCCTGCTTATTCCATATAGCAAAGAGGGAAGATCGGAAATCAAAGCCTGAGGATGTCATTTGGAAGGAACACCAATAGGCCAATGGATGCATTCTAATAATTTATACAAGTCCAAAGGTGAGATGCTTCCCCTCCCCCATTCATTGATTTTGCTGAGAGGAATGGAAGAACACTGAGATGCAGCTAATCTAATGACTATGTATTTGCTTAATCTTATAAGAAAATAAGGCTTTATGCCTAATATAAAAGTAATTTAAGATGCCAGGTGAGAAGTGGTGATCTTCAAACTGGTTGCACAAGAAACTGAAAGCTAATTCCTACTATGATAAGCCTACTTAATAGTCTGTTATTTTTAGAGCAATTAAAAACATATTTAATTTTAGTAGAATTGGCTCATATTATACACATTTAATCACTTTTTCAGTAAATGGCTTTAAAGACAGAATAAATAACTCTAACCTACTTTGCTGCATTCTTACCAGAATTAATTAATTAATTTTAAAGGGTTTCAGGAGTTTTCTAAAACAGAGACCTAGGAATTAGGAGACCTAAATTTTAGTCCAAGCTCTGCCTTCAGTAGCTGTGTGAGCAAAGTGATTGATTTCATTTCTCTGGGCTCAGCTTGTCCATCTATAAAATGACAGATAATCAGGCTCAGTAATCTGTATATTTTGTATATAACATTCTAATACTCTAGGACATTCATATACTAGGACATCAGTATATATATTTTAGTAGCTTAAAACTGCAATAATCTACTTTTGGTTTTCCTACAACTGGATTCCTACAAAAATTTTCAGAATGCTCTGCTGTTCCCAGATAGTCACTTAAGCATATTGATCCTAAAAAAAAAAAAAAAAAAAAAAAAAACTATCCAAATAGGAATTGAGCACAATGTAATAAAGATGCAGAAAAAAGAAAAGATGGAATCTAGACTTCCACATTCATGAGCAAGTAAATACAAGTCATTTCTTAGTAACTGCATCCCCTTACATTCCTCTTCCCATTTTTTTCAGGATTTTGTTTTCAAGGATTTCATTACTTGGCCTCTTCTCTGAAATGAACCAGGGACCCTTATCACCAGCTCTAGAAATACTATGACTATTTATAAGACTTGAAAAGAGGTGTTTTTAAAAGAAATTGGCATTTTTATGGAAAAACAAGAAAAATAAAACAAAAAAGTTGTATGCACAATATAGTTTCAACTAGGCTTAAAAAACAGTAGTGCATATGTTAAAGACTGGATGAATATATACCAAATAGTTAAATGACTGATCTCCAGCTAGCAGAGCTTCCCCTTCAGTTTAGCTTTCTTAAAAAATATTTAAGCCAAGCACAGTAGCATGCACCTGTAGTTCCAGCTACTCCAGAGGCTGAGGCAGGAACCCAGCAATTTGGGGGCAGCTTGGGCAACAAAGCAAGACCCTGTCTTGAAAACAAAGGAATATATACTTAATGAGTGTATGTTTGTAATATAGTTATATTTTACATATTTATGTATAGTTATATGTATTCAAATATATGTTTATATATTTATATGTATTCAAAATATAGGTTTAAATATTTTAATATATTAAAACATATATATACATATTTTTATATATTCACCATATTTATATACAAATACATATTTATATCTATTCATATCATACGTGTGTAATTGTACATATTATATATTCAAATATATAAATTTTAATTGTCCTCCGAATACCTTATATCAGTTAACAAATACTAGAAGCCCCTCTCATCCTTTTCTTGTTTCTCGAGGTGCTAGTTAGTTTTTACTTTCTAGTACTGTTTCTTGGTCTCCTCCCAATGAAATATCAAATGCTCTGATTTAAAAAATATATATATCTTCTCTGTACTGGCATATCTAAATAGGGAGTGTTTCTCCTGAGAATGCAAATCTTCTCATTCACTCTTGCTGAAGCCTATTAACTATTATCCTTGGTCAGTAAATTGTGATATAGAGAACTATAAAGAGGGAAAAAATGCTATGTACAAAGAGTAGTGGTTCCAACAGTTTGTGACAAGGATGTACAGTTTTTTATTGGTTCTTTTTGGTTACACATGACAGTAGAATCCATTTTAACATAATAATACAAGCATAGTCTATACCATATTCTAGTTAGGACCCTATTCTTATGGATGTACATGATGGTGGGATTCACTGTAGTATATTCATATATGCACATAGGAAAATTATGTCAGATTCATTCTACTGTCTTTCTTTTTTCTGTCCTCCCTCCTTCCCTTCACTCCCTTTTGTGTAATCTACTGAACTTCTATTCTCCACATCCCACTGTGGGTTAGTTTCCACATATCAGCAAAAACATTCAAACTTTGGTTTTTTTTTTTGTTTTTTTTTTGGAACTGGCCTGTTTCACTTAGAATGATAGTCTCCAGATCCAAAGATGTACTGTTTAACTGGAGACCTACAAGAACTTTTTTAAAAAAGGATACCTTGCCCTTGTTAAGTTCTGATTTAATTAATATCTTACCAAGAAGGGGCCATTTCTTTCTCAGTCCATCTTTTTAGCTTTCAGGTTGCTATCTGTGCTCGTGTGTATTTTCTCTACCTCAAGCTTTAGTTCTTCTGGATTTATGTCTCTGTCCCTTATTATTAACATTTATCAAGCACTTTATGAGACTCTTAATTCACCCAATCCTCATAACAGCATTATGAGTTTTATATTTCTACCCCTATTTAATACTTGAGGGAAAACTGAACCTCTAAGGGTGAGAGTTATCCAAGGTAAGTTAGTGGTAAAACTAAGGATAGAACTCAAATCTTCTGACTCCAGACTCTGAAATCTTTGTACTCTACTACATCTCTGAGTTCTTCTCTTTCCAGGCAGTGCTCTTAAAGGCTTAAGCACTCCTTCTATGTTGGAGTCTGAGTATGTAGAAACCTCTGCCCAGCCTGCCTAGCAGACTATATTTGGCCAGGCCAAATCAGTTCTCTAGAAATGATTTATACTTGAATTATTCTGTAGTTCTTTATTGCATCATTGAAATGTTTTTTAAAGTGTCTTGAGGATATTAAGATGATTACACTTGCTGAAAAAAATGAAAATGAAAATAAATTAGTATACTAAGCAAAAGAAAAATCCAAAACCTTCCTCTCTAATGCTATGTTGAGAGATTATTTTCTTGTTCAGTGGTGAAGTTTAACTTAAGATAGTAAATTGGATGCCACTAAAACAAATGAAATGTGCTTCAAAGAGGACTGGTTTAAGCTGCAGTACAAGGAAATACTATATATGTTTAAAAAAGAATGAGGTGGATCAGTATATGCTGATAAGGAGTGCTTCCAAGCTGCACTGTTAAGGGAGGGAATATGTGTGGGTGTGTGTTTGTGTATATATAAAAGTGTGAATCATATCCAATCATTTGTAAAATATATATGCATATATGTATATATATATATATATATAATTGCATAGATACATGTATATGCATATACCTTATATATATAATTGCACAGGTACTTGTATATGCATAAAATAACACATTACAAGATCTCTGGAAGGATATATAAAACTTTGAACTGGTGGGAAGGGCAATGTGTGACAGGTGGGGAGGAGACTTACTTTCCATTGCCTATTCGTTTATACCACTTGAGACTTTACCATATGCTGATATTGTCTTTTAAAATAGTTTTAGTTCTGTAGTACTTCACAACTTTTAAATAATTGTGCACATATGATTTTATTTGATATACATGCAACACAAAGTACTAAATATTGTGCTTTATCTTAGAGACCTTCAAATTGGTTCCAACCTCCAACCTACTTTTCAGCTTCCCCTTTCCCCACTCCCTGCGTGCTCCAGCCACACCTGAGAAGATTGATCTCCACTTTCCCTCTCTCCCTGCCAGCAGAGCCTTCAGCTCCACTCTCTCACTCCCTTCTAATTAATGTAACTAGGCATTGTGTTCCATAATTACAGGGTTTGTCAGTGAAATCAATAGTTGTCTCCCTTGCGACAATGACATTTTAACTCCATCAATCTCCCCGGAGCCCAGCAGCTTCTCTAAGCCAACAAAACTCCCAAGATTATTAACATGTCTCTTTGCTCTCACTCATTTTCATGCATGTGTATAAAGTAGCAGATTTGCAGTTCAATGATTTCATACATTCCACCTGTGATTATTTGGAAGCAAAATGACAGAATGAACATATATATTAATGGCTCTTTCAGGGTATCATTTATGTACCCAAAATCTATTATTGTATATCTAGGGTTCTATGATTTTTAGTAAACTTAAAGAGTTTTTCAATCTTAAATGTATGTTTATTAATGATGATCCTAAGAATCTAACTTAAAATATCCCAGATCATATTGCATTTCTCATATAACTCAGTTTCTCTCCTCTAACCTCAACTCCCCAAACTGTTCCTTGCCCTACTCCTTAATGGAAGATTTCTAATTCTATTGTTTCTTTAGAACCATAGGATGATCTTGAAAGAACCCTGAGAAATCATCTAGAGGTGGGAAACTGAAATCCAGATAGTACACATGATCTGCCCAGCCACATAACAGGTTAACAGCAGAGTCAGAACTAAAACCCAGGATTATTGTTCAAAGCTTAATCAACTACCCATGATAGCATAGATCTTCTTCTCAAGCATTACTAATGTCCTGGAAATCAGTGAATAAATGATCACCAATCAATTTGCCCAACTGAATCTGAAGATTTACTGACAGAGGAAGGGCTTGGTGAGAAGATGGGTCAAAAGAATAATGAGGAAATACAAGGTCTTTTCCTTCATGTTCCTTCTGGGAGAATTTTTTTTTTTAGTATTTAGCACAATTAACCAAGAAGATAGGTACTTTTCTGTGCAAAGAAGAACCTTATGGCTACCAATCAATAATATCTATCATGATTACGACCCCTATTATTGTATTTTTTCCACCATATGTTAGCAAGATGTGAAGGCAGTAGGAAACTGTAGCAGACGAGACCACATAAGCACCGCTTCCAGCTTTTGACAAAAATTGTGCTAAAATTAGCCACTAATCCCCATAGATTTGAACCACGGAAAGCAATTTAGCTTCTCGTCTTGTTTTTCCAGCAATCAGTCTGTACCAATTAAACAACTGGTGATAAAGAGAGAAGTACACTTTACATATTTGTGTGATGAGAACTGAAAATGTTCTCTGCCTTCAACTATAGTGGCACCTGGCATCACCCTAGGAGGAAGAAGCAGACCAACAATGGTTTTGAGGTGCTAAACATAGGATTCTGAACTTAATGTGAAAAATGCCTAATGTTCAGATTGACATGGAATCCCTGTCAACTATTTACATATTTTTATTAGGAATATACTTCTTTATTTTAAAAAATCATATTTTCCTCCAGCAATTTGCATTCCAAGTATGTATCCATCAAAAGAGAGAGATTTATAAATAAAGATATTCATCACAATTTTTATAAGTGTAAAATTTTGGAAATAATGAAAGCAATTGGAATGATTGAATACAATATGATAATTCCATAAAAGGGAATTTTATGCAGTCATTAAAAATCACTTCTCAAGCATTTTTTAAATTTGTTTTGTGAGATATAACTATATCCCATAAAGTTTATATGTCATAAGCTTTCATTTAAAGTGTAAAATTAAAATGTTTTTAGTATATTTGCAGAGTTGTGGGACTATCACAATTGGTAGTCTGTTTTGCATGAGATATGCCTGAGATAGGCTACTTTTGAAGAAATGGTTTATTTATATCCCAGTTTTGGAGAAGGAAAGTCCAAGATTGAACAGCCCCCATTGGTTTGGTCTCTGTTGAGAGCCTAACAGAAGATGGTATCACAAAGGTGGGAGTGGTTTTTGCTGGAGAAGAGATCACATCTTGAAATAGGAAGCCAAAGATCTGAGTGGGGCCAAGCTTACTGTTTTTATCACAACCCTCAGGCTCTATCAAGAACTACCTTAATACATTCTAAGGGCAGAGTCACCAATGATCCAAGGACCTTCCACTAGGCCTCATTTCTTAAAGGTCCCACCACCTTTCCCATCGCAGCATTGGGGATCAAGCCTCCAACACATGAACTCTTAGGGGACACACTCAAACTATATCCAAACCATAGCACAACTTTTAGAATGTTTATATCATACAAAAAGAGAACTTGTACCTATTAGTAGTCACTCCTCACTCTCCCAAATTATAAATTGATATGAAAATTATAAATGACCCAAAAGAAGATGGACAAAAGGAAAGCAATTCACACATGTGTATGGTGGCACACACCTGTAATCCCAGTGGCTCCAGAGGCTGAGGCTGGAAGATTATGAGTTCAACACCAGCCTCAGCAACTTAGTGAATCTGTATGCAACTCAGCAAGACCCTGTCTCTAAATAAAAAAATAAAGAGGGCTATAAATGTGGCTCAGTGTTAAGTATCCCTGGGTTCAATTCCTAGTACCTAAAAAAAAGCAATTCACAGAAGGAGACATGAAAATGAATATACATATGAAAAGATGTTCAACTTTACAAATGATAAAGGAAATAAAAATCAATACAATGGGATACCATTTTCTCCATCAAATGCAAAAATGAAAAAAATTGATACCATCCACTACTATTGAACAGCATGAGGGAAACAGGCATTCTCATACATAGCTAGTATAGATATGAATTGTTACAACTCTTTGGAAAATAATCTGACACTATTTCAACTTTTTAAACACACACTATTGGTATCAGCAACTTCACTTTGGGAATGTGTCCTAAAGAATTTGAAGGACTGGGGCTGGGTTTGTGGCTCAGTGGTAAAGCATCTGCCTAGCACATGCGAGGTCCTGGGTTCGATCCTCAGCACCACATAAAAGTAAAAACAAAATAAGGGTATTGTGTACAACTAAAAAATAAATATTAAAAAAAGAAGTAAAGACTTTAATTCTTACACACAGTTACCAAGTTGCAGAGCCAGCCTTCCCATCCAGGTCCATCTAGATCCCAAACCAACACATCTGCCAAGAATGATAACTTTTTGGTAAAGTATCCAAAATTCCTTCAGTGTGTGTGTGTGTGTGTGTGTGTGTGTGTGTGTGTGTCGAGGGGTGTTAATCTTGTGGGATATCATTTTTTGTGTGTGGTACTGGGGATGGAACCCAGGGCCTCACACATGTTAGGTAAGCCCTCTGCCACTGAACTACATCTCTAGTCCTGGGATATCATTTTTTGATAGTACAGAGTAAACTCATGTCTCTGTGAAAGGGGTAGAAGTTTGGGATGGAATTGGGTGAGAATAGTTAGCACAGGGAATGATTTAGGGAGAAATGTAAAATTCAATGAATAATTGATTCATTTATTCAGTTTATTTATTCATTTATTGAATTCATTTATTTAATCAAATTTATTGATTCATTCATTTGACAAATATTTATTAGCATTTGCTATGTGATAGTCACTGTTTAAAGCCCTAGGGATTTGTCAATTAATAAAACAGACAGGAATTGGGGTTGTAGCTTAGTGATAGAGCACTTGCCTGGCGCATGTGGGGCTCAGATTCTATCTCACCGTCACAAAAAATAAATAAAATAAAACAGACAAAAAACTCTGCCCTTGGAGATTCACATTGTGGGTGAAACAGACAATAAACAAATTAGATATACATATAATATGTGAGGTAGTGAATAATACTTTCAAAATTACATGGTTGTTAACTGAATTAATTTCCCTGCAGCTATAGAATGCATGGCATCTGGCTTCTTTAAGGCCAAGAATAGGCCAAGTATCTATTCTCTAGGCCCCCCACTTTTTTGAGGCAGCATCTCACTATGTTACCTAGGATTGTCTCAAATTTCTGGGTTCCTCAGCTTCCTGAATAGCTGGGACTACAGGGGAGTGCTACCACACCTAGACCCCAATTTAAAGGGGGTCTGATTAGCCCACTTGATTAGGTCAGGCTCACTCTGGGTAATTTCCCATTTCATTAATTCAAAGTTAACTTTAGGTTAGGGACCTTAATTACATCTGCAAAGATTTCTTCACCTTTGCTATATGACAACCTAATCATCAGGGAGGCAAAATATTCAGAGGTCACATCCTCATTCTGGGGAAGAGGAGTATACACAGCATGCATACCGACAGGCAGGAATTGTGGGGTACATGTTACAATTCTGTGTACCACAATATCTAACAGCAGATGTCAATCTAGTAGTAGGATATATGAATCTGGAGTTCAGGGCAGAGATCTGAATTGGAGATGTACATTATGGGATCGTCAACATACAGATGTTATTTGAAGCTATGGGATTGGATGGGACCTCCAAAGGAGTAATAGTGATAGAAAAGAGGCCTTAGGGGGCTGGGGTTGTGGCTCAGTGGTAAAGTGCTTGCCTCACATGTGTGAGACACTGGGTTCAATTCTAAGCACTGCATATAAATAAGTGAATAAAATAAAGGTCCATCAACATCTAAAAAAATATTTAAAACAAAAACAAAAGAGACCTTAGTCCTGTAGAACACTAATGTTCAGAGGTTGGAGAAATGAAGTATAAATAAGTAACAGAGACTGTGAATGGGGAGCCAGTGAAGTAGGAGGCAACTGAAAGTCTTTGGTGTTATAGAAGTCAAGTGAAGACTGTGTTTCAAAGATGAGGAGATGATCAAATATCTCAAAGGTTTCTGCCAGGTCATGTAAGAGGATGATGTTTCAGTCAGCTTTTTCACCACTGTGACTAAAAGACCGGACCAGAACAACTGTAGGAGAGGGAAAGTTTATTTGGGAGCTCACAGATTCTGAAGTCTCAGTCCATAGACAGCCAGCTCCATTCCTCAGGGCTAAGGTGAGGCATAACATCATGGCAAAAGAGTGTGGCAGAAGGAAGCAACTCACATGGTGATCAGAAGCAGAGAGAGAGAGACTCCACTTGCCAGATACAAATATATACCCAAAGCCACTCCCCAATTCCCACCTCCTCCAGCCACACCCTATCACTTCAATTACTACTCAGTTAATCCCTATCAGGAGATTAACACACTGACTGGGTTAAGGCACTCATAACCCAATCATTTCTCCTCTGAATCTTCTTGCATTGTCTCACACATGAGTTTTGGGGGGACACCTCACATCCAAACTATAGCAGATCACTTAGGATTATCTAGGGAATTTAATTACTTGAAGGTAGCCCTGAAAAAAGCTGTTCAGGCAAAGTGGTTGGAGTGATAGCCTAACTAGAATGTTTTTAAGGAAGGAAAGAGGAGGGAGAGAGATGTTGGAACTTGACTATAGAGAGAAGTCAAGAAATAAGTGCATTAGGGGCTGGGGATGTGGCTCAAGCGGTAGCGCGCTCGCCTGGCATGCGTGGGGCACTGGGTTCAATCCTCAGCACCACATAAAAATAAAATATTTTTTCAGTTGTGTCCACTGAAAACTAAAAAATAAATATTAAAAAATTCTCTCTCTCTCTCTCTCTCTCTCTCTCTCTCTCTCTCTCTCTGTCTCTTAAAAAAAGAAAAGAAATAAGTGCATTAGTTAAGGGGGAAATAAGGTATGAAGAGAATGTTCTTACAATGGAATAAATAACAACACTTGAGAAGAGATTTTAGTATTTTTGTGTTTATTTTAAAATCTATTAGATATTAGCCAGGCACAGTGGTACACACTTATAATCCCAGCTACTCTAGAGTCTGAGGCAGGAGGATTGAAAGTTTGAGGCCATCCTGAGCAACTTACTGAGGTGCTGTCTCAAAATAAAAAATAAACAGGGTTGGGGAATATAGCAATCATAAAGCACCACTGCATTCAATCCCCATTACCACACACACACACACACACACACACACACACACACACACACACACAATCTATTAGATAAAGCAAGTAGCTGGTACACCTAACCTATGGTTTCTCAGATACAGTCTAAATTTAAAATGTAAATGAATTAAAAGAAAATTGTTAACTAAATTGCTGAAGAGATAGAAGGCATAAAACACAACTTTTAGACAGTTTGCAAATAACTGACCTTTGAGAAAATTGATTAAAGCATTGATTCTGTTGGAGTCTGTCTTTCAGAGCAGACATCCCTGAGATAACCCATTTAGCTAGACTCATTCCTGAAATTCTACTGTGAATTAGACCCAGATATCTCAAAATCAAAAGGAGTCCCCCCATCCAGGCTCTGCTAGGTTATATCAGAGATAGAAAAGTACCACTGAACACTGAGACAGTTCATTTCATCTGTAGAGGTCTTTGACTAAAGGAAAACAGAAAAGCAATAAATTGAAAGGTCAAGTTTCT
The DNA here is from genome assembly GCF_048772815.1 of Callospermophilus lateralis. NCBI lineage: Eukaryota > Metazoa > Chordata > Mammalia > Rodentia > Sciuridae > Callospermophilus > Callospermophilus lateralis. Next base: position 96,323,628 of record NC_135325.1, read on the forward strand.
TACATACCTGTACAGCAAATATAAACTGAAAGCCAAGAGCAATGCATCATGGGAGATGCCACAGCTAAGGGAGTTTGTAGATGATTGAGTAAAAAGGTTTCTCCAGAGTGGAGAGATGGAAAATTGTGGTGGGCAGAATAATGGATCCTCCAAGATGTCTACATCTTAATCTCCCAGCACCTGTGAGTATATTACTTTACATGGCGAAATGCACTTTGCAGATGTGATTGGGGGTCCTGAGATAGGAAGATTATCCTGGGTTATCCAGGTGGGCCCTGCATAATCACAGTGGACCTCTTAAAAGGGAGGGAAGAGGATCAGATTCAGGGAAGATGTTATGTTAAGGAACAATTGCTGCAATATCCTCTGATGATGCAGGAAACGGTCCCAAACAAGGTGACTTCTGGAAGCTGGAAAAGCCAAGAAAACAGACGCTCCAGAAGGAACAAAGTATTGCTAATGCCTTCATGGTAGGACTTTTGACTTCTAGAACTGTAAATAATGGATCTGTGTTGATTTAAGACACTACATTTGAGGTAATTTATTAGAACAGCAATAGGAAATTAATACATTATGGCAACTTCAAGAACTAGGTTGAAAAAGGCTCTCTGTCTAAGCCCTTGGCTCCTGTCTCACCTGTTGATTCCTAGAAGATGGCAGTGAAATGGATCTGAATTTATGGCTAATACAGAGAAACACATGCTAACAGCCATAAGAACAATACAGAATATATGCTAATTGTGGGTAGGTTGAGTTGCACAAAGCACAAGATCATGCCCACCTGACAGGCAAGCAGAAATGATGCTTTGCAAATGCACAATGTTTTAGAGTTTCTAGAAAATTCCCACATATGACTCAAGCATCAACATTGAAAATATAAGGACAGGAATCATAAAAGATGTCACAGGGAAAGGAGGCTCCCAAAGAAACTGTAAAAGTGACAATCTGAGTGAGAAAGAGGAAAAAGAACAACTGCTGGGGAAAGGAAATGCTCTCTCCTTCCCTTGGAAAAATTGGTGGAGACTTATTTGGAGGCTTACCTTGAAAGCAAGCCCAGAATCCCACACAAATTACTATGTGGCCTGTGGAAGTAGAGTAGGTTGGATCTAAGCTGAAGGCCCCACCCAGCATCCCATCCTGACCCCTACTCCTTTTTTTTTTTTTGGTGGTGGTGCTGGGGATTAGAACCCAGGGCCTTGTACATGAGAGGCAAGCCCTCTACCAACTAAGCTACATCCCCAGCCCCCCAACCCCTACTCCTATCCCAGGCAGCATGACTGGCAGCAATGGAAAGAGAATGTTTCCTACCTGCCTCCAGGTTTGGTTGGCTCCTGTATTATATAACTGGCTACACCTGGGCAAGGAGAAAGCTACATTGCCCACTTGGAATTTGGAGGGAACCAAAGTCAATTTCTTAAGCACAGTGCTGGGCAAACTAGACAGATGAGAGCAGAGAAAGTGTCACCTCCTCCATTTTAAATGTTGGCCAAGGAGAGAAATAGTGCTTGTCCATGATGGTTGGCAAGGGGATGGGGAGCCCATACTCATGTCACCTGGTAATTCTCAACATCCATGTGAAGGCCACTCATGTGCCTTAAAATTTCATGGGCAATATATTTTAGTTACTTATGCTTTGTAAAGCAGTTCTGGGAAGAGTGACTACTCTGTGAAATTGCTGGGACATAGGGTAGTTGTATGTTTAGATTTTTTTGAAAAAGAAACCCCCATGTTTAACAATAATGTACTGTATATTTCAAAGAATCTAAAAGAAAGGATTTTGAAGCTGGTTGAGATGGCACATGCCTATATTCCCAGCTGCTCAAGTGGTTGAGGTAAGAGAATTGCAAGTTTGAGGCGAGCCTCAGCAACTGAGGGAGACCCTGTAATCCTAGTATGAGAGAGAGAGAGAGAGAGAGAGAGAGAAGTGGTAGAGTACCTGCTAGCATGTGTAAGGCCCTGGGTTCAGACCTCCATAACACACCACACACACACACACACACACACACACACACACACACACACGTGCACATTGATTTTGAATGTTTTTGCTAGAAATGATAATGTTTGAGGACATATAGTTAACATGATTTCACCCTTACACAATGTATACATGTACTGAAATATCATATTACCCCATTAATATATATATATATATATATATATATAATCTTTGTTTGTATGTATTAGTTGAAATAAATTTAATTAATGATTTGCAAATATTTTCTCCCAGTCTGTAGCTTGTCTTTCCTGCTCTTAATAGTGTCTTTCACATTGCAAAAGCTTTCCATTTTTGTAGTCCACTTTACCAATGCATGATTCATTGCATTTGGATCATGCATTTGGTATTAACAATTCTTTTCCTGGCCCTACATCCTGAAGCTGAAAATCCTGTGCTTTTTTCCTTAAAATTTTAGTTTTATGTTTTACACTTAACTTCATGATCCATTTTGAATTAATTTTTGTATAACATGTGATAAATAAT